>NC_138377.1:75421621-75494885 GCF_054177405.1 Leptonychotes weddellii | reverse complement strand
TTTTTAAAGATTTTATTTATTTATTTGAGACAGAGAGAATGAGAGAGACAGAGAGCACATGACAGGGGGAAGGGTCAGAGGGAGAAGCAGGCTCCCTGCCGAGCAGGGAGCCCGATGCGGGACTCGATCCCGGGACTCCAGGATCATGACCTGAGCCGAAGGCAGTCGCTTAACCAACTGAGCCACCCAGGCGCCCGAGTGGCATTGTTTTATGTTTTTTCATGTCTCTTTAATGTCTGGCATGATAGAAGACAGCTGGATTCTCATACTTCTGTGTTCATTCTCTTGCAATATGTTGCTTTGGTTGAAGCATCTGAAGAAAATATGGCCTTATACAGAGACACAGTTGGGAAAGGGAGGAATATTTTACTAGCCTTTTTAGATTGGGATTTTCTTTTTATAAATTAGAATTTTTTTTATTTAAAAAATAATACATGATAAATGACTTTTGGGTTCTACAGTTCTGTGAGTTATAGTACGTGTGTAGATTCATGTAACCCTCACCATAATCATAATAATCATAATAGTTCATAATAGTATTCATACTAGCTCCAACACGTCTTGTGAACTCCTTCATACTATTCGTTTATAGTCATACTCTCACCCCGCCTGTAACCCTTGGCAACCACTGCTCTATTCTCTGTCACTATAGTTTTGTCTTTCTGAGAATGTCATATACGTGTAATTCTACCATATGTAATTTTTGGAGACTGGTGACTGATGTCAAACAACTCTTCAGTTATTTATTTGCAACCAGTATATCCTCTTTGGTGAAACATCTGTCTTTTTCCTAGTCTTAAATTGGTTCTTTTGTTTTCTTACTGTTGAATTTTAAATGTTCTCTATATGTTCAGACACAAGCCCTTGGTTGTGATTTGCAAACATTTTCTCCCATTCTGTAGTTTGTCTTTTCATTTTCTTAATAGTGTCTTTCACAGAGTAAAAGTTTTTAATTTTGGTGGAGTTCAGTTTATCAGTTTTTTCTTCTGTGAATTGTGCTTTAGTATTCTGTCCTAAACTCTTTGCACAGAGATTGGCTCACAAGTTTATTTCTAAAACTTTTATATTTTACATTTAGATCTGTGATACATTCTGAGGTAAATTCTGTATAAGGTGTGAGGTTTAGATTGAGGTTAAGTGTTTTACATCTGGATATACAATTGTTCCAACACTATTTGTTAGAAATTCTGTCTTTTCTCTGTTGAATGGCTTTTGTGTCTTTGTCAAATATCAGCTGGAATAGGCAAATCCATAGACACAGTAAGTAGATTAGTGGTTGCCAGGGGCTGAGGGAAGGAGGGAATAGAGAGTGACAGGTAATAGTGGGGGTTTCTTCTGGAGCTGGTGAAAATGCTCTAAATTAGATAGTGGCGATGATTATACAACCTTGTGAATATTCTACAGATCACTGAGTTGTATATTTTAAAATGATGGATTTTATGGTATGTGAATTTTATCTAAATTTTTTAAAAGTTAAAAATTTAATTGGCCGGGGCACCTGCGTACCTCAGCCAGTTAAGTGTCTGACTCTTGATTTCAGCTCAGGTCATGATGTCAGGGTCGTAGATCGAGCCCTGCATTGGGCTCTGTGTTCAGCGGGAGTCTGCTTGGGGTTCTCTCTCTCTCTTTCCCTCTGCTCCTCCCTGCGTGTGCTCTCTTTCTCTCAAATAAATAAATAAGTCTTAAAAGAAATTTAATTGACCATATTTGTGTGGGTTTATTTCCGGACTCTTTATTCTATTTCATTTATCTCTATATATGTCCATTCCTTGCCAGTAACATACTGGCTTGATTACTGTAAACTTATATCGTTAAGTCCTAAAATCATGCAGTGTGATTCCTCTAACTTTATTATTACTTTTCAAAAATGTTTTGGATATTTTAGTTCCTTTGCCTATCCACATAAATTTACAATCAGCTTGTCTATATAGGGCCTTTTGCTTGGATTTCAACTGAAATTTTGTTAAATCTGTTCATCAGTTCAAGGAACTTTTTTAAAGATGCCCTTTACCAGGTTAAGAAAATTACTTTCTAGGGGCACCTGGGTGGTTTAGTTGGTTTGAGCGTTGCACTCTTGGTTTTGGCTCAGGTCATGATCTCGGGGTTATGAGATCCAGGCCTGAGTTGGCTCCTTGTTCAGCAGGGAGTCTGCTTGAGATTTCTCCCTCTCTCCCTCTGCCTACTCCCCCACCCCCTGCACATGCACTCTTTCTCTCTCTAAAATAAATAAATCTTAAAAAAAAGAAAATTCCCTTCTATTCCTAGTTTACTGAGAATTTATATCATGAAGGACTGTTGAGTTTTGTCAAAAGCTTCTCACATCAAATGATAGATTGTGTGGTTTCTTTTTTAGACTATGAATCTGATGGATAAATGAATTGATTTTTGAATATTGAACCAGTTTTGTTCACTCAGGATAAATCACATGGTGGTTAGAGTGTCTTCTTTTTATGTATTGCTGGATTTAATTTGCTAATATTTTGTTGAGAATTTTTGTATCTGTGTTCATGAGAAAGATTGCTCTGTTATTTGTATTGTTTTTGTTTTTATTTTTTGTTTTTATTTATTTTATTTTATTTTTATTTTTATAAAATTTCCACACCAGGCATTACATTTTTTCCCCCTAGTTTATGACTGGTTTTGATGATGGGGTAATGCTGGCCTCATAAATGATTTGGCAAATGTTTCCTTTCCTTCTTTTTCTGGAAGAGATTTATAGATTTGTTTTATTTTTTCTTTAAATGTTTGAATGTGGTAGGAGTGCCTGGGTGGCTCAATCAGTTACGTGTCGACTCTTCATTTCGGCTCAGGCATGGTCTCACAGTTGTGAGATTGAGCCCTGAGTTGGGCTCCAAGCTGGGTGTGAAGCCTACTCAAGATTCTCTTTCTCCGTCTCCCTGTGCGCCGCCCCCAAATGTTTGAATATGGTAGAATTTGTCATTGGGGGGAAAAAATCTCTGGGCCCAGAGATTCTTTTTTGGGACGGTTTTAAATTATGGATTCAATTTTTTTAGTAGGACTATTCAGGCTCTTCCGTTTATCTTGGGTGAATTGTTGTGTTTATGGTTTTTGATGAGTTGCTCCGTTGTTGTCTGGTTTATATGTATAGTGTTCTTCATATGTCCTTCATTATACTTTTTTTTTCAATTTTATTTTGTTATGTTAATCACCATACATTACATCATTAGTTTTTGATGTAGTATTCCATGATTCATTGTTTGCTCCATTCATTATACTTTTAATGTTTGTGGAGTCTATAGTGATAATTCCTGTTTCATTCCTAATATTGATAATTTGTGTATTCTCTCTTGGCAGTTTTTCTTTTTTAAAAATATTTTTATTTATTTGTGTGAGAGAGAGAGAACACAGGCAGGGAGAGCAACAAGCAGAGGGAGAGGGAGAAGCAGGCTCCCAGCCGAGCAGGGACCCTGATGCAGGGCTCGATCCCAGAACCCTGGGATCATGACCTGAGCCACCCAGGTCTGAATGTTTTTTTTTTATTTTTTTTAAAAATTATTTATTGAGAGAGAGAGAACATGAGCCAGGGCAGAGGCAGAGGGAGAAGCAGGCTCTCCAGTGAGCTGGGAGCCTGATGTGGGGCTCCATCCCAGGACCCTGAGATCATGACCTGAGCCGAAGGCAGATGCTTAATGACTGAGCCACCCAGGTGCCCCTATAGTTAAGTCTTTTATGGTTTGCCTCCCTCTGGTTTTATCTAATTTTTCCTTCTCTTCCCCTATGTTCATCTCTTTGTCTCCTAAATTTCACATGAGTGAAATCATATGGTATTGTCTTTCTCTGATTGACTTATTTTGCTTAGCATAATACAGTCTGGTTCTATCCATGTTGTTACAAATGGCATGATTTCATTCTTCTTGATGGCTGAGTAATATTCCATTGTGTATATATACCACATCTTCTTTATCCATTCATCAGTCGATGGACATTTGGGCTCTTTCCATACTTGGGCTATTGTTGATAGTGCTGCTATAAATATTGGGGTGCGGGCGCCTGGGTGGCTCAGTCGTTAAGCATCTGCCTTTGGCTCAGGTCATGATCCCAGGGTCCTGGGATCGAGTCCCACATCGGGCTCCCTGCTCGGCAGGAAGCCTGCTTCTCCCTCTCCCACTCCCCCTGCTTGTGTTCCTGCTCTCACTATCTCTCTCTCTGTCAAATAAATAAATAAAATCTTTAAAAATAAATAAATAAATAAATAAATAAATAAATAAATAAATAAATAAATATTGGGGTGCATGTGCCCCTTCAAATCAGTACTTTTGTATCCTTTAGATAAATACCTACTAGTGCAATTGATGGGTCATAGGGCAGTTCTATTTTTAACTTTCTGAGGAACCTCCATACTGTTCTCCAGAGTGGCTGCACCAGTTTGCATTCCCACCAACAGTGTAAGAGGGTTCCCCTTTCTCCACATCCTCGTGCATGGCCAATGATTTAATCACACATGCCTGTGTAATGAAATCTTGATATTAAAAACCCTGAACAACAAGGCTCAAGGAGCTTCCTGGTTAGTGAACATGTGTACTGAGAGGGTGGCACACCCTAACTGCACAAGGACAGAAACTCCTGTGGTTGGAACCCTTACCGACCTGCCCAGTATACCTCTTCATCTGACTGTTCATTTGTATCTTTTTTTTTTTTTAGATTTTATTTATTTATTTGTCAGAGAGAGACAGAGCACAAGCAGGGAGAGAGGCAGGCAGAGGGAGAAGCAGGCTCCCCGCTGAGCAAGGAGCCCGATGCGGGACTCGATCCCAGGACCCTGGGATTATGACCTGAGCCGAAGGCAGACGCTTAACCGACTGAGCCACCCAGGCGTCCCCATTTGTATCTTTTATAATAAAATGGTAATCCTAGGTATAACACTTTCATTAGTTCTGTGAGTTCTTCTAGCAAATTATTAAACCTGTGAGAAGCTCCACATTTGTAGCCAGCCAGGCAAAGCATGTGTGGCTTTGGGACACCCAGGACTTATGGCTATACTCTGAAATTTGTGCAATCTTGTGGGACTAAGTCCCTTAACCTGTAGGGTCTTCACTGATTCTGAGTAGTTAGTGTCAGAATTGAACTGAATTGTAGGATACCCCATTGGTGTCAGAGACCTGAAACAGAGCAACCCATCAACCAAATGAAATTAACACTTAAAGACACTCAACCCGGGGCACCTGGGTGGCTCAGTTGGTTGAGCAGCTGACTCCTGGTTTCAGCTCAGGTCGTCCTGGGATCTAGCCCCGTGTCGGGCTCTGCACTTGGTGAGGAGTCTGCTTGTGAACTTTCTCTCACCATCTCCCTCTGCCCCTCGCCCAGCTTGCTTTCTCTCTAAAATCAATCAATCAATCAGTCTTTATTTTTTTTATTATGTTCAGTTAGCCACTGTATAGTACATTATTAGTTTTCGATGTGGTGTTCAGTGGTTCATTAGTTGCATATAACACCCAGTGCTCATCACAGCATGTGCCCTCCTTAATACCCATCACCCTGTTACCCCATCCCCATATCCCCCTCCCCTCTGAAACCCTCTGTTTGTTTCCTGGGGTCCATAGTCTCTTATGGTTCGTCTTCCCCTCTGATTTCCCCCCCTTCAGATTTCCCTCCCTTCCCCTATGGTCCTCTGTGCTTATTGCCTATGTTCCACATATGAGTGAAACCGTATGATAATTGTCTTTTCTGCTTGACTTACTTCACTTAGCATAATCCCCTCCACTTCCATCCATGTCGATGTAAATGGTGGGTATTCATCCTTTCTGATGGCTGAATAATATTCCATTGTATATATGTACCACATCTTCTTTATCCATTCATCTGTTGAAGGGCATCTCGGCTCCTTCCATAGTTTGGCTATCATGGACGTTGCTGCTATGAACATTGGGGTGCATGTGCCCCTTCTTTTTACTACGTCTGTATCTCTGGGGTAAATACCTAGTAGTGCAATTGCTGGGTCTTAGGGTAGCTCTATTTTTAATGTCTTGAGGAACCTCTGTACTGCTTTCCAGAGTGGCTGCACCAGTTTTCATTCCCACCAACAGTGTAAGAGGGTTCCCCTTTCTCCACATCCTCACCAACACTTGTTTTCTGTCTTGTTAATTTTTGCCATTCTAACTGGTGTAAGGTGGTATCTCATTGTAGTTTTGATTTGTATTTCCCTGATGGAGTCTGATTTCTTTTAATAGGAAATGATATTTAAAGTCCACAATCTGAAGGCAGGGGTATTCATTGCTACTGGGTTATCATTGCTATTAGGCCTTTTTAGGCCATTCCTCATGCCAAATCTCTTATCATAATTTCTTGATTGTCTGATACTTGTTACATGGTTCCTAGGGGCATTTCCTGGGAATACTGTTCTTTGAGTTCTGTTTTTCATAACCATTTGTTTCCTTTAGCCATGAAAGTTAGTTTGGCTATATAGAACATCCTTGGCTTACATTTTATTTCCTTGGGTATTTAAATATATAATTTCATTGTCTGCTGGTGTAAACTGTTTGTGCCAATGTCTGTTGTCGGTCAGTGCCAATGTCTTTTTGTCTTTCCCTTCTAAGTTATTTGGACTTACTGCACAGATGCTAATGAAATGTTTTTCCCCTTAAAATCCAGTAGTTTTATGAGACTGTGTGTTGATGTTAATCTTCTGAGTTGTTTTCCCAGGTATGTGATATACCATTTCAATATGCAGATTTAGCCTTTTTTTAGATTTCCAGAAATTTTTTGAATTATAGTGGCTAGTATTTATTTCATAGCATGGGTTTTCTTTTGGGGGGCCTCCTAGAATATCTATTTGTATTTACTTTGCCTTTTATTTATCACTTTTACTTTTAAATTTCTGTTTAATTTTTTTTCTCTTTTTTTCTCCCTTATTTGTATGGTGTCTTCTCTCATGTCTCTTCTAGTTGAGTCTTCATTTCTGATCCTTTTCTGAGTTAGCTCAGATTTCTTTTTATGTCTTCCTGTTGTCTAGCTTTCTCATGTAAGGGCTTTTCTAATTACAATTTATGTTGTTTTAAAGCTTTTTTTAAAAAGTTTCTTTTAGTTTGTTCTATAATGTAAAGTTACAGTTTTCATCTCCTTTAGGCCAGATTTTTCTGCTGTATTTTCATTTTCTATAGGTATGCTATTCATATGACTATCCTCTTTTTCTTAAAGTATTGGAATTGATCAACTGCCCTTTTCTGTGGCTCATGTTTATTTTTTGTGCGCTTGAATGCATTATGTACAATATGTAACATTAAAATTTTATTAGCTCTGGATGATGTTAAGCTCTAAGTTACAACCTATTAAACTATAAGGTGTTGTAAGTAAGTTAGGCACCGTGTCTTTTTCTTTAGCAAGATGTTGTAGTTAGGACAGTGGTCTGTCTTGGTCAGTTGCCATTGATACCATGATTGCTCTATAGTCTAGCAATCTCAGTGATTGAAATTATATCTTTGTTGTAACGTAATGTCTTTGTAATATCTGGCTATTTCATGGGCATCTGTAATGGAAAGATAAGTACTTTTATATGCACTAAACAGATTTTGAACCTGAGTTTTGTGGGGTTTTTACCCGTCTTCCAACAAAGCAACCTAATTAATGTATAGAATTAGTAGTGCTACTTGGCCCTGGGAATGTTTGTGTTACTTAATGAGCCCTGATATGCTGCTGCTGTTTTGTTTTGTTTTAGGTTAAATGGAAACCATCGTTGGGAGCTGGTTGCTTGTGTAGCCGTTTTATCACATCAGTGAATTGCAATGAGTGGAGGAGGAGAGCAGCCGGATATTCTCAGTGTTGGAATCCTGGTCAAAGAAAGATGGAAAGTGGTGGGTACACACCTTAGAGAGAGAGAGAGAGAAAATGTCAGGGGATAATTTTTGGTATAGAAAATAATACATATATTGCATATATGCCTAAAGCATATTTTCAGTTATTTTCCTGTGATTTAGTCCTGTTTACACCATAATTCTTGCTTTATATAGTAGTAAATGTTGCTAACCTCTGATAGCTAATATTGAGTAAAGTAGAAAAAAATGTACTTAGGGAAAGACAAATCAACAAAAAAAATAGCGTACAATGAACTTCTCTTTTTAAAAATTTTTGAACTTTTTATTAAGGAAAATTGTAAGCATACATAAAAATAGCGAGACTGATTTAATGAAGCTTTATGTACTCATGCCCCAGCTTAAAGTTATCATTTTATAGTCAATCTTGTTTTCTCTTTAACCTCCCTCCCAGAATATTTTGAAGCAAATCTTTTACCTTAGCATTTCTTCTGTATGTATTTCAGTTATGTATCTCTAAAGGATAAAAATTCTTTTAAAAATGTAATCATAATAATATCACACCTAAAAAAGTAATAATTTTTTAATATCGTTAAGTATCCTTTCAACTTCCACATTTCCCCTATTGTAAATTATTTTTAATGGTTTGAATCATATCCAAGTAAAGCCTGGGTATTGCAGTTGGTTGACATCACTTAAGTTTCTTTTAATTTCTAGATTTCTTTTCATCTTTCTTTTTTTCCTTGCTGTTTTTTTAATTGAAGAAAATAGGTCATTTGCCTGTAAAATTTCCCGTAGTTTGGATTTTTCTGATTTCTTCCATATGGCATTAACATGTTTCTCTGTCTCATATGTTTTATGTAAGTTGATATTTATTGAGGCTTAATTAGATCTGAGTTCAGGTTTGTTTATTGAGGTGGCATTTTTTTTCCATAAAGGGTATTGTGAACTGTCAATACGAGGCCAACATGTCTTATCACCCATTAAGACATTGTGTGTCCTTTTGCCCATTGTCATTTTAGCACTATTGATCATTTTCTAGGTTTATTAATTGCAGATTGTGACATTCTGTCATTCCTTCATTATTTAGTTGAAGTACATCTACAAAGAAAAATTTCCTATCAGCTATTTGATTACCCTGAGATACATTTTGATTAGGGAAATAGAATAAATATTTAATTCTATTTCTTAATTTACCAGTTTTCAGAATAACGAATTGGCTCCCTAGCATTTTCTGAAAGTGACCAGTGAGATTTTTAAAAATATACAATTAAGAATTCATGGATTTAAACATATTTCATGTGTTTCAGTCATTTGTAGTTATTACCCTTATTGATTCCCAGATTGTCTCATTTCACTAGGGGACACCCTTCACGTTGTCTCTTGAGTCTTTTCAACATGATCCTAATAATAGTCTTTTAAAGTCTTCCTTGTCCGAGACCTGGAATCTGCCATCTTTCCTTCTCTTAAAGGAACAAATTTTGTTTTAGATGTATTTAAATATATATTTTATTGCTACCCATTCTTTTATTAAAGTTTTGTTCCATTAGCAGGTTTAGCAAAGTTATTTTAGTGGTGTCCTTACTCTATCACAGATTGGAAAAAGAAGATTCTTCCTTTAGAAATATAAATGTTGTGTCTGGGTTACAGTGTTTTACCAATTAGGCAAATCAGTAGGCTTTGAAAATTTACTTGAGTAAATATAAGAACCATGTTGCCATCATGGATTGATACAGAGAAATTCCAACAATTAGTAGTCTTTTATGTAAGTCAGGAATGAGAGTTTCTTCGGTGAGCGCTTTGTATTAAGTGCTGTGATAAAGTTTGGCCATTTCCAGTAGACATATCAAAAGGTGACAAATGAAGCTAGGCCTGGCATAGTTGTTCTGTCCAGATAATTAGAGCTAATGTATGTATGTAACATGTCCCCCAAATTTGGGAGGCATAGTGGCATTTTAGTAAGAAATCACAGGCTCATTGTTACGGATGGTGTTTTGGTTACTACCATTATGAACAAACTACCTCCAAAAACTCAACAACTCAACAAACTACCCTTTATAGGCTTAAAAGAATTTTTAATTTGCTTACAATTTTGTGGATTAGGAATTTGAGAAGAGTTTGCTTGGGTGGTTTGTCTCTTAACCATGTAGCACTTGCAGGATTGTGTGGGTTAGAGGATCTACTCCCAAATGGCTTGTTTGGTGACTCGGAGGTCCTTCGTTCCCTTACTCAACCTGCTTCATCCCTGGTAGCTTCTTTTCTAGGCCCTCTCCACAGGTCTGTGGCTTCTCAGGATGGTCAGACTTTTTACATGGTAGCTGGCTTTTGAGAGACTGGAAACAGTAACTGCAAGGCTATTAAGGGCTATTCTCAGGGCTGGTGCAGAATTACTTTGCTGTGTTCTGTTGGTCAAAGCAGTCATAAGATTTACCCAGATTTAAGGGGGTGGGGAATGGACTCTGCTTCTTGATGGGTGAGCGTCAAGGTCAAACTGAAGAAGAGCAAAAGGGATGGTTGATATTGTTGTGATCATCTTTGGAAAAGAAAGTCTGCCATTTACCTCTATACTTTCCCTCATCTGCATACCCTTATCATACTAAACTGTCTCTAGCTCTTTGCCTTGTAAGAATTGATGATGTCTTAGTGCTTTGCCAAGCTCAATAAAAAATATTGATGTTCCACTATTGTTGAAATGACATAAGAATAGACCAAGGAGCAAAATCATTACTTTGGTGTAGATTTTTTGTTCTGTCATTTGGTAAGGTTTTTTTGTGAGGTAAAACATGAAGTTACCTCGCACCACAGTCCGTAATTAGAGAGATGTCTCTTTTGTACTGTTTATGAGTTTTTAAAGTTACACTAGGCTTTGTTTAATGGATAAATGTTAAGAATCCTAAGTATCGCTCAGGGCCCAACAAAAAACTGTTTAACTGAAATGAAGTTCTGGAACTTTATTTTAATCCTGAGTTCATACTGGAGCTCCTCGGGGTATCTCTTCCCATCACCCAACTGGAATAAAGGATTATGGCTCTTTATACAAAGCATTGAATAGCTATTTAGCAATAATTATGTAGTTACCACTTAGCCACTTGCTACAGGGGAAACAAAAAAATAGAAAGGAGTGGCTCTCTCTGAAGAAGCTTAGTTTCACTGTATGGGGCTAGGACATTGACAGTGGAAAGTTAAAAAACAGTACAGTGTATTAATATAAGTAATATCTGAGGTGTTTAGCCTAGTGAAATGATTAATTAAATGATTAAGCAAATAATTCCTATAGAAATTCAGAAGATAGAGAAATCAGCCTGGAGGCAGTAATCAGTACAGACCCAGTGTTGAAAGAAGTAGAACTTCAAGTGAGTCCTCTGGGGTGGTTAGGATTTAGGACCTTGTGCCTCTAGTGATGACTTGTGCATTATATCACATCCTAGTTGTTTGATAATGTGGAAAAGAGAAGACTTTCAGGAAATGGAAGAAGGGTGATTCCATGCTGTATCTAACTTGAAGTATATTATCCACCTTGGTGCTTGTAGCCCTGTAGGTTCAGTTGTCACTGACACTTGAGAATTTGCTTATATTACTCAAAGATCCTGGTATTCTTCGGTTAAGCTAACACATTTTATCAGGAAGGATAGTAAGTGTTGGTTTAAAGTGTTTTATTTGATTAGAGTTCAGTATTTGAGCATATGGTTATAAAGCAAACTCTGGGATAGCTTAGAACAGGAGGTTTCTGTCTCTTCTTTGGAGCCGGCTGGGTGTCTCAGAGGGGAGGATGAGTGGTGCTGCGAGGGCTGGGCTCTTGTTGCCCCACTCCCATCTCCCCACATACACATCTCAGCTGGGTTCCAGATAAGATTTCACTTGGCAAAAAGATTTCATGGTTTAAAAAGTCTTCAAATGATTGCCTTAGAATTAAAATAACATGTGGTTGTTGAGGGACGTTGGTGGGGAGTGAAACTTTCAGATACTGCACTTTTTTGTGACCTTTTTGATGCTGGCTGTAGATTAAATTTTAAAATTGTCTGTGGCTAAAATAATTTCATTACCTTTTGTGGCAAAACTGGGAAAAGGTTTTGATGCTGTTTCTAGGCATTTGTTTTCTTCTTGGCATATGTATAATTAATTTAACAATATTGAGATCTTTTATCCTCAAATAGGGATAGTAAAATTATATATATTTTTTTAATATAAGAGATGAATTGATTTCCGATTAGAATGTTCTAGTAATTGTGTGTATGTTCTTATTTCCTGTGCAGTTGAGGAAGATTGGGGGTGGGGGCTTTGGAGAAATTTACGATGCCTTGGACATGCTTACCAGGGAAAATGTTGCACTGAAGGTAGAATCAGCTCAACAACCAAAACAAGTTCTGAAAATGGAGGTGGCTGTATTGAAGAAACTACAAGGTAAGCTGCTTTGTATGATATGCCAGACAGCTTATAATTTATTGTTATCTTTCTGAACCTCATTACATCCTTTCACTATTGACTGAATAATCAGGTGTCAGCTCAGTATAAACAATGCTTAGCATTTTTCTCTTTGAAATTTTATCACTAGCTTGTAGTAGTAGAAATATTAATTGCTTAGGCTAATTGGACTGTGGGAATTCCTTTTCATGGTGAGTAAGGATGAGAGAGTGAATTAGCTGAAACATTCTACTTTAGAATGTTATGGTAAAAATTTGCCTTCTTTTATTAAACCACTAAACATGAATACCTCTGAGTTGTTTCTACCCATGTTGTTGGAGGTAAATATGCTTTATTCACATTAAGAAAGCTGCCTTCAAATCACACTGCAGGGTTGATTAAAAATAATAGTATTTGTTATGTGATTTCATTAACTTCAATTTCATAGAGTAACTTTTTCTGGCCCTGTTGTCATTTTTGAGATCTGTTTTACTACTTGGATTCCTATTTTTTACTACAAGGGTAAATAACTTTTTTTCTCACTTTAACCCAGTGATGTAAAACCCTGAATATATTGCTAGTTTGTATTCATCTTTGTATTTTCAGTTTAATGATATAATCTGATATTACTCGTATTTAAATATTTTATCTGAATCAAAATTAGATGATTAGCACATTAAATGATCTTGTTAAGTTCTTGAAGGTTTGATATTGTTATGGGACATTCATTAGTATCTAAAGAAATTTAATACTAACATAGAGCAAAAGAAGTCGCTGGATTTAGTAGAAATAACTGTAGCTGGTAGAAATAGCAAGCACAAAATGCTGTGTAGCCTAGGACCTTCAAATTCATGGCTGTGTAGTCTCTAGGGTAAATGTGCTCTCATTGTGAATTACTGATGTTTGAAATTCTAGTGAACTAGTTTGTGTTAAGTTGATGAAATGTGTATTATGTATCCTGGCAATGTCTGTTCTTTTAATCATTGTCCTTTGCCTAAGCTTTCTCGTTATCCAGGTTTCTCTACCAATTGGCTCATCATTTGATTAGAGCCTGAAGCTAATAAAATTATAGATCTGTTTAATAGTTATTTTTAGCCCAAACTTAGGTTTCCCAAAACATGGGAAATGAGGAAGGCAGTGGATAGATCAACACCTATTGTCACTACTAGGAAAAGTGTAACTCGAAAAGGAAGAATAGGGGAAAAGATGGCGCTCTCTTTTTTTTCACCTTTTCTCCTTACTCCGTATTTCTTTGGAGCTGTTCTCAGCTCAGTGACATAGAGGCCACAAATAGGTGCAGCTGGAGCTACCAATTCCTGGTTTGCACAGATCCTAGGAGATCTGTTTGACTCTCAGACGAGCCCGTAAGGGATATGTCAGCATCAGTGTGGCCTGGAGCATGCCACTTCACCTTTCTCCTGCTTGGCCCTGAGGAAATGCTTCCAGGTGAGGCAGGATACAGCTCCATAGCCCTTTCTGTAGGTTCTCTGGCCTATTTTGGCTTTGATTTACCCAGGATTCTATGGGATAAAGCTTGAAGATAACTCCAGTGGATGAATTGGAGACCTTAGGACGCTAAGTCTCTCCTTCTATTTTATCCTTCATACTATTAACTAAAATGTTTCTCCTACCTGCTTATAACTATATCCTACTCCTCACAAGTCTTCACTTTTCAAAAACAAACAGGTTTTTATCTTCTGGTCTGTATTTCTTCTTCTTCTTTTTTTTTTTTTAAGTTTTTATTTTAATTCCATGGCGTGTATTTCAGTGAGGCAGCCCTTGACTCTTTTCTTGGCTTCCTAACTTATGCCTTCTGCATATTGAATGCCTCACAACTTATTTTGGTTGAGGGTGCTTTAGAATCTGGGTCTTTTTGAGAACATTTTATGGGACTGACTTAGGCTTGCCTCCTTTTGGCATAATGACTTCTTACTGGCCCCAATAAAAAGGCTAAGTGTGTAAGAGAAGATATCTAACCAGAGACTAACTCTTTAAAGGATTGGTTTTATTTATTTATTTATTTATTTTTAAAAGATTTTATTTATTTATTTGACAGAGAGAGACACAGCAAGAGAGGGAACACAAGCAGGGGGAGTGGGAGAGGGAGAAGCAGGCATCCTGCCAAGCAGGGAGCCTGATGCGGGGCTCGATCCCAGGACCCTGAGATCATAACCTGAGCCGAAGGCAGGCGCTTAACAACTGAGCCACCCAGGCGCCCCGATTGGTTGGTTTTAAACTGATGTTCAGGGGCACCTAGGTGGTGCAGTCAGTTAAACATCACACTCTTGGTTTCCACTCAGGTTGTGTCCTCAGGGTCATCTCTCTCCCTCTCCCTCTGCCCCTCCCCCTGTGCATGCAAGCTTGCATGTGCATGCTCGCTCTTCTCAAATAAACCTTTAAATTGATGCTCAGTTTTTGATAGGTGATATAAGGATTTGCTTCTTTACAAGATAAAAAGATATTTTATGATGAATTTAGCCAGAACCCTAAGTTTTGTTCTTTGTAATAAATCAGTTTCCCTTTTCAAAATTCTCACAGTGTTTTTTCCTGGATTCCCTCAGTTCTCAGTTTTCTCTCAGTCATTCCTGTACTTGCTAACCTTAGACTGCCTCAGCTCATGTATAACTCTGATTACTAGTATGATCCTGTCTCATTGGCTTTGAAGTGTGATGCCTTATTAGCATTTTACCCCATGTTTTCTTCTAAATGACCTCCCCTATGCTGCTACCTCAGATTACTCTCTTATCACAACTTTCTGAACCACTCTGGATGTATCCTACAATTCTCTATTGAATCAAGTTAGACTCCTGAATTATATTTGGTTTTTACAAATGTGTTTGAATGTGTTAGTCACTACTAAAGGAAACAAACAGTAAGAGACTCTTAAATATAGAGAACAAATATATAGGGGTGGTGGGTGGGGGGATGGGATAATTGGGTGACGGACACTTAAGGAGGGCACTTGATGTAATGAACACTGGGTGTTATATGCAACTGATGAATCACTAAATTCTATCCCAAAACTAATACTATACTATATGTGAACTGACTTGAGTTTACATAAAATCTTAAGAGAAAAAAAGACAACTAAACCATCTGTCTGTAGGCCTGTTAGGTAGTATTTCTCCTACACTTAGTTATTATTCTCTGAAGTATCCCTAGTACATAGAATCACAAAACATAATAAACTTTTCTTTTTATTAACATACATCTCTATATATCCATTTATTTGTGTTTCCTCCTTGTCTCCATTTGGACTATACTGTCTTCACACCTTTGTCTTTCAGTTCATTTGCTTTGAAACTTGGAGCAAAGGGGATAATTGCCTCCCTAGGCTGTTAGATTCTTTTTTTCTTTCTTCTCTCGATAAATGTTTTATGGTGATATCCTGGCTATCTTCACTTCTCCATTTTAATGAACTCTTGAGCTGTATCTCACCACACTGCTCATTTTTGTCTTTTTAATAAATACAGTTTTATTTTCAGTGCTGGTGTAAGAGGAAAAAAACTTCTGTCTTATGATTTCAAACTGAACACTAGTAATTCTGCAGTACCTGAGGAGCCTACCATCAATGCTGTTTAAAAAGATTCTTTTTATTTTTTCTAAAAGATTTTATTTATTTATTTGACGGAGAGAGACACAGCGAGAGAGGGAACACAAGCAGGGGGAGTGGGAGAGGGAGAAGCAGGCTTCCCGCCAAGCAGGGAGCCCAATGCGGGGCTCAATCCCAGGACCCTGGGATCATGACCTGAGCCGAAGGCAGATAGTTAACAACTGAGCCACCCGGGCGCCCCTGTATAAGAAGATTCTTAACAAAATTTGATACACAGCTAGAATGCTGCAGCAAGACAGGCAAATCTTAAATTTGCTATTTTCCCTAATTTTTATTATGAAAAGTTTAAATATACACAAAAATGGAAATAATGATCCAAAGAACATTCTTTGTACCCAGTACTCAACTTCAGTAAGTTATCAGCACTTGGCCAGTCTTGTTGCAGCTATATCCTGCTCCTTCAACACTTTTTCCACCTTGCTAGAGTATTTAAAAAGAAATGCTAAGTGGCTTCTTTATCCTGGTGCTGTGTCGTCACGAAGCCCATGTCGTCCCTTAGCTGAGATGCCTGAGGAAACCCAGACCTAAGACCAGCCAATGGAGGAGAAGGAGGTTGAGACATTAACCTTTCAGGTGGAACTCACTCAGTTGATGTCCCTGATCATCAATACTTTCTACTCTAATAAAGAGATCTTTCTGAGGGAGCTTATTTCAGATTCATCAGATGCTTTGGACAAAATCAGATAGGAAAGTTTGACAGATCCCAGTAAGCTAGATTCTGGGAAAGAGCTGCACATTAATCTCATTCCAAACCAAGATCGAACCCTCACTATGGTGGATACTGGGATTGGCATGACCAAGGCCAGTTTGATCAGTAACCTTGGTATTATCGCCAGGTCTGGAACTAAAGTGTTCATGGAAGCCTTGCAGGCTGGTGCTTATTTCTATGATTGGCCTGTTTGGTGCCTGTTTGATTGCTGAGAAACTGACCATGATCACCAAACATAATGATGATGAGCAGTATGCCTAGGAGTCATCTGCAGAAGGATCGTTCACAGTTAGGACTGATACACGTGAACCTGTGGGTCATGGAACAGAGGTTATCCTGTACCTGAAAGAAGACCAAACTGAGTACTTGAAGGAAAGAAGAATAAAGATGATTGTGAAAAAACACTCCCAATTTATTGGCTATACCATTACTCTTTTTGTGGAGAAGGAACGTGATAAGTCAATGATGATGAGGCTGAAGAAAAGGAAGAGAAAGAGGAAGAAAAAGAAAAGGAAGAAAAGGAGTCTGATGACAAACCTGAAATGCATGTTGGTTCTGATGAGGTGAAGGAAGAAAGGAAAGACGGTGACGAGAAAAAGAAAAAGATCAAGGAGAAGTACACTGGTCAAGAAGAACTGAACAAGAGAAAGCCTATTTGGATCAGAAATCCTGATGATATTACTAATAAAGAATATGGATAATTTTATAAGAGCTTGACCAATGAGTGGGAAGATCACTTAGAAGTGAAGCATTTTTCATTTGAAGGACAGTTGGAATTCAGAGCCCTTCTTTTTGTCCCAAGACATACTCCCTTTGACCTATTTGAAAACAAAGAAAAAGAACAACATTAAGTTGTATGTTCTGAGTTTTCATCATGGATAACTGCAAGGAGCTAATCCCTAATATCTGAATTCATCATTAGGGATGGGGTGGACTCTGAGGATCTTCCTTTAAATATTTCCCATGAGATGTTGCAGCAAAGCAAAATTTTTAAAAGTTATCAGAAAGAATTTGGTCAAAAGATGCTTAGAACTCTTCACTGAACTGACAGAAGACAGAACTACAAAAAGTTTTATGAGCATTTCTTTTTTTTTTTTTTTTAAGTAGGCTCCACACCCAGCATGGAGCCCGGTGTGGGGCTTGAACTCATGACCCTGAGATCAAAAACCTGAACTGAGATCAAGAGTCAGACGTTTAACTGACTGAGTCACCCAGGTGCCTCTATGAGCATTTCTATAAAATATTAAGCTTGGGGGTGCTCCTGGGTGGCTCATTCATTTGAGCCTCTGACTCTTGATTTTGGCTCAGGTCATCATCTCAGGGTTGTGGGATCAAAACTCATGTCAGGCTCTGTGCTCACTGGGGAGTCTGCTTGGGATTATCTCTCCTTCTGCCCCATCCCCTCCTCACCACCAAAATAAATAAATAAAATTTAAAAAACATATTAAACTTGGAATACATGAAGACTTTCAGAATTGGAAGAAGCTTTCAGAGCTGTTAAGATACCACACATCTATTTCTGGTCATTAGATGGTTTCTCTCAAGCGCTATTGCACCAGAATGAAGGAATACCAGAAGCATATCTATTACATCACAGGTGAGACCAAGGACCAATAGCAAATTTGGCCTTTGTGGAATGTCTTTGGAAGCATGGCCTAGAAGTGATCTATATGATCGAGCCTATTGGCAAGTACTGTGTCCAACAGCTGAAGGAATTTGAGGGGAAGACTGTAGTGTCTGTTATCAAAGAGGGCTTGGAACTTGCAGAAAATGAAGAAGAGAAAAAGAAACAGGAAGAGAAAAAAGTTTGAAAATCTGTGCAAAATCATGAAGGATATCTTGGAGAAAAAAGTAGAAAAGGTGGTCGTGTCAAAGTGGTGACATCCTCATGCTGCACTGTCACAAGCGCGTGTGGCTGGATGGCAAATAAGGAAAGAATCATGAAGGCTCAAGCCATAGAGACAACTCAACCATGGGCTACATGGCAGCAAAGAAGCACCTGGAGATAAACTCTGACCACTCTGTGACTGAGACCTTACAGCAGAAGGCAAAATGACAAGAATGACAAGTCTGAAAGATGTGGTCATCCTGCTCTATGAAACTGTGCTTCTGTCTTCCAGCTTCAGTCTGGAAGATCCCCAGACACATGATAACAGGATGTACACCATGATCAAACTTGGTCATGGTATCGATGAAGATGACCCCACCGCTGATGATAGCTATGCTGCTGTGACCGGAAGAGATGCCACCTCTCAAAGGAGATGATGACATGTCATGCACAGAAGTAGACTAAGCTCTGCCCCAAGGAGTACTTGTACATGTATACAATACTGTGTCTTTATTCCCTCTGATAATATATTTTCAAGGATGTTTTTCTTTATTTTTGTTGACATTTTAAAAATCTGTATGACATGACAATAACTACTTAAGGGGAAGATAAGGTTTCATTCTCTTTCTGATACTGTGATATTTAGGAACTAAAGCCCAGCTAGTTTTTCTTCTCTAGAGTTTCATGTGGGCTTACTTTAACAGGACAAGGTAAAATTTGTTGTAACATGTACGTAACCTAATGTTAACTGTGTGGTCTAAAGTGTTTAGCTATTGGGGAGAGGGGTGGGGGGATGGGTAAGCCTGGTGATGGGTATTGAGGAGGGCACGTATTGCATGGAGCACTGGGTGTTATACACAAACAATGAATCATGGAACATTACATCAAAAACTAATGATGAAATGTATGATGACTAACATAACATAATAAAATAAAATTTAAAAAAGTGTTTAGGGACGCCTGGGTGGCTCAGTCGGTTAAGCGTCTGCCTTCAGCTCAGGTCATGATCCCAGGAGATCGAGTCCCATATCGGGCTCCGTGCTCAGCGAGGAGCCTGCTTCTCCCTCTGCCTGCCGCTCCCTGTTGTGTGCATGCTTGCACTCTCTCTCTCTCTCGCTGACAAATAAATAAATAAAATCTTTAAAAAGAAAAAAGTGTTTAGCTGTCAAGCAGATTCTTTAGTAAGACCAAATTTTTTGTCCCTGAAGTGTTCTGAGCTACACCTTTATGTTTAAAAGAAAAATATTGGTTAAAACAACTTTTATTTTCTAGGATCTACTTTTTAAATCCTATATCTCCTGTAGTTATGAAGTGCATGCATCAGGCCTCTAGAAACTAGTATGTTAAACTGAACCAACTTGATGGGAGTAACTATCTATAATAGGGTCTGTTTTCCAAAGAGCATTGTCTTTTTTTTTTTTTTTAAGATTTTATTTATTTTTTTGACAGAGAGAGATACAGCGAGAGAGGGAACACAAGCAGGGTGAGTGGGAGAGGGAGAAGCAGGCTTCCCACGGAGCAGGGAGCCCAATGCGGGGCTTGATCCCAGGACCCCGGGATCATGACCTGAGCCGAAGGCAGACGCTTAACGACTGAGCCACCCAGGTGCCCCAAAGAGCAATGTTTAGAGTAGCGAAGTTATAAGCCTACTTAGGTGTGTTGTGAAGCTGTTCAGAAAGTAAGCAAGTTTTGTGAGTGGAAATGTAGTGCTCAAGTCACAGTGTGCTTTAAAAGATTGTAACAGATACAAATGAACTTAAAAAAGAAATGCTAGACATTATATCATGTATAAATACTTCAGTATGTATCTCTACTTAATAGATAAGGGCTCCTTTTTTTAAATGAAAATATTCTTTATTTCAGAGAGTCATGAATTACCAGCCAATTAGGGAATCTTGAGGTGGGGGTATTTGGAGATACATCAAAATTTGACAGATATTACTTTGCCTATGAGAGCTTTGTTGATGATCAGGGATTTTGCGAAACCATTAACTTGCATCTGTGGGAGCCTAGAAAGTCTTATACACTTATCCTTCAAAAAAGAAAAAAAAAAGGAATGCTGTGAGAATATATTAGAGGTAGTTTATGTTAAACATTAGGAAAATTTGGGACATCTGTATAATTGAAAAAGTGAAATAATAAGGCTCTGGAAACTCCTCAGGTGACCAGTTTTAAGAATGGATTAGAGAACTCATTGGAGAGGAAGCCCATGCTCAGAGTTTTACTTTTTTTAACTAATAGACTTTACTTTTGTAGCACTGTTTTAGGTTTACAGAAAAATTGAACAGAAAATACAGAGTTCCCATATTCCCCCTCCCCACCTACAGTTTCCCCTGTTATTAACATATTGTGTTAGTGGAATATGTTTGTTATAATTGGTGAAGTCAATATTGATACATTATTATTAACTAAAGTCTATAATTTACATTAAGATACTCCTTTTTTTTTAATAACATAAGCACAGTAGTTTTAAAGACCTAACAAAATTATTTCTCAATGCCATCTAAAATCTAGCCATTGTTTAATTTCTTCCATTGTCTTGGAAATACCCTATTGTTCTGTCTTTGAGGCATGTTGAGACCTTGTCAGCACTGATGGTGGGGTAGGGAAGCAACTGGTGAGTGAGGAGGACTCGGGGGGCATGCTTTGGCTATTGACTGTAGCATTGACCAGTGAGAAGTAGCAGAAGTACAATATATAGAGAAACATAACTTGGTTGATACAAAAAAGTGACACCTGAGGAGTCAGGACCACCTCCACCACCTACTGCCCATGTGAACCTACTCAGCCCAAATTCCCAAGGGTAATACGGGAACATTAATACACAAATTATAGGGGGTTGTGAGAATGAAGTGATAAATGTCAAGTGTTTAGCACAATGCCCTCAATAAATGTTAGATTGATTGAAAACAATATCCTGTTGTTGACTTGTTCAAATCAAGATTCACATACACTGTAGGCCCATTGCATTTGGTTGACTTCTCTCTTCAGTCTCTTAATCTGAGAGTTCCACACTTCCTCCCTCATCCTCTCTGCCTCCCCCTTTTTTTGGCCTTGCCATTTATTTGTTGAAGAAATGAAGTTCTTAGTTTGATAGAAGAGTCCAGATTCTGGATTTGGCTAATTGCATACTTGGGTGTCTTTTAACATGTTTCTCTAGCCTCTGTGTTTCCTGTGAACTGGTAGTAGATGTAGAGCCTTGATGAGATTCATATTGTTGTTATTGCTGTTGTTTTTAGGAAGAGTACATGGTCTAGATCTGTTGTTTCCATAGGGTTGGCGATATTGTGATTTTTCTGATTCTTTTATTCCTTCCAAATTTCTGAACTGGAATTATTCTGCCAAGTAGAACTTTATTTCATCAGCTGTTTGTTTCCCCTGAAGTGTAGTTACTATAAGAAGGGCAGTATAAAGGCTTGATTTTTCTTCCCTCTTATTTACCGATTCTCAGAAGAATGAGTTTTGTGCCATATATGACCAGTGAATTTGTTTTTGTTTTTGTTTTCAGTATCACTATGAAGTCATGGGTTTTATGTATTTTATTTCAACTCATTGTAGTCACTGTTATTTTGATGCTCAAATTTTCATGTATTTGGCTAGTGGAAGTCTTTTTAAGTTGGTTGCTGTGTCCTTCTAACTCCAATGTTCTTTGATATCATATTTCCTTTTTGGCACAGTCCATATTTCAGACTTTCCTTGAATTTTCTCTGTGTCGTTGTTGGAATCAGGAGCTCTCTTTCTCCAAGAAGCCCTGTTTCCTTTCATTGAGAAATAATTGAGACCACAGTATGGGCACAGGGCACTAATTGTTATTGGGCCAACACATTTCTCTCAATAGGTTTTAATAACTACTAGATTTTGTCTGGTTTCTTCTTCTTCTTCTTTTTTAAAGATTTTATGTATTCAGCAGGACAGCACAAGCAGGGGGAGCAGCAGAGGGAGAGGGAGAAGCAGGCTCCTGGCTGAGCAGGGACCCTGACGCAGGGCTCGATCCCAGGACCCTGGGATCATGACCTGAGCTGAAGACAGATGGCTCAACCACCTGAGCCACCCAGGCACCCCTGTCTGGTTTATTCTTATGTGCACTTTTCAATTGTTTGAATTGTTTATTTTTTAAATATATTTTTTTAAGATTTTATTTGTTTATTTGACAGAGAGAGAGACAGCGAGAGAGGGAACACAAGTAGGGGGGAGTGGGAGAGGGAGAAGCAGGCTCCCCACCGAGCAGGGAGCCCGATGCGGGGCTTGATCCCAGGGTCCTGGGATCATGACCTGAGCAGAAGGCAGATGCTTAACGACTGAGCCACAGGCGCCCCTGAATTGTTTATTTTTAATATATTTTGAGTCTAGTTTTTTTTTTTTTTAAAGATTTTATTTATTTATTTGAGAGAGAGAGAGCACATGAAAGGAGGGAGGGTCAGAGGGAGAAGCAGACTCCCTGCTGAGCAGGGAGCCCGATGCGGGACTCGATCCCAGGACTCCAGGATCATGACCTGAGCCACCCAGGCGCCCTATTTTTAAAAATACACTTGTGTTCTCTTTTAAATTGCAAGCCACTTAAAGAATTATGTACATTTAAACTTTATATTATGCTTAGTGGCAAAATGATAGCACAAAGTAGTAAGGAATATAATGAGGGATAAGGGGTTATCCCTAACCTTTTAGTCCCAGAGTTCAACTGCTGTGCTTTCCCATAAAAGCAGTTATTAGAGATCTCCTAACACCCTTTGATGGAACAGATGAACCTTGATGAGGGCAAGCACTTTGGAGTAACTTTCATAGACAGTCTTCCATACTGAATAGACCAGTAGTCTAATCCAAAATGACATATGTCATTCTTATGATTGGGGAGAGGTAGTAGTTGTACTTTCCAGCAGTAGCTAGAGACTTCAAGCAGGAAGGCAGAAGAGTTGCAGTTGCTCTTTTTTTAAAGATTTTATTTATTTATTTGAGAGAGAGAGAGTACAAGCAGGGGGAGCAGGAGAGAGAGAAGCAGGCTCCCCACTGAGCAGAGAGCCCAACGTGGGGCTCGATCCCAGGATCCTGGGATCATGACCTGAACTGAAGGCAGACACTTAACCAACTGAGCCACCCAGGAGCCCATGCATTTGCTCTTCTGTACTAATGACACTTTTTCCCAACTCTCAGTTTGTGCTCTGAAGTTTTCCTTTAGTCTTTTATAAACCTGTCATCTGTCCTTTGGTTTATTTCAGCTTGTACATTTTTTTCTCTAAAGTAATTTTTTGCTTGCCCTGGGTTAAAGTTCACCTGTTCCATCAAAGGTGTGTTAGGAGATCTCTGAGAACTTTATCTGTTCAGTGTGTTTATTTTAACATTCTCTACTTGAAAGATTTAACATTACCTGCTAGTTTGGGATTTGTCTATTCATTACTTTGTTTGGATTTAAGAAAATGATGTATAGGAAATAGAATAGGTCTAGGTTATCTTAAGGAGCAGAGATCCATTTCCTTGAAAGAGATTATAATGTATATATATGTGTGTCTTTGTATACACATATATTTATATGTGCTTTATAAGCACAATGAAAGTCTGGAATCATACAGAGCTCAAGAAGCTATTGAGAATGGTTATGTTTGGGTATTGGCATTAGGGGGCATTAGGGGAAGAAAAGGATCTTTTAATGTTTCCCTTTATGCCCTTCGGTGCTTAAGAAATTGAAAAGAATCACACAAACATTTCTTTTATAATAAAAATGTATAATGGTAATAATGAATATCCTCAAAATCCATTCTTACTCTTTATTTTCTATTTAAATTTCTGAGTACTTGAAAACACATGGTAAATTAGTGAAATGTAGTATAGAGTAATATAATAAAAAAGGCTGTTTTGTGTTGTGAACTTACTTTATAAATGGTTAGTAATATTTGTAGGGAAATCTGTAGCAGTGTTTGAGTGCTGACTCTATGCCAGAAAATGGGTTACTGAATGCTAGGCTCATTCATACTTATCTTGTTTTAATGTATCTAATTCATGTGTAAGACCTCCCTCTATTTTTTTACAACCCTTTTTAAAGGTGTAAATATTCACGCTAAAAGATTTAAAAATCAGACAGGAGAATAAAGTGAAAAGTAAGTTTGCTTTCTCTTAGCCCCCCACTCTCCTCCAAAACTAACCACTGTTAGTGGTTTCTTGTGTTTTTTTCTGGAAACATTCAATACATATTATGTCATCTGTATATTTTTACACACACATATATAATGATGTGATATATATCCTATATATGTAAATCATATGGAATCATAATCATGTATAAAATCATATGATTACATATGATTATGTGCATGCATATGTATGTGAAACTTCCCTCTTTCCCATATCCCTCAACAACATGTGCAATCACACTATATGTGTATATATATATTTGTTTTGAAACTTGATGTGACTCCTAAGATTCACACAGTAAGACTCATATTTTACATACCTTTATGTTCTGTAGTGATTGTTCAAACATACCAGTTGGATCATGTCACTCCCAACATTTGCTAAAACACTTCAGGCTCTTCCTTTTCTCAGGTAAAGTCCAGCCACCTTAACCTGGCATACAAGATCTTGAATTGATTCCTGCCTGCTTTGCTAGCCTCTTTACTGGAAACTGTTGGCTTACACTTGGAGTGTTGGTCATCCTGAACTTTTTTCAGTTTCTTTTTTAGTTTTTTAAGATTTTATTTATTTATTTGACAGACACAGCAAGAGAGGGAACACAAGCACGGGGAGTGGGAGAAGGAACAGCAGGCTTCCCACTGAACAAGGAGCCCGACGTGGGGCTCGATCCCAGGACCCTGGGATCATGACCTAAGCTGAAGGCAGATGCTTAACGACTGAGCCACCCAGGCGCCCCCTTTTTTCAGTTTCTTAAACAGTTTATGCCCTCTCATCTGCAGTCTACTTCCTCTGTCTCGTACTTTGTATAACTGCTACTTTTTTTTCTTCTTTTAAAAAATTTATAACAGTCCTAGTGTTTATAAAAGTCCACAGGTAAAATAAGATTTAAAGAAATAAAGCAAAGTACAGTTAAAAACTTAACTTTTTTCCTAAGCATATAATGCCCAAAAGAATATATGCTTAAAAAAATGTTATCCTACTGGCTTGCTTGTTCCCTTTTCCACAATAAGGTTAATACAGGATCTGCTTATTTTTAATTTTTAATTTCGTGTAGTCAAAGTTATATAAATAGTTTCAATAATCAGTTCGACAAAGTGTATTATGAAAAACAGTAGTCCAGGTTCTGGTTCCAGATAAGATGGAGTAAGCACACTTCACCCTGTCTCTCCCACTGAATGCAGCTATAAAACCTGGACAGAATGCTTGGAGTGGCTATTTGAGGACTCTGAAAAATAAATAGTAGGAGGCAGATTGGGGAAGAAGACCAGAATTCAAAGTACCACTGAACCGGCGGTGAGTTTACCATTTTTTTTCTTCCAGTATGCCCCAGCCTGAACTTAATGTATCCTGAAACTTGGAAGTGAGCATTATTAACACGGACAGAAAAAGCACCAGGAGAAGCCCTCTGGTTCTGACTCAAGGAGCCGAAAGGGATCTCCTAATGTTCAGAGAAAGTGTGGCAATCCCACATCCTTCTTTTTTTTTTCCTTTTCTTCAATTTCTTGCACCCCAGGCCTCAAGCAGTCCTTGGCAGAAGCTGCAGTGGCCTCAGTGGGGGCAGGCAGGAGCCTAAATCTCAGAGAGAGGGGAACCTTTCTCCCAGATTGGAGGAGCTTTGGTGTCAAGAGAATGCAAAGCAAATCCCATTGCTTTTCTTCTCCCTCTGCTTTGGTGTCAAGAGAATGCAAAGCAAATCCCATTGCTTTTCTTCTCCCTCTGCTCGTCTGTTGCTTGGCCCTGATGTGGGCGCAGTCATGTGAAGTACATTGCAGAGTGGGGTTAATGAAGCCCCAGCTTTCTGCTGGAAGGCTGGAAAAGGGGAACCCCAGGGAGCCAAAAGATTGCAAGAGAATGAGGGGCTTGGGAAACTGACTACTTAAAGTTGCTTATGGACTCATGAGCTGACTTCCAAGCTGTACATGCATGAGTCTGATTCCTAAACAGCATACAGAAACATCGAGGACTGAATTATGGGATAGACCACCCCTAACCCCCAAACTGGACACTGCGTGGGACAGTTATGAAACACATTCAGTATGACCACAGAGGGTTTGCAAACTGAATTGTAATTGGAAATACAACCCACAGAAGGCTGGTCAGAACTTGAAATGTGAACCCAACTGGGTCAATTACTGGCTAAAACAAATACACCAACATTCTCAGTGGGACTTAAATAAGATCCAGAGTGTCATAATATTCCAAGTGTCCAGAATACAATCTGGAACTACTCAGTTTAAAAAAGAACTAGAAAAATTGAACTCACATGGGAAAAGACAGTGAACAGATGGTGATGCCAAGATCACACAGATATTAAAATTATCTGAAAAATAGTTTTAAAATCAGCTATTATGACCATGTTCAAGGATTGAATGGGAAGATAGAAAGTCTCAGCAAAGAAATAGAAGATATGAAGAACTAAATGGAGATTTTAGAACTAAGAAATACAATGATGGAAATGAAAAGCCCATTAAAGGGCTTAGTAGCAGAGTAAACATGACAATGAAAAAGTCTATTCACTTGAAAATAGATAAACAGAAATGATCCAATTTGAATAACAGGGAAAAGGTTAAAAATAAAGAAGTATATAGCCTCAGGGACCTATGAAACTATGATAAGGTCTTACATTTGTGTCATCAGAGACCCAGAATGAGAAGAGAATGAGTGTGGTCCATCAAAAATACTTGAAGAAATAATGGCACAGAGATTGAAAAGGAAGAAATAAAACTACCCCTATTTGCAGAAGGCATAATCATCTTATGTAGAAAATCCTAAGCAATCCACAAAAAAATTTTTAGAGTAAATGAGTTTAGCAAGTGATTCATGGTCAGCTTACAAAAAACAATCATATTTCTATATACTAGTGATAAACAATTGAAAACTGAATTAAAGATATTTACAATAGCTTCCCCAAAATGAAACACTTAGGCATAAATGCAACAAAATATGTATAGGATCTCTATGCTGAGAATTATAGAACCCTGATTAAAAAAAAACAAAGGGGATTTAAGTAAATGGAGAAACATGTATTTATGAACGAAGAATCACAATAGTAAAGATGTTGATTTTCCCCAAATTGATCTATAGATTTAATGCAGTACTGATAAAAACAGTCCCAACAGCACTGCTTCTGCTTATAAGCTGATTCTAAAATTTCTTTACAAAGGCAAAGGGCCTAGAATAGCCAAAACAAATTTTTTTAAAGATTTTATTTATTTATTTGAGAGAGAACGAGGGGAGGTGCAGAGAGAGAGGGAGAAGCAGACGCCCCGCTGAGCAGGGAGTCCGTGTGGGGCTCGATCCTAGGACCCTAGGATCATAACTTGAGCTAAAGGCAGACGCTTAACCGATGGAGCCACCCAGGCACCCCCAAAACAATTTTGAAAAAGAAAAATGTTGGAAAAAATGAAACTACATGATTTAAAAAAACAGCATGAAGCTATCATAATCAAGACTGGGGTATTGGCAAAGGGAAAGACATGTAGATCAATGAACTAGAATAGAGATTACATAAATAGGCCCACACAAATACGGCCAGTAATTTTTTACAAAGTGGCAAAATGGAAAAAGAATCTTTTCAATAAGTGGTGTTGGAACAATTGGATATCCACATACAAAAATAATGAACCTTGATCTAAACTACACATATTATATGAAAATGAACTTAAAATGTACCACCCATCTAACTTTGAAATATAAAACTGTACAGCTTTTAGAAGAATACATAGGAAAAAATCTTTGTGACCTGAATGTAGACAAGAAGTTATTTCACATCACACCAAAAGAATGATTCATAAAAGAAGAATTGATGAATTGGACTTCATCAAATTAAAACCATTGCTTGCAAAGACACTGTTAAGAGAATTAAAGGCAGAGTATAGGCTGGAAGAAAATATTTGCAAATCACATACCTGCAAAGGACTTATATTTGGAATATGTAAAGAACTCTGAAAACTCAATGGTAAGAAAACAAGCCACTTAAAAATGTTTGATAGGCTTTGGCAAAGAGGATATAGAGTCGCACATCAGCTCATGAAAAGATGTTTAGCATAACTAGCCATTAGGGGAATGCAAATTAAATGCAAATGGTGAGCTACCACTGTACATCCATTAGAATGGCTTAAAACTGGTGACGGTACCAAGTGCTGCGGAGGATGTGGAGCAACTGGAACCCTCACGTATTGCTGGTGGGGATGCAAAATGATTCAGTTCCTCGAAAACAATTAAGCATATACTTATCATATGTCAAATATGGATTTACTGTGTGATCCAGCAACCCTACCCCTAGGCATTTACCCTTGAGAAATGAAAATTTGTGTTCATGTATTTATATCAGCTTTATTCTTACTTGCCAAAAATGTATACTTCAAAAAGTGAATGGATAAATCAAGGGTGGTATAGCCATACAGTGGAATACTATTTGGCAATAAAAAAGGATGAACTACTGATTTGCACAACTCTTGATTTCCTCTTCTTAGGGAAGTCTCTCCAGGGACCTCCTAGTCAGCTCTAGTCCAGCTTGGTATTTTGTCTACTCACAAGTATCATCCTTGTATCACCTTTCAGTGTCTTCCTGGGGATTCTGTTTGATTCTCTTTTATGTTGTATGCCTTGTTGAATCCCTTTCTCTTGTTTGTTTATTCTCATTTTAGTAAATCACCTCTTCTAATAGTTTCCTGAGTAAAGGATGCATGGGAGGTATGTCTTTGAGACCTCTCTTCCAAGTCTGAAAGTGTTGTGTTTGTTTGTTTTTTTAATCTTTTTTTATTTGGGAGAGACAGAGAGAGAGAGAGAGCACAAGCAGGGGGGTGGCAGGCAGAGGCAGAGGGAGAAGCAGACTCCCTCCCAGAGGCAGCTTGATGCGGGACTCGATCCCAGCGCCCTGGGATCACAACCCGGGCCGAAAGCAGATGCTTAACCAACTAAGCCCCCCCAGGTGCCCCAGTCTGAAAGTGTTTTTATCCTACCCTGATGTTTAAATGAAAGACTGTCTGGATATAGAATTCTGGATTGAAAATAATTTTACTTCCAAAATTTGTCTTCATACTCCCTTGTAGTGGCTGAGAAGTGTAATTCTGTTATGATTCATGTTACTTTGGAAATACCTAATTTTTTCTCTTTTCCCCCAGGGTTTTGCAATTTCATGATGATCTACCATAGTATGGGTGTGTTTTCATCTAGTGTGCCTGTCTTTGTCTTTTATTGAAACTTGTGATTTGAAGGTTTTTCTCAGGAAGGTTTTTCTCAGGAAGTGTTGATTTCCACCCACTTAATTTTTTACCCCTTCTTCTCTGCAACACCTGCTATGCAGATATTGGGCTCCTTGGAATGGTTCCCCAGTTCTTGATCTTTTCTCTCCTATTTTTACATACATTTGTTCATATATTTTTGTAATAGCCAAGTACATTTTTTAAATAGATAGGGTGATGAAATTGTGTTCATTTTTTTCATTCTAACCACAAAAACCTGATAGTTTTAAATTGGCCATTGTGATAGGATAGTTTTGTTTAAATGATATTAATTCCCTGTGATGGTTATCTAGAGTGAAGAGCTTGGAAACTTCTTTTGCCTTTGTCTCCTGGTGAGCTACTAGAACCTAAGGAATTATTAGATGGGCATCCTCATGAAAGCTAAAAGGAGCCTTTGTTCCTTAAACTTCTTGGCTCGATTTTTTTTCCTGGGGACTTGGTTTAGAGGACTCAGCATTCTTTTTGTTTTACCATCAAGTTAACTCAGTCAAGTTCCAAGCTCTGTGCTCTAAGCATTCTGATCCACCTAATCTACTGATTTCTCACAGTGCTTATTCTTTGTTCTTAGAAGCTATCATTTGATTTTATATTGTCATATTATCATATAGTAAGTTCATTTCTTTCAAAAAGATAGTAAATTCTTGGGCGCCTGGGTGGCTCAGTTGGTTAAGTTAAGTGACTGCCTTCGGCTCAGGTCATGATCCTGGAGTCCCTGGATCGAGTCCCGCATTGGGCTCCCTGCTTAGCAGGGAGTCTGCTTCTCCCTCTGACCCTCCCCCCTCTCATATGCTCTCTCTCATTCTCTCTCTCTCAAATAAATAAATAAAATCTTTAAAAAAAAATAGTAAATTCTTTGAGGACAGGACTTATGCCTTATATTTTTCTGTCTTCCTTGGTATAACTATTTCATGAACTGTTATTGTTAGATTGGGTGTGGTTTGTCTGTTTGGTGGTGGTGTGAGTGGGTAAATAAGAGGAATAAATGATAGATGGGTGAGGAAGCTAAGACTGGTTTTGTTGTGTCCTTAGCAGTACAGTAGTCCAGCTTTGCAGAATTTCCCAGTATTTGCTAGTTTGCCATTGACCTGGAATTTGTTCTTTGAGTTCCAGATCATCCCCATTAGTGGGTTTGGGATACTTTTAGCTAGCTTTTCACTTTATTACTAAATGGCTTTTTTTATTTAAAAAGGAAAATAATCAGTGCTTCTTTCTATACAATATATAAAATATATAAGAAAGAAGAATGTAAGGGTGCCTGGGTGCTCAGTCGGTTAAGCGGTCTGCCTTTGGCTTAGGTCATGATCCCAGGGTCCTGTGATTGAGCCCTGCATTGGGCTCTGTGCTCAGCGGGCAGCCACCTTCTCCCTTTCCCTCTGCCTGCTGCTCCCCCTGCATGTATGTGCTCTCTTGCTCTCTTTCAAATAAATAATAAAATCTAAAAAAAAAAAAAAAAAGGAATGTATAAAAAGATCCATAGGAGCACTGACAAGGGAACAAAAGGGAAATTAGGCAGAAGCTCAGGTGTCAGAACCAAGGAGTTAGGTAAGGACAAGACTAGCAGCAAGGATGAATGACATCTAGAGTACTGTGGTTCTGAGAGCTCAATAAATGTTTCCTGTTGAGCCTAAGGGAGAGAGGGAGTTGGTCTTGAGTCTTTAGGTGAGAGGTTAAATGGCACCAGTAATGTGGAGAGGAAGGATATATTGGCAAGGAACCAGTGAGGGCCTTAAAGTATTTGGAGAACATAGAAGCTAAGGATTCCAAGTAAATACTCTATGACATAGTGATGTCCTAGGCCAAGGTAGGCAGTCACAGGAGTGGACAGAGGGGAGATGGGCAAAGGATAAGAACTGGAAATTCACAAAAAAGGAAACCTAAACAATAAATAGATGAAAAGATGCTCAACCTTACTAGTAACTAGAGAAATGCAAATTATATAGCAAGACACTGTTTCATACCCTTCAGACTGGCAAAAAGTCTGACAATACCAAGTGTTGGTGAAGATAGAGAAAAGAGAATTTCCTCATGTCCTGATAGCAGAAGTATAAATTGGTACAACCACTTTAGAAAGCAATTTGTACCTATTATGTAATGAAGAGGCTAGCAGTCATTTATTCTTTCTGTGTCAGGCTTTGTTTTAAATGTGTTTTTAAAAAATAGTATTTTAAAAAATAGTATTTAAAAAATAGTATATATAAAAAATATATATATATAATATATACTAAAAAATAGTATATATTAAAAAATAGTATTTAATTTTCATTAAAAAATGAAAAGTTGCCTTTTCATTTTGCTGATGGCTTCCTATGTTGTGCAGAAGTTATATAATGTGATGTAGTCCCACTTGTTTATAATACTCAAAATAGTATTTGAGGGGCACCTGGGTGGCTCAGTCATTAAGTGTCTGCCTTTGGCTCGGGTCATGATCCCAGGGTCCTGGGATCAAGCCCTGCATTGGGCTCCCTGCTCTGCGGGAAGCCTGCTTCTCCCTCTCCCACTCCCCCTGCTTGTGTTCCCTCTCGCTGTGTCTCTCTCTGTCAAATAAATAAATAAAGTCTTAAAAAATAAAAATAAAAAATATTATTTGATTTAATTCTTACCACAACTTTCCCCTGATTTTATGGTTGAGGAAATACAGCCTAAGAGAGGTTAAATAATCTGTCCACAGTCACAAAAGTGGTAAGGTAAAGAGCCAGGATTTTAGCTGAGATCTGTCAGTTTCTAAAACTTGTGTTCATAATCACTAATGATAATAATAGGAAGTACATTTACTATGTGCCAGGTAGTATATTAAGTATTAGACATACCTTAGCTGATTTGCCTGTGTAATAACTCTTTGAGGTAAGTGCTTTTGTTACCCATCATGTGGCTTTTAGAGATGAAGTAATAAGCTAGAAGTGAAAAAGCTGATATTTACCTCAAGTGGTCTTGAGGACATGTACTTTTCTTCTACACCAAACTGAAAGATCCAGAGGTGTAGAATAGACTTCAGGTATATTTTGATCTGAATTCTCTTTTTTTCCTCTCAGTTTATATATATATAAATATTTGACATACAACTTTGTATTATGTACAGGATAAAGATTTGATACATATATATATTGCAAAATGATTACTTTAAGTTTAGTTGGTTTTTTAGTTGGTTGAGTTTATCACCTCACAGTTACATTTTTTTTCCTGTGATGAGAACTTTTAAAATTTGTTAACTATCATCACCGTGCTGTACATTACATTTCCAAGATTTACTTATTTTACAACTGAAGTTTGTACCTTTTAACCACCTTTACCCATTTCCCCTACCTCTCACCCCCAACTTCTGGGAACCACTGATCTGTTCTCTGTTTCTGTGAGTTTGGTTTTTGTAGATTCCACATATAAATTTTTCCCTGACTTATTTCACTTAGTATAATGCTCTCAAGGCCCATCTATGTTAACACATGGCAATATTTTCTTATTTTTTTATGGCTGCATAATATTGTTATGTATATAAATACTACATTTTCTTTATCTGTTCATATATAATGGACACGTAAGTCATTTCCATGTCTTGGCTATTATAAATAATGTTGCATTGAACACGAGCATGGGGTGTCTCTTCAAGATAGTAATTTCATTTCTTTGGGTATATACCCACAAGTGGAATTGCTAGATCATATGGTAGTTCTGTTTTTAATTTTTAAAATTTTAATTCCAATGCAGTTAACATGCAGTGCTATATTAGTTTCAGGTGTACAATATAGTGATCCATCAGTTCCATACATTGCTTAGTGCTTATCAAGACAATCGCAAAACTAATCCCCTTCACTTTCAACCATCTCTTAGACACCTCTCTTCTGGTAACCATTTGTTTGTTCTCTACAGTTAAGAATCTGTTTTTTTTGGGTTGTATCTTTTTCCTTTTGTTCATTTATTTTGTTTCTTAAGAAACTATTTTTATTTTGAGGAACCTCCATACTGTTTTCCACAGTGGCCGCACCAGTTTACATTCCTAGCAACAGAGCACAAGGATTCCCTTTTCTCCACATCCTTACCAACACTTGTTATTTCTTGTCTTTTTGATAGTAGCCATTCTAGTCGATGTGAGGTAATATTTCACTGTGGCTTTGATTTGCTTTTCTCTGCTGATTAATGATATTGAACACTTTTTCATGTACCTGTTGACCATTTTACTATCTTCTTTGGAAAAATGTCTCTTCAGGCCCTCTACCCATTTTTAAATCAGACTAGTTTTTTGCTGTTGAGTTGTATGAGTTCATTATGTATTTTGGATATTAACCCCTTATCACATATATGATTTGTAAATATTTTCTCCCATTCAGTAGGTTGCCTTTTCATTTTGCTGATGGCTTCCTATGTTGTGCAGAAGTTTTATAATGTGATGTAGTCCCACTTGTTTATTTTTGCTTTTGTCGTCTTTGCTTTTGATGTGAAATTCAAAAAATTATTGCCAAGACCAGTGTCAAGGAGCTTATTAATTGTTTTCTTCATATGTTTTCTTCTATGAGTTTTATGGTTTCAGGTTCTACATTCAAGTCTTTAATTTATCTTGAGTTTATTTTTGTGTATGGCATATGATAGAGTCTAGTTTTCATTCTTTTGCATGTGACTGTCCATCTGACTTTTTTTTTTTTTAAAGATTTAATTTATTTATTTGAGACAGAGAGAATGAGAGACAGAGAGCATGAGAGGGAGGAGGGTCAGAGGGAGAAGCAGACTCCCTGCCGAGCAGGGAGCCCGATGTGGGACTCGATCCCGGGACTCCAGGATCATGACCTGAGCCGAAGGCAGTCGCTTAACCAACTGAGCCACCCAGGCGCCCCTCCATCTGACTTTTTTGTGTGTGATTATCTTTTCCATATTGTGGACTTAATTCTTATGCTGGTTTCCTTCATGGTTGAGAGATAGTTGCTGGTAGCACTGGAAGGGAGCTACGTTCTTTCTCTTTAAAAATAACATCTTTTCGGGCGCCTGGGTGGCTCAGTCGTTAAGCATCTGCCTTCGGCTCAGGTCATGATCCCAGGGTCCTGGGATCGAGTCCCACAGTGGGCTCCCTGCTCTGTGGGAAGTCTGCTTCTCCCTCTCCCACTCCCCCTGCTTGTGTTCCTGCTCTCACTATGTCTGTCTCTGTCAAAAAAATAAAATCTTTAAAAAAGAAAAAAATAACATCTTTTCTCATAATTGTCATATGAAACTTGAGTTTTGCTCTGATTAGAACATCCCTGAAACAGTTATACTTGTCAGAGTAATATCATGCATAGAGTGCCTTATGTCTGGAATATTTAGTTTTCTTCCCATCAACAAATCGATCTCTATAACAAAAAATAAATTTCTCTATTACTCTGGTTGACTTAGAGCAATTAAGGCCCGATTTTGGGCCTGGCAGTGGATCAAGCCCATTGAGACAATAGATACATGATAAAGGAAAATCATTGCCCAAGGGTAATTTGGGTGCTATTAGTAAGGGGGAATGAACACTGGATAGTTAATCAAGAAGATGCTTTATGGGGCACCTGCGTGGCTCAATCAGTTAAGCGTCTGACTCTTGATCTCAGGGGGGAAAAAAAAAGATCCTTTATAAATACACTGTGTCATTTAATTTTCTCAGTAGTTCTGCTGAGGAAACTGAGACTTGCTTAAGGTTCCATAATTGTTAAGTGGCAGAATTGAGATTTAACTCTAAGCTAGTACTTTTTTTTTCTTTCCATCAGTCTGTGTCTCCTTCAAAGAAAAATAATAGGCTGTTCCACATGGTATATAGCATTAATGACCCTATCTTCTAAGATTCCAAAGTGATTTTCTGTAGATGCCTTAATTACAAATCATCACAAGGTACCAAACATTTGGGGTTCTGTTTAAGCAGTGCTTAAATAGAAACTTATAACAGTGAACACCTGTATTAAGAAGCCAGAAAGATCTCCAATAAATTACCTAACCTTTCACCTTATGACCCTAGAGAAGGAAGAGCAAATTAAACCTAAAATTGGCAGAGCAAGCCTGTCTTGGTTCAGTTGATAGAACATATGACTCTTGATCTCAACTTTGTGAGTTCAAGCCCCATGTTGGCCATAGAGCTTATTTAAAAAACAAAACAAAACAATCTAAAGCAGCAGAAGGAAGGAAATAATAAAGATTACAGTGGAAATGAATGAAATAGAGGATAGAAAAACAAGGGGGGAAACTAAAAAAAAAAATTGGTTCTTTGAAAAAAAAAATTAACAAAATTAACATACCTTTAGCTAGACAGACCAAGAAAAAATAAAGAAGAATCAAATTACTAAACTCAGGAATGAAAGAGAGGGCATTTCTTACAGAAATGAAAAGGGTTATAATAAGGGAAAACTACGTACATGACAACAAATTAAATAGCTTACATGAAATGGGCAAATTCCTGGAAAGATGTAAACTATTAAAACCAATTCATGAATAAGTAGGAACCTGAGTAGACCTATTACGAGTAAAGAAATGGAATTAGATGTAATAAAAAAACACCTACCCATGATGGAAAGCCCAAGCCCGGATGGTTCCACTGGTAAATTCTAAGAAGCATTTAAAGAAAGATTAATGCCAATTTTTTAGACTTCGAAAAAAATAGGAAAGGAGGGAACATTTCCCAATGCATTCTATAAGGCCAGTACTTTGACACCAAAACCAAGCAAAGACATTAGAAGAAAAGTGTAAACTAGTATCTCTTATGAATATAGATGCAAAATTCCTCAGCAGAATACTAGCAAACAGAATCCAGCGACATATAAAAAGGATTATTCAGCGTGCTATATGTGACATTAACCCTGGAATTCCAAGTTGGTTTAAAATATGAAAATCAGTATAATACACTGTATCAATAGAAAGACAAAAACCACATGATTATGTCAGAAGACCTATTTAACAAAATCCAATACCCCTTTCATGATAAAAAATACTCAACAAACTAGGAATAGAAAGGAACTTCCTTATCCTGATAAGGGCCATGTGTAAAGGGCCATGTATAAAAAAAATCCAAAAACAAAAACCAAAAAAGCCACAGCTAATACAGTAAAAAACAACTCTTTCCCCTGAAGATAATGAACAAAACAAGGATTTCTGCAATTGCTACTTCTATTCAAGTCAGGAAGATGAAATAAAATGCACCCAGACTGGAAAGAAGGAAAACTAGCCTCTATTTGCAGATGACCTCTTATTTTTAGAAAACCCTAAGGAATCCACTAAAAACTTTTTAGAGCTACTAAACAAGTTCAGCAAGATTGCAGGAAACAAGATCAATATAAAGAGATGACTTATCTTACTAGACATTAACCATAAGCAATCTGAAAATGAAATTAAGAGAACAATTCCATTTACAGTAGCATCAAAAAGAATAAAATAGGAATAAATTTAATAAAAGAAGTGTAAAACTTATTTTCTGAAAATTACAAAACATTGTTGAAAAAATAAGACTTAAATATATGAAAAGATATCTTGTGTTTGTAGATTAGAAGACTTAATATTGTTAAGATAGTAGTACTCCTGAAATTGATCTATAGATTGAACACAGCCACTGTCAGAATTGCAGCTGCCTTCTTTGGAAATGGGTAAGCTGATTCTAAAATTAATAATTGCAAGGGACCCCCAGATAGCTAAAACAGTCTTGAAAAAAAAAGCAAAAACAATGAAGCTGGAATATTTACACTTTCTGATTTCAAAACTTGCTACAGAATTACAGTAATCAAGACATTATGGTACTGGCATAAGGATAGAAATATAGATCAATGGAATAGAATTCAAAGTCCAGAAATTGTCACATTACGGTCAATTGATTTTTGACAAGGGTGCCAAGACAATTCAATGGGGAAAGGAGTCTTTTCAGCAAATGGTGCCAGCACAACTCCATTGGATATTGTAAGAGAATAAACAACACATATATTGGTCTCTGCCCCTAGTTCCTGGCACAGACCTCTTAAAATCCGTGTAATCTCCCACGTGATAAGAGCACTAGGAGCATCTTTTGTTCTGATATTTGGTCTTAGACCAGATTTGGCCAGGACAGTGGTTCCTGACACAGACCTCCTATGTTCCTTAGAATTTCCTGGGTGATAGCAGTGTCTCATGTTCCAATGAACAGACTCTTGGTGGGCCCCTTAATAGCTTCAGGATCGTAGCAGGTCACCAGAAAGACCAGGTCATGATTAGAAGTTTGGAATTTTCAGCCCCACCCCCTATCCTCTGGGAAGTAGTAAAAATTCCAGAAGTGTGGGGTTCAGAGATCTTCTGAGTTGGTGAACACATGGAGGTGCTGTAAGAGTGGCACACTCAGAAAGAGCATGGAAGTTCTGCACCACTTCCCACATAGCTTTCCCCATTGTGTCTCTAAATCCGGCTATTTATCTGTATTCTTTATTATATCCTTTGTAATAACCTGGAAAATGTCAGCATCTCCCTGAATTCTATAAGCTATTCTAGCAAATTGTCAAACCTAAGGAGGGGGTCATTTATACAGGTAACAGCCTGGGACTTGTGATTGGCATTTGGAGTAGGGGCAATCTTGTGGGACTAAGCCCTTATGGGGATCTGATGCAGATTCCAGGTAGACAGTATTAGAATTGAATTGAATTATAGGACACCCAGCCGGTGTCGAGAATAGCTTGACGTGTGGAAAGCCCACACATCTGGTGTCAAAAGTGTTGTGAGTGTGGTAGTAGTGTCACAGTAAAGAAGAAACACAAGGGGAGTCTGTCTTCCAACACAGTTACACACGTGCAAAAGAGTGAAGTTGGACCCTAACCTCGTACCATATATGAAAATTTATTGAAAGTGGGGGCACCTGGCTGGCTCAGTTGGTGGAGCGTGTGACTCTTGATCTCAGGGTCATAAGTCCGAGCCCCACGTTAGGTGTAGAATTTACTTACAAATAAAAAAAATCTTTAAAAAAATGTATTCAAAGTGGACCAAAGACCAAAACATTTAAAACTCTTAGAAGAATACATATGCGTAAATCTTCATGACCTTGGATTAGGCAGTGATTTCTTAGATATGATGCTAAAACTGCAAAGCAGCAAAATAAAAAATAGATTAATTGGACTTCATCAGATTTAAAAACTTTTGTGCTTCAAAGACCACCATCAAGAAAGTGAATAGACAACCCATGGAATAGGAGAAAATAGTTACAAATCATGCATCTGGTAGGGACTTTATCTAGAATATATAAAGAACTCATAACTCAGTAATAAAGAGATAAACAACCCAATTTAAAAATCAGCAAAGGATCTGAATAGACATTTCTCCATAGAAGATAATACAGACTGCCAGTAAGCACATGAAAAGATGCTCAACATTATTAGTGATTATGGAAATGTAAATCAAACCTACATTGAGATACCAGTTCACTCTCACAAGGATGACTGCAATAAAAAAAGATATAGAAAATAACAAGAGTTGATGAGGATGTAGAGAAATTAGAAGCTTCATATGTTACTGGTAGGAATATAAAATGTGCAGCTTCTTTGGAAAACAGTCCAGCAGTGCCTTTGGGCTGCTTAAGATTAAACATGGAGTTACCATATACCCAGCAATTCTACTCCCGGTTATATATATACCCAGGATAAATGAAAGTATGTCTACACAAAAACTTGTATGTGAATGTTCATAGTAGCATTATTCATAGTAAACAAAAAGTGGAAACAACCCAAATGGACAATCAGCTGATAAGTGGCTGAACAAAATATGTGGTATAGCTATATAATAAATATTATTGACAAAAGAAGTGAAATATTGATACATGCTACAACATGGATGAGTTTTGAACACATTATGCTAGGTGAAAGAAGCCAGTCACAAAAACTACTTACTGTAGTATTCCATTTATGTGAGATGTCCAGAATAGGCAAATCTGTAGAGATAGAAAGTAGATTAGTGGGGCTGACTCTCATAGGGCTGGGAGAGTTGCAGGGGGAAATGGAAGTGACAACTAATGAGTATGGGTTTTTTGGTGGGATGGGGTAGGGCTGATGAAAATGTTCTAATGTTTATTGTGGTGGTGGTGGTTCAACTTTGAATATACTAAAAACAATTGAATTACACTTGAAATGGGTGGATTTGGTGGGGTATATTAGTAATGTTCCAATAAAGGTATTATAAAAAACTTATTCATTGTTTAGTTAGTGAGTATCCTGTGCAGAGCTGGGTACTAGAGTCCCTACCCTAGAAGTACCTACAGTCTAGGGGTCAGACAAGCAAACAAAGACAATATAGCCTAAAGATGCTGAAATTAAATTTATATATCTATTATATTCTGGTGCCTTTATATACAATAATGAGAATCTATGGGAGTTAATTAAGTAGGAATAAAATGAGGACTGGCTTGGGTTTGACATCACTCCTGCTCTAGAGTGACATTAAGATTATTTAGATGTCATGGGGCACTTGGCTGGCTCAGTTGGTAGCGTGTGTAAATCTTGATCTCGGAGTTGTGAGTTTGAGCCCCACATTGGGTGTAGAGATTACTTAAAAATAAAATCTTTTTTTTTTTTTTAAAGAATTTATTCATTTATTTGAGAGAGACAGAGCGTGCGCGTGAGTGTGGGGGAGGGGCATATGGAGAGGGAGAAGCAGACTCCCGGCTGAGCAAGGAGTCTGATGTGGGGCTCGATCCCAGTACCCTGGCATCATGACCTGAGCCATAGGCAGACGCTTAACTGACTGAGCCACCCAGGTGCCCCAAAATAAAATCTTTAAAAAAAGATTATTTGGATGTCTTTTATACTGGGAATTCTTAAAACTTAAAAGTTTATAGAATGGTTTACCTAGGGACTTTTGAGTTTCTGTTATATTTCTGGACCTCTCCTCTAATCTTACTGTGCATGAAGTTGAATAACTATTTTTGTGAACGTGGAGTCATGATCAGACCTAGTAGTGCATAGCGTGGGACTGTCTTTTTTGTTTGCTTACCAACTAGATATGACCTAGGAGACTGCCTAATTTACCATAAAGATTGCTATAGTTCTGGTATCTGGATTTTCCTCAGGACTCTTACCTAAATGACAGTTTATTAGGTCTCACCTGATATATTCTGGCTTTGGCAAGCTGATTTTCTGTTTCCCTTTCTCCATAGCAATGATTTTGAATTATTAGAATTCTCTTCAAGTATAACCTACTCTGCTCCCTTCATTTTTAGAGATTATTTTGCTTAATTCTTCACACCTGAAAAATGGGGAAAATAATAATACTTAAACTGTGATGATTAAATGCATGTAAAGCACTTAATATAATGCCTGGCACAATATGCTTGCATATTATTCATGTTTTACTAGCTATCATTATTTATATTAATTTGTTTATTCACAGATATTGATTGGGCATTTTTTTTTAAGATTTTATTTATTTATTTGAGAGAGAGAATGAGATAGAGAGAGCATGAGATGGGGGAGGGTCAGAGGGAGAAGCAGACTCCCTGCCGAGCAGGGAGCCTGATGCTGGACTCGATCCTGGGACTCCAGGATCATGACCTGAGCCGAAGGCAGTCGCTTAACCAACTGAGCCACCCAGGCGCCCCTTGATTGGGCATTTCACTATCTGACAAGTACCGTGCTAGTTCCAGAGCAAGATAGATATGGTCCCTATACTCATGGAGTGATACCTCAGTTTGTACTAGTTATTTTAACACTCTTTAAGTGGTGGTGAAGAATTCCTGTTCCAGTTAAATTGTAGTTTCTCCATGCTTCTAAAAGTTTGTACATATTATTGAACTAACTTTATTAAGGATTTTCATTAATTGCAGGTATCTAAAATATAAGAGCAGTAGCACACTGTGCTATAAAGTGTGAGGTAAGAACTCATTAAGCTCTAACCTAAAGCAGTGAAGATGTGTTGGTGAATCCTAAACAGTTTGCTACTGACTTTGTATTTTGTTTACCAGTCAAGGATCTACAATTGATTTCTTTTTTCTTTTTAAAAGTAGGATGTTTTCACTATTGATGGATAAATAGTATTTTGGTATAACGTACCATAAAGATATTTTTGAAAGAGCATTCCAAGAAGAGTTAAATGTAGTATGGCCTTTTGTTTTTAGATGGTTGAAATGTCTTTGTAATAGAGATCCTTAATTTAAATGTTATATGCTAGGAAGGTGGAATCTTGAATGGATAACAAGAAGAAAATACTTCCTAAGTGATTTTTAAATTGTTGCGTTGAAGCTGAGGGAAAGAATAAGTTGCTAATTGGCCATCATTTCATCCTTTCATTCTTACTGCAATTTACTAGGTGACAGACACAGTTTTGCAAACATTTGTAAAATACATGTAAAGTGATGCACATGCATTGTACACATTGGGAATTATTGCTCCCACTTATTTCTTGCTAGTTCCAACCCTTTCCAACAGAAGCACAGAGAATGAGAGAATAGTGTAAAAGAAGTAGAATTATTAACTAAAATAAGTCTGGATTGTATTTATATTTTAAGTCAATCAGTAGAAAGATTTTTTTTTTTTTAATTCAAGTTGAGATATATTTCTCATTCATTCACCAAATCTTGCCCTTCTAGCTCTTGGCGTGTGACTTGCTCACTTTACAGACAAACTTCTTCAAAGATTGCCCTCACTGCCTCATACTTGAATTACACTTTAATCCGTTAAAGACTGGCTGCCGCCCTTTCCACTCACTAGTGACTTCCTAATTTTTATATTAACCGGCACTTCTCAGCCTTTCTGTAGCATTTGCCATTGGCTACTTTTGCATTAAAATGCTGCTGCTTCTTGTATTTCTATAATACCCCTTTCTCATATTTTCCTCATACCTCTCTGGCTATTACTTGATTTCCTTCATGTGTTCTTTTATTTTTGCCCATGCTCTAGATGTTGTATTTTCTAAAACTCTGTTCTTAGGTTAATTTTCTTTTCATTCTTTATGTTCTTCCAACCTGGCAGTTGTCCATCTGTGTATGTAGTTCTGTCTACCTTCCATGAATTAATGATTCCCCAATATATTTCTACTGAGCTGCTTTTTGCTCAGCAGCAGGCTTGAAATTACAAGTGTCTGCTAAATTCAACAGGTTGTCCTTAAACTCAACATTCTAATTTCCCTTACAGCCTATACAACCTACTATATATTCTCTTATTTTGGTACAACTTAGCATTTAATTGTACCAGTTTCTAGTCAAAAACTGTCTTTAGTATCTCTCATATTTATCTTATTTTTTCCATCTCTCCTATACTATTTATAATTTAAACCGTGTTCTCTCTCTTGGGATATTGTAACTGTTCCCAGAGTGACCTTTCTGCCTTTAGAATTGACCTCTGTATAGTCTGTCCTCATTGCCACCATAGCAGTGTTCTAAAGTATGATGTTTTAAGTGTGTTTTACCTCATCTTAAAATCTTTTAGATGCTTCTCATTACCCACCAGTAGATCCAATAGATCATATGTCCATCCATGGCCCATCTGCTTTTGGATCATTTAGAGAACTTTTGAAAAGCTCCAACCTGTATTTTCCCCCATTGATTCTGAATCAGTAAAGAGTTTAGGAATTTACAAAGCTTCCCAAGATGATTTTGATAAGTAGCCAGGGCTGAGAAAAACTGACCTCTCCATGTGGTTCACTTTCCTTGTTACGGAGTCTAAGACCTTTCAGGACCTCGTGCCGCTTGCTTCTCCAGCATCTTCTCATGCTCTTCTCCCTTCATTCACTGTGCTCCAGCCAAAATGCCCTCTTCTCCCCCTGGAGCCACCAGTCTTGATCCTTTTCTAGGACCTTTGTTTGCTTTTGTTGAACCAGGGCAGACCCTAGATTGCTACCTGCTCCACTTCTGCTCTCCTCTGCGCCCTAGCCTGCACCTCCTTGGATTTCATAGGTAAAACTCAGATTGAAAACCACTGAACTAATCCAAATCAGTGAGGCCCAGAAAGATTAAGTGATTAAAGGACTAAAGTCATGTATCGGTGAATGGCAGACCATATCTAAAATTCAGGATTTATAATATAGATTTATTTATATTATAAATATAATATTTATATCGCCTAGGATTTATATTCCTAAGAGAGTTCTTATTTATTGCTCTTCTGTTTTCGTATGTATAATGTCTGGGCAAAGTTGATCTGAAAGGACCTTTTAATTCTTTACTCCCTAAATAAATTATCATTGTTTATTCCCTCATTCATTTATTGAATGAATAAATTCAATAAACATGTATTTGACTACACACGGAGCAGTGTAGGGTCCAGGAGGAGGTGGATAGAAAATTTGAATAATACAGATTTCCTATTTTTAAGGTTCTTAAGACAGGTCCTTTGTATTCAATTATAAAATACTGTACAGAAAAACAAATTATTAATTTTTTAGAAGAGAAACCATAATGTAACCTTTTCCACTGTTTTCTGTCTTTCTTTTATCCAGGGAAAGACCATGTTTGTAGATTTATTGGCTGTGGGAGGAATGATCGATTCAACTATGTGGTCATGCAGTTGCAGGTAGGTTATTTGGAAATGTATCTTAAAATATTTCAATTTTGATCAAAGTACCTAATTGCAGTGGATATGAATACAAACAGAATTCTTGGTATCATCTCAGAATGTTTTATATTATGCAGATGGAATTTTATTTAAACAGATTTGACGTAGATTTTTCCAGAGATGGAAGTGTTGTTCTTGTCAGCTGTTTTAGTTGATCCATATCTTCATTGAGTGTCATCATTGCAAAGTTTAAATCCAGCAATGTGGATTGCTGGATATGAATCTTGCCCTGTCCCTGTCCATTCCTCTTTTTGTTCCCTTAAGGACTCTAGGTTTTTTTTGGTTTTTTAAATTTATTGAAATTGGTTTTGGGGAGGGTGGGTGGGTGGATAGTTGGGGATCTAGTTTTTAATCTTTGTGCTCAAGAACCAACTTTGACTACTTGAAAATTTAAGAATTACTTGATAATATAGGAGAAATGCCTTCCTCTTGCTGATTCAGTTGTATAATATCTGCCTTAAAATTTTTAAGGACTGGGACGCCTCAGTGGCTCTTAAAATCTGGGTCTTAAAATCTTACGGGTCCAAGAAGTTGTACTTATTTCTTTTCTCATTTCTACCAGCAAGACCTGGGACAAGTCTCATGAAATTTCCTTTAACCATTGAGGCTTTACATGAGCAGCTTTAGTATAGCCTAAGAGTGATATTTTGTGAAAAGCATTATCACCTAGGGAGGGGCAAAAAAATATTTTGAATCTTGTAACCGTACAGATGTAGATCTAGTTTGCCTGACATCAGAGCTGCCATATTTTTAAAACTTTTTCTTATTATGAAAAAAATTAAACATACACAAAAATAGAATAGTATAATGAACACCCATGTACTCATCACCCAGCTTCAGTAGTTTTCAGTATGTGGCCCATCTTGTTCCTGATGTATTCTTCCTCTCCTCTCCCTCCCCAGATTATTTCAAAGCAAACTGAAGGCATATTTTATCTGGAAATACATGAATATGTATTCCTATGAGTCAGAGATTCCTTTTTTCTCCTCTTAATCACAGTACACAGTAATTCCTTCATAATAGCATTAAATATCAAGATGATCTTCAGATTTCCTTATTGTATGTGTTTTATTTTTTTTATATTTGGATTCCTTAAATCTGGTTTCACACAGGGTTCCACACATTGCATTTGGTGGATATAATTCTTAAACTTCTTTTACTCTATAGGTTCCCTCTTTTTTTTTTTTTTTTACAGTTTTTTGTTGTTATTGTTCATACTGTCATTGATAAAAATGAAGTCATTTATCATGAAGTTTTCATATTCTGGAGTTTGCTGATTATCTCCCTCCTTGTTTAACACATTCTTCTATCCACTGTATTTTCTGTAAACTGGTGATTAGCTCTTTTGTTTTAATTAGCCAGAGTACTTCAGAGGTGAGGGTATGCTTCCTCTTGCATCACATCAGTAAGCAATGTCTGGGTTGTCTCTTTTTAATCGTGTTAGGATTGATCCTTGAGATTCAGGGAGACAGCCTGATGCATCCTTTTTAAAGTTCCCAGTGGTTTTTCTCCTAAGTTTTATCAACGCATTAGTAATCATTGCCTAGATCCATTACTTCAGTGGGGCTGCGGATGTACTATTCTAATTCTATCAGTTTTCCTTAATTTATTAGCTGGAATTCTTTTTCAAAAAAGCACTCCAACTACTTAGGTTACCTGAGATAAATTTTATACAGGAAGGGCAGGACTAATACTTGTTTCTTTTCTTCTTTTTACTAGTTTTCAGAATAATGAGTTGGTTCCCTAATATTTTCCAAAGAGGACAAATGAACTCTCTTTTTTAAAAAAAAATGAGTTCATGCATTTCACATATTTTATGGTTCTCAATTATTGCAGTTGTTTTTCTTTTTAATGGTCAAATTGCTCCATCTTTGGCAACAGGTGAAACAAGATTGGCTGTGAACTGATAATTGTTAATTCTTGGTGATGAGTAGGTGTATGAGGGTTCATTATATTATTTTCTTTTAAGTGTATGTTACATTTTTAATAATAAAATCCACTTGCATTTTTATTGGGATCATGTTAAATTTATAGAATTACTTAGAGAAAAATGAATTTGGTTTTTTCATTCAATAGTATTCATTCTATGTTATTATGAATAAGGATTCTTTTTTTTTTTTTTTTTTGGTGGCTGCATACCACTCAGTAAGATGAGTGTACCATAATTTATTAAACTTTCCTTTATTGATAGATATATAGATTGTTTTCTGTTTTTCTCTATAACAGATAATAACTACTTTTAGTTTATACTCTGAAGTATAATTTGGTGGATAAAACCTGCTTGTACTTACCATGTTAATAACTTTCCTCCCCCAAAAAAACAAAACAAAAAAAACCCCACTTTCCCCCATACTCTTGCTAGCCTTATATTTTATCTTTTTGGATTTTGTTAATTGATACCTTAGATTTACATTTTAAAAGATTTGAAATTTTAGGGACACCTCGGTGGCTCAGTCGATTAAGCGTCTGCCTTCGGCTCAGGTCATGATCCCAGGGTCCTGGGATCGAGCCCCACATCCGGCTCCCTGCTCAGTGGGGAGCCTGTTTATCCCTCTGCCTGCCACTCCCCCGGCTTGTGCGCTCTCTCTGTCAAATAAATAAATAAAATCTTTAAAAATTAAAAAATAAAAGATTTGAAATTTAAAATCATTACTAATACCATAAACCAAATTAATTGATTTTCTTTCAAAAGCTTTTATAATGATGGAAGTTGTTTACAAATAAAGTTCCAATATTTCTTAGGTATGTTTTTGGAAATCAAAACACTGATTTTTGAGAAAAAATTATTAGAATGCTAATAAGTTATTCGCTACTCATGGGATTGTAAAACTTGTTGTTGTAGATTATCACTTACTTGACATTTGCTGAGATGTAGAGAACAATAAATTCTCCTAACATGAAAACTTCGTAATACAGAGAACTGCCAGTTTGTGCTGTGAGAAATTTTTTTTTTAATTTTTTTTAAAGGTTTTTTATTTATTTATTTGACAGAGAGAGACAGTGAGAGAGGGAACACAGCAGGGGGAGTGGGAGAGGGAGAAGCAGGCTCCCCATGGAGCAGGGAGCCCAATGCAGGGCTCAATCCCAGGACCCTGGAACTGAGCCGAAGGCAGATGCTTAACGACTGAGCCACCCAGGCACCCCTAAAACTGCATTTTTAAAGAAGCGATGAAGTGGGAAAGGCTCCTGACTTTCTTGTACTTTTTTGATTCTTCAGTTACTTGAGTGCTAGTTAGTATTTTAAGTGGCACTGAAGTAATTTAAGAATTTATTACTTTTTCAAAAGTGAATCAGGTGTCTTCAGTTGAGATGATGGCATTGGTGGTATTAATCCCTAACATACACTACAAAATTTGGGGAATAGAGAGATTAGGCTATTTAAATTCTCTTGTGATGGAGGAGCCAGTTTCCATTCTTTGGGCCATAGAACTGCAGCATCGTAGCCCTGCTCTTCTCATCAAATTATTGGTTTGTTACCTAGGCAACGAAGAACTTTCCGGAGGAGCAGCACTGTGAAGTGAACAAAACAACAAGTTCAAATTCACACAGGTTTAGATTTGAAAAACAACTTTACCTTAGTAGGCTAACATTGTTTAAACTTTCTGAGCCTCAGTTTCTTCATCTGCAACATCTTCTATTTTAGGGGGCTGTAAGGATTAAATGCAATCATGATGTAACACGTCTGGCACAGGCTAGATACATTCATTGCTTTTATCTGTTGCTACAAGTAATTGAGTTTGTTTCATGTCATTTTTGTTTATAATAACAATCATTAGCATTTATTGAGTACTTAGTGTGTCCCAGACAGTATGGTAAACACTTTACGTGGATCTTCTTTAATCTTCATAAAACATTGCAAGGTGTAGGTATCATTGCCCTCATTTTATAAGGAAACCAGACACGGAAAAATTAAGTAGTTTGTATGGGAGTATGTTAGGCAGTAATGAGGAATTACTGCTCTGGGTACATACATTTTCTGTATTTTCAAATAATCAAGACTATATTTTGTTATGGCATGAAAGACAAAGGGAAACACGATGACTCAAAAACATAATATGTTCAAAAACTTCTGGTTATTCTTAAATTTGTCTGAAACATTCATGTATTACCTTAATGGAATCTCTTCTCTTGAATGAGAGGATCATGATTTGGGTAAAATCCTTGCTCTTTCTGTCAAAACATTTTTTTAAAGATTTATTTATTTGAGGAGAGAGAGAGAGATCATGAGCATGAGTAGGGGGAGGGGCAAAGGGAGAGAGAGTCCCAAGCAGACTCCCCGCTGAGTGTGGGCCCAGCGCGGGGCTCAATCCCACAACCCCAAGACCACAGCCCGAGTGGAAACCAAGAGTCAGATGGTCAACCAGCTGAGCTACCCAGGTTCCCCTGTCAAAGCATTTTTAATGATAAATGAATAACTTCCCAGTCTTCTCTTATAACATAGTACCAGATTTGGAAGTGTTTATTTGGTTTCCACAGGGTCGGAATCTGGCAGATCTACGCCGTAGCCAGTCCCGGGGTACATTCACCATTAGCACTACTCTTCGGTTGGGTAGACAGATTCTGGAGTCTATTGAGAGCATCCATTCTGTGGGATTCTTGCACCGAGACATCAAACCGGTAAGGGGCCGTTTCAAGTCAGAGCACAGAATGAGTTTGCTTTGTACTCTTAATCTGACAATGGGATCCAATAAATTATGAATGTAGCATTCTGTATTTGCTTTCCATTATTAAATACAAGGTAATATTTTAATTTCAGTAACTAGAAGCAAAATGTAACTTACCTCTCAATTTTTTTAAAAAATTCTAATTACATAAAAAAAATTTCTAATTACAAACCACAATTTAACATTCAAGAGCTTTTCTCATACAATGAAAATGTTGCTCACAGCCAAATTAAAAATTATTAATGGTTGACTATTATGATTATGTGTGTTAACATTTCTAGTTACTTAGTCTTACATCTAAATTGGAAGTTATTCTTTAGATTTCTTTTTCCTGATACTGGGTAAAAATATATACATATGTTGCTTTTAGATGTATGCACTGTGTTCTCTGAACTATTTCTCAAGTGACAAATTGTACTTATAAGGAACCATCAATTATGAAAGACCTTATTTTTTCTTCTGAGGGCTACAGTGGCAATATATAATATTTTTTTCTATTCTGTTTTTTCTTAGAAATTGTCATTTCCATAACTGAAATATGCTTTTATTTTTCCTTCTTGGTTTTTTTATTGCTCACAAGGGGAAATGATCCATTTCTGATATACTGTATTTACTATAAATATATCATGTGTTGGTTAGTGCATTTGAAAATTACACCCATCTGTAGCTACATGATTTTTAAAATTAAATAGTTTACATGAAAATGCCAACTAAAATTAACATTGTAGAGTCAGACTTAATGTAATGTAGATTTCTCTTGCACTTAATTCTATGCCAAACTAAATGTCACTACTTTAAAAGCATAGTGACTGAAGACTTTCCATTTTCATCTGAAAGCTCCCTAAGTAGAACAGTATTTTAAAATAAAAGCTAACAATTCTGTTGCAGTTTTGCTTTTTCCTTTATAAATTCTCTTTTTACATACCATTTTGTGAGTCTGTGCTCATCTAACATTACATTTATTTTTTTAAGGGAAGAATGCAAAGTATATTTTCCTTAAGTCTGTTTTGAAATGTTTCCTTAAATTGAATTTTAATTTTTATGCTTAGTGAAATTCAGCTTTATGTTGCTCATAGGAAATTCATTTAAATTTCTAGCTATGTATTTAATTTTGCTCACTCCTAGTTCCTCCCATTTTAAAAAGGAAGAATTGGGCTGTCTTTAAAGCACTCACTTAGACTAGAGTTTCAAGGAACATAGAGTTACACTTAAGTCAGTGTTGTTGTATGTAACTTTGTATCATCACTTAAATTCTTTCTCAAAGTTACCTGCTCCTGGGCATTAATAGAACCCATAATGAGATTGTGTATTAACATCCAGTAAACATCATGGATTAGAATAGTGTATTTGAGACATATGTATTATATAGAGAGAGTTTAAATAGAATTAAAATATAGGAAGGATAGATGTAAGGACTTAGTATTGTAAGAATATGTATATTTTCCTTCTTTGCTTTTCTAGTCGAACTTCGCCATGGGTCGCTTTCCTAGTACATGTAGGAAATGTTACATGCTTGATTTTGGCTTGGCTCGACAATTTACCAATTCCTGTGGTGACGTCAGACCAGTAAGATTTTCATATTATTATTAAATATTCAAGAATTAACCTGTTATTTATAGTATCACTTTTTAAAAAAAGAAATACGAATTACGTATAGAATGGATCTTATCCAAGAAGTAGCATATAGATTTTATGATGAAATTATAGGATAGAGTTAATTAATTTTATCAAAAGTTGTGGCTTTAATAAAAAAGTACATTAGGGGTGCTTGAGTGGCTCAGTCAGTTAAGCGTCTGCCTTCGGCTCAGGTCATGGTCCCAGGGTCCTGGGATCAAGCCCCACATCAGGCTCCCTGTTCAGTGGGGAGCCTGCTTCTCCCTCTCCCTCTGCTGCTCCCCCTACTTGTGCTCTCCTGCTCTCTCTCTGTCAAATAAATAAATACAATCTTAAAAAAAAAAAAGTACATTAGACACAGACTTAGAGTGGATTTGTAGTAAGAACACACATTGGCCCTTTAGGATCAAGGGTCTTTTTTGCAGTCTGAGGCTCTTTCTAGATCCTGCAGTTCTGTTTTCATTGTTGTACATTTCCTATCCAGAATTTCCATTTGGTTCTTTAAAAAAATTTTCTCTTTATTGATATTCTCTATTTGATACAATGTTGTCATCATGCTTTCCTTATGTCTTTAATCAAGCTCTCCTTTGGTTCTGTGAATGCATTTGTAAGGGCTACTTTGAAATTTTTTCCTCTTAAATCCGACAACTGGTCACTGTCACAGGCGGTTTCTGTTGCCTCTCCCCACCCCCAAATGGATGGGTCATACTTCCCTGTTTCTTTGATTCCTTTTAATTTTTTTGTTGGAAACTGGACATTTTAGATAATATAGTTTTAGATATGGGTCCTCCTTTCCAGGGCTTTTTATTATTATTTGCTTGTTTATGTGTTTAGGGACTGAACTGGATTTGTTTCAGTGAAGGCTTTTCCCCTGCCACCCTCCCCACCCCTCCCCTTCCCCAACACATAGTATTAGGTCTCTGTTGTTGCTCCTGGGGCAGTCAGCCTGCGGTTGCCCTGGAATGGCAGTTGTACTGGTAGGGCTCTCTTCTGCACTTGCCGTGGCCATACCCAGTTTTTAAGTTCCACTTATTGCGGGCTGATTGCTCTGTTGTTTACAGTAGTACCCTGGGGCATAAATTCCTGGACAAACTAATATAATCCAATCTCTGAGGTCAGAGTTTGTTTTTTTGTGACCTCGGGAGGCCTCCCTCCTTCCAGTTGTCTTACTCCCCCTGTTCTCTCTTACCTGGCCAGCCTGTAGTCTAGGCTTTATCTTCATTAGCTCTACAGATCTCCCAACTCCCTATACCACAACCTTCCCTATTTTTGAGAAATGCTTTAAGCTTAAACTTTACTGTTGAGAACAAGATAAGTTCCTTTGGGAAGAGATTAGGAGGTGTCTTTTTAAATGGCCTTTCTCCTGCCCCCAGGCAAAATCTCTGAGCCAGGGCTCTAAAGTTGGGCTGAGGACTATGGTAAGCTTCTGAATGACATCCTTACTTTTTAGGAGCTGAGATGGGGCAGTAGGTGGAGATCTCTCAGCTTGTCTCTCCTGCATGGAAACACTGCTTCCTGAGCTGGGGGGGTGGTGCTGGGGGGTGGGGAGGGCTTTTGGGCCTTGAGTATTGTCAACATATACCCAAGGTAGAGCTTCCATTCCACGAGTGGCGCTGGGTGCAAGAAAGAAGCTTCTCTTTCCACACTAACCCAGGACTTAGCCTCCTCCACAACAGAGAGCTGGAAGAACCTCAGAAATGCTGAAGTCCTGCTTCTATGGGAAGAAAGCCCTCCGGTTGGGAACTGGGGAATGAGGGAGTCCTGTGTCCTTGGTGGCAACAGTCTGGAGTGGAGCCACCCTCTCTGCTCTGGAGGAGGGAGAGAGCGGTTTGGGTTCAAGTACCATAGAATTTTCACTTTTCTTGAATAGATGTTTCTCCATTTGTTATTTGCCTTAAGGACCGTTTCCAAGAGCTTTAGTTTTTTAAAATAATTTTCACCAGTTTTACTGGGGATCAGGTCAGTGGAGCTCCTTATATTGTCCTACCGATAGTTCAGTTCTTCTGATGTCTCCTTTTTACCTTTAGTTTTGTTTTAACTTGGTACTGATTGTGATTTTCCTTTTCTAGCAAATTAGTTGCACAGAAGTTGAAATACTGACTTTTGAATGAGCTAAGTATATAATAATAGAGTTGTTTACATAAATGTAAATTATATTTAAAATATAGGCACATGAGAATTTAGGTGCCTAAAAATTACGAGAGAATCTTTCTGATTCTGGTGAAGATCTTGCATTAATAGATGCAAAGCAGGTAAATAATTCAGGTTCTGTGTAGCTTGCTAGATTAAATGTATTTCTGAAATCCCATTTCTTTTCCAGATATCTTTTATTTTTAAGGTTTTAGACTATTACCAGGTTATTGTTTATTCATACACATAACAGATATCTAATGAGCACATAATATGTGTGAGGCATGGATCTGTAGTGGTGAACAAGCTGACTAAAATGAGCCTCTTATGGAGGTTATATTTTATTGGCGAAGACAGATAATATAGAAAACAAATACATAATTTTAGGTAGTGGTATATGCTATGAATAAACACAAAGCAGCGTATTTTTTTTAATAAAGATTTTATTTATTTATTTATTTGACAGAGACACAGCGAGAGAGGGAACACAAGCAGGGGGGGAGTGGGAGAGGGAGAAGCAGGCTTCCCGCGGAGCAGGGAGCCCGATGCAGGGCTCGATCCCAGAACCCTGGGATCATGACCTGAGCCGAAGGCAGACGCTTAATGACTGAGCCACCTAGGCACCCCGACAAAGCAGTGTATTGACGTAGAGAGTGATGGGCAGTGAGAATAGGAGACTATTTTAGTACCAAAAAAAAGAATATTTTAGAAGTATTAGTTTAAAAAGACTTCTCTGAGGAGGTATCAAGTTGAGAGTTGAATGAAGTATGAGAACAAGCCATGTGAATATCTGGAAAGAGAGTTTTCCAGGCAAAGGGAATAGCAAGTTCAAAGGCCCCGAGGCATAGTAAGTTTGGTCTGTTCAAGAAAAAGCAGGGAGGCTACTGTGGCTTTGCACAACATAGCACAGCATGATGAATTAAGGGGAGAGAGTTAAGGTGTAAGAGGTTGGTTGGCCCTAGATTGTGTATGATTTTGCAAAGACGTTTTATTCTAAACATGATAGGAAGCCTTTGGAAAATTTTGAGCAGGGTTCTTGCATAATCTGGTACATGATCTGTCAATAAGCTGATTACATAATGGAATTATATACAGAAGTAGATTATATTTAAAACATAGCCATAGGAGAATTTCAGTGCCTGGAAATTGTAGGGAGACTATCTTCAGTTTTATCAGTATTCTTGTGTAAATTAGTAGCCATGAAGAAAAGAACTTAGGTTCTGTGTAGTTTGTTATATTTAAATATATTTCTGGAATCCCGTTTCTATTCTAAATAAACAGGTTTTCAATTTTTAGAACATGTGTTTTTTTTAAAAAAAGTCACTCTGGCTGTGAAGAAGAGACTGTTGAGAGCAAGAGTGGAATCAGAAAGTTACAAGTGAGAAGGCTAATGCCATTGGTCCAGTGATCATTGCATGCGACTGGGATCTAGGGCATTAGGGTGCGCCAGTGAAGGTGGTGAGAAATGGTCATATTTAGGATGTATTTTAAAGATAGATTTAACAAGCCTTCCTTTTGGATTTGTAAATATCGGGATGTCAAGGAAAAAGAAAAGTCAAGATTGACTGCTAAATTTTTCTCCTGAATGAATGGTCATGCCATTAACCATGATGGGGAAGAAGGCTGAAGAGTGGATTTGATAAGGGAAAAATGAGGTTCTATTTTCTAGAAGTCAAGTTTGAGATGCTTCTTAGATTCCAGATGGAAATAACAAGAAGGTGATTTGATATGGTAATATGTAGCTCAAAAGAGAAATCAGGACTGGAAATATAAATTTAAGAATCATTTGATTGGAGGTGGGGGTATAGCCAGGGCACAGGGGTGCAAGAATACCTGGCTTTGGGGGTCCCAAGTAGATGAGGTTCAACTGCTTGTCACCGAGAAAATCCAAAGGCAAAGAGACAAGTAGTGGTGAAACAAGAAAGGAATGTATTCAACGGATGCTCAATGGACTGAGCCACCCAGGGTGCCCTGAGAGCTGTTTTATTTTATTTTATTTTTTTAAGATTTTATTTATTTTAGAGAGAGAGTGGGGGGGGAGGGGCAGAGGGAAGAGGAATAAGCAGACTCCATGCTGAGCACAGAGCTCAATGTGGGGCTCCATCCCACAACCTTGAGATCATGACCTGAGCCGAAATCAAGAGATGGACGATTAACCAGCTGAGAGGTGTTTTATTTTAAAGAAGATTGGTAAAACAGGGAAGTAGTTGAAAGGGAAGTAAAATCCTTTATTCCTTAGTTTATTCACTTCCTTATTATTTATTTTTTTAAATGGCAGTTATTACAGCATGCTTGTGTACTGATGGTAATGCTCCAGGAGACATGAAAAAAATGATAATGTAGGACAGAGCAGGAACAATTCTAGGAGACACATTCTTGCATGACCAAGGGAAGGAACCTGAGCACAAATGATGAGGTTAGCCCATTCTCTAAGAGCAAGAACACTTCTTCCATTGTAACTGAGAAAAGGCAGAATAAGTGGACACAGATACAGGTAAGCATTTAGATTTGGTAGTGGGAAGTTGAAGTTCTCTCATGGCTTTTATCTTCTTCATGAAGGTAGGACCTTTTGCTGAGAGTGCAGAAAGGTGCTGGAGGTTGATGAAAGAGGACAAGTGAAATAGTTACCATGGAGAGGGAGAAGTGAACTAGCTTCAGCAAAATAGACTGTAGACCTGTGCTGAAAGCTCATTTGAGTATTATGGTAATTTAGGGTGAGATTGTCAGTACAGTTTGTTTTTCTCTAGACACCTTTAACTGCTTGTTTAGAAGTGCAGTTTGTCTAAGAGTTGGGTTTAACCTGGGTAAGGATCAGGTTAGCACTATGGAAGAGTGAGGGAAGAGAGTTGAGAGAATGTTATTGTGGTTGAACATAGTTCACGCTGTGTAAGGAATGAACTTTCCCTTTTTTTTTGCATATCACTAGCTAGTTCCTTTTAGAATTTCAGTAGTTTCATGGTTTTCTTTAAATCTCTTAAATCTCAAATAAAATTAATTTCATACTTTTTTGGATCATGATTATGATTGAAATCATTTTTTCATATTGCTCCACTAATATAAAACCAAAGTTGCCTTTGTAGATTTGTTTCATATTATACAATTTTGCTTATTTATTCCTTTTAAGAAACTTGAATTGAGTCACTTGAATTGTCTAGGTATGCCATCATGTTATTTGCAAAAATCAATATTTTTATTTTGTCTTGCTATATTATGTATTCCAGAAGAGTGTAAAAAACACATATCAAAATTTTAAGGAAGAATATTAAAACATCTATGGCCTCCATCTAGGTTAAGAATTAGCTCATTAGCACTGTACATCTCATTCCCTTTTCTTCCTCAAGCAGCAGTGTCTAATTGAAGTTACTGTGAGCATGGAAATGTTCTGTATCCGTACTAATACGGTAGCCACTAGCTACCTGGGCTATTGAACACTTGAAATGTAGCCAAAGCAAATGAGAGACTGAATTTTAAATTTCATTTAGTTTTAGGTTGCTATTACATTGGCCATTGCAGCTCTAGACATAACCTCCATTCTGAATTTTGCATGAATCGGTCTGTTTTCTGTGTTCTGTAGACCTGAGGGTACTTGTTTTGGAGTAGGGAGCAGATTCGGGGGCTTTTGTAAAATAGTACAGTTATCATGTAGCTTTCATCTAGCTTCCCCCACTGATAATAGCTTACATAATCATAGTACATTGTCGAAGCTAGGAAATAGATATTGGTATACTATTGCTAATTCAAGTGCAGACCCGAGTCAGCTTTCACTATAATTTACATGTACTTTTTCTTGAAGGAGGAGAGTATATGAAACTTTATCACATGTACGGATTCGTACACCCAACACCACAGTCAGTATACAAAACTATTCCATCACCACAAAGAAACTCCCTCAAAACAAAAATGTTAATTTATTTACCAAACTTAGTAATAGTATTCTTAGTATAGGACGACCATCAGTCAGAATGCATTACAAAGGGAATGATGGATACTCTCTGTTACACTATTAATGAATTGTTTTTGTGGTTGGTTTTGAGAGCCTCTACTATTCGCTTTTAAGATGTATTAGTTACAATAAATAGGGACATGAGGTACAAAGGAGTCCAGAGCTATATATATTTACAGTACTCTGTTCCATATGGTTTCAGAGTTGAACTTCTTTTTACTTAATGATTTGAATCTTTATGTTCATTATTTTGTCCTCCTGGTTTAAAGCATGCCCTAGTTTCCTTACTCCTTCAGCTGGCATTTCACATTGGCCCTTTGTGTCTCAGCTCTTGCAATGCCACGTTTTCTCCTGCTGCTTCTTCCTACCATTCAGCTGAAACTCCCAGTGCCTAGGGCTATAGTGACCTACTTAACAAAACTTTTAAGTCTTTTTCTCTGTTACCATTCCACAACTTCAGCTATTTTCTTATTTCCATTGGGGGCTATATTACATAGTTCTCATGCTTTCTGCCCCTTTCCAGAGCCCCTCCCTTTGGTTAGCAATAGGCCTGGGCTCATGCCTACAGTCCTTCCCTTCTCCTGATAGATTTATTCTCCTGGGAGCTCATTTTGTCTCTGACATTCATCTCCTCCTTCACGTTCACACTGCTCTGTCTTTGTAGTAGTCTTGTGGCTTCTCGTTTGGATTATTAAGAGTTTCCTCCTTGGTCTCCCTACATCCCCTTCCAGTCTCTTCTTTTTACCTCCAGAAGAGTAAGCATCCCAAGCACTTTATCAATCATGTCACTTTCCTACTTAAAAATTTTTGATGAATTCCATTTCCCTGCATGTTATAAACCAAACACCTCAATATGACATTCAGGGCCATCCTTGCTTAACCTGATTCCAACCTACTTTTCCACTATTTTCTCTCAAATTTGCTCCAGCCATATCAAACACTTTCCCTAACACACACAGTACTTTCCTCCCATTTTGCATTGCACACAGTGTTCTTTTTACTTAAAGTGCTTTTCCTTCTCCCTGTTGTAATTCTTTCAGTTTTCATTTTAAAAATTTATTTATTTGAGAGAAGCAAGAGAGCGAGCGAGCATGAGTGGGGGGAGGGGCAGAGGGAGTGGGAGAGAGAATCTCAAGCAGACTCCTGCTGAGCATGGAGCCCGACTCAGGGCTTGATTTCACAACTCGGTCATGACCTGAGCCGAAATGGAGAGTTGGACACTCAACTGACTGAGCCACCCAGGCACCCCCTTTTTCAAGGTCCAATTTATTTTTTCTTTTTCATTTTCACTTAAATATCTAGGTATTTATTTTAGGAAAATGTGCTCTTAGGTTGTTAACCACTCTTACTTTTTTTCTTTAAAGATGTCTTTAAATACAATTTTTGAAGAGATATTTCTATAGTGTGAAAATAAGAAAGTAAAAATTCATCAAAGTTGGGGTACCTGGGTGGCTCAGTCGTTAAGCGTCTGCCTTCAGCTCAGGTCACGATCCCAGGGTCCTGGGATCAATCCCCGCCCACATCAGGCTCCCTACTCCCCCTGCTTGTGTTGCCTCTCTTGCTGTGTCTCTGTCAAATAAATAAATAAAATCTTCAAAAAAAATTCATCAAAGTTAAATACTTCTTTGAAAGACACTATTAGGCAAATGAAAAGACAAATCACAGACTGGGAGAAAAATATTTCAAAACACACATCTGACAAAGGACTTATATCCAGAATCTATAAACAATTCTCACAACTCAATAATAAAACAAATGAATAAACATGAGCAAAAGATTTGTATAGGCATTTCATCAAAGAAGAGATACTACAGATGACAAGCACATTAGCAAATGGTGAACGTCTTTAGTTGTCAGAGAGATGCAAATTAAAACCACAGTGAGACATCACTACACAGCAATAAGCCTAAAAACACAACTCTGAATGCTTGTGAGGGACAGAAATCAGAGGTTGCCAGAGACTGGGAGTGGAGGGGAAGGGATTGTGACTATATGGGGCTTTACGAGAACTCTTGGGGCGATAGAAATACTGTATACCTTGATTGCAGTGGTAGTTACATAACTATATCCCTTTGTAAAAACTCACAGAACTGTGTATACCTAAAGTATGCATTTTGCTGTGTGTGAATTATACCTTAATAAGCCTGACTTGAAAAAAATTAACAGATAAGCAGTAAAATAAATCTCTATTTCACCCCTGCTATCCCAAAGCCACTCATTTTCTATACTGCTCTTATGCCTTCCTCCAACCTTTAGGTAGCTGTATTATTATTTCTTTAATGTATTCTTCCAGAACTTCTTCTTGCATATATAATACATATAAATGTATATTCTCATTTTTCTCTTTTTGATTCAAAAGGTAGCATGATGTACATTCTGCACTTGTCTTTTTTCCACAGTGTATCTAGGAGATCTTTCCATGTCAGGATATAGAGCTTCTTCATTCTTTTTTGCAGCTACAAAGTGTATTCCGTTACAAGCATGTACTGTAATTTATTTAATCAGTCTATTTATGAACATATTTGTGAACATATGGGTTACTTTCAGTCTTTTGCTATCACAAACATTAATGTAGTGAGTAAGTGTGATACATCCATTATTTTTGCACATATGCAAGTATATCTGTAAGATAACTTTCCAGAAGTGAAACGGCTTTGTCAAAGAGAATATATACATTTGAAATTTTGATAGATATTGCCAGATTGCCATCAATTAGGGAGGTTTCAAGAGATCACCTATTTTTTTTTCTTTTTCAAATTTTTATTTAAATTCTAGTTAGTTAACATACACTGCAGTATTGGTTTCAGGAGTAGAATTCAGTGGTTCATCACTTACATACAACACCCAGTGCTCATCATAACAAGTGCCCTCCTTAATACCCATTACCCATCTAGCCAATCCCCACCCACCTCCCTCCGTCAATCCTCAGTTTGTTATATCTTTAAGAGTTTCTTATGGTTGGGGTGCCTGGGTGGCTCAGTCAGTTGAGCGTCCAACTCTTGGCTTTGGCTCAGGTCATGGTCTTGGGGTCGTGGGATCAAGCTCCGCGCTTGGCTTCATGCTCGGCATGGAGTCTGCTTGAGATTCTCTGTCTCTCCCTCTCCTCCTCCCACTTGTGCACGCTCTCTCTGTTTCTTTCAAATAAATAAATATAATCTTAAACAAAAAGTCTCTTATGGTTTGTTTCCCTGTCTCTCTTTCTCCCCCATCCCATATGTTGATCTGTTTTGTTTCTTAAATTCCACATGAGTGAAATCATATGGTATTTGTCTTCCTCTGACCGACTTATTTTCACTTAGCATAATACACTCTAGCTCCATCCACGTTGTTGCAAACGGCAAGATTTCATTCTTTTTGATGGCTAAGTAATATTCCACTGTGTACATATACCACATCTTTATCCATTCATCAGTCAATGGACATTTGGGCTCTTTCATAGTTTGGCTGTTGTTGATAATGCTGCTATAAACATCTGAGTGCATGTAACCCTTTGAACCTGTATTTTTGTATCCTTTGGGTAAATACCTAGTAGGGCAATTACTGGGTCGTAGAGTAGTTCTCTTTTTAACTTTTTGAAGAACCTCCAAGTGGGATTTATTCTTGGGCTCTAGGGGTGGTTCAGTATCCACAAATCAATCAACATGATACACCACATTAATAATAGAAAGAAGAAGGGGGTGCATGGTGGCTCAGTTGGTTAAGCATCTGACTTTTGATTTCGGCTCACGTCATGATCTCAGGGTCCTGGGATTGAGCCCCGCATTGGCTCCTCGCTCAGTGGGGATTCTGCTTGTCCTTCTCCCTCTGCCCCTCCCCCTGCTTATGCTCTCTTTCTCTCAAATAAATATCTTTTAAAAATAATAACAGAAAGGATAAGAACCATATGATCCTCTCAATATATGCAGAAAAAGCATTTGATAATATACAGCATCCATTCTTGATAAAAACCCTCAACAAAGTACGTATAGATGGAACATACTTCAACATCATGAAGGCCATGTATGAAAGACCCACAGCTGATATCATCTTCAGTGGGGAAAAACTGAGGCTTTTTTCCTCTACGGTCAAGAGATCACCTATTTTAAGGCCCCATTAAATGTTGCCTTATTCTTTTTTTTTTTTAAGATTTTTTATTTATTTATTTGAGAGAGAGAATGAGATAGAACATGAGAGGGGGGAGGGTCAGAGGGAGAAGCAGACTCCCTGCTGAGCAGGGAGCCCAATGCAGGACTCGATCCCAGGACTCCAGGATCATGACCTGAGCCGAAGGCAGTCGCTTAACCAACTGAGCCACCCAGGCACCCAGTGTTGCCTTATTCTTAAGACTTTCTTCTTCAGCAGGACTTTTCCTTTTCGCTTCTCACCAAAGGGAACTAATGCTTACCACTCCTAGGCTTTCATAGCTCATTGTACCTTGCTAATGATATTAATTATAATCTGCTTTAAATTAGAATTAGTTGTATATATGGCTATTTTCCCCAGTTGGGTTGTCTTTTCTGCTTTATATAAGGTGGCTGAATTTTCTTGACCTGGCATTATTTCTTTGATGAGTCACATCAAGATCTTTCTAAACAGCTGGCTCAACCTTTCCATGGCAGAAGCAAAGTCAGGAGTACTCTTAACTGGAACAAGTCCCCTGGGTTTGTCTTGGCTAGAATCTATCTGGGATCGGGGAGCATCTAGGTATCTGATTAACCGTGGACTGGGTTGCAGAGTGTGGTAATAGCTCTGGAGATTTTTATCCTGATAGTTACTGGAATGAAAATAACTGGGCATAAGTACATGCTATGAAAACATTTTTGTTAGGGAAGGCTCTTGTCAGGTAATGAATAAAAGTACAACCAGTGAAATGTTAGTGAAAAGGGTTGATAGCAGGCTTTCATATATAATCTTGTACATTCTTTGTCAAGACAAGAAATCTCTGATCTCAAAGTTCCGTCAAATTGAGAATATTAGATATTCCTGTTAGTTGTGATATCTTAGGAAAATATTGAGATCTACTGACTATGATTGTCAATGAATGGCCCCTAAGAAAAGGGATTTAAATATATCACAGGAACTTTTGATTATCGAGAGTTGTCATTAAATACAAAGAGTATTTTTTAAATAGTTAAATCTTAAGACAAAAACAAAAAGGAGGCATTAAAAAGGGAATAGAAGGGCGCCTGGTTGGCTCAGTAGAGTATGTGACTCTTGATCTTGGGGTTGTGAGTTCAAGCACCATGCTGGGCACGGAGCTTACTTAAAAATGAAATGAAAAGGGCACCTGGGTGACTCAGTTGTTAAGTGTCTGCCTTCGGCTCAGGTCATGATCCCAGGGTTCTGGGATTGAGTCCCACATTGGCCTTCCTGCTCGGCAAGAAGCCTGCTTCTCCCTCTCCCATTCCCCCTGCTTGTATTCCTGCTCTCGCTATCTCTCTCTCTGTCAAATAAATAAATAAAATCTTTAAAAAAAAAAATGAAATGAAAATTTTTAGAAAGGGAAGACAGAATTTCATGAAAGAAGAAATAAATAGAAAACTAATTTGAGCAGATAACACATAAATTACAAAAATGATCAAACAAAGGAAGAACACATAGAATGTTTATCTTACAGCATATGACCAGAATGATTCTGGTAACTAAAGATTTTTAAAATAACATTTGTTATAGTCTTTTTCTGACTATAAAAGTAATACATCTTAATTGAAGATAATTAGAACTAGTTACTGGGGGAAAAATCTAATGAAAATTACTGGCTGTGATCATTTTCAGGTTTGTTAAGTTTTCATATTGAGCTGTGGTGCCATCCATGAGTCTTTAGGGTACTGAATTGATCCTTGTGAAGCAGTAGAGTGGAAACAGTGTATGATTTTAAGTCAAAAGACCTTGGTTGATGCTTGGTTTTATCACATACTAATTCTGTGTGTTCAGATAAATTTAGTTACCTCTCAGAGCCTGTTTCTATGTCTGTGAAATGAGCAAACCAAGACCTTGCCATCACAGAGTTTATATTTCAGTGGAAGAAAATAGGCAGTGAACAAATAAGTAAAAGTTCAAATAAAATAATTTTATGAGAAAAAAATAAAGCAGAGTAAAAAAGAATGGAGTGGCATTGAGGGGGTGGGTAGTATTTTAGATTAGGATGATTAAGGAGTACTTCTGAGGAGGTGACATTTGAGCAGAGGGGTTAGTGTGGGGTAGAAGAGCTAGCCATTGGAGGTATGTGAAGAGATGGCTTTTCACTGGGGAGAATAGCAGAATAAGCTAGAAACACAGTTGGTTGTAGGAGAAACCATAAGTAAATCCATTTTGGAATGAGGCCAATGCCAAATCATGGAAATCTTGTAGGCCAAGTAAGAAGAGTTTGGACTTTATTCTAAGTTGAGCTCTCTAAGAACTGGGATCATGTATTATTCATGTTTGGATTTATTTCAGTACCTAGCATGTAATAGTTACCCAATAACTTGATTTATGAATATATGAATTGCATGCATAGGGAGGGATATAAGTTGCCACCATCGTCGAATTGAGTTTGAATGAAATAGCCAAGACATGAAGAGGTTGGCATCTTTACTTAGAGACTCCTTATGGTCTTACTGTAATTAAATGTAACCAGAGCCTGAATATTAGTGTATGTACTACAATGCTTGGCATGATTCTGGATATATGAAAGCATTTAGTGTTTTCTAATGTACAGGATTTATTTGTCATAAATGCCACTTTATTTTAAAATGTAGGTACAAAAAATGGGACTCACTGATAATTAAAAATGTTAGTTTTTTTAACATGATTTAGAGATATTCTCTAATTTTCTGTAATTTCACAATAAAAAATTAGAAATTTAAGTAGTATTTTATTGTGATGGTAATGCATGTTTCTCCCATCTACTTCATGGGCTCAAGTGTGCTGAGTCTTTTGCTATTTGAAGCTTATTTTATTACTCTTTGCTTGGTTTTGTTGTAGCCTCGAGCTGTGGCAGGCTTTCGAGGGACAGTTCGTTACGCATCAATCAATGCTCATCGAAACAGGGTAGGTATCTGAACTAGAGTCATATCTACATAAGCATGCTGATTACTTGAATCAGAGTAACTTTTTTACATTAGAGTACACAAGTATGGAAGGTGCTTGGGAGCAGATGGTAGGGTCTTAGTAATACTAATGTACCATAGTATGTATAGTAGATAATAGATGTATACAGCTGCATAAAAAAAGTTTTATTTGCCAGAAAAGATAATAGCTCTGTGTGTGTGTGTGTGTGTGTGTGTGTGTAGGGGACCTTGTGTCCTTAATTAGGTATAAGTAGTAACAAATTTAATATTGAATTTTGAAGAAATAAAACATCTGTGTTCTAGTCGTAAGAAGTTCTTTTGGGAATATCATACTTTCAATACCTAATGAAATACAGGGGTCATCATTTTATCTGTAGTATGCATCTAATCTGTGATATCTCTTCTCCATTAAACCTTTTCTTTTCATGAAGATCTCAAGTACAAACTACTTTTAAATTTTCATCTTTGTAAATTATACCTTTTGGGTTAAATTTTAAAGTCTCTCTCTCTTTTTTTTTAACTTTGCTCCTTTTGTGCTTCTCTGATTTTTTTTTTTTCTCATTCTGAACCTTAATTATGAGTAGGAAAGGTGGGTATTTTATGGATTCTCAATCCTTGAACTTGGCTGGTTGGAGGTGAGAAATTTAACGTGTGATTCCTTGATAAAATAAAGAGAAATCTTTTCTTGATCTTACCTTATTCTTGTTCTGTGAAGCCAAAATTGCCTTAATGAAAATTTGACTAATGCTAACTATAGTAGGAAGAGAATGCTGTGGTCTTAATATGTTATGCTCCAGTTAATTTGGTTTCTAATAATATGATTATAAATTGAAAATAGGAAAAGTATTTTTATCAATGTATAATGTAGCACTCTGCCAAGGATTTCAGCTCATTTGGTTTGATTCAGTGTAATATTAAATTATGGCATCCAGTTAGGGTGCCTGCCTGGCTGGCTTAGTCAGAAGAGCATGTGACTTGATCTCGGGTTTGTGAGTTTGTGCCCCCCATTGGGTGTAGAGATCACTAAAAATTAAATAAACTTAAAAAAATTTATGGCATCTAGTCAATTATCTTGTCTTGAAAAGAAAGTACTCTTATTTTCCAGATACATTCTTAAAAACCTTTAAAATTACTAAGCTTTCTAATTCTCTTTAAAATTTTGGTCAACATTGGAATCTTTGAGATAGGACACTCTTTCTGAGATAAGCATAAACATTTCCAGAGATCATAATAGCTGTAAAGGCATTTCCAAAATATCTAGTAGAAAGATTATATATTTTTACTTTTAGAAGAGATCTCCACAAATTAAAAAAAATAAAAATACACTCCATTTCAATTTTTTGGGTACCTTAATGTTAAACTTTTAACATGAGTAATTCCCATACAGTATAGGACTTTTCAAAATATTTGAACTCTGTTCACTACATTGTTGTCCTACATTTCAGTCCTTTATTAATATTTGTTTTATCTCAATAATTTGAAGAAATGTTGTCTTCTGGTTCTGTGGTTGCTATTGAGAAGATCTTTGTCCATTTAACTGTTGTGATTTTGTATTTAATTTGTCCTTTTTCTTTGACTGTTTTAGATATCTGCTCTTTGTCTTTGCTGTTCTACAGATAAGTTTTAATGTGCCTAGATGTGGATTTCTTTATAATTATTCAGTTTGGGATTTGTTGTGCTTCCTAAATCTGAACATTCATGTCTTTCATAGATTCTGGAAGATTCTCAGACATTTCTTCTTTAAATATTGCCTTTTTCCCTTTCTTTCTATACCTCTTTTTTCATATCTCAAATTGATACGTTAGATCTTCTTGTTCTGTCTTCCATGCTGGAAGTTCACACTCAGATTTTCTTTTTCTGTCTCTGTGTTGTGTTCTAGATAATTTCTTCAGATCTGTCTTCCAGTTCATTAATTTTTTTCTGCTGTTTTGATCAGCTTTCTAACCTATCCACATAGATACTGAATTTTTAATTTCTAGATATTCTTTTTGGTCCTTTTTGAAATCAAACTGGTCTTTTTATTTTTTTAGATAGGATATGGTTCCATTTTTTGCTTAAGCATTTTAAACATTTTAATTTTGTATTCTTTATCCTATAATTCCATATCTGGAATTCTTGGATATCTAATTCTGCTGTATAATTTCTGTTGTCATTAGCTTATGATAGCCTGCTTCCTAATGTATTTTATACTTTTGAATAATGAGCCTATATTTTCTGGGCCTTTATCTGTAGGACTTCTGTGAGGCCTGAATTTAAAGGTGCTTTTATCTTTAGAGGATTTTCATTTGCATCTGTCATTACTACGGGACACAATCACCCAGAAAACAATTTCTGGATTTGGTTTCCCAGACCACACGAGTGGTATAAATTTAAACCCCAAATCTGAGCGAGGGGCAGGCCTATAGTAACAAATTTTCTGGGCAAATTTTTTAACCACTTACTTTATCCCTTTGATAGTGGTTAAATTTTACAGAAAAAAACAATTATTGCAATATAATGTACATATCAAATATTGCACTAAAGATAGCCCTTTGAGGGTCCTAGCTATTTGGTGAGGGCCTAAGGGGAAGTGTCTCATTTACAACTCCTGTCTTGTGTAGGCTCAGTACTTTTACACCTGTCCCCTTCCTGATTGTTAAAACCCTGGTTGACAAAACCTGTAACAGGTGCCCCTAAAACCAAAGCTTCAGCATCAGCTTGCTTCTCTTGTTTCCAGCTTTCTTTTAATTTTGGCTCCTAGAATTTGCTTTCTTTTTTTTTTTAATTGTGGTAAAAAAGTATCACATTAAATTTACTGTGTTAACCATTTTCTTTTTCTTTCCTTTTTTTTTTTTTTTTGAGTATAGTTGACACACAGTGTTACATTAGTTTCAGGTGTACAACACAGTGATGCAACAACTATGTATGTTATGCTATGCTCACCAATGTAGCTACCATCCACATTAACCATTTTTAAGCTCACAGTTCAGAAGTGTTAAGTATATTCACATTAGGGTGCAACAAAGTTCTAGAACTTTTTTCACTTTGCAACACTGAAACTCCATACCTGCTAAATGCTGATTCACCCTTCCCCTTTCCTCCAGCCCTTGGCAACCACTTTCCCTTCTTAATGAACTCATTTCTTAATTAACGGGCTGTTAATTACATTTCCAGCATTTCTGGGTTTTGGGGTTTCTTTGTAGCAAAAAGTACTTCATTATATCCATTCTGTTATGTAGATTGTTATATAGCTAGGTAGATATATTTACCAGATTTTATGGGAAATACATTAAACTTTTTAAGCCTAATAAGGTGAAACACAATGGTTAGGCCTTAGACAATGTAATATACTCAAAAGGAGTAGTAATGTAATGTGATTGAATTCTGTTTGGCTTATGAAGGAAATGGGAAGACATGATGACCTTTGGTCCTTATTCTACATGTTGGTGGAGTTTGTGGTTGGTCAGCTGCCTTGGAGAAAAATAAAGGACAAGGTAATTTTGGAAATGGAAATGGAAATAATCAGTTTTGGTAAGGGAAGGAATAAAATTTTCTCCTGGGTAGACATAATAGATGAGAATATACTTATATATAAGAACTAAAATTAGGGTGATATTAAAGATCTAATTAATGTTATGTTTTTTTTCTATGTACATGGAGAATAGATACTCATTTAAGTATCTATTAAATCATCACTTCTAATTTGATTTTTAGCTTTCCCTCAGAGCTTTTCTTTTCCTGAGTTCTCCCTTTTTCTAAGTCATGTAAGCTTTTAAATTTTAATTGTTACATTATATTGTTTACTTTGAAAACTGTAAACGTGTGTTGACAAAGAAAAGTAGGCTAGATTTAAGATCAGCTCTTTATTTTGGCAGACTGTCAGTTCACTGATGCAGAACTCTTTGTTTCCATTTTTGTTATTCATTATAATCTTCCTTCCCTCCATAAAGCAGTGTGCATTAAGCTATTAGTAAGAGCTCAGTTCTTGCTTTATACTTAATTACTCACTATCTCATTCCCTAGTACATACCCTTGAGACTGTTACTGAGAGGCTGTTAATGTGTAGCTGCCAAGAGAAATTGACTTTGGTTCCTGTTCTCTTTACTTCCCAGGAGCAAGTAGGTTCTATTAAGGAGAGGTATGACCACAGGCTTATGTTGAAACATCTCCCTCCAGAATTCAGCATCTTTTTGGATCACATCTCCTCTTTGGATTATTTTACAAAACCAGACTACCAGGTAATCATCTTTCTGAGTTCTGTGGGTTAATTCTTCTCTCATTTAGTCTTTATCTTCACTTATTGTAGCTTTGAGGGTATTGTAAATGAGTATGGGTGGTCCCTAGAATATTATTTTAGTACATCCTGAGAAATGCAGTGAAATTGACTGATGAGGACAGTGTGTGTGTGTGTTTCCTCCCTTCTGGATGGACGTACTTCATTAGAGTTTTAGGTTTGTTTATTATTGAACAGATTTACTGTTCCTGCTGTGATTCATTTGGTGTATAGAACTGCTTATGGTTCAAATTATGTAAATCCTATAGCTAATTTGTTGACAAGAAGGAACTGTCCAGCTAGGTAATGTATCTCTCAAGGGCTTAAGGGCTGTAATATCATATGTTAATATGCTATGGAACAAAATCACTGAAGATTATTGGCTCCATTCTATCTATGGTCAGTGAATGATTTCCTTAGGGTATCCATTCATAAGGCCTTAGAAGGAATGACTAGGTTTACCACAGATTGCACCCTTAACCCCAACCAACTATATATCAGAAGATTCTATTGCTCTCAGGGAGAAGTTAGAGCCTAATGCAAAATAATCACTACCTCTGAAGACATAAATGAAGCCACACGTAGATTAAAACAGGCATACGTCATTTCATTGCACATTGCTTTATTGCACTTTGCAGATACTGCATTTTTTTACAAATTAAAGGTTTGTGGCAATCCTGCATTGAGCGAGTCCATCAGCACCATTTTCCCTGTCTCTGTGTCTCTGTGTTACATTTTGATAATTTTTGAAATATTTCAAACTTTTTTCTTATTGTTTTATTTGTATAGTGATCTATAATCAGTGATCTTTGATGTTTACTATTGTAATTGTCTTGGGGTGCCATGAACCCTACCCATGTAAAATGGTAAGCTTTTTTTTTTTTTTTAAGATTTTATTTATTTGACAGAGACATAGAGAGGGAACACAAGCAGGGGGAGTGGGAGAGGGAGAAGCAGGCTTCCCGCTGAGCAGGGAGCCTGATGCGGGGCTCGATCCCAGGACCCTAGGATCATGACCTGAGCCGAAGGCAGATGTTTAATGACTGAGCCACCCAGGCGCCCCTAAAATGGTAAACGTAATTCATAAATGTTGTGTGTGTTCTGACTGTTCCACTGACCGGCCATTCCCCATCTCTCCCTCTCCTTGAGCTTCCCTGTCTTCTGAAACATAATAATCTTGAAATTAGGTCAGTTAATAATCCTGTAATGGCCTCTTAGTGTTCAAGTGAAAATAAGAGTTGCATGTCTGTCACATTAAATCAAAAGCTAGAAATGATTAAACTTAGTGAGGAAGGCATGCCAAAAGCCAAGATAGGCTGAAAGCTAGGCCTCTTCTGCCAAACAGTTAGCCAAGTTGTGAATGCAAAGGGAAAGTTCTTGAAGGAAATTAGAAGTGCTACTCTAGTGAACACATGAATGATTGAAAGCAAAACAGCCTTATTGCCAATATGGAGAAAGTTTTAGTGGTCTGAATAGAAAATCAGACCAGCCACAGCATTCCCTTATCCAGAACAAGGTCCTGAGTCTGTAATTCTATGAAGGCTGAGAGAGATGAGGAAGTTTCCAAAGAAAAATTTGAAGCTAGCAGAGGTTGGTTCATGAGGTTTAAGGAAAGAAGCCTTCACTGTAACATAAAAGTACAAGGTGATGCAGCAAGTTATCCAGAAGATCTAGCTTCTGAAGGTGGCTATACACTAAAAAAAGATTTTCAATATAGGCAAAACAGCCTTGTATTGGAAAAAGAGCCATCTAGGATTTTCATAGCTAGAGAGGAGAAGTCAATGCCTGGCTTCAAAGCTTCAAAGGACGGGTTGACACTCTTGTTAGGAGTTATTGCAGCCGGTGACTTGAAGCTGAAACCAGTGCTCATTGACCATTCTGAAAATCTTAGGGCCCTTAAGAATTATGCTAAATCTACTCTGCCTGTGCTCTGTAAATGGGACAACAATACCCAGATGACAGCACATCTGTTTGCAACATAGTTTACTGAATATTTTAAGCCCACTGTTAGGACCTACTGCTCAGAAAAAAAAGATTCCTTTCAAAATATGACAGCTCATTGACAGTGCACCTGGCCACCCACGAGCTCTGCTGGAGATGTACAATGAGATTAATGTTGTTTTCATGCCTGCTCGCCACTACATCCACTCTGCAGCCATGGACCAAGATGTCATTTCAACTTTCAAGTCTAATTATTTTAGAAATAACATTTTGTAAGGCGATTGCTGCTGTAGATAGTGATTCCTCTGATGGATCTAGGCAAACTAAATTGGAAACTTTCTGGAAAGGATTTACCATTCTAGATGTCACTAAGAACATTGATGATTCATGGGAAGAAGTCAAAATATTATCACTAACAGAGAAGTCTGGAAGAAGTTGATTCTCACCTTCAAGGATGATTTTGAGGGGTCCAAGACTTCAGTGGAGGAAGTAACTGCAGATGTTGTGGGAATAGCAAGAAAACTAGAATGAGAAGTGGGGCCTGAAGACGTGACTGACTTGCCGCAATCTCAGGGTAAAACTGTACTGGATGATGAGTACCTTCTTTCCTTCTTGAGATGGAATCTACTCCTGATGAAGATGCTGTGAAGACTGTTGAAATGATAACAAATGATTTAGAATATTTCATGAACTTAGTTGATAAAGCAGTGGCAGGGTTTGAGAGGGTGGACTCCAGTTTTGAAAGAAGTTCTGTAGGTAAAATGCTATCAAATAGCATCACATGGAACAGAGAAATCACTTGTGAAAGGAATAGTCAATCAGTGTGGCAAACTTCATTGTTGCCTTATTTTAAGAAATTGCCACAGCCACCCCCTATGTTCAGCAACCACCATCCTGATCAGTCAGCAGCCATCAGAATCAAGGCAAGACCCTCTACCAGCAAAAAGATTACCACTTACTGAAAGCTCAGATGATGGTTAGCATCTTTTAGCAATAAAGGATTTTTAATTAAGGCATATATGTTGTTTTTTTAGACATAATACTATTGTATGGGATAATGTAAACATAACTTTTATATGCACAGGAACCCAAAAAAGTAATTTAACTCACTTTATTGCGATATATGCTTTATTATGGTGGTCTGGAGCTGTGCCTGTAAAAATGATGAATTAGTTTATCATTTTTATCTACAAAGTACAACACATAGACTTTACTGTTAAAGAAAGTTTTACATTCTACAGTGTTGTCAGTTTACCCAGTCAAATGACTATAAACAGCAGAGTAAACTTATTTGTATATATTAACTATTTCTGTGTGAAATGGCAGCTTTTGTATAAGATATAAATAGGATATAAAGCAGAGAGGCCGGGGGCACGTGGGTGGCTCAGTTGTTAAGCATCTGCCTTCGGCTCCGGTCCTGCGATTGAGCCCCGCATCGGGCTCCCTGCTCAGCGGGAAGCCTGCTTCTCCCTCTCCCACTCCCCCTGCTTGTGTTCCCTCTCTCACTGTGTCTCTCTCTGTCAAATAAATAAAATCTTTAAAAAAAAAGCAGAGAGGCAGCATACAGTCTTGGGTCCTTAGAGATCTTAAGTGAGTGAGTTTCTTTCCTTTATGGCTATTTGTGTTAATAACTGTGTTAATAACTATAGACTCTAACAAATGGAGAAAGTACATTGTATACAAGGCGTTTTGGAGTATGTTCTTATATTTACATTTCATATGTATTTCTGAAATGCACAGAGTTCATATTACCTATAATAAAATAATGAAATAAAACCTATAATGCTAGATTCAAGAAGAACTGGAAAATGTTCCAACTTTCCCACCTTAGGTGCAAAAATTTTTTATTGATCAAGTATGCATGGGAGCATAAGAGTCGGGCAAACAAAAAATTTTTATCACATTCACCACTTAGTTATGTCTGTAATCTAAAGAAGACTATTGTGAGGGGCCCCTGGGTGGCTCAATTGATTAAGCATCTGCCTTCGGTTAAGCATCTGCCTTCGGCTCAGGTCATGATCCCAGGGTCCTGAGATTGAGTCCCAAATCCGGCTTTCTGCTCAGCGGGGAGTCTGCTTCTCCCTCTGCCTGCCGCTCCCCATGCTTGTGCTCTCTCTTTCTCTCTCTCTGTCAAATAAATAAATAAAATCTTTAAAAAAAATAAGTTGCACATGGCCAACATCTCATCCAATAGCCTGCTAGTGCTCACTGTGACAGTAAATGTAGAGAGGAGCTGTTTTGCTCTTTACCAGGAATCTTTCATGCATGTCTCAATTAGAATAATGGTTGACACTTGCTTTTGAAAAGTGTTGACGGTGTTTTGGGAAATTACATCCAAGTTTATCAGTACTTAGTATTTATGTACAAGTGTGTCTTCCCAGCTGGCTTTTAAGTTCTGGAAGTACAACCATGTCTTCTTTTTTTATCCCACACTATCCTCGCACTGTGCCTGGCACCTAAATTTTCAACAAATGTTAGGAAAATTGAACTGAATCTTAGTTTGCCTGACAGTCTCCTACTAAGGAAATCTAAGAAAAATCAACTTGTGAGTGCATAAATACTGTTTTCTATCTGTTAAACTAAACTAGGTGAAGCTATCAGAATTATAACCAAGATTGAAACAGAGATCTTATTATGAATATTGTTTTTATGATTAGATTCTGAAAGGGTATAGCAACTATAAGAGACAAAAAGTTGCCAGGCCATGAATCTTCTCAGGTTAATAAAATTGTGTAGATTTATATACACGTACACGGAAACACACACATGAGGGCACGTAAAACTGGTGAAATTTGATAAGCTCTGTGGATGATAGTACCCATGTCACTTTCCTGGTTTTGGTATTCTACTCTAGCTGTTTAAGACGTTACTATTGGAGCACACTGGGTGAAGAGGATTTCTCTTACTATTTTTGTAATTTTCTGTGAATCTTTAATTATTTCAGATTAAAAGTAAAAAAAAATGCTGGGCCAACATTTTCAGAAATGTGTAGATAGTGATTAAAAACATTCAATTCTGGGGCGCCTGGGTGGCTCAGTCGGTTAAGCGTCTGCCTTCGGCTCAGGTCATGGTCCCAGGGTCCTGGGATCGAGCCCCGCATCGGGCTCCCTGCTCAGCGGGAACCTGCTTCTCCCTATTCCACTCTCCCTGCTTGTGTTCCCTCTCTCTGTCAAATAAAATCTTTAAAAAAAAAAAAAAACACTTTTAAAAAAAGTTTATGAATAATTTCCAAAGATTCTCCAGACCAGGTGGTGAGATATATAAAAATTCAATTTATTTGTAATGTGATGAGGTCAATAATAGAGTTCAGCGTTCTCCAATTCCTTTTTTCAAATTAGAATTTCCAGGGAGGGATAGCTGGGTGGCTCAGTCGGTTAAGCATCTGATTCTTGGTTTTGGCTCAGGTTATGATCTTAGAGTGGTGGGATCAAGCCCCATGTCAAGCCATGCTTAACGCAGAGTTTGCTTGTCCTTCTCCCTCTGCTCCTCCCTGCACTTGCACGCTCCCTTTCTCTCTCTCTCAAATAAA
>NC_138377.1:75403045-75421121 GCF_054177405.1 Leptonychotes weddellii | reverse complement strand
TTTTTTTTTTTAAAGATTTTATTTATTTATTTGAGAGAGAGAATGAGATAGAGAGAGCATGAGAGGGGGGAGGGTCAGAGGGAGAAGCAGACTCCCTGCTGAGCAGGGAGCCCGATGCGGGACTCGATCCCGGGACTCCAGGATCATGACCTGAGCCGAAGGCAGTCGCTTAACCAACTGAGCCACCCAGGCGCCCCTAGAAATTTTGATTCTTGTTTTCGTGCCTTCCTCCTCCTCCTCCTTTGATTCTTGTTAGAAGTAGGTAAGTCTCAAACTTGTAGAAATCCAGGTGATAAGGACTTCAGGGTAACTGAAGTCAGTGAAGACAGTGTAAGTACCCATCTCCCAATGTTTCCTCCTAAAATAAAACAATAACAAGAAAGGAAGAGTAAAGCTACACAAAAACCATGTCCTCAACATAATTTGAAGACAAAGGATACCTAGCCTAAACTCCAAAATAAGTAAAAAGAGGAACCAAAACCAACTCTCTCATGCTCCTGCCTCACTCAGCTCTGCCCCAAGGCTTTATAAAGGCAGATCAATAAAAACCATGCAGAGGAAGCGAATTAGAAATAGGACTTAAGACTGATCTTAAGCCAACACCAGATAAACTAATCCCATCCTACAAATGTAATTATTAGAGAGTGTTTGGGTAGATTAGATCATGAACTACAGAGAGGTAAAAATAGGCATGATTCAAAATATATAGCTTCTGGAAGAAAGAAAGAAGAATAAAGACAAAAAAGAAAGGAGAAAATGCCTTTTATCAGTTGAGCAGTGAAGGAAAAAACATATATGCGTTTGGGTCCGATCAGGAGAGAGAAACTACATAGTAATTTGAACAGGGGAAGATGATACAAGGAATTATTAGCTAATTGGAGTAATGTGGGCTAGACTAATAGGAAGTAGAGAATACAGGAATAGCAAATGTAAAGTACAGCTCCTACTCCTGGGGCTGAGATTAAGCATCCAAGAAAGAGCTCTGCTAGCCCGACCCCAGGGCTGAGGTCCTGACCTTGTTGGAGAGCGTATGTCCATTGCTCACTGGATGGCAGGGAAGTCACTCTGATGCCTGGTAGAATTTGCTGAAAATCTGCCCTCTGGAACTTAATGGAAATCTGTTCCCTGGGGTGGCAGGAAAAGCTATTTGCTTTCTTCTAAATAGCGGGGATTGCTCAGGGAAGCTGTTGATTGCTGCTGTCCTCGTGCTGCGAGAGCCAGGTGCTGAGGATGCTGGGATGTGGCAGGTTCCTTGTGCTGGGCAAACTGGCCAAGCTGCACACTGGAGCTCAGAGCAGAACACTGTCCTCCTGCAGTGTCTCTCCAGTGCCCTCTACTGATAGAGCTCCAATGCTAGCTGGCAAAGGAAAATACAGAAAGGGCTCAGGTCTGCTTTCACAGAACTGGCAAAAAGGATGAATTTCAAGCTGAAGGCGATACATCAGTAATCACAGAAGGGCAAAAGGGGAAATAAAATTTGACTGCCTACAAAAGGGAGAACTATAAAATCAGAGGATACTGTGTCTCTCTGACCATAAAGACAAACAAAAATCCCCCAACTTGTTTGGACTTCGCTACATTGACAGAAGAGGGCACTAATTAAACTACAGATCTCATGAAATACTCTAAACCATAAAAATGAACAAGAAAAAGATTTCAAAGATCCATAAAATGTTATTGAAAAAAATCAGAAGAGAAAATCTAATTCATGCTAAGGAAATGTCCTCTCAGAGAAGCAGCCATGAAGGAGAAGAAAACTGTAAAATAAAACCCCAAATAGAAGTTAATATACTTGTGCATTTGAAGATAGGGATAACTACCTTGAATTGGAAAGTTAAAAACTAAGAAATCGACCACAGAGTAGAGGGGGATGGGAGAAAAAGGAAAAGAAGAGAGAGAGGAAGAAATGAGAGTTGATTGAGGTCGGGAAAAAAATGGAAGAAAAAGATGTCTTAGAAGTGAAAAAATTATAAAGTGCACAAAGGAGAGCAGGCTCAAATGAAGATTTAATAAAGGGCATTGAATAAAGGCAGAGGGGATAAAAGCCCTAAGAGAATGAAAATAAAATAAATCATTTAAAAGGGCTAGAGGAGCGCTGGGTGGCTCAGGCCAATAAGTGTCCGACTCTTGATTTCGGCTCAGGTCACGATCTCAGAGTGGTGAGATCGAGACCCGCATCCACATCCACACTTAGTGTGGAGTCTGCTTAAGATTCTCTCTCTCCTTCTGCCCCTCCCCCCCAAAAAATAATTAAAAGGACTAGAGAGAAAGTAGTGTAAATGGAATGTAGAGAGAGGAGGGGTAACACTCTTTTAAGTCCCTAAAGCAGGAAAACAAGACAATACCAGTTAAAGCTGAGAAACTCAGTGGCAAGGTGAAGTAAGAAAACGGGACTAAGAGCATTTTAAAAGGTATATGTCCAAAGTACACCATTAGAACAAACAGGCAAACCTAAAGTACCAAAAAAAAGAAAGAAAAAACGTTTAGAAGTGAGAGTGTGAAGAAGATCCATCTTGTAGAGAAAGAAATATAGCAAATATAACAAAATACATATAATCATCAAATACTGTGTCACAGTTGAGACCAAACATTCATAGCAATAAATATACATGGGCTTAACTCATCTATTAAAAAGATTTTCAGTTTGGCTTTATAGTTAAATACATATGCTATATACAAGAGACACACCTAAAAATATTTCAGTAAGGGATGAACAAATATATACGGGAAAAATGGGAGCTGTAAGAAGAGAATTAATGATCCTGATATCAGACAAATAGAATTCAAGCTGAAATAAAACAAGTTACAAAGATGGAAGGATACTTTTTAATGCTAAATGCTGCAATTCACAAATGTTTATTAATATTTAGTCCCAAGAATTCCATTAGTCACCTTTAGGAAGCAACACTACAGGAGTTTCAGGGGGGCATAGCTAGAAACACACAAGTAATTGGAGATCTTAATATGTAACTCAGTACAAGATAGATCAAGTGAATGAAGAATAAGAAATAGACAAAAAATATGACCAATAAGATGGGTGTTATGCATATTTCTTCAACTCTACACCCTGCTGATAGACCTTGTGCCTTCTGCTCAAGTGCCTCTGGAACATTTATAAAAATTGATCAGTTATTAGGTCACCAAGAAAGCGTATAAGTAGTTCCATAAAGCAGAAGTATTATACTATCTGATCACATTGCAATAAGAACTAGAAATTTCCAACAAAAACATGTCAAAGGCCCTTCCTTCTGGAAACTTAGAAACCTATCAACCTACTCTTTTTTACATTTAAAGCTAAGATCAGAGGGAAATTTATGGTATTAAATAAGGAGTTCTACATAATGTCAGTATGTCCTATTACAGATGGTATTGATGTTGTTAATCTGGCTAGGGTGATGTTAGTTTCTCCACTGTGAAGTGACTATCTTTCCCTTTCTAAGTAGTAAGTATTTTGTGGGAAGATAACTTTGAGACAGTTCATATAGCTTTGTGTTTCATCATCATTTTGCCCACAAGTTTTAGCATCTGTCACTGTATCTGCCTGAAAAGTATTAGGCCCACAGGCCTACCATTTACGAAGTGAGTGCATTTGCTGACCTCTGAACCAGAACGCTGATTCTTCAGCAAACCTGGGGTGTAGGGGCCAGACAAGTAGCTGCGGGCTTTGCTCTCTCTGCCACCACCACCGCCGCCTGGAAGTGCAACCGCAGCCTCACACAGTGTGTAAATGAAGGAGCAGGACTCCGTGCCATACCACCTGGTTTACGAAAATAGGTGAGCAGGTGAGCAGGTCCGATTTGGCCCACAGCCCTAGTTGGTCAGCCCTTGCCTTAGAGTATGGGCAAGGGAGTGTGAAAAGGATGTCCGTCCGTTCTTCCTACTTTTCCTGACATCTCTCCAATTCTTCTGTTTATGTCCTTACTTTTTTCCCTTAATCTGCTTCAGTAATTTATACCTTATCTGCAAACACCCAACACAGACCATGTGCTAATAATATTCTCACATATACTTAGGCACTCATTCGACTCCTGAATGTAATATAATTTTTCTGGGAAGGAATTTCTTTTTTTCCATATCTCAAACTCCAGATTTGGATCAGAGTTATAGGAGAAAGAAGAAAATAGTAATTATGTAAGGAGTAAAAATGGGGGAATAAATGCAGAGAGGAACCTGAGTCATGTGGAAGTGAGCCCGTGTGGGGAAGATGTGAGAGCCCCTTGAAGTGTGTAGTATCAGAGAGAAGGGGGAAACTAGGAGAGAGTAAGAATAGAAGCAGTTCATAGGTAGGGGTGTGCTTTTATTTCCTCAGGAGTGGAGAAGGAAATGCCAAGGAATTGGCGTAGTTGGAAAGAAGCAGAGTATTAGCTAGGCATAGGGAAAAAAGGATTTGGAAGAATACTGATTAAAATGGGAAAAAATGTGGGGCTAGTAGACTGACTTTCCTGAATTCAGATATTGATTCTTTTGCCATTCCCTTTCCTCAGGAATAGAGGGAATTCTTTCAGTGAACATTTGGATTACTGTGTAGCACATCTATGTTAGTGTCCACTGTAATGCATCAATCAGTAAAGTATATTGAACTTCTATCTGAAAAATCTTTTAGTGCTCCTCACCGGCTCTCTGATCCAAATCTGCAGTTTGAGATATGGAAAGAAAGAAATTCCTTCCCAGAAAAATTATCCTACATTCAGGAGTCGAATGAGTGCAAAAGTATACGTGAGAGTATTATTTATGAACTTTATGAACTTTATTTACTTTTGAACTTTAATTACTTTTATAATAAATCCTTTCACATAAACTATTTTAGGCTATAAACTACCTTTTCTATTTTTCTTTCTTCCTTCCTTTCTTTTTTTTTTCTTTCTTTCTTTCTTTTCTTTTCTTTCTTTTTTTTCAAACTCCCTTTTCAGTATGTTCCCAGTGTCAGAACTACAAGAACTGCTTTACAGGGCTATAAGGTTTTTTTTCCCCGGGGGCTATTATCAGTGCTTTTCTAAATTATACCTATAACATATCAGTAAGAGTTTCATCTTCTACTGTTGACCCAATAGGGAGAGATGATAGTGAGGGTCATCCACTCGGGCGGAACAAGTCCCTGCAAAATGACTTGTTCTCACAATATGACATATTGATGACACCTGGGCCAGGGTGTAGCTCTTACCCTTGGAGTGGCTCACTGAGAAGATGCCTGTTTTACCACTCAGAATAATTGTGTGTGTCAGGATAGTCTACTGAAAACTGCTTTTTTCTACTTTTAGACATTCCAGATCACGTCTAAGAAAATATTTCACTGTGTGGTAAATATTGTGTTCAGTCAGCAATATTTAAAAACAAAACAAACTAGTGTACAAAGTAGAGCTATAGAACATTAGAGCTGACGGGGACCTGAGCACTTAATGAGTGATAGCTGAGAACTGGAAAAAGCTCCTCACAAGCCAGAAGTCTAAGGGAGAGATGAGTTATATAAATAGGACATGAAATTACTTTGAAAGAAATATATCGATGAATGTCGATTAATATTTTTTTTATTTTGTTCCTGGTCAGTTCATGCAGTTCTGTATTTGTTCTGTATAGTTACAGTATTTCTAGTTTCTCCCAGAGGGCAAGAATTTCCTTTCTCCTCTTTATGTCCCTAAAGCCTTGCATATAGTAGATACTTGTCAAAAGTCTGTAAATGAAGAAGCAAATGTACATTTTACACTATTAAAAAAATATAACTGGGGCCTCTGGGAGGCTCAGTCATAAAGCATCTGCCTTCAGCTCAGGTCATGATCTCAGGGTCCTGGAATCGAGCCTTATGTCGGGCTCCCTGCTCAGCAGGGAGTCTGCTTCTCCCTCTCCCACTCCCCCTGCTTGTGTTCCCTCTCTTGCTGTGTCTCTCTCTGTCAAATGAATAAAATCTTTAAAATATATATATAACTGGTCTCATACCTGCTTATGTCATTATGACACTTGACATTTTTCTGTTTATAGTTTTTGTTACTCTTGCAGCAAGAAATGGGTAAAGAGTAGAAAATATTAAAATTGACAAAGACTTATTAGAAAATAGACCAAATATTTCTAACTTTTAAAGTGATTCTTAAATCAGTGAGTTACTGTATTAAAATTTGTATTTTTAGATCAGTCTGAAAATTTTCCTAATCAAAAATAGAAGTTTTGGGGCACCTGGGTGGCTCAGTTGGTTAAGTATCCAACTCTTGATTTCGGCTCAGGTCATGATCACAGGGTTGTGGGAGCGAGCTCTGCATTGGGCTCCACAATGGGTGTGGAGCCTGCTTAAGATTCTCTCTCCCCCTCTGACTCTGCCCCTCCGCCCCCCCCCCAAATAGTTCTATTTTGTAGAATTGGCATGGTTTAAGTTTCTGAGGTTTTGTTTATGTTTTGTTTTACTCTTTTTTTAAAAAAAGATTTTATTTATTTATTTGACATAGAGAGAGAGACCGTGAGAGCAGGAACACAAGCAGGGGGAGTGGGAGAGGGAGAAGCAGGCCTCCCGCTGAGCTCCCAACTGAGCCACCCAGGCGCCTTTGTTTTAGTCTTTTAATTATATATAGACTTGATCATTTAAGTCCAGAAACAAAATGTAGGATAGTCTCATAGTAATTTTTGATTCTGGTGTTTTTAAGTTCTACATTTTTTTCACCCCACATTTTTAGAATTGCCAATGCCACGCCCATCCCAGGAGACTTGCTTCGAGAAAATACAGATGAGGTGTTTCCAGATGAGCAGCTTAGTGATGGGGAGAATGGCATCCCTGTTGGTGTGTCACCAGATAAATTGCCAGGATCTTTGGGACACCCACGTCCCCAGGAGAAGGATGTCTGGGAAGAGATGGACGCCAACAGGAACAAGATAAGGCTTGGGATTTGTAAGGTGCGTATTTCTTGCATAGGAGGGGTTATCTTTCCTAAGTGCTTAATATTTTTCTTCTGTTGCTGTAGCAAAGTATCATGATTCTTAATTTTGAATGAGAAATAGTTAGAACATTGTATTGCTAGTGATTTATATATTTGTAGTTACAACATCTTGGCTAATTTTGCCCATACCACTCAGATATAGACACTGAACATTAATTTTCAACTTGTATTTTGGAAAAGATGAAAGCGTTTAAAAAAAAATAACACTGAGACTAAAAGAAGAGACATCTATAGGTCAGAAGTTAATAGTCTTTCTAAATAATATGACAAGACTCTGTGGGCCTATGGAACTAGGAGTACCCATTCTGAAAATTGTCTCAAGTGGAGGTGGGGAAGTGAGAGCTAGAAGTAGAAAGCATCGAACTGATCACAAGCTGACAAAGTGGATGTTGAATAATTGACATGATTTTTTCTTCTTTAGGATTGTAAGCAGTACCACTTGTAAGGGGAGAGATACAGATTTCTGAATTAAATGGTTAATTTTTAGTAATCTTGGGCAGATTATCTCCAAGTTTCTTTTTGATTTTACTGTCCTTGTCATTTCCATTTTCATAGAAGGTAAGATGAAGATAAATGGGAATGGAGGGGCAGTGAATTATGAACCAGTTAGCTTTTGGTGCTTCCTATGATTTTATAAAGGTTTAGTTGGGATGGAAGTTAAATTTATAGGTGTAAAATGAGACTTTGGGCTCATACCTTTTAACATGATAGATAGAAAGTTGGCTAGTCATGCTTTATGAAATGTATCTTAAAAAGAATTTTCCATGATCAATTCTGAGGAGCTTGGCCTGTCTTCAGACAGTATATATACTATATTGTTAAACTTAATAATTAGAAAAATTAACAGTATATACATTCAGTCATGGGAGTCACTTTGTAAAAACATTCTCTGCATAGATGTGACGTGCTGCACTGTGGTCTGGTTATTGAAAAAGCCCTCTCTGGAACCCTGTTACACTGTTGGTGGGAATGCAAGCTGGCGCAGCCGCTCTGGAAAACAGTATGGAGGTTCCTCAAAAAGTTAAAAATAGAACTGCCTTATGACCGAGCAATTGCACTACTGGGTATTTACCCAAAGGATACAAACATAGTGATCCGAAGGGGCACATGCACCCTGATGTTTATAGCAGCAATGTTCACAATAGCCAAAATATGGAAAGAGCCCAGATGTCCATCAGCAGATGAATGGATGAAGAAGATGTGTGTGTGTGTGTGTGTGTGTGTGTGTGTGTGTATGATGGAATATTATTCAGCCATGAAAAAGAATGAAATCTTGCCATTTGCAATGACGTGGATAGAACTAGAGGGTATTGTACTCGGCAAAATGAATCAGTCAGAGAAAGACAAATACCAGATGATTTCACTCTTATAGAATTTAAGAAAGACAAGATGGAATAGAGGAAGGGAAGGAAAAATAAAATAAGATAAAAACAGAGAGGGGGCAAACCATAGGAGCCTCTTAACTATAGGAAACAAACTGAGAGTCACTGGAGGGGAGGTGGGGGGGCTGGGGTAATTGGGTGATGGGCCTTAAGGAGGGCACTTGTGATGAGCACTGGGTGTTGTATGCAACTAATGAATCACTAAATTCTACACCTGAAACTAATAATATACTATATGTTAACTAAATTGAATTAAAATAAAAAAAATTTTTAAAGAAAAATAAACTATTAAGAAAAAAGAAAAAGCCTTATCTAGACTAATAATAATTAGGAATAAGTAGTGAAAAGTAGGCAAGAAGTCAGTATCGGATTTTTATAATGTCAACTGTGGCTGTCTTTATTGCACCAGAAGCAAAAACTGTTCTTACAGTAAAAAATCTTGGGTGACATTCTCAGTTGCCAGCGCACATGGGTATCTGTGTGTATGAGAGTGTGAAATGGCCCTTGACATGGAGCTGACTTTAGTTTCTTTTACCCATCATCACTATTTAATCTGTATTTCGTTCTCTTCTATATGTTAATTTCTTCCTTTTCTTTTTCTTTTTTTAAAGATTATTTATTTATTTATTTGAGAGAGAGAGAGAGAGGCAGAAGGAGAAGCATAGGGAGAAGCAGACTCCCCACTGAGCAGGGAGCCCGATGTGGGACTCGATCCCAGGACCCTGAGATCATGACCTGAGCTGAAGGCAGTTGCTTAACTGACTGAGCCACCCAGGTGCCCCAATTCCTTCCTTTTCAAAAACATTACTCAAATTAGATTATTAGTGTTGTTGGGTTTTTGGGGGGTTTTTTTGAGAAGGAGAGGGGGTGGGAGAGGGGCTGAGTGGGAGGGAGAGAGAAAATCTTAAACAGGCTCCAAGCTCTGTGCAGAGCCTTATGCAGGGCTTGATCTCACGACCCTGAGATCAAGACCTGAGCCAAAACCAAGGGTCAGACACTTAACCAACTAAGCCACCCAGGTGCCCCGATACTGTTTTTTTTTTTTTATATCAGTGATGTTTGTCTGGATTTTTCAAAGATGTTTACCATATCCTTGCATTTTTGGAAGTCCTGGGCTTGTCTTCTTCCTGAAGTATTTCTATTAGAAGTTCCTTTAGTTGAGGTCTTTTGGGAGGACTCTTTAAATTTTTACTTAATTGTAAATGTATTTATTTTAGCATCATTCTTTTTTTGGGGGGGGCAGCAAAGCAAGGTTTATTGAATGATAGCAAGGTGATAGTACAAAGCTTCTGAGGAGGGAGGGGACCTGAGAAGGTTGCCCAGCATCATTCTTTAAAGAGAGTTTATACTAAAGGCGCCTGGGTGGCTCATTCATTAAGCATCTGCCTTTGGTTCAGGTCATGATCCCAGGGTCTGGGGATCCAGCCCCACATCGGGCTCCCTGCTCAGCGGGAAGTTTGCTTCTCCCTCTCCCACTCCCCCTGCTTGTATTCCCTCTCTCGCTGTTGTCTCTCTTTGTCAAATAAATAAATAAATAATCTTTAAAAAAAAAATAAAGAGAATTCATACTAGAGTCAGAGTTTTTGACTGACAGTTACTTTTCCTCTGGGTTCAATTATTGGTGTTCAAAAGTCTGTTACTCTTAATTTTTTTTTCTTTCTAGATGATTCATTGCCCTCTGTCTTTGCTCCCCAGCTACTTTTTAATTTTTCTCTTTGTCTTTGGTGTTCTGTGTTGTAACTACCCTGTGCGTCGGCTTACATTTCTTTTTATTTATCCGGCTTAGAATATCTTGTTTCCTGAATTTTTGATTCATGGTTTCGTATCATTTCTGGGAGATGTACAGCTATTCCCTACCAAAATATTGCCACTAATTCATTCTTTTTGTTCTCTCATCCTGGGAATCTAAGTAAATGTATGCTTTTTCATTCTGTTATAAATTTTTTTTCATATTTTTCTTCTCCTTACTGTGCTTCATTGTAAGTAATTTCTTTTGCTATGTGTTCTAGTTCACTGATTAATAACTTTGGCTTTTTCTGGGTAATTTGATGTTTAACTTGTTAATTGAATATTTCATATTAAATTCATCAGTTAATTCCATATAATCCCTTGTTGATCTTTGTGATAATGACCTTTATTTATTTAAACATATTATGCATAACTGTTCTGTATTCTGTATCTTAAGTTTAATATCTGATGTCTTTGGGAGATTCTTGTTTTTAAAGATTTATTTATTTGCAAGAGAGCGAGAAAGAGAGAGTGAGAGAGGAGGGAAGAAAGAGGCAGAGGCAGAGAGAAACCTAAGCAGACTCCACACTGAGCACAGAGCCCATGCAGGTCTCAATCTCATGACCCTGAGATCACGACCTAAGCCGAAACCAAGAGTCAGACCCTTAACTGACTGTCTCACCCGGGTGCCCCTCATGTCTTAGGGAGTTTTAAATGTTTTTCTCAAAGTTATTATTTCTGGGGCGCCTGGGTGGCTCAGTTGTTAAGTGTCTGCCTTTGGCTCAGGTCGGAATCGAGCCCCGCATCAGGCTCCCTGCTCCACAGGAAGCCTGCTTCTCCCTCTCCTCCTGCTTGTGTTCCCTCTCTGGCTGTGTCTCTCTGTCAGATAAATAAGTAAAATCTTAAAAAATAAATAAATAAAAGTTATTTCTGCTCTTAGTCATGGGCATGCCTTCTTGTGTTTGACTATCTTTAGTGTTTTACTTATTAGTTAATAATTGATAGCAGTCCTGTAGACCTAAATTGGGGATTGGGAAGCCTTCCTTCAGAGATTGTCTTCTGCTTCTGCTGGTAGCCAGAGTAGACCCCCAATTTGAGACCAGTTGGGCATCTTCTGTGGGTCTCTAATCAGAATAGACATACCAGACTTCCCTCTCTCACCCCACTACTGGGATCAGGTTTAATTTCTCTGGTAAGTGTACTGCTGAGGGATCTGTCCTTAGGCAACCCCACTGCTCAGAGCTGCATCATGTTCAACCTCCTCCTTCTCTACCCAGCTCCTAATTTTTCTAATTCCAGGTTTTCTTGTTTTTGTTTGGTTTTTCACTTTTAGAGAGGGAATAAGAGGGGATATTCAGGCTTGGTGACCCATCCTACCTCTTGTGAGACCACTTGTGTCTCCAAGAAAACCTTTCCAGGTTTTATTTTTAGTTTAGAGGAATGGAGTCCTGCAAGCATCTCATTAGACATAATACAAAAAGTCAAGGTGGGTAAACATTTTTAGACTGTTTATCTCTGTACCACAAATATAAAAAACTAAAATAATACTGAACTGAGAATAAATTAAGAAAACTCATTTTATGAAGGGTTAGTAGACAAGTATGTAATGATGTCAACTATCCAAAATATCGTGATTTCTGAAAACACCTCCCAAGCCTTTGCTTATATTATTTTGAAAGACTTCAGTGATTGCTACACATAGAGTCACCTGAATGTTTTTCATGGTTTTCTTTTATATTTTGTCTAGGCTGCTACCGAAGAAGAGAACAGCCATGGTCAAGTAAACGGTATTCTGAATGCTCCAAGCCTTGGTTCACCAGTTCGTGTCCGCTCAGAGATTACTCAGCCAGACAGAGATGTTCCATTGGTGCGGAAGTTACGTTCCATCCACAGCTTTGAGCTGGAAAAACGTCTTACACTGGAGCCAAAGCCAGATACCGACAGGTTTCTTGAGACCTGGTATAAAATACTTTTCCTTTTTCTTTAAAGCTACTAAGATACTGTAATTACCATCATCATCATCATCATTATGAATTTCTATTAGATAGTCTTTCAAATAAGAAATTTTTGCATTTTTGTATTACTGATTTGATTAAATTCTCATCTCCATCCATGTTTTTAATTATCATTGTGATTCTTAATGTGAATTGTCTTATAAAATTGTTACAAGTTCTGTAACAAAACCTTTGGCTTTGGGAGCTAAGCAGTGGGAGCTGGTAACTTTATGACACCAGGTATAAGTTAAATGAACATTTTGAACTCACTTTGTAAGGGATCTCTTTTATTGGAATGAGAAGATGCAGTGTAGAGTTGGAGAGTGCATGATGAAGAAGGTATGAGAGAGGAAGGAGGGGAGTATGTGAAGGAGGTAAACAAGTAATTTATACACAAGGGACAGGCAATTCGGTTCACTTTAATGAAGGCCTTTTATGAGTTAGTACTGTAGGGAAAATAGACACAAATAAGTTTATCATTTCTTCCTAGAAAGAAGGAAAGGTGGAACTTCAGAGAGCTATACATAGGTAATAACTATAATTCATGTTTATAAGTCCCATTATTCCCAAATTTTGATAACAGAAGACAGAAATGAAACTTTAGAAAGAATTTGGGATATAGTTATGAATTATAGAAGGCTGCAGTAATATGAAGAGCTGAGTGACTAGTGATAGTCACACACCCTTCAATGTACATCCTGGTGGCTGCTATTGGCAATGAAATGTTAGGTTAGAAGGACCATGTATTTGACTGACATGGTAGTTACTGTGTCCAAGATAATTCAGCCTAATCTAATCTAGCTTCCATTTTTGACAGTCCTTCATATATGTGTATTCTTCCTTCCATGTAATCATTCAGCCTCACAGCTACGTGATAGAAACTTGAATCTATACATTAATATGATCAAAAGAATGGATTCGAGTTGGGGCAGTGCTTAAACATTTCGAGCTGTGGCTAAGATTAGGAATTTAGGATTTATATAGTTATTTAAATGCAATAAGGAAAAAGCTTAGTTTGGTAAAGAATTAGTTTAATAAAAGAATGGAACTAAAAAGAGAGTCCCTCCTGTGGGAAGAGCTAAGAAAAAAGACAGAGTTGAGAAAACAGAAGTTATCTAAGAAAATGAACTCAGGCCAGAACCTAGAATGAGTAGGAAACCGTTGAAGGAATTGAAGCACCTAATTACAAACTTGGAAAGAAAAAAACATATCGCTTCAAGTGCTTCCCTGACGATGAGGTCAGTTCGTAGAAGTAAGTGCAGCCAAATGGTCACACCACTGCCTGCCCCTCGGCTAGCAGACAGATTCATATACCGTGTCAACTGCCTTTTAATCCACTCCAACTGACAATACATCTTGAAGCTTCCTGCACGCCACTGTGCCCACTGCCCCACTGCTGTGTGCCCCACTGTACATAGGGGGCTGGGCGTGCTGGAGCAGGTGTAGTAGCTTTTCTTAAAATTTCTGCCTTTGGAGTTTACTTGAATGAGTCTGCATTTACATACATCTCTGAAGACAAAACACATGAAGTATTTGCCTAGCTTCTTCATTTCCTTTTATAGGGCTTCTGGTGAAGCAAAATCCCCTTGGCTCAATTCTGCCTCAGTCCCTCAGAGAGAGCAGAGAGCAGTGTGATTGAATTGGCAAAGAAAAGGAGAAAGAGATCCCATCAGGCAACCTGATTAGGCTTGTCCCCTGCCCGACAGCAGGAGAGCCATCTTCCTCCCAGGGGTCCCATCTTCCAAAACCAGGTTATAACAGGTGGAGAAGAACATTATCAGCCTGTGAAACTTTCCTTATGCTTTATTTATATATTCTCTCATCTGTGTGTGAATATTAGGTCTGTATAGAGCTTATAATTTATGTAATAAATATTTTCCTAGGGCAAATGAGTAACTTCTGTCTGTTTTTTTAAGCCTGGAGAAAATGCAGAAAGAGTCCAGTGCAGGAAAGGAATCTCTTCTCCCTGCTCTGCTTCATAAGCCTTGTGTTCCTGCCGTGTCCCGTACTGACCACATCTGGCACTATGATGAAGAATATCTTCCAGATGCTTCGAAGCCTGCCTCTGCCAACACCCCTGAACAGGCAGATGGTGGTGCCAGCAATGGATTTATAGCAGTTAACTTGAGCTCCTGCAAGCAGGAGGTTGATTCCAAAGAATGGGTGATTGTGGACAAGGAGCAGGACCTTCGGGATTTTAGGACAAATGAGGCTTTAGGCCATAAAACAACTGGAAGCCCTTCTGATGAGGAACCTGAAGTACTTCAAGTCCTAGAGGAATCGCCTCAAGATGAGAAGCTCCTACTGGGTCCTTGGGCAGAAAGCGATCATTTAAAGAAAGAACCCTCAGGTGTGGTCTTAGCACTTTCTGGGGAGTGCCCTGCTGCTGCTGCTTTGGAACAGTATACGGATAGGCTAGAACTCCAGGCTGCTGGCCCGTTTATTGCAGTGACACCCACAAGTCCGATGGAGGCGCAAGCAGAAGGACCCCTCACAGCGGTAAGAGATTTGTTCCAGTTATTTTTCTGTTACCTGCTCAATGTGCTGTTAAAAAAGAATGAACAGTTGATCAACTAAGATTGTTCAGCAGATGCCTAAGTTTGGCAGATGGGGATAGGGAGTGATGTCTGGACTAAGTTCTAGAGTCAGTCATCCAGTGTGAAATTTCTCAAAACAAGCGAGCTTTCCTGTCAGGACAGCAACTCAACACATGAAGTGTCATTATAACCTAATTTCAGAATAACATCTGTAATTAGACCACAAGAGCTATCTATCTAGGCATTTAGCTATGACTTTAAGAATTTGTAATTCTAGAGATTTTGAATCTCTATGGTATAAATCTGGTGAGGAAAGCATATGTGGTTTATACTTTATAGGGTACACTTGGCTAGGCTTGATTCTCTTTGTTGCCTTTTTTTGTAATCTCCACACAGAAATTTGTCATATTTTACATTACTCTTAAACATAGTTTTCCAGCTTTGATGTCTGTTGTTTAAAATACAGAGTTCCGGCCTCTCTTCCAGAACTTCTACTTCAAGAGGTCTGGGATAGAGTGAGCCCAGGAGTCTGCATTTTAACAAGTAGCTGAAAGCAGTTGTGATAAAGGTCTTCTGTAAAGGAACATCTTGAAGAAACCGTCTTCTTTACTCTCAGTTTGGGCATTAAGCTGGAGACGCCTGTTAGCCTGTTACTGTCAGTGATCAGTGATCCCCCTACGACTGTGAGCAGCAGGATCCCCGGAAAAGCCAAACATGGAGGCAGTAAGGAACTGTGTACACAGATTTTGGGCACCAGCCAAAAAGGTACATCTGTCCTTACATGGGTGCAAGTACCAGATTTCCTTAAATTCCCTAATGATCTAGCAGCCATCTCTTCCAGCTCACCAGAAACAACATTGTTCCCCAAGCTGAAATGTTTTTTATTAGAACACAATTCCAAATGCAGGTGTGAAACGGTCAGAAAAGATGACAAAATTTGGTTTTGTGTATAGCTCTGTAGGAATTCATCTGCACTTCAACATGGTAAAATAAATGCCTGCCTCATTCTTCATCAGAGTTAGTCTTTCCTTCGTTTGCAGGACTGCTTTGTACAGTTATACAGGTTGTTCACTGAATAAAGTGGCCTAGCCAAGGGAGCAAGTAGGGGCTGAAATCTTTTGAATCTTCCTCTCCAGTCTCTGCAAAAGAAAAGCTCCTCCAAAAGAAAGCTTATCAGCTGGACCTCTAGCCCAAACGTTGCTAACCAAACTGTGCATCTTCGTGCGGGTCTGTTTCCTCATTGAGGAGCATCCTTTTTCAAATTGTACACGGTAACCTATGGACTAGAGGCAAATCAAGCCACCTCCCTCCCTTCCCCTTATCCCTTTTTCCTCCCGCCTTTCCTCTTCCCTATTTCATTCCCTCTTTCCCTCTTCCCACATTCAGTTTCTTCTCTTCTGCAGTTCTGTCCTGCTGCGCACTCACTGCCACTCAAGCATTTTGCTCACCGCATCCTGGCATGCTTCCCTTCAAAGACGCTTCTACGGCCCTGGCTCCACTTCTCCTAGTATTTTTTGCCTTCTCCCATCAGCAGTATTTTGTCCACAAAGACTTTTCTCATGGTTCTCTTACACTGTCTGCAGCATTTTCTCTGTCAAGTTATTGAAAGACTTGTATTCATATATTTGATATTATGAGTTTGATCTTATTTTCAGATATCTTTAAATAAAAGCATTTTTCTTAACTGAAGAAGGTCTCTAAAGAAATAACAGCTACATCACTTGTATACTTAGGTCTAAGGTAATAAACCTACCATTGCCTTCACTTGGGCGGGAATTAGATTAAAAATATATTTATCTTGATTCTCTTCTTGAGGCTTAAATTCAGAGTTTACTTTTGCAAAGCAGACGTTATTATTTCCCTAATTTACTACAGACACATTAAATAGGGAGTACTGCCAATTAGCTTCTCCGTATCTCTTGCAACTCTGAATATAATGTTCTAGCTTGGATGATATCCTAAACCATATTACTGGGCTATCTGAATATTTTAAATTAAGACATATTCTGATGGGAAACACTTTGTTAGTTTGTATCTTTTTCACTCAGGATTGTTTCTCTTTTATGAAGGGAAAGTATACTGATGTCTTAAAATATGTAAGAACTATAAAAATGGGCAAAGCAAAAGTTTATCTATATTACAGGCATAGTTGGCATAATAAACTAACCAGTGAGAACTTTAGCACCCCCTAGTTCTCTTTATTTCTTAGTGCAGATTTATGAGCCTTCATCCAGACTTCCCTTATCCCTACACATGAAACCGCTGATTTTCAAATAGCATGTGTAAACTTTTTAGATAATATATTTTGAAAGATGGATAAATTTGCTAGATTTGAAAGAAATTGGTTTGGGGCTGTGTTGGAAATTAAATTTTTTTCCTTGGGTAAACAGTATTGAAATTTGCCCACTGTCAGTCATTTCTAAAAAGATGCTATACAACATGGATTTACAGGGAGTAAATAAGACCAACTTTTGGCTTACAGGAGAAATATTAGATTATGTTTTGATTAGAAAATGAAGAGACAAAATTAAGCTAGCATAAACGAACAAGGGTAGAGATGAAAAAGAAAAGAAAATGAACTGCTTCCAAAAGAGGTCTAACTACTAGTCCAGAATGACAGGAACTGTAGGGAAGAATGTGACCAGTTTTATGTGACATTGGGTAATCACTGTTGGTAGGGAGAAGGTTGGATTTGAAAAGTAATGTAGAAGTGGAAGTGCTTCATTTTAATATTACCTTTGGAAGCAGTATAAATGTGACTGGGGAATAATAATACCACCAATATGTTACCTGTTGCTGGGTAACAAATTACCCCAAATTTAGCAGCTTTAAACAACACAGTTATTTCACCCTGTTTCTGAGGGTTAAGAGCGCAGGAGTGGCTCACTCTAATGGTTCTGGCTCAGGGTCTCTCATGAGGTTGCTGTCAAGCTGTCAGCTAGGGCTGAAATCATTGTAAGGGATGGGAAATCAACCGGGATGGGAAGGTCCACTTCCAGGCACACTCAGTGGCTGTTGGCAGGCCTCAGTTCCTCAGTAGCTATTGGCCAGAGGCTTCGGTTCCTCACCACGTGGGCCTCTCCATTCTTGACGTGGCAGCTGGCTTTCCCACAGTGTGAGGAGAGAAAGAGACAGAGATGGGGGAGGGGTGTGGTGGTAGCGTGAAGAAGCCTCCACCATGATGGAAGCCATAGTTTGTTTTATAACCTAATCTCAAAAGGGACATACCATCACTTCTGTTGCCTTCTGTTGGTCATGCGGACCACGTCTGCTACGATGTGGGACGGACTATACAAGGGTATGAATACCAGGAAGTAGAGGTCATTGGGGGCCATTTAGAGACTGGCTACCATATTATCTTACATTTATATTTCATAGAATACTTTGATATTTGATCCCAACAACAAGTCTGTGGAGCAAGCAGAGGGAATATTGTCCTTTTTTTTTTTTTATTCTTATGTTAATTCCCATACATTACATCATTAGTTCTAGATAAAGTGTTCCATGTTTCATTGTTC
>NC_138377.1:75319808-75402545 GCF_054177405.1 Leptonychotes weddellii | reverse complement strand
TGTTCAGAGAGTTGTTGCTATTCCTTTCTTTGATCTCCTGTTGAGTTTGTAGGTGTTCAGAATGGTTTGATCCCTATCCAGCTGAATTCCTGAGAGGAGACGAAATCCAGGTCTCCTACTCCTCCGCCATCTTGCTCCGCCCCGGGAATATTGTCCTTTTTAGCACTGATGAGACCAAGCTGTAGGACAGTGAGATGATCTATAAAGAGGCAGGTGGCTGGTAGAGTAGACTCTCTGTTCTGTTCCCCACACCAGGGGATTATCAACATACTGAAGGAATTTTCTCATTGACTTGTTTCATAGCCATTGAGAAAAAGAAAGGGAGTGTATACTAATGCACACAGTGGGAGCAGGAGAGAAAGAAAGGGAGTCACATAATTTTTTTGTGTGATCTGTCTGGTAGTCAGCATCTAATAAGAGGATTCCTCTGACTATTTACAGGAGTACCAATGCCAGTCCTACAAAAATCAGATCAGCAGTGATTGCATTGCCTTAATTCTGTTCTTTTCATTCCTTCAGTTCTATTGTGTCTCTTAAGTTCCAGGCTTTATGCTATACCCCAGGGATAATCAGTTGGTACCACCCTGCCAGGTTGGCACTGAAGGCCCACGTCTAACAGTTACCTTAAACAACATGAAGCGATTCTGGTGGAGCTGTGTACACAAGTGAGGACACAGATGGATCTGCCTAGGACTGAGGAGTGTGATATTGGGGGGTTTTATTGTTGAAACTTTTATATTCTAATTTTTTTTTTTACCATGAAAACTGAAATTTTAAAAATACACTACTTTCATAATTGGGGAGGAAATAAAAATTAAAAATCTTTTTCTGGGGAGATTAAGGTGCACTTCAAAAGTAAGAGGACTCTGAAGGATGAATTAGATTGCCGGAAGAAATGCAGGGGCATCAGGCAGAGAACACAGTACGTGCAGAGACATAGAGGCTTAAAGCACCGGAGTTCAGAGTGTTTAAATGATCTAGAATCTAAGTGCCCTTTCCTTAAGACAAAGGAAAAAGGCTGAAGATGAACTACAGAAGGTAAGGTGATGAAGGGCATTGGCCAGCTCTGCTGAGGTGTGTGGGCTGTGGGACAAGAAACTGCCAAGATAGAGGGAGAGGAGTAACATGCTGTTTGGGAGCTGAGTGGGGGAAAATGGGCTGTGGCAGCAGCCAGTGAGGCTTTGGCATCCAAGCAAATACGATGAGGGACTGAACCATGACAATTGCAGTGAGAACTTGAGAGACATTTTAGTGGTACAACTTATTTGAAATAGTAGTTTCATATGGCTTTCCCAGTGAAATGTGTTCCACTGACCGTTTGGAGCCCTTGTATAAACTAGAGGGACTATGTGGAAGCTCATGGAGCTACTAAGAGCCTCCACTGAGGGCGCCTGGGTGGCTCAGTTGGTTAAGCGACTGCCTTCGGCTCAGGTCATGATCCTGGAGTCCCGGGATCGAGTCCCGCATCGGGCTCCCTGCTCGGCAGGGAGTCTGCTTCTCCCTCTGACCCTCCTCCCTCTCATGCTCTCTGTCTCTCATTCTCTCTGTCTCAAATAAATAATAAATAAAAAAATCTTTAAAAAAAAAAAAAAAGAGCCTCCACTGAAAAAAGGAATGATCCATGGAAGGTATTAATAGTATACTTTAATCATGTGAAAAGGTAAAGACTTTCTGGAATAATTGCCACCTATTAACTTGAAAGGGATTTTGCAGGAGAAATCTGCATTGACTGCATGTACCCTGACTGGGGAGTGGCCCCATGTCCTCCATCTGACTATGGATACCTCTTTTTGATCTGGAAAATTTGGTCCTTGTAATGATAGAAAAGTTTTGTTTGTATGCGGTTACTTCTCTGAAATTATCTATGATAGTGTAATTCAGTCTGTGAACAGAAAAGATCAGAAATTGGATGGTCTGATTTGGGAAGTAAAGAAAGCCCATTTGTGAAGTGTTCAAATAACGGACTGGACTGCCCCTTGGGAGAGGCTTCATGGAAAGGACCCAAGCATCCAGTGACCGAGTCAGTCACGTGTTCAACAGTTATCAAGCATTTCCTGTGTGTCAAGTACTGGGCTAGGCATCAAAGAATTCAAAGCCCAGGGAGTCTCCTCACTGCTTTCAGGGGACTTCAGGCTAGTAGAGGGAGGAAACTCAGTTTAAGTGTTAGAGATGCTATGATAGAAATCTATAGGTTATGAAGTTGGGAATAGTTGAACTAGATTCAAACCTGAATTGTCTTCCAATATTGCATGAAGAGGCTTGAAAACGGACCGTGAAATCCTGTAGTCATGTATGTGATGTGTAATCACAGACCAGCCAAAGATATTTTTATTTCAGTCTGTCTTTTCTGTGACTTCTAATCTTTGGGTGTAGTTGCGGCTTGCCTATGATTTTCAGCACCCCCACAAAATTCTTAAGAGTTTCCAATCCCACTAAATACACTGTAACTATTAATGAGGAGTGCTGTCTCTGAGGAGTGGGATAACAGGGAAGGGAAAAAGCAACTTCTACTTTTTGTTTACTTAGGTCTTGAGGCTTCAGGTTTTCGGTTTTCCCCACCCATGTAGCAGACTGCTGCCTGCCCCACTCCTCCTCCCGCCAGCCCCCCTATCCATAAGCCAAGTCACACTACAGCACCGTCTTCAACAATAGTAACCAACACAAATGTGGTCAGAGGAAGCAGTAGGGGTAAAGAGTGAGAGAGTGGGACATTGTGTTAGCATGTAGGATTATTACTCACATGTTATCATTACTGTGCACTCTTTCTAGAAATAAAAATTTGACATATTAAAAACATGGTTCAGTAATAGTGTTTTGGTTTTATTCATAATTTTCCACACTTGTATAAAGTATCACATAAAAATGCTTTAAACAAAAGAAGTCTTTGGGGAATTTGAATGGCCCAAAGAAATGTGAATGTTTAAAATTTAAGTTTTTTAATAGACCAGGAATGTGTTCATATAACTCCGCTACTCTTGGCAATAGTAGAAACCAATAAATTATTCTACTACCTATATCTCATAAAGTATTTGTCAAAAAAACAAAATGAGATCTAGATATTTCATATATCACATACCTTTTATTTGGAAGAGAGGCTATTTGGTAGGAATGTTGGATTTCCCAAAGTTTTTATTATCTTAATACAATCCTTGAATTAGGTGAAAGTTAAAGGGTAATTATTTATAAGTTAAATGTAAATAATAGTTTGCAGTTTATTGTCTCTTGCTATCTGACCAGTTGTAAACATGGGATAACTATAAATAATGAGGCTGCTTTATCTGAACTAAACAGTAATGAGACTGATGTTAGTCAAACTGAGTAGTAGGCATTAGTAAAACTAACATTAAAGAAATGGAAAATACTGAGGTCATTTTCTAGTTCTGTAAAAAGGTGTTACCTTACACCGTTAGCAGAAGAAAGGACATGAGTGAATTCATGCCTTAATGAGATGTTTGTAAATTATAGAAATTAAGGATATAAAAGATGCATATGGCTTACTGGCGGATCATTGATTTAGTCTGTTTGTAAAGTGTCCCAAATATGGAATTTGCTTTTGTGTCTTACAGTGTAAGCTTAAGGAAGTTATTTTCAGCTATACTTAGAATTAGTCTTCCTTTTTCTACATCTGGCTATTGATCTTTGGTTTTTCTCCTTTTGTCTCATCAGATAATATTTTTGCAGACTCTTTTCCAAACTTCATTTGAGTATAGTGCATGCCAGTAGGCTGTGTTATGCCATGCATGATTTTCAAAATCCTGAAGTCCTATCCCTGACTTTTTTGGACCAGGTTTTTTTCTCATTTGTGACATTTGTGTAAATAATAGCACCCAACTAAAATAGATATGAAATGGAATTCGTAAAAATGGTTTTAGGAATATTTTAGAAATTTAAAGTGCTAAAGAAATATTAATATGAGAGTATTTTATGCAGTTTATCGTAAGTGCTCAGAATCTTTTTCAAGAAAATAGATTCTCCCGTCTGGTGGTTCCTATATCTTTTCTGTGTACAAGATTGTCACCCCTTTTTTCGTAACACACACACACACACACACATCCATTTATATCCTGAATCTAAGATGAGTTAAGCTCAGAAATGCATGGATTCCCTAGCTCTAGTCTCAAAAGAGCAGTGGACTGTTATTTTTGTAAACACTGCTGAATTTAATTTGGCTGATGTTTTTGGAGTTATATATAATAATGAAGTGACTATTGGTTTATTTTCAGTGTAGGTAGGATCATCTCCCTTGTTATTTGGCATTTTTATAACTTCTTACCTGATTTTCTTATCACCATCACTCTTGGGTCTTAAAAATCACATTTTGAATAGTAAGTAACTATACATTTTAGGTTTCTATATGATTTTTGAAATACACTAGAAAATTGCCATCTGCCTGAATATATTTTAGAATAACGAAAGAGATACAAGTGTGAGGTGACTTCCTGAAGGGCAGGCAGCAGCACTAGAACTTACTCCCTTTTCCCGAAGGTCATTATAGGTCTGGGCTAATTGTAAGAATTCACATCTGAACCCAAACAGCCTGTCTTCATTCAGTTAACCTGACAGATCCTCAGGATACTGGTTCTGTTCAGGAGCTATTTCAGGACATTAGTTAGGTGTTTTCTCCTGGGCTGGGCTCAGGACAAGCTTTACATGTTCTTAAACCTAATTGTATTCCTGACACACAGAGAAACAGATCCAGACCATTTCTCTGACTCTGGAACAACATCGATTTCTTGATGTCTTTGGACTAAGGTGGGGTCTAAGCATAATCTCCCACGACAGTTCCAAGTTCATTTTGCTTTGAATTCAGACCAATTTCCATAGTTTCCTAGAACTAAATTGGCTTCATTAAGTAATTTGACTTATTTCATTTCTCAGAAAGGCTTTTTTTCCATACCAGTTTATGTGGTTGACATTTGCTGCCTCCTTACATGTCACTTTTGTTTTCTTACATGTTACTTTTAACAAATGTGGAAATGTAGAAACTTTAGGAGTCTTAATATAGGACCTTCTTATTAGACATTGAATCTCATTCACATAGAATTGAAATGACCTCAGTGGAGGGATGGTAGAATTTAATTTCTCATAGGCTTAACCTTAAAAAATTAAAGAAGATAATGAAACATTAGGGAACATCTTTGTATGTCTTTGTTTATAGGAAGATAAAATATTCCTAACATTGTTTGATTGATAAGAGTTATGGGGGAAACAAGATGGATGTAAATCTGGAGTTTTTATTTTATTTTTTTATTTTTTTAAGATTCCATTTACTTATTTGACAGAGAAAGAGACAGCGAGAGAGGGAACACAAGCAGGGGGAGTGGGAGAGGCAGAAGCAGGCTTCCCGCGGAGCAGGGAGCCCGATGCGGGGCTCGATCCCAGGACCCTGGAACCATGACCTGAGCCGAAGGCAGACGCTTAACTGACTGAGCCACCCAGGCACCCCTAAATCTGGAGTTTTTAAATGTACAATAATTTGCCAGTAATTGTTTCCTATAATCCTGTATCTGGAATCTGGCAGAGAATAGCTGGCGCACTCAAGGGGACTTGGAGAGAATTTACTGAAAAGAGCTTTTTACAAATGTGTGGGAAGAGGGGCGCCTGGGTGGCTCAGTCGTTAAGCGACTGCCTTCGGCTCAGGTCATGATCCGGGAGTCCTGGGATCAAGCCCCGCATCGGGCTCCTTGCTGGGTGGGGAGCCTTCTTCTCTCTCTCCCACTCCCCCTGCTGGTGTTCCCTCTCTCTGTGTGTCTCTCTCTGTCAAATAAACAAATAAAATCTTAAAAAAAAAAAATGTGTGGGAAGAGTTAAGAGAGCTAACAGGATCATCAGTGGAGGGAGCCATTTCTGTCTTGAGTCCTGTAAGAGGAGGAAGAAGGAGCAAAAGCTGGGAGAAGGGCCATGCCATAGCAGCTCTGGCCAGAAGTGGTAGAATGTAGCCACCACCAAAGCTGCCGTCCCTTGGGCAGGAAGCAGAGAAAATTAATATCCAGACCTTGGGGTACCTGGGTGGTGCAGTCGGTTGAGCATCTGACTCTAGATTTTGGCTCAGGTCATGATCTCAGGGTCCTGGGATTGAGCCCCCATGTCGGGCTCCCCACTCAGCACAGAGTCTGCTTGTCCTTCTCCCTCTGCTCCTCCTCTCTCTCTCTCATAAATAAATAAATAAATCTTTTAAAAAATATTAATAATACCCAGACCTTTCTCTCCTCCAGCTCTGATGCTCTGTTGATGCCCATTGAGCAAACCCAGCCAGAAATCAGAAGGCAAGGGAGCCTGGGTTGTGCAGTCTGTAGAAGTCAGTGTTGCAGAGCACAGAGCAGGCTAAAGAAAAGGCAGGGATGAGCCTAGAGGGAGACTGCTTTGTACAGCTCCTGAGTAGGAGAGCTTGAGCGTCATGTACTTTGATTTGGAGTTGCTCATTTTACGTAGGAGTTGGGCAGACCTGGTCAACATCTGTGTTCCTCTTTTAAATTAGAATTTGAAGTGTGAAAATTTCAAGTGATGCATCTTCATTATATTCCACACTATTGCCTAATATTTTTTCTCCTGTCTCTTCAGATTACAATTCCTAGACCCTCTGTGGCATCTACACAGTCTACTTCAGGAAGCTTTCACTATGGTCAACAGCCAGAGAAGAAAGACCTTCAGCCTGTGGAACCCACCGTGGAACTTTATTCTCCAAGGGAGAACTTCTCTGGCCTAGTTGTAACAGAGGGCGAACCTCCTAGTGGAGGAAGCAGAACAGACTTGGGGCTTCAGATAGATCATATTGGTCATGACTTGTTACCCAATATTAGAGAGTGTAACAAATCTCAAAACCTGGGACCAAAAGACCTTCCTGACCATAACAGACTGGCTGTGAGAGAATTTGAGAGTCTCCCGAGGGAAACCAAAGAGAAAAGCAATCTTCTAGGGTCAGATAATGAAGATGAGAAGTTAAGTAAAGGGCAGCATTATATTGAGATCGCCTCCCTTCCAGGAGACTTGGTAACTGCGGAAAGGGATCACTCAGCTACTACTGAACTTCTTGATGTGACAAAGACACAGACTTTTAGTGTAGTGCCAAATCAAGACAAAAATCATGAGATAATGAAGCTTCTGGCAGTTGGAACTTCAGAGATTTCTTCACGAGTCATTGACCCACATGTTGAAGGACAGATAGGTCAGGTGGCAGCAATGCAAAAAAGTAAGATATCTAAGGATGATGACATCAGGAGTGAAGACTTGCCAGGTCAGCAGGGGGACCTGTCTACTTTTTTGCACCAAGAGGGTAAGAGAGAGAAAGTGGCTCCTAGGAATGGAGAATTATTTCATTGTGTTTCAGAGGGTGAACATTGTCCCCCATTCCGGAAGGACGTGATTAGGTCATCCTTTGTAACTAGACACAGCCGAATCCCTGTTTTAGCACAAGAGATAGACTCAACTTTTGAATCTTCCTCTCCAGTCTCTGCAAAAGAAAAGCTCCTCCAAAAGAAAGCTTATCAGCCAGACCTCATCAGGCTTCTGGTGGAAAAAAGGCAACTCAGGTCTTTCCTTGGGGACCTCTCAAGTGCCTCTGATAAATTGCTGGAGGAGAGACTAGCCACTGTTCCTGCTCCCTTCTCTGAGGAGGAAGTCTTTGCTCCCTTTTCGAGACTGACTGTAGACTCGCACCTGAGCAGATCAGCCGAGGACAGCTTTCTGTCACCCATCATTTCCCAGTCCAGAAAGAGCAAAATCCCAAGGCCAGTTTCATGGGTCAACACAGACCAAGTCAGTAGCGCAACTTCAGCTCAGTTCTTGCCTCGGCCACCACCAGGGAAGCCTCCCACAAGGCCTGGAGTGGAAGCCAGGTAACCTTCTGTGTTCCTACTGTGTTAAGTGTGCAGCGTTCGCTCTGTGTCTGCTTGATTATGATACGTCAGTGGCTTCCTTTCTCTGTTGCCTGCTTCTGACGATCTGTTTCCTTCCCTGCCTTTCCCAAGCCTTTCCCAAGTGTAGAAGAAGGGGTCATACTGATCCAAGTTCATTCTTAGCACTCCCGCTTTCTAGCAGTATGACCCTTAGTGGTTTGGGGAGGATCGAATACGGTTGCATACATGTAGAGCTTTGTGCAGGGCTTCATTAGCATGCAACCAAGGTTACTTTTCTTCTAGTCCATGTTAACTAGATACTCAGTAATTTTCCAGCTTTTTCTAGTCAGAATCCCATTATAAGAGATGTCATTATGATGTCAAATTCTAGTGAAAAAGACTGTGACCATAATTTGATGAATGGGTCCTGGTCACAGTGCTGTTTATTTGATTATAATGAATTAAACAAACACAAAAACCCTACAGGCAGTTTCCCTAGGTCTGATGACACAGCCATACATAATAAAAGTATTACTTTAATACTTACTATATGGTATATACTTGTTTACTGAAGTATTCTCATGTATAGTTGACCATAGGGTGATTATATTTTAAAGAAGAGGGGAAACGATTGGGAGGTGTTAAACCAGTTAAGAGTGCTTTCCTTAGAGAGTCATTACTCATTCCACAGACTAGAAAGGTCTCAACCCTTGGAGAAGAATGAGAAAAAGGATGGCCTTTGAACAAAAACCAGGTGAAAATCAAAGTACATGAAGACCATAGCCTGTTCTAGATGGTACAACAATATGGATTATTGTTATGGATTCTGAAATGTGTTAAAGTGAGATTCTATCTGTATCATTACCCAGCAGAACTTGCTCCCCTTAGCTAAGTTTAGTTCTGAGTTGCCATAGGGTTTCAGGTCCAATGTAACCAAACATTGGATTTGAAGTGCCGGTGGGACTAGACTTCCACAGGAAGAATGGTGATGAGTGAACAGCAGTCATTTGAGACATTTTAGAAAGGTGATTCCATGAGCAGTAGCCACACATCCCCTCTTCCTTCTGCTTGCCCTTTGTATTTAATAAAGATGCTGCAATCTGTGGCTTGAGCTGCTTTGGACTACAGCAAACAGATCTGGATTATCACTTACTACTTAGCACTTCATGTGTCCCTTAAAGGTGGCACTTAGCAGCCAAGCCAAGCTGGTGGCGTTGTGTCAGATATTACAGAAATCACCAGCCTGGGCCTCATCTGGGAACTCAGAGGTCACTCAACTTTCCCACGTAGGTCCTGGCACAGAAGAATTCTTTTATTCCATTCTTTGTATTTTACTATAACATCTATGAGGGTAGGCTTAACCAGAATGAGTTTCATCATGTTAGAATAAGTAGATGGTGGGAAAGGAGGAGGAGAGAAAATTCAGAGAAAAAATCAGTAGCTGTTGCTGACCTATGATGGAGATGATGGCTATTTATGCCCCTGCATCCTGAGGGACTAATACAGCCTTGGAAGTTCTTTTCCCACTCCCTTCTTTAAGGAGGGGCATGTCAGGAGTTTGAAGTTTTGTTGGGTTTTTTTTTTTTTTTTTATTTGAGAGAGTGAGCGAGCATGAGCGGAGAAGGGCAGAGGGAGAGGGAGAAGCAGGCTCCCCACTGAGCACAGAACCCAACATAGGGCTTGACACGGGGCCCGATCCCAGGACCCAGGATTATGACCTGAGCCAAAGGCAGACGCTTAACCGACTGAGCCACCCAGGTGCCCCAGCAGTTTGAGGTTTAAATTCTTTAACTGAATGAATGTTAGGCTGAGACAGAAAGACATTTAGGGCAGAGAAGACACTGATACTCATATGGATATTCTCTAGATTTAGAATTCTAAGGCCCAAGCTCAGTTGCCAGTAAGACAGGGCAATCGGTCTCCAAACCCAGCTCTCTTGAATCTCAGACTATTGTCAGGGACAGAAACTGAGGCCCAGAGAAACCAGTGACTATGCTTTCCTTTTGCAAAGTGTTAAATGAAGTTGAAATATACTTCGATCTGTAGTTCCTGCTGTTGGTGAGTACACTTCATGTTGTGGGGTTTAATGTTTGCATATACACATGCCAAATTTCTGTCGTGGGAGCCTTAAACTAAATGGCTTACTCTGTCTCTCACTTACTAACATGCTAGAGACGTTTCATTAAGTTGATCCTAAAATTAGAAGAACAAACATGCCAGGGTGCCTGGCTGGCTCAGTCAGAAGAGTGTGCGACTCTTCATCTTGGGGTCATGAGTCTGAGCCCCATGTTGGGTATACAGATTACTTAAATAAAAACTTAAAAAAAGAAGAGGAAACATACCATAGGAGGAAAGGGACTAACAACACTTACGTCCTTCTGAATGGCAGTCAGCCAGCTAAATACTTTACTTGGGCCATTGTTCTTGGTTGCTCAGTAATCCTGGGAGGTAGATAACATTCCCATTAAAAGCTAGGAGCGGTTACATGCACTACTGGTGAGAATGTGATTTATGCAGCAACTATGGAAAACAGTATGGAATTCCCTCAAAAAATGAAAAATAGAACTACCATCCAATCCAGTAATTTCACTGCTGGGTATTTACCCAAAGAAAACAAAATACTAATTCGAAAAGATATGTGCACCCCTATGTTTACAGCAGCATTATTTACAGTAGCCAGGATATGGAAGCAACGTAAGTGTCCACTGATGGATGAATGGTAAAGATGTGGGGGAGGGGGGGATATACATGTAATAGAATATTGCTCAGCCATAAAAAAGAATGAAATCTTGCCATTTACAACATGGATAGATTTAGAGGGTATTATACGAAGTGAAATTAGAGAAAGACAAAACCCAAATACATATAAGTGAAATCATACGGTATTTTCACATTTACGTGTGAAATCTAAAAACACAAAATGAACAAGCAAGCAAACAGAAACAGACTCATAAATACAGAGAACAAACCGGTGGTTGCCAGAGGGGAGTGGAGTGGGAGGGATGGGTGAAAGAGGTGACGAGGGGGGCAGGGAGTAAGAGGTATGAACTTTAAGTTATAGAATAAGTAAGTCATAGGGATGGAAAGTACAGCAAAAAGAATAAGGTCAATGATATTGTAATAACTTTGTACAGTGACAGATAGTAACAAAATTTATCATGGTGAACATGTGTAATGTATAGAATTGTGGAATCGCTGTGCTGTATACCTGAAATGAATGTAACATTGTATGTCAACTATACTTCACTCAAAAAAAAGGTGGGGGGGAGGTTAAGTAATTTGTCCAGGCTCTTACAACTGGTGTGTGAAAGAGTAACTCTGTTTCCAGTGTTCACTGACTTGACTCGCACTATATACGTTATCATTAGGACGCTGTGACTTTCCGGACACACTTGAATTAAAATGAAAAGAATTCTTCTCTGTTCTTTTAAAGGCTCCGCAGATATAAAGTCCTAGGGAGTAGCAATTCCGACTCAGACCTTTTCTCCCGCCTGGCCCAAATTCTTCAAAATGGATCTCAGAAGCCCCGGAGCACTACTCAGTGCAAGAGTCCAGGATCCCCTCACAATCCAAAAACGCCACCCAAGAGTCCAGTTGTCCCCCGCAGGAGTCCCAGTGCCTCTCCTCGAAGCTCTTCCTTGCCTCGCACGTCCAGCTCCTCACCATCCAGGGCTGGACGGCCCCACCATGACCAGAGGAGTTCATCCCCGCATCTGGGGAGAAGCAAGTCACCTCCCAGCCACTCAGGATCTTCCTCCTCCAGGAGGTCCTGCCAACAGGAGCATTGCAAACCCAGCAAGAATGGCCTGAAAGGATCCAGCAGCCTCCACCACCACTCGGCCGGCACCAAAGCCCCCCCAGGGAAGAGTAAGTCAGCTACTAAACTCAGCAGATAGGAGCTGGGCTGCATCTCTGTGAAAGGTGTGAGATCTTCCTCCTAAACCTGATGCATGTGTGGCCCTGTACTGTCTCTAAAAAATCAGTGTTGATCTTCTCTTGCAAAAGAAAGTAACATGATAAATTATTTATAAGAAGACATAAATATATGATAAGGAATTACCTAAGGCAGGCAGCAAGCAGGTCAGGGATCAATGCCTTTGCATAGGAAGGGGCAATCCAGCAAAATCCATGGGGGAGATTAAATGAACTCTCATTTTTCAGCTGCCTTTGAAACAAAAGAGTTGACGGTAGGAAATGGAATGGAATTTTAAGGGGTTTGGCCTGTTTTTTTAAGGCATTGTTAAAGATTATATAGCAAAAGTGAAATTTCTTGTTTTAATATTTTCATTCAAAACTTCCCAACCTTAGAGAGTCAGAATTGCTCCGATAGGAGGATATGTAACCAGTCTGTTGCTGGGGAGCCAGTGCTCATATCCCCGAGGCTTGTGTGTGTTTACTGGTGTATTGAGAGTTCACACCTTTACTTTGCCTCACTCCTACTACCCTTCCTGGATTTCAGTTTTTAAAGTTATCTCCCCAGATGCAATCTCCCTTATTTTAACAATGCATTCTAATATGCTTTTAGCAGCACATGCTGAGAATTTCAAGTCCAGTTGTGTTTTTAGTCCCCTAATATTTTTCTGTGGACCAGAAAAAAGTAAGTTAACAGTTCTTAACTCGGTATATTTTTATTGTGAAAAAGAGCTACTGAAACTTAGGTAAAGGAAGGAGAAGTGGAAACAGAGCTTACTGCACAGGCATTAGAGCTTTGGGGACAGAGGGACAGGGTGGGGTGAATACCCTTCAAGACAAAAGAAACCTCTCCCCCTCTGTTTCCTCCTTGTGGAAGGAAGACCGACCAGAGTAGACCTTGCTTTCTTAGGTCTTCTCTCCAGTCATCCTGACTGTTTGCAATATCAACCTCCAAGATGATACCAGGGAAGTATAATGCTGTGCAATGTGACTTTATGCTCTTAGAGATTTAGAAAGAAAAACAGAAATCAGGTACGTTGTTGAGGCTTATAATCCTCAAACTTTGTATTTTATATACATTTAGCCAATAAGGAATGAGTATTTGGGGAAATAAATTTAGGCTCAATATTTATCTTTTAATGTTTTATTACCTGCTTCTCCTGTGCTTTAGTTTGAATATTTGGGCTTTTGGACCTGATTTCCTTGTAACCTCAATTTATAAAGCTGCGAGGAGGAGCATATTTGTTCTAATTTCACTCTTCTGCTAACAGGAATCCGGCAAAAGTAAATTATGCTAGATTTTTCAAATGGGCTCTTTTCTACTCTGTAGGTGTTTTGTGTTGTAAAGACCTGATTGAGGTCAGGTAAATTGGTCTGCTTGCTGTTGAAATTCGCCTTCTAGCAAACATCTGTGCTTTCTCTTTGACCTTGTGTTTGCTGCCAAATCTAATATGGTTGAATTGGAAAACAGGAAAAAAAACAAACAAACAAAACAAAACAAAACAAAAAGTATATTTCCTCACCAAGCAAATACATTCTAATGCTGCCTCAAAGCTGCCCTGAAGCTGCACTGAACTTCTCTTGTTCTCTTTATCTGTGTTGAGCTTTTTAAAAAAAAAAAAAAAAAAAAAGAACAAACCGAAACTCCAAACACCTATCAAGTCCTATACGATCTCCTGTAAGAAATGTAGCATAGTGTGGAATCTTAATTTCTCTCCGGTTTCAAGCACTACAGAGGAATGCAATAGATAAGACATATTTGCTGTTTAACTAAAGCAACTGTAATATTGGAAGACCAGTCCTTCTGTATGATATTTGTATAATAGTTGCTATAACACTACTTGCATGTCTTCATGGTAAATGATATAAATATTTATAAATATATAGAGAAACATATGCTTATATAAACTCATTCTTTCTCATTCTCCATTTGTAATTTCAAGATCACAGATGGTGAAATTCCTTTTTATTGTGTGCCTCGCATACACTTGGGCCTTGCCTGTCTTCATTTTCTGAAAATATGTTCTTGGCATGGGACACTTCAGATTCTTCTTGCCTTCTTTGTGTATAATGCAAGGGTTGGCAGCCTTCAAGCCAAGATAGGTTATTTAATTTTCACTTTTAAAAGATGTTAATAGGAGAAAAAATTACCGGGTCAGGCTTGTGATACTGGCTCAAAAATTTGTCACATTAATCACATAATTCTGTCCTTATGGTTAAAGGGGATAAGCTGGGATGATAATCATGGGTCTGATATAAATTGATTTAAAGAAAAAAATCTCTTAAAAATTGCCATTTTACATTCCTCTTTTCACCTCACTATTTTTTGGATGGTGAGGGAGTAATCTACAATTAAGGAATTAACTTCTTTTTTCCCTTGTATTAGCTAAATTGTGCTAAAAGTAGCCAGCTTTAAATCCTGACCCCTGTCGTCAGAAATGCGCCCTTCATAACCACTGGAAAAGCGAATGAGGTTATAGTTGTGGTGTGTGTGTTATTTCTTTTTTTTTTTTTTTTTAAAGATTTTATTTATTTATTTGACAGACAGAGACACAGCGAGAGAGGGAACACAAGCAGGGGGAGTGGGAGAGGGAGAAGCAGGCTTCCCGCGGAGCAGGGAGCCCGATGCGGGGCTCGATTCCAGGACCCTGGGATCATGACCTGAGCCGAAGGCAGACGCCCAACGGCTGGGCCACCCAGGCGCCCCGTGTGTGTTATTTCTTATTGGTATTTCTTTTCTAGCAGTCAAAACAGACAGTGATGGCAACATGGCAATTGGGTGTTTTCTCTCTCTTGGTTTCTTCTGTTTTTCTCCCAACTCTTCCACTGTGTTGCCCCCTTTTCTAGATGGCACCTACGAACTCCATATCCAGAGAGAAATAGCCTCGGTGTATAAGAATACTTTATTTTGCATGTAGAGGAAAGAGTTAACCAAAGATGTTTCAGCTCTGATACTTTCAAAAGAAAACAGACTAGTTATATCATATGTATCAATAGGTCTACTTAAAAGTACTATCATATAGAGATTTACTTATGGTTTTTAAAAGCATAGTTTGTGCTTTTAGATGTTCAGTGTCTTAGGCTAAAAAGAGAGAAGTTGGCAGCCCTGAGCAAAACATTTTTGGCACAAGAATTTTTTATTATGTTTTATTTTAAGGTATGATACAGAGAATGAGTTGTTTGTTGCTTTAGTTCCTTTTTTTTTTTTAATTTATTTTGGGTTTTTTTAGTGATGGCATATTTCAGATTTCAGTGACAAACATAGATCATCCAAGTAATTTTAAACCACTTTGGTTATTTTACCTAAGATGAGGGACACGGCCATTAATTAAAGTCAAGCCAAACTATACTAAAAGTAGTATGGGGCAAAAGTCAAAACTATCTTTTGAAAATCAAGTGCCTCCTGGTTTCTCCTCTCAAGGCACGATGGCAACCCTAGTCATACTTGCCTTTACCCTGCCATGTCTAGTCTCTGGAGTTACTTGGGTGGAGCAGAAAATGGATTCGCACCAGCTCAGTCCCTGTAGACAGCATTCTTCTTACATTATGCCGCCAAATCTCCAGGGTATACAGATGGGTTGAAATATTAGTATTTCACCTGGTCATCTTTTGCACAGCATCAAGGCATTTAACTTTAATGTAGAGCGAACAAAGGAAAATTGGATCATATCAAATGTAACCTTAAAGCACAGACTGTAAACATCTTTGAATGGTAAGTCTCAGGCGAGCGCTGTCATTCCCACCTCGGTGTGCAAGCTGGTCTTGCATTTCTTAAGTTGCATGGTGCGAAGTGAATGTTTTTTTGTAACAGTTACCAAGTCAGTCCAGTCCTAGATAAGTAGCAACATGATAATTGATACCCACTGTTGTCATTATCCACTTTGTATTATTTGCTTTAAAATACTAAACAAATCCCGGCTGCTTACTGATTCAGTGGACTACTCGTGCAGTATCTCTATTCAGCTCCTAGCCACTAGGGGAACTTGAGGCTCTTTGATAATCATCATAGATTCCTTCCAGGCCACAGATTTTTATGCAGATGTTTCTATGGTTGCATTCAGTCTACAAGGAAAAAGTGTACATTGGTGCATGTTTTATAAACCAACACACCGATAGTTAAAACTATAATTAGTTTTCCTGTACCCGATAGCTTTGAATTAAAAACAGATGCTTCTTCCCTAGAGGATTCTTTGTTCTAGGAACTACATTCTTAATCTAACATTAGAAATTGGCAATAGGAGAAACAGGATCCAGAATTCAGAGTTAGGCTTAGGGGAAAAAATGCATCTTAGTCTGGCTATTTGGAAATATATTAATTTGTAGATAAGTCTAGATTTAGTCTTGGAGATCAAAGTTTTCACATTTTAAAACTTTGTTCATTTCTTTGTATCTATCAAAACATGGCGTATGTTAGAGAATCACTTCTTCTGTCATGTTCATGTATTTTGGAATTAAGTTGTTTGCATTCACTTTTTTATATTCTGCCCACTTCTGTTTATGTGCATTTACCACAGATGTGCTGGGACTTTGCCTAAAGGGGGACATATTTTGGCACCTGTATCACTGAGGAGAGCTAGAATGGTTGATGACAGCGGACTTACTCAACTTGCTTGAGTTTGGGTCTGTACAGTTTATTTGCGGAAGAGTTACTTATCTAGGTTTTCACACAAAAAGTATTACAGGATTAAGGTATGTAACCACTATGGTAGTCCCCACAGGTCAATAGTCACCCGAGTCCTGAATCCAGAGGTGTCGATTTAGAACTTAGAGAAGGGAACGTGCAGCAGCTGCAGCTCCTCAGACCACACGGGAGGACGTGGTGCATGGAAACCCCCAGGTGGTGGTTCGGACACCCCACTCCCCTGCTGTCATCTAGGAGAGCTCTGGGGTACACTGGGAGGATGGGGGAGGAGTGTGGAAACATCTGTCATTGGATTTTCTCAATAGCTGGGCTGCCCCTTTGGAATTAGGGGAATGTTAACCCAGATAGTCTTGGGAGCCTACAGAATCTGTTATCGACAATGCAAGGGAGATGTGCAGGAGGTGTTTGGGGAAGTCCTGTAGTTCTTAGGTAACTCCAGGACATGGAACTAGGGTCCCTATGAATTTAAAGGGGAATCTGGATGCTGCACACCTCAGTCCCTGAGAAATCCTTGGCTGGACATGAAATGATGACAGAGTCTTGGCCCATCAGTACATTGTCTAATTGAGTTGTGATAATCTGCTCTGACTTTCAAAATGTAAGCTGGATGTTTAATTATTCCCCTTGAGCAAATCTGGATCAGAAAATGAAAGTATGGGACAAGATCAAGATCACTTTGTGGTTATACCACGATCTCAAAAAACTGAATAACCAGCAAGTAATGATTTAGTCATGTAATGATTTGCATATTTCCTTACACTTTGCTGGATCTTTGGTCTGAGGAGACATGTAAAGAAGGTGAAGCCTTTTCCTTCAGGATCCTGTGGAACTTGAACAGAGCCTGCCTGTTAAATTGGAAGTGACAGTGTGGGCATTGTACGTGTCACCAGTGATGCTGCTGTGTGTCTTCGGTACCCCTGGGCCAGTGGTTCTGGGTTCCTCGACCTAGAGAATAGGATTCCATGAGGCAGATCTTTGAGCCCGTGACATAATTTTACACACTAATGATAGGAATTTTACCTCTCTCTTCAGTTAGTTTAATACTGTTTCATATTGTGTACAGAAGTGTTCACTCACCCAGCTAAAAACATTGAGTAAACCCTAGTTTTTAATATACACTATCCTTGCCATATGACTCTTTCTCCTCACCTTAGAGTACACAGTGTAAAATCCTTAACAAATGCATTCACAGCATTTCCCCATATTTGGAATCTGGGCTTTGTTCTTCATTCACCCACGATAAAAAAAGTGACCAGGGCTTGAATGTGATTTATCTTAGGGAGCAACCCCGGGAGGGGAAAGCCCTTAGGACTTTTCAAAACTATTTTCTTTTTAAATGATTCACAAGATAGATAAATTAGTTCACTAAGGTAAAAAGCATTCAGAAATACAGTTAAGAAGATGAAAGAAACACAACACTCTGCCACTTGGGGCTCCGAAATTGGACTGAGTGAATTGAACAAAGAAGAGAACTGATCAGATGACCCATGCTTGAGCCCACACACTCCCTCCTGCACAGTTTCCGTCCCCCTCCTGACTCCCATTCCTAAAATTGCCAGCGCTGATTTCACTGGGTCATTTACTTACCGATTTGCAGCTTTTAGGAAAAAAGAGGGGGAGACATCTAGTTTTGACTTAGATACAATTCTTGAAAGTTATGAACTACTGGCAGCTGTTACAACAGATTGAACCACAAACCAGAAGAAGTCTCTTGTTGAGCAAAACCAGTAAGTTAGGATAGAAGACTAGTAATCCCACAGTTTTTCTCCCTTTCTCCTCCTCTTCATGAAACCAGAGTGATACGAAGTTGCTCTTTGAAATACCTCCAAAGGTATTGTATTGTCGTTTTCCCTCCAAGCAGCCCTCTTTATGCATTTTTGCTCAGGCAACCAAGGACATAAGAGTATTGGCAGAAACATGGAGTGCTTTTGTATAGGCCATCTGTACATAAAAGTGTAATTATTTATTTAATTTTCCCATTTGTATCATACTAAAGCTTTGTACAGTGTTTTAAGTTCTGTTTTAAAATTATTTTGTATTTTATTTTTATAATCTAGTAATAAAATCTTCATTCCGCATGCACACTCTAGTTCTGTTTGTGTGATGGTTTGCTTTCAAAAAGGGAAAATAATATTTTTCTAATTTAATAAAGTTATTGAATGCACCAGAGGTTACAAAATCAACAGGGAACAGAAGATGTTGCTATAAAATGCAGTTCCACATCCAGAAGTGACCTAGAAAAAGCAGCACTGGACTAAATAGAAACTAGGTGTTCGGAACCCCTGCAGATAAAAGCCAGAGTTCTGGGATACCAGGAGATGGTTCCCCACGTAATAAAACTGAAGGTGAAGTAATAAAACTGCAAGTGCTAAGGGGTGCCTAGATGGCTCAGTTGCTTAAGCAGGTTAAGTGTCAGACTCTTCCTTTCCCCTCAGGTCATGATCTCAGAGTCCTGGGATCGAGCCCCATGTCCCGCTCCCCGCTGAGCGTGGAATCTGCTTGAGATTCTCTCTCTCTCAAATAAAATCTTTAAAAAAAAAACTAAACTGGGGATGCCTGGGTGGCTCAGTCGGTTAAGCGTCTGCCTTTGGCTCAGGTCATGATCCCAGGGTCCTGGAATCGAGTCCCACATCGGGCTCCTTGCTCAGCTCCCTCTGCCTGCTCTGCCTGCCGCTCCCCCCTGCGTGTGACCCCCCCCCACACCCTCTGACAAATAAATAAAATCTTTAAAAAAAAAAACTGGCAAGTGCTAAGAGCTCCCTTTAAGTCCTTCATTCTCTGGCTGAAGGTACTTTCTCCTCTGCAGGAAGCGCTAGAGTCATTCCTGTTCCCCACCACCCTCTCCTGTCCACCTGTGACCTTCTTTGAACCAGAGGAAGTCTCGGGAGGCACTCACATGGGCACTGCTTCCCCCCCACCTTGTGCGGTTTGACCTGGAATGTTAGGGCCATCTGTCTTTCCCCGCCTGGTTTCCCCTTCTTGATCTCTCAGTGAGTAGCAACATCCAAAGAGCTGCCTATCATGTGTTTCCAAATAAGAGAAATTAAGAAATAACTCGAGAATGTGCCTCTTAACATTTCAACTGCAAAGCAGTTGAAATAATAACCTGGTGTAAGGTAAAGATACAGACAGGTGATTCTGTGGGCACCTGAGGCACTTTAAGGGTTGCGGCCTGAAGATTCTAAAAATCGTCCTTGCAAGAATTCTTAGGTCTTAAATGGTCGATCAGTTGATGGTGGCTGCTGGAAAACCAGTGGATGCCCACGAGCCAGGGCATAGAAAACTCAGCCTTTGAGAAAGACAAGGTCAGAGGTTAGGCTAATTTTATCCTAACTTCTTTAGGGTGGTGACGGTTGAATAGAGAAAACAAACTCTTGGGCGCCTGGGTGGCTCAGTCGTTAAGCGTCTGCCTTTGGCTCAGCTCATGATCTCGGGGTCCTGAGATGCAGCCCAGAGCCGGGCTCCCTGCTCCGCGGGGAGTCTGCTTCTCCCTCTCACTCTCCCTCTGTGCTCTAATAAATAAAAAATCTTAAAGAAAAAAGCTTAAACTTTTGAAAGAAAAGGGTGTGCTTATCGCAGAAGATAAGGCAGGTGTCTTTCCCAACAACTGTTCACCTTTACCGTCCAGCAGCTCTCCCGGGTCCTCGGTTTCCCCAGTCATGTCCTCCAGTCCCCGCAGGTCGCCCCGCGCACCCGGGCAGCCGGAGCTGGGCCTCGCCGACCGCGGTGCGGCCGTACCTGGCGGGCCACGGGCCTGTGCTCCGGAGTGGCGGAGCAAGCCGGGGCCTTGACCCAAGGACTGAGCGGAACCTTAGCCCGGGGAAGCCCGGGCTCCGCCCCTCCGCCCCGCCCCCTCGCGCCGCGGCCCAACGGTCGCTCCGCGAGCCGGCCCCGCCCCTCCGAGGCCGCCCGTGGCGCGCCGGCGCCTGCGCAATCGCCCTCAAGCGCCCCGACCGGGATGGCGGCCGTTTTGGAGTCGCTGCTGCGAGAGGAGGTGTCGGTCGCCGAGGCCGTGCGGTGGATCGCGCGCAGCGCCCAGACCTCGGAGGTAACAGCGACTGCACACCCCCGGGCCTGACCCGAGTCTGCTTTCCGCGGGAGCTACCACCCCTCCTGTCCCTTTTCTCTCGGGTGCCTGGCTGTCAGCCCGGGCCGAGTGCGCTCCAACTAGGGGCCGCTGCCCGGGCCGCCCGCCTCAGCGCGCACTGCGGTCCCGGCTGCTCGTGGCGCCGGGCTGGCCGCTGACCCTCTCGTCCCTCGCCGCTTCTCCCTCAGGATGACCCCGGGGAGGCGGCCGCGCTGAGCTCCCTCCGGCCACTGCGGAAGGAATTCGTGCCGTTCCTGCTGAACTTCCTGAGGGAGCAGAGCAGCCGCGTCCTCCCGCAGGGCCCCCCAACCCCCGCCAAGGCCCCGGGCTCCTCGGCAGCTCTGCCAGGGAGGCCGGGGGGCCCGCCGCGGGGCGGCCGCGGGGCGCGCAGCCAGCTCTTCCCCCCGACTGAGCCTTCGAGCGCCGCCGACGCCCCTTCGGCCCGCCGCGGGGGCAGGAGGCGGGGCCCGGGCCCGGGTCGCGAGCGGGGAGGCCGCGGCCCCGGGGGCCTGGAGGAGGGGGTCGGCGGAGAGAGTCAGCCTTGGGCCGGGGGCCGGAGGCCCAAAGGCTCTGGCAGCCCCGGCAGCCCCAGCCTCGCGCGCTCTGATCCGCCAAACCTCAGCAACCTGGAGGAGTTCCCTCCCGTCGGCTCGGTTCCCCCGGGCCCTGCAGGGTGAGAATCAGCCCTCCCCGACGAGCGGGGTGGGCACGAAGGCTGTGCGAGGGGAGTCAGGAAATTAGGGCCGGGCGCTCCGCAGCCGAGCGTGGGAATGGCCCGAAGGTTGGGGGTGAGATAACCACAGTAGTGAGAAGGGCGTTTCGCAAGGGGCCCCCGCCCTTGAGGTGGTGAGGGGGACATGTTTGAAGATGGGAATTTGAGAAAAACCCGTGGCTACTTAGCAGGACGAAGCCTTCACGCCGGATCAACCCAACTCCGGTGAGCGAAGAGCGGTCACTCTCCAAGCCCAAGACCTGCTTCACCTCACCCCCAATCAACTGTGTCCCCAGTTCCCAACCCTCAGTCCCGGACACTAGCCCTTGGGGCCATGGCCTTCCCCCAGGGTGCAGAAGTCTGCAAGAGGAGCGGGAGATGCTCAGGAAGGAGCGGTATGACCTTGCCACTCCCTGGGTTGTCAGCTTCCTCCCACTGGGGGATCTGAAGGGCTTTTCCCTGAGATTGGTTTGCCCGCTCAGGGAGCCCTGGGTCTGTTTCCTGGGCTGTGGACGTCTGCTCTGGAGGAACCAGAGTGTGGCTGTTGGGGGGAAGCTAGGGGAACTGCTCTTGACATCTCTCTGTCCCCATAGCTCTAAGCAGCTGCAGCAGTCACCTACTGCCACCTGTCCCACCTCAGAATTGGGGTCTCCCCTCCCCAGCCGGACAGGAAGCCTCACAGCTGAACCCGCTGACCCTGCCAGAGTGTCTTCCCGCCAGCGCCTGGAGCTGATAGCCCTCGTCTACTCTTCATGCATTGCTGGTGGGTGAGAGCAAAGGGTGCTGGAGTGGAGATGCTTGCGGAACTGCGGGCTAGGATTCCAAATGGTGCCTGACACCCTGAGGTTTCTTTTTCTATCCAGAGAACCTGGTACCAAACCTCTTCTTGGAGCTTTTCTTCGTCCTTCAGCTCCTTACTGCTCGGAGGATGGTGGCCACCAAGGACAGTGACCTTGAACTAACTCCAGGAGCACCAGGTCAGTGGGCAAGCCTCTTTTTGGGAAATGAGGGCTGGAGATGAAACAGTTCTTAACTGACAGCTTGGTACTATCCTTCTAGATTCCCTGGAAAGCCCACTGTTCCAGAGTGTCCATGACTGTGTCTTCTTTGCAGTGCAGGTTCTGGAGCATCAGTTTCAGTGAGTTTCCCCAGCGAGGCATTTAAGCCTCATTGCCATTGTCCATTTGCTTCTCTGGCCACTTGGGGTAAGTGCTGTGCTTCACACAGGTGCAGTGACCCTGGGCCTTTTCCTACACGTAGCCTGTCATTTTGTGTCAAGGCTATGAATTTAACCCCTGAAAGAATCAAATTGCCCCCTGTGGCCTTGGCATCTGCCCTTCGGGTTTGTGTCTGTTTCCCTGCTCCAGAGGTCTCTTTCCTGCCCCCTTGCCTCCAGCATCTTAAACGCTCGGCCCATGACTTTGCCTTACATCCTGCTCCACGTTCCAGATGACGTTCTCTGGGGTGTGCAGGTGCCGGCTCCTATTTGCAGCGCATCCCATTCTCAGTCATGCGCGCTCTTGTCCCTGTAGGGTTCTTTCCTACCTGGACAAAGGGACCTTGAAGCTGTTGGCCGAGAACGAGCGGCTGCTGTGCTTCTCACCGGCTCTGCAAGGCCGCCTCCGAGCGGCCTATGAGGGCAGTGTTGCCAAGGTAGGGAGCCCAGCTAGCCCGGACCTGACCGTTCCCAGCCTCGTGCTTCAGGCAGCCCGGCGCACGCCACTCTGGTGTCACGTGGGCTGACCCCGGGCCGGAATGCGGGGGTGACGTTTTCTGAGCATGACCTGGGAGGGTTTCAGTCCCTAATGTCACTGCCATATTTTAGGTCTCTCTGGCGATGCCACCCTCTGCTCAAGCTGTCTCCTTTCAGCCAGAAACAGACAATCGTGCCAACTTCTCCAGTGACCGAGCCTTTCATACTTTTAAAAAACAGAGGTGATAAGAAAAGGGAACTTTGGGGAGGGAACGAGGTGGCATTTTCTCTGGGATAGGCAGCCTTTGTTGTTTTCATACAAGCTAGGAGTTTGGCACTAACAGGTGGTAGTTTAGCACCACTGGGCCCTTCCTTCCAACCATCAGAATGGGCACGTACCTTCATCCTGTTTCCTGCCGTGGACTGGAACCTCCGCCCTTAGGCAGCCTTCTCACAGGTGTATGACTTTAGTCACAGGGTTCTTCAACAAGACAGAACCGGATTTTGCTGTGCCCCGGGGTCTGTGAGGCGTGTGGCGTGCTGCTGCTGGGTCTGCAGCGTTGTCATCACCTAGAGAACTCTGGGGAGGATCAGGAATGGGGCTGCGGATAGTCCTGTCCTCCGTCCCTCTGAGCTAGAGAAGGCACTGCTGGGAGTCGGTGAGGTCAGCTGCGCCTCCGTTGATCAGGCACTCTTATGTCTGTCAGGGACGTGTTTTTTGAGGTGCTTCGAGAGTGGGAAGATCGGCATGAGGAGCCTGGCTGGGATTTTGAGAAGGGCTTGGGCAGCAGGATCAGGTAGGTGCTCCCACACTGGTCACCTTGCCTCTCTTGCTTCTGGCAGTGAGCAGCTTAGGGGTGCTCGGGTAGCTGATTGGAGGAGGCCTCTTCCCCCACTCCTAGCCCACGGACGTTACCTTCTGTGCACCTTAATCTCTAGTTACTGGCAGTTTTGCCCCCACTCAGAAGGGATTTGTTGGGCCAGCTCCTTGCACTCAGACATGACCCAGACTTGTTCCGTGATGGCGAATGCTTAGATAAGTGCAAAGCCCTTTCTCCAGATTGCTTGAGTGCCAGATTACTTGGTCCAAGTCACTGGTTAGACCCTTTCCAACCTCCATTTTCTCCATCATCTAGTTCAGCAGTTCTGAGAACTTTGCATAGCTACATGAGGCACAGAGAATATCCTCCGTCCAGGGATCTACCTTCCACTTGGGTCATGAAACTCACTGGAGCCCAGTGTACTGAAGATGAGAGGGGTGGTATTATTTCTTGTCGCATTAAGTGTATCTCTAGCTTTGAGGGATCTTGGTGCTGAGGAAGGTGTCCCTTACCTGTTCCTGTATCCTTGTGCTGGCCAGCTCTGGCCAAGGTCTGCTCGGGCCCCTGGTAAAGGACTGAAAGGCCCAAGGATTGGCTCGTTCTCTCAGATTTCTGCCCCCTTCCCCCTTCCCTCACATTCTCTTCCTGCCTCTTACGCCTCAGAGCCATGATGGGTCAACTCTCTGCAGCCTGCAGCCACAGCCATTTTGTTCGGCTTTTCCAGAAACAACTTCTCCAGGTAATGGCCCCAGCAGGAGATTACAGTGGACAGTAGATATTAAAGGCAGCCAAGTAATGGCTGGCACTTTGGGATGGGGCGGACAGCCAGGCAGGTCCTGGGCTGGAGTTTGAAGAGGAGTTCTGCTCTTTGTGGGGGGTGGCCAAAATGCAGGCAGCCAGAGAGGAGCCAGAGCCTTCTGTCACATGCCCTGCACGCCCTGCCCTCCTTCAGCCTCTCACTACTTCCTTGCCTTCGATTGGTGCCATGGTAGAGAGAGTACTGGCGTACGACTCAGGCCTGATTTCACATCCTGGCTCTGGGGAACCTAGGCAAATGTTTCACCTTGCAGTTTTAGCTTCTTCATCTATAAAACAGTATCATCCCTACCTTGAAAAACAGATCTGTGGCACCTGATGGCGGGGTCGGCATTCCCTAAATGTTCATTACTTCCACCCTATTTTGTTCAGTCCTTCTTTCTGAACAAACTTACGGGTTTTCTGTTTGTCTCCTCTTTCCGCTGCCCCAGATGTGTCAGAGTCCTGGTGGCGCTGGGGGCACTGTCTTGGGGGAGGCTCCGGATGTGTTAAGTATGCTTGGAGCTGACAAGCTGGGGCGGTTGCGGCGCCTACAAGAAAGGCTCGTGGCCCCTCAGAGCAGCGGGGGCCCCTGCCCACCCCCCACCTTCCCAGGCTGTCAGGGCTTCTTCAGGGACTTCATCCTGAGCGCCAGCAGGTAAAGGTCCCCTGTGTCTTGCAGGGAGTGGGGCTGGGGCCCGGAGAGGTTTGTCTTTCCAGAAGGACAACAGTTGTTTCTCCTGTCCTGGAATATAACAGGGTGGGATTGGGCCATGGCCAGGCTCCTTCCAGCTCACACTTCTGCCTCCGTTTCCCTTCTCGTTCTTTTACCCACGTAGGTAACCTCACTGCTCCTTTGCCTCCCTCTCTACCCCACTGTGCCTTTCTGTCTGCAGCACCTCTTCTCTATTCTGGGTCTTTCTACACCTCTGCCAGTCTTTTTTTTTTTTTTTTTTGTCTCCTTCCTAGCTTCCAGTTTAATCAGCATCTCATGGACAGTCTGAGTTTGAAGATCCGGGAGCTCAACAGCCTTGCCCTGCCCCAACCTGAGCCTAGCGACGAAGACGGGGAGTCAGACGTGGACTGGCAGGTTAGAAAGCGGAATGAGGCAGAGTACAGGGTTCTGACCTAGGAGGGAGGGGCTGTTTTCAAGAACTTTGTAACAGATTCAGAATTATTCTAGAAGCCCTATGCTTAGGACCTTTTACTTCCCTGATCCCTTGCAGGGTGAACGGAGGCAGTTTGCCATGGTGCTGCTCAGCCTGAGGCTTCTGGCTAAATTCCTGGGCTTTGTGGCTTTCCTGCCATACCGGGGGCCCGAGCCACCCCCCACCCGTGAGCTCCAGGACTCCATTCTGGCCCTGAGGAGCCAGGTGAATGGGGGCTCTGGTAAGGAGGGCTGGGAGGGGCCCCAGAGCCCTGGAGTTGGAGGGTATGTCCGGCCCCCGGCCTTGCCCCCTGACCAAGCCCTGCCCCGCCAGGTGCCCCCTGCCCTGGACGTGCGGGCTCTGCTGCAGCAGGGGCTGCGGGCCCGCCGAGCCGTGCTCACCGTGCCCTGGCTGGTGGAGTTCCTTTCCCTCGCCGACCACATCGTGCCCCTGCTGGACTATTACCGCAGCATCTTCACCGTCCTGCTGCACCTACACCGGTGAGTGCGGCAAGGGCGGGGCTGGAGCCGGGGAGCGGGAGAGCTGCTGAGGCTGCTGTCAGTGAGGAGGGCTGGGGGCCTGTGCCTCCTGGGCCGAGGCTGACCCCCAGCGGGGATGCAGGATGGGGTCCTCAGCAGACCGCAGGCGGGTCCTTGCACTTTGGCCCTTTTTTATTCCTCCTGTGGCCCAGCTGAGAGGGAGTACAGATCTGGGAAAGGGCGGTGAGGAGATCCTGCTCACCTGCACGACAGCCGTCCCCTTTTGGTCTGCTTTTGAGAATTACTTTCCCATTGATAGCTTTCTTTCACTCCATTCCATTTCTTTCTTGGCACAAATGTACCTGTTAGGAGCTTGGTCTTGTCAAAGGAAAGCGAAGGGGAGATGTGTTTCCTGAACAAGTTGCTGCTGCTTGCTGTCTTGGGCTGGCTTTTCCAGGTTGGTAGAGGGAGGGAAGATCCAGATTGGGGAGGAGAGGCAGCCACTGTGGTGGAGGTGGGGAGTGGGGGGAGGTCTGAGTCTGAACGAGGTCAGGGCCAGAAGATGGAGGTTTAGAGCGGGTGTGGGAATCCCCATGGTGTTGCTTTGCTCCTGGAACCACAGGGTCTGTGTGTTGCATGTCTGTAGTGCTGACTGGCGCTCACGCTGCCCTGGTCTTTTGTCAGATTCCCACGGTCCCTGAGGACCTGTTCTTTCTGGAAGAGGGTCAGTGGGATGCCTTGGAGGTGGATACAGTAGCTTCAGAGCGTGGGCTGGTAAGTGTTGGGGTCCGGCCAGAGCCATGGGGGTGGCAGGAACAAAGGAGGCAGGCAGGCTGGGCGTTCCTAGACTAACTGTCTTCCCTGTCCCATTTCTGGCACAGTGGGAAGGAAGAGAAACCTGCCTACTTAGCTCTGCTCTCTTCTCTCCCGCAGGATGGCATGCCTCTGGTGGACCAGCACCTGCTCTACACCTGCTGCCCCTATATTGGTGAGGACACTGGTCCTCCGCCGCCCAGGGTCCTCGGTCTGCCCCTTGATGAGTACCCAGCAGGCATCCCGTAGGCCCGACACCCTAATACGCTGTTCTCTTCTTAGGCGTTCCCCGGGTGCTTCAGCATCTTTACTCCACAAATACTTAACATCCAAGAGGCCTGGGAGGGTAGGGGTGGCTCTGGAACTAAGTAGTTGGGCTTCCCTGCTGCAGGAGAGCTCCGGAAGCTGCTCGCATCATGGGTGTCGGGCAGCAGTGGGCGGAGTGGGGGCTTTGTGAGGAAGATCACTCCCACCACCACCACCACTGGCCTTGGAGCCCAGCCTCCCCGGACTGCCCAGGGGCTGCAGGTAAGGGACCGGTAGAGGCAGGGGGCGCCCGGCAGGGAAGAGAAAGGGAACTCTTCACACACTGTTGCCCCCACCCCCGACAGGCACAGCTGGCCCAAGCCTTTTTCCACAACCAGCCGCCTTCCCTGCGCAGGACTGTGGAGTTTGTGGCGGAGAGAATTGGCTCTAACTGCGTCAAACACATCAAGTGAGCGTGGGTTCAGAGGGTCGGGAAGGCAGATGTGGAGGGTGCCAGGCTCGTTCCCTTATATTTTCCCCCTTGAAATCTCCTAACGTCGTGTTGCCAGGCTGAGGCAAGTTAGCTTGAGGGGAAGGATGTGGTGGGGAGGCTCAAACTGCTAAAGTTCTTTGAAGTTAGTTCTGACCAGATTTGTAGCCCCTTTCAGATTCAGCCCCCTTAGTTACCTCCAAGCCTTTCTGTCCCTGCTACAGGGCCACACTGGTGGCAGATCTGGTGCGCCAGGCAGAGTCGCTTCTTCAAGAGCAACTGGTGACACAGGGACAGGACGGGGGAGATCCAGCCCAGCTGTTGGAGATCTTGTGTTCCCAGCTGTGCCCCCATGGGGCCCAGGCATTGACCCGGGGGCGGGAGTAAGAGACCCTCGTCCCCACTCTCAGCTTTTCTTTTTCTGACTTTTTCACACTCCTCTCCTTTATTCCATGTGCTCGCCAAACCCCCCTTGTTCTTTTGCTTCCTCTGTAGGCTTATATCTTGGGCTTTAGGTCCCAAAGTCCGAAGTTGAATTTGGAAGAGTGGGGGGTTGGGGGTCCCATTCCTCCCAGCGTCGGGGATCAGGGGTGGGCCCAGGGCTGACAGTGCTTCTCTTCCTCCCCACCCCCCCGCACCGCAACACCTCCCCAGGGCAGAGCCCTCCTAGCTCAGGTGATGGGTACACTTGGCCTTTCCTTCTGTGAGCCAGGCTGAAATCTCTAGCCATCACTGACAGCCTCTGTCTCCTTTCAGGTTCTGTCAGAAGAAGAGCCCTGGGGCCGTACGGGCGCTGCTTCCCGAGGAGACCCCGGCAGCTGTAAGTAGGGAGGAGGCCAAGAGCCCGCAGACTAGTGTCTGGTGTGGGAGAGGTGCGCCGTGGGCCGTGCGTGCGCGAGGGTGTGCGTGAGGCTGCTGGTGACAGGCAGGCCCATGGCTTGGTCCCGGCATTGGGTGCGCCTCACATGTTCATGTCATCCCCAAGCCTCCCCGGGCCCCTAACACTGCAGTTCTTCTGGGTCACAGGTTCTAAGCAGCGCAGAGAACATTGCTGTGGGGCTTGCAACAGAGAAAGCCTGTGCTTGGTTGTCAGCCAACATCACAGGTAAGGTTCGGGCCCCGGGGAGGGCTGGCCGGGTTGTTCCAAGGTGGACTGGCAGAAAGTGCGAGGCCCTTGGGGGAGATGGAACACCAGGCAGCTGGAAAGGGTGCAGGGCATGGGTTGATGTGGTGTGACCCCTTTTCTGTTCTCCCTTTGACCTGCAGCGCTGATCAGGAGAGAGGTGAAGGCGGCAGTGAGTCGCACACTTCGAGCCCAGGGTCCCGAAGCAGCTGCCCGGGGGGAGCGGAGGGGCTGCTCCCGAGCCTGTGAGCACCATGCTCCCCTCCCCTCCCACCTCATCTCCGAGATCAAAGTACACAGCTCCCCTCCTCCCTGCGCCCCTCCCCTCTGCCCTCTCCCTGCTCTTTTCCTGGTCTCCCTCCTTCCTTGCGTCCGCCGCAGTGTTTCATGTAGCCGCTTTCTGTGTTGTGCAGCTAGTCCGGTGTCCGTCATGACTGAATGGGGTTCGGTGGGGCAGAGCTGAACTGAATGGTTTTCCTCATTGCTCTTCTCGGACTTCTGGTACCTGAGTCACCCAAAAGGGGAAGAGGGCAGATGGGCAAGTTTGGGAGGGGCTGCATATTGGCGACGGGAGCCTGGTCACGAGGGGCTGTCTGGTGTTAACAGGTAGGAAAGTCTCTGAGCAGTTACCTGCTTTTGGGATCGGATTTCAGAAACGTTCTCCTCTGTGGGAGGTGATGCTTATTTAGTTACAGACGGTAAGAATAAACTACCATTGCTCTTGATCTGAAAAATTGAGAGCCTGTCTAGAGTAGGGGTCAGCAAACAGCCCAGGGGCCCAGTGCAGCCTGCCGCTGGTTAGTGTAGAGCCACACGCCACACTTGTTCACTTCTGAACCGTCTAGGGCCTTACTGTGCTGCCGCAGCGGAGTGGAGTAGTTGGGGCAGAGGCGTCATGGCCTGCAGAGTCTCAACTCTTTACTGCTGGGTGGGGCTAAAGATTAGGATTAGGGCTAAGGAGGAATGACTGAAGAGGGAGAGTATCCAGGAGGGAGAAGAGAAGGCTAAGTGGCCAGTAGCTACTGGTTTTCCCTGCTGAAGCCGGACTCTCCCAAGAAGATGAACAGAGAAGCGCGCGCGAGAGAAAATCTACTGTGTATGGAGCAGGACGGCTCCCCTAAGTGTTTTCAGAGTAAGGCGCTGTCTGGGAATTGGCTAGGATCGCCTTTGTCCCAGGACGAGGGACATCTTGAGCTCTCAGGCATGGCGTCCACATGGTTGCTTCTCCCAGCTGTGCGGTCTGCCCGAGCCCCAGGTCTAAGGCACCTTGAACCCGCCACTTCATCCAGGGGCCCTGTCTTCCTTTTCCTTCTGCCTCTTTCCACTGGCTGATCCCTGCCCCAGGCCACGTTCTCTGTGGCCTCCTAGGTGCCAGCCAGGTATGCAGTCTCACTCTGCTTCCACCCCTACTGCCTCCAGGATGTGCTGTCTTTGGCTGTGGGCCCCCGGGACCCCGAGGAGGGAGTCTCTCCGGACCATCTGGAGCAGCTCCTGGGCCAGCTGGGCCAGACACTGCAGTGCCGCCAGGTGAGCCGCAGTGGGATGCTCCGCTGGGGGTCCTTGTCCGGTGCCCACGAACCGGAGCTGCAGCGGCTCGGGGCCACTGCTCTAAGGACGGTACTGATGCCCAGGGTCCCCCTGTCTCTTCCCCACAGTTCCTGTGCCCACCTGCGGAGCAGCATCTGGCGAAGTGCTCTGTGGACTTAGCATCCCTCCTTGGTATGGCTCCTTTTCATGACATCACGCTCTTGCCGGATCTCCCAGATCGCAGGGCCGGGTACAAGCAAGATTAGATACACGGAGCTTTGTTCCCTTTTTCCTCCCAGGGGCCAGCTAGGGGACCCTACCTATGTCTCTTAAAGCTGGGCTTTCTTCTCTTCCCATAGTGGCAGACCACATCCCTGTCCTCGGGCCCCCGGCCCCGCGCAGGCTAGAGAGGGGTCAGGCTCGAAGGCTCCTGCACGTGCTGCTCTCCTTGTGGAAGGACGACTTTCGGGTGCCGGTTCCGCTGCAGCTGCTGCTGAGCCCAAGGAACGTGGGGCTTCTGGCGGACACTCGGCCAAGAGAGGTGAGCCGGGGGCAGTCAGGCTCCTTAGCCCTCCGCAGTCCTGTGCTTATCCCACCGCCATGGGTGGGGTTCCTTTACTCCCCCTTTCTGGCAGCCATGCTCAGTTTCTTTTGACACGCTAGCATGGGCTCCAGGCAGCCTCTGTGGCAGTTTGCTGTCCTTTGGATCAGTCAGGGTCGCTGTACGGTCCTAGCCACCCTGACCTCCTCCGTGTGTGTTGCAGTGGGACCTGCTGCTCTTCTTGCTCCGGGAGCTGGTAGAGAAAGGGCTCATGGGACGGACAGAGATAGAGGCCTGCCTGGGTAGCCTCCGTGACGCCCAGTGGCCAAAGGTAAGGAGTCCTCATATTCTCATACCTAGCTGGAGAACAGGAGTCCTATGCCCTTTTATCCTGAAATGAGGCAAGTGATGGGGCCCAGGCATTCTTAGGATCTTCCCAAATCTGAGTGGATTTTGTCAGGTATCTTCAGGACCACCCTGAAATGGCGTGGCTGTTCTGGAGGGCGTTTTTCACATTTGAGTGGGTGTTGTATGAAAGACTGTGTCCGTGGAGGGAGGGAAGAGGGAAGGCAGGTAGTTAGTTGGAAAGCAGCGTGGCACAGTGAGCAGGAGTTTTTAAAATCAGAATAACCTAGATTTTAATCTCAGCTGGTACTTAAAGTTATTGTGATCTAGGGCGGAATGATTTATACCTCCTACGGTTTGTCAAGACGAAACATGGTGGTGGTGAAGTAGTCACTCCATGGTTGAGTCTGCTGTCAGATTTCACTCTCCCTGCTGGAACTTGAGCATCCCAGAGTACTCATGGGAAAAGGGGTCACATCCATTTCGGTGTAGAAGGCAGGTGGGAAAAAATAAGGTTGTCTACTCACTGGTTAGCTAGGGCTTGATACTGGGGATTGACTTTTAATAGAAAGGATGTACCATCCAGAATTATGTATCAGTCAGTGTTGTCTGTCATCTTTCTGCTTATTCCAGGACTTCTCCGAAGAATTAGCGACACTGTTCCACCTGTTTCTAGCTGAGCCCCACATGCCAGAACTCCAGCTAAGAGCTTGTGAGCTGGTGCAAACAAACCGGGGAACTGTGCTGGCCCAGAGCTAGGGCTGGGGAGCAGCCGTGTCTTGGGTGTCTGACCGGAACCCCGGCTGACTGACTATGCCTCAGGAGGAGGCCCCCATGCCCCCCTCTGAGTGCTCACTGCTGACCCTTGCTGAGGAAGGAGTAGCTAAGTCTGTAGTCAGGCCTCCTGCTCATGTGTGAAGGAAGTGTGGGGCTGCCTGGCATCCCACCGACTGCAGGCTCACCACCCGAGTCCTACAGGGAGGAGAGTTCACCTGATTCAGGATTATGATGGCAAAGCCTAGAGAGAGACTCCAGTCCTGGAGCAGAAGAGTTGGCATTTATTACTTGGATTATTAAATGACGTGTGGGCTTGACGACACAGGACTTGAGCCCCATTTGCTGCTACCCCACTGTCCCTTAAAACTTTGTGGTTTGGAAATCATGACAGAGGCAAATGACTTCTGCTTAACTTGTGGGTAAAGTTAACACATGAATCTTGGGAGTCGACATTTTCTTACCACCAGGAGCTGGACCGCCTGCCATCTCCTTAAAAATGCACAATACGTGAGGTGGGGCTGACCCGCCAGAAACCCAGCTTTGACCCTGCACCTTCTCTGCCTTCAGCCCTGTACAGGTACTAACTCTCAGCCATAGCTCCATCCAGGGGCCAAGCACAGGGCAGAACATTAGAGCTTTTTAAAATAAACTCTTTTCTTTATCAAGGGCTTCCTGTCTTAGTTATTTTCACCTGACCCTTTCCTTTAGCAGGCTGCAAAGTCCCAGGTGCGCTTGAAGGTGGGGACTGACAGGGTAGAGCTCTACTAATGGCCTGGCCACTTAGCAATGCCTAAATGTTCCCTCATATCAGAGCCTGGGGCCCTGTTAACTCCTTGCCAATAGTAGTGACTTCTGTACAACTCCCTCTAAGGTTAAGTTAACATGCAAAGTCTCCACTCACCAGCTACTCTCTAACAAACTAGATGGCAGGGCAGCTCTTGTTAGGCTTGTTTCGTTAGGGCTGGGGGTATGTGGTTTGGCTCAGAAGTATTCTGTGTGTCTCTAACTGATCCATTGATTTTTGACTAAAAAGCACTACCTTGATAATGTGCATGAAGTTCGCTCCTGTAAAATTCATGGTCTTTCTGCATCAGCAGCGCAGACAGAGAGGCTCAGGCTGTGCTGGAAGAAGGAGACGGTACTCCGGGAACCCTCTGGAAATGTCTTGCAAAACTCCTGTCTGTTCCTCCATGTGTACTTCCTGGGGGAAAAGTGCACAGCTGTCAAAAGAGGCCGACCCAAGGAAGCGTCAGGTTCTCTGGGCCAAGGGGGCCTGCTGCGGTACCTTAGGAAAGCTGGGGGGTAGTCCTTCCTGGGGGCCAGCAGCACAGAAGGATCCCTCCATCACCACCTGGTCCTGGCGCCTTCCCTCCCACCTCTCCTCCCAGTTGCTCCTTTCACAGGTTTTGGCACAATCGCTTCATTTTCAAAGGACTTTATCTTTGTCCTTTAAATCCATTTGATACTGTAGCAAATTCAGAAGTGCTGAATGCCTGGGAACCAAAATAGTTTCAAGGAGGGTTTTATCTGTGTGTGCCCACTAGGTGTGGCTGAATGCAAGCACCGCCCTGGGAAGCTGAGCCCCAAGGTAAGCAGCAGCCACTGCAGCTGGGCAGCTCCCCACGGATTCAGGACAGGTGGGCAGGGCCGGAGGCAAGCCCGGAGCCCCACGGATGCTGGGTTCAAGCCCACTCAGTTCAGTGTAGCACGGGCCCAATTTGGGAAACTCACCAGGGGCCTGTGTGAATCTTAAAGGCCCACTCTCTAGGCAGCAAGATAAACTTAGGAAGCACAGGCAGCTAATGAACTAGTGAACGAAACAGGTCCCTTTCTATGTATCTGCTCTCTCTACGAATTGTCTAAAACAGTGGTCTTCAAAGTGTGGTCCCCAGACCAGCAGCCTCAGAATCACCTAGGACTTCCTAGAAATACACATACGTTGGCCCCTCTCCAGATCCAGTCAGTCAGAAACTCTGGGGTATAACAAGTTCTCCAGGTGATTCTGATGAAGTCTGAGCGCCACCCATCGAAACCAAAATTTGACTTCCTCATGATCATTTAGAGCTGGGTCCCTGGACTTTCTTGAATACAATATTCCTTAGATTGCTGACTCAGGCCAGGTGTGTGGCTCTCACAGTAAGGGGATAGGGTCGCCTCTGGGCAACCCATATGTTCAGATTCCCAATGGCGGCTCTGCCCAGAAGCCCAGAGGTGCTCACCTGTTAAAGAGCTTCCTTCCAGGGGGTTGTGGTCGCCAATGCAGGGCAGTGCCTGCTCTGGTATCCTCTCTCAGGTGCATATCTGGGCTCCAGCAGGCTCCAGTTGGCCAACTGCTCGGGTTGCTGTTCACAAGCAAAGTCCTGCTGAGCTCATGGCAAGAACTCAGTATATTAGTGTGAACCATATAGCTTGAAACAGGGCCATGAGCAGTTGTTGCCATCATCATCTCATTGCCATCATCATACTGAGGCTAAATTCTGAGCTCAAATGATACAGTAGTCTTCACTAAATGAAAGGACACCACGGACTTCTAATTTGCAAGTGTTCTGACTTCTTCAATCAATAGTCTTAAGAGATTTATATGAAAAGAGATGTGAGTACATAAATAGGGTGTTAAATATACCAAAAACATTAACCAGAAAAATACATTTAAAGGCAATTTAAGGGCGCCTGGGTGGCTCAGTTGGTTAAGCGACTGCCTTCGGCTCAGGTCATGATCCTGGAGTCCCGGGATCAAGTCCCGCATCGGGCTCCCTGCTCGGCGGGGAGTCTGCTTCTCCCTCTGACCCTCCTCCCTCTCATGTGCTCTCTCTCTCTCATTCTCTCTCTTTCAAATAAATAAATAAAATCTTAAAAAAAAAAAAATAAAGGCAATTTAAAAAGCCTTCAATCAATCTTACATAAGTAACAATCTGAGGTAAAAGAAAAAAAATCCTGCAAACACTTCTAAAGAAATCTGTGCTGTACCATACAGAAACGGACCTTTTCACCACATCTTTTCAAACCCCATATGGTCACCCTCTTCCACCAAAGATTGTAGGCACCAGAATGGAAGCTGGGACTCTCTCCCACCCCAACCACTTCCACATAACCATACAGAATACTCAAAGCTCAAGTTCAGCCAGGCTGAGGTACAAGAAAACCAAGCCCATTCCCCACCCCCTCCTAGAATAGCGATCCTACCCCAGCAGCACGGATGCTCAAGAGACCACTGAAGGCTGGTGCCAAGGCTCTGAGGGAGGTGAGGAACGGAACTGAGTTTCCTCCTAACAAATCACATACTTCCTCTAGGAGTTCTAGTATCTTCTCTCCAGTCTTTGAAAAGCAACTTTTCAGCTTTTTGAAATTCCTCTTGCCCTGTCAGCAGCCAGCATCTTGCTGCCCACCCCCACCCCTCCTCAAAGAGCTAGATTCCCCTCCTTGACCCCAAATCTGTCCAACCTGCTTCTACCATGGTCTTCCCATTCTGAGCTCTGGAGTGATGGCTCCAAGACTGAGCATTGCTCAATACTCTGAAGGAGGCAAAGACCCAACTGTCCTCTCCTGTGAGGGAAAGGAAGGGGTGGGGGAAGCAAAAATTAATAATAAAGCATTTTGTAAAAAACCTAAGGAGAAACGATTCTGAACATTGTTGTGGTTTGTGCAGCTGTTTTTTTAAACCATTTTTCGGATTTGCTATTTTCCAATACTCCATTCCACAGTGGAGCTGAACGCTGGAGGCAGATTCCGAGGAGTCCTGGCCAATGGCTGCTTGCTTCCCTCCCTGCCCAAGGGCTGGGCCGGCAGAGCAAGGAAGCTTGGTGCCAGAGTCCCGCCTTCTCCCAGTTCGCTTATCCTGGTCTTCGAGCAGCTTGTCTGCCACAGGGTCCCAGGGACAGGAAAGAAAGGTGAGAAGTCCAAAACGGTGAGTTGAGCTTCTTTCACTCTGGCCAGCCAGGGCCAGGAGCTCAGGTCCCCTCACTCTGCAGAGGCGCCAGCTGTGACCCAAGTACTGATGGGGCTTTGCCGGCAGCTCGGTCTGAGTGCTGTCTGCCTGGTTAGCCACAGCCGGCAGCCTGGCCTCTCCTTGCATCGTGGCACAGTGACGAGAGCCACCCTCGCATCACTGGCGCGTCCTGGGCCTGCATCTCTGCAGCATCATCTTGACGGGAAGATGCTAACTACCAAGGAAGGAAGCCAGTCTGGCTATCACCAGCGGCTGCTGTTTGATGAAGGAGCTTAGGAGCTGAGGGGGGAAGCCTGGCGCGCCAAGTTCCACCTGAAATTAAGCAGAGAGGGAAGAGCTGAAGGTGTGAACGGACGTGGGAGAATGTGCCAGGCACCCGACAGGCACGAGGAGCCACCCAAGCTGTCGTGATGGGAAGAGCTCCTCCAACTGTCTGTGCTTCCAGAGTTTACAGGCCTCTGGGCTCTGCTGTTCAGATCTTGGCACGGGCTTCCCCTCCTGCTGATGAAGGTCACGGTGGGGAGCTGGGAGCAGAGAGGAAACAGACCGGGTCGTGCTCGCTCTGCTCTGCGGAGGCTGCGGCTCCTCCCTTGTCATGACTCCTCTATCTCCGGAGGACGCTGGCGACAGAGAGGCTAAAGGCCGCTGCGCGCTTCGGTGACTGAGCAACTCTGTCCCCCTCCTGCCTCAGTTCCCCACTGACCGCCCCCTTACTGTGACTCAAGAAGCCCGAGTCTCCGGCTCTTGGGACACAAGGCCTGGGCACTGAAGGGTGTCGAACAGCTCAAGAGAAAACTCCCATGGGGTGCCGGGGCCAAACTAAGGCATTCCGTGCCGCCAGCCACACAGGGAGGATCACCTGGGCCAAGTAGATGACTCTGGTGATCTCCTTTCCTTCCATGGTGACGGGCTGTAGGACCCAGGCACTGGGCAGGATCTCGCCTCGGACCATCTCCCTGCTAGGTCTCGGCATGGATGTGTCATAAACAGACTGAGCTGCCAGGACAGACAGATGCCCCTGGGGACAGAGAGTGATGGCGGTCAGACAGGGACAGGCTCAGTGCAGCCAGCCTCTAAGCCATCCTCACGCCCGCCCAAACCTCCTTTGCCCAGAGGACCTGATGCCCACGATGACTGCCTCTCCCAGCACTCCAGCCCAAGGTCTGCCCACAGTGTCTTTACCACCAGCAAGACAGGCACCTCTTTGGCTTCCACGCAGACGCAGCAGAAATCCCGCGGCTGCTTCAGGGCACACAGGGTGGTATTGCACACCAAGTATACTGGAGGGTCAGGAATGGGGAGAGTCAGGAGGTGTGTGGACGGACTTCCCAGCCCAGAAGCACCCCCGATATCCCACCATTCTGCAACCTGACAGGCAGACCTAGCCTGAGTGATCCAGAGGTTGTCGGAGTATCTGGCCTCCCAAGAGGGCTGCCTCCAACCCTGCTCCCTCTGTCCCCTGGCCACGGCCCATGGGAAGTCTTCCCTGGGCTCACCCAGGTTGATGCTGTTGGTCACTCGATGATGCAGCCTTGCTGTCTGGATGGGCTTGTGGTACAGCGGCCACAGGGTGGGGTCACTCACAGCTGCCCATACGTGCGACAGTGGCTGGGACACCAGGCTTGCCCCCAGGAAGCCATGCCGAGTAGAAGAAAACATCTTGTAGTAAAGCTGGACTTCCTGCTCCTCACCCTGATAGCTGGGGAACACCGAGGGTGGGGAAGAGGAAGAAGAGGTAAAAACTGGGCTCCAGGCTCAGAGAGTCGTAGCTCGGGGTGAGGGACTCAAGGAAGCCAGGGCAGAGAAGGGAAAGGAGAGAGGACAAACAGGACAGACAGCCGGCCAGGACAAGACGCTGGGCAAAGGCACTCACTTCCAGCCAGCTGCTGCCTGGTGGCTGAAGAGGTTGTGCAGATCATCGGAGCAAGCAGCCATTACCTGGAGACAGAGGGGTCACACCCACATTAGTGGGCACAGTACAACGCAGACCCTTGGATTAGCCATTCGCTCTGACCAGCATGCACTGAATTCCCCTTCTGTCAACATGGAGAGCCGCTAGCAGCCTTGCTGGCCCTCATGTGCCCTGCTCGTTCCCTCATTTCCGCTCCTCCCCACCCAGCACAGGTCTGATAAAGGAACCATGGGGACAAGGGGAACAGTTCCTCACATCAGCAACAGAGAGGTCTACGATGTGCTTGGCCAAGTCCTGATAGGAGGAGGAGAAGCAGATCCCCAGGCTGGAGAGGCTGGACGGAGAAGTGCAGCAGCTGCCCAGGGAGGTTCTGTGGCCTACAACGAACGGGCAGAGGCCATGTGACAGCATGAGCATCAAGGCCTCAGGGCAGCAACAGCCTCCTGAGGGACAGTGACTTGGGGCTGGTAACTTCAGGCTAGTGACTCCCTAGGATCTAGCAGACCTCAGCCCCTGAAGTCCCCAAACCAGGCAGGTAGCTATGTGCCCTCACCCCCCTCCACTCACTGTAAGCTAAGCTCTTCCAGGTGGACCCGGCCAGACTCAGGTGACTGTTCCTCACTGCGGAACTGCCCCGAACATCCCCTATCCAGGAGTCACTGGAATCAGGCAAGTTTATGTCCCCCTGCAGAAAAGAAGATGCTCAGGATCAGATCAAAGGCAGATAAAGAGAAAAGCAGACCACCAGAAAGCCCATGCAGAATTATCTCCTCTGCCTCTGAACTGTGCCAACAGTTTCCAACATAAAGGCTCAATCAAAAAGATCTTCCCCACCGGGATTACAGAAGGCTGGATGTCCCCAAGAAGTCAAGAGCAACAGAAACCAGTCCCTGGACAATCTCTCCTTATGCTTTAAGCCACAGGCTCAAAGACAGCTTGTAGGAGAGCTCCCAAAAGGGATCAGAACAGAGCCTCAGAAGTCTCAGCACAGAGCATCAGTGGGTATGGGCTGGGGCGGGGAGGGGGGGTGGCTCTCTACCACTGTGGCAACAGGAATGAGGCCATGGCTAGAGCTAGGATTTGTGGGATAGCAAACAAAGCCCAAGTGGAAAGCGGGGCTGGGGGGTGGGGGGAGAGCAATGGGCTGTGAGAAGCTTGACCCTTGGGCCTGACGTCCCAGAACCTCTACACCCGCCCCACCCCACCATGCCCCATACAGCAGCTAAGCCAAAGGTCCTAATTTGGAACCAGATGGGGATGACCCTCTGGATCTGCAATATGTTTCTCCCACCTTTACCTCAGCCAGCAACTCAAGGACATGACCTTGACTCCTGCTGAACCTAACAGGTACCATCCATCCCACCTCTATCATCAGTTTTTAACCTACTGCTACTCTAAAGACAAGAAGAGGTGAACACAGACAGTTCTACCTCCATCCTTGCCTCCATTCCTCCTGCTGCAACATTACAAGTGGTCTCTCCTACTTTAGGCAGGTCCCTCTGTCTCAGACTGAGGTCTTGTGCCCTCTTCTTGGGAACTTTCCACTGCTGATCATCTCCTTCACCTGTTGCCTCTGCCTCACCCTCTTCACTGGATGCTTCCTATGAGCACTGAAGCATGCAAAAACCTCTCCCACCTTTAAAAACCTTCCTCAAAGGGGTGTTTGCTCTTCCACCCACAGATATGCTTCTTGAAACAACTGTCACCATTTGCCATCTCCCACCTTTCACTCCCTTCTGAACCCACTTGAACCTAGCATCTGCCTCACCACTCCGCCAAAGAGCAATCACCCACATCTCTGTGATGTTCATGTGGCTGGATCTGATCAGCAACTCCCAGTCCCCATCTTACTGAACCTCTCAGAGAACTTCCACTCAGCCAGCCTCTCCCTTCCACTTGAGATACTCGATTCCTGAGTTCCCAGGCTCCTCACTTCCTATCTCTGTGGTGCTCCTCCCCGATTTCCTGTGTTGGCTCATCCTCCTCAAACAAAAACTGCTATTCTGGGATTCTTTCAAGACTCAGGCCTAGGCCCTCTTTTCTCCCTCAATAATATAGTCCTAGGGGATTCCATCTGCTCCCATTGCTACACTGATGATTTCCAAAATTAAATATCCATGGATTGATCAATAAATATTGCTGAGACAACTGGCTGCCATGTGAAAAAAAGGTTACATCAGAGACCCATTTCATGCATCATGCCAATATAAATTCTTCATAATTTGTGGCTCAAAATATATGGTGTGGAGGAAAATTTATTATTACTACAAGAAAATATAAATTTTTAAAAATTATCTCATAGTGGGGCTATGCCTTCCTAAACAGAGCACAAATTCCAGAAGCCATGAAACTAAAGACTAATGAACACTAGGCAACACAGAATTAACATTTTCCAGGTAGTAATAAATATCATAAACAAAATAAAAACACACACAACTAGGAAAAAAAAACCTGGTATCTCAAATGACACAAAAGGGTAATTTTCTTAATATAAAAAGGGCCACCAAAACCAAGAAGTGGACATAATACAGGGCCCGGAGCACAAAGACAAAGGGCTCTGAAGTACCTGACAAGGCACTCGATCTCAGGCACAAGGGCAGAACCGAACTGCAAACCAAAACTAAAATGAAGTATGTGTTTTATGCCTATCACCCTGACAAAGACTAAAGGAAATAATCGTTAGCAGAGTGGTCAGGTACTATTTAAGAGTGTAAATTGGCATACTTTGGGAACATTTACTACATATTTTAAAGTGTCCTTTGACCTAGCAAAGAATAGATGTTCTTTCATTTAAGTATAAAAGCAATAAACAAACATTTTCAAATATGAACTCAGAGACCCTAGAGAAAGTGCCCATGAGTCCTTCTTGTAGAAAGAATGCCGGGCCAATAACTGGAAGTGACTAGAGTCCATTTAATCTAGCATAAGAACATCTCTATGTATGCAAACATTATAAACAATGTAGAAATACTGTATCAAAAAGACAAGGTGCAAATACACTGATTTCCTCATGTGTTATCACCAGGGTGAAAAGAAAACTGCTAATCCAGCAATAAAGACTATTTGAAGATAAAAACTGATCATGAAAAGAATTTTTTAAAGACTTCCAGATTATCCGAAAAGACACACATATTCACCCTCAAAGTAGAGAACACACAGACATGATGATAAAAAAAATTTTTAGATGTCCATGGGAATATTCATAACCAAAAAAAAACCTCAACAAATTCAAAAAATAGAAATCACACTTCTCTGAAATCATACATACTCAAACGCACAACAAACAAACTAAAAATAGCAAAATCAGAAAACACAAGAGCCTTTCTACCAAAAAAAGTTTTTAAAAACTCTTAACAACAACTGGATCAAGGAAGAAATACAAACTGAAATTGCAAAACTGCTATAAAAAATAGATAAAAATAATTTATGGGCTATAACTAAAGCAGGGCTCAGGTAGAAATTTCTAGCTTTAAATATTTACATCAATGAAAAAATAATCAATGAATGCTATAACAACTATATATGAATAAATTAGATAACTTAGATGAAATGGACAAATCACTAGGAAGACAGGAATTACCAAAACTGACTCGAAAAGAAACAATATCTGAACAGACATTTAATGATACTGAATTAGTAATCAAAAAAATTCCCACTAAGAAAATTTCAAGATGAGATCAGCTTCATTAGCTTCAAATCTACCAAACATTTAAAGAACACCAATACTTCACAAATTCTTCCCAAAAACAGAAGAGGAGGGAATGCTTCATAAGTCATTCTGTAAGTCCCTGACACAAAACCAAAGACATCAGATAAATACCCCTTAGGCGTATAGACACACAAATCACCAACAAAATATTAGGAAACTGAATCTAGCATCACAGAAAGAGCAATATACACATGACCAAGTATACACCATTCCTGGGATATACTTAGTTGAACATACAAAAATCAATCATGTAATACACCATGTTGGGTTTTTTTTTAGATTTTTTTTTTTTTATTTATTTGACAGAGAGAGACACAGCGAAAGAGGGAACATAAGCAGGGCGAGTGGGAGAGGGAGAAGCCAGCTTCGCGCCGAGCAGGGAGCCCAATGCGGGGCTCGATCCCAGGACCCTGGGATCATGACCTGAGCCGAAGGCAGATGCTTAACGACTGAGCCACCCAGGTGCCCCCACACCATGTTAATAAAGGAAAAAATCCACACTATCATCTCAATAGATGCAGAAAAAGTATTTGACTAAATTCAACACCTTTTCGTGATAAAAACACTCAACAAAGTAGGACTGGAAGGGAACCTGATAAAGATTATCCAAAAAAAATACACAGTTAACATCATACTTAATGGTGAAAGGCTGGATGGTTTTCTCCTAACGTCAGAAACAAGGATGTATGCTCTCATAGCACTTCTATTCCACATTGAACTGGAGATTCTACCGGGGCAATTAGGCAAGAAAAAAACAACAATAAAGGCAGATGCTATGAGCTGGTGTACAGAATAACCTAAGGAATCTGCTAAAAAGCTATTAGAACTAATACATGAGTTCAGCAAGGGTACAGAAGACAAGATGAATATACAAAAATCAACTGTATTTCTGTCGAGTAGCAATGAACAAACTGAAAATGAAATTAAGGAAACAATTCCATTTGGGGCACCTGGGTGGCTCAGTTGCTTAAGTGTCTGACTCTTGATTTCAGCTCAGGTCATGATCTCAGAGTCCTGAAATGGAGCCCTGCATTGGGCTCAATGCTCGGTGAGGAGCCTGCTGGGGATTCTCTCTCTCCTCTCCCTCTGTTCCTCCTGTCCCTCCCTCCTTCCCTCCTTCCCTCTTCCTCTCTCTCAAATAAATAGATAAATCTTAAAAAAAAGAAAAATTCCATTTACAATAGCATCAAAGGAATAAAATACTTAAGAATAAATTTAACAAAACAAATTCAAAACTCACACTCTGAAAACTATAAAACACTGTTGAAAGCAAAGAAGACCTGAATAAAAGGAAAGATACCCCATGTTCATGGATTGAAAGACATTGTTAAGATGTTTAATATATCCCAAATTGATGTACAGATTTGATTCAATCCAAATCCAAATCCCACCTGACTTCTTTGCAGAAATTGATAAGCTGATCCCTAAAATTCACATGAAAGTTCAAGGGACACAGAACAGTCAAACAATCTTGCAAAAGAACATAGTTGGACACCTCCTGACTTCAAAATTTGCTACAAAGCTACCGTAATCAAGACAGTGGTACTGGCATAAGAACAGACATATAATTCAATGGAATAAAATTCAGAGTCCAGAAATAAATCCATACATTGATGGTCAATTCATCTTCGACAAGGGTGCCAAGACAATTCAGTGAGGGGAAACAATAGTTGTTTGAACAAATGGTCCTGGGACAACTAGATATTCACATGCAAAAGAATGAAATTCGACCCCTAATTTTGGCTCACTAGTATACAAACATTAATTCAAATGGATCAAAGACCTAAATGTAGGAACTAAAACTATACAACTATTAAAAGAAAATACAGGCATACCGTGGAGATATTGCAGGTTTAGTTCCAGACCATCGGAATAAAGTGAGTATCACAATAAAGTGAGTCAAATGATTTTGGTTTGTTTCCCAGTGCATAAAAAAGTGATGTTTACACTATACTATAGTCTACTAAGTGTGCACTATCATTATGTCTAAAAAAACAATGTGTACAACCTTAATTTAAAAATACTTTATCGCGGGCGCCTGGGTGGCTCAGTTGGTTAAGCGACTGCCTTCGGCTCAGGTCATGATCCTGGAGTCCCTGGATCGAGTCCCACATCGGGCTCCCTGCTCAGCAGAGAGTCTGCTTCTCCCTCTGACCCTAACCCCTCTCATGTGCTCTCTCATTCTCTCTCTCTCAAATAAATAAATAAAATCTTTAAAAAAAAAAAAAAAAACTATCGCTAAAAAATGCTAACCATCATTGGAGCTTTCAGTGAGTCATAATCACTAACCACAGATCATCATAACAAATACAATAATAACGAAAAAGTTGGCAATATTTCAAGAATTACCAAAATGTGACAAAGAGACACCAAGTGAGCAAATGCTGTTGGAAAAATAGCGTTGGAAGAACAGCACTTGCTTAACGCAGGACTGCCACAAACATTCAATTTGTAAAAAACACATTATCTGCGAAGCACAATAAAACAAGGCACGTATGCCTGTACAGGCATAATCTTTGTAACCTTGGACTGGGCAACAATTTCTTAGATATGAAACCAAAAACTCAGGAAATAAAAAAATAAATAAAGTGAACACCATCAAAACATTTGTGCTTCAAAGGACATCACCAGAAAGTGTAAAGACAATACACAGAATGGGATACAATTTTTACAAACCATATAATTGATAAGGGACTTGTACTAGAATATATAAAGAATTCTTAAACTCAACAAAAAGACAACCCAATTATAAAATGGACAAAAGATCTTAATAGACATTTATCCAAAGAAAACATATAAATGGCTAGTAAGCAAATGAAAAGATGCTCAAAGCCTTTAAATATCAGGATAATGCAAAAATCAAAACCACACTAGGTCACATCCACTAGGATGACTATAAAGAAAGAGAAAGGTGTTGGCCGGGATGTAGAGAAATGCAGTGCTCATACACTGCTGGTGGGACTGTAGAATACTGTAGCTTCTGTGAAAAATAGTCTGGTAGTTGTTAAAAATGTTGAAACACGCAGTTACCCTATGACCCATCAACCCAATTCGTAGGTATATACCCAAAAATCATGAAAAAATACGTCCATATAAAACCTTTTTCTTTTTAAAGATACTTGTCAGAGAGCGAGTGAGCAAGAGAACGTACGTGTGCACACGGGCGCATGAGCAGGGGGAAGGGGCAGAGGGAGAAGCAGTCTCCCTGCTGAGCAAGAAGCCTATTTCAGGGCTTGATCACAGGACCCTGGGATCATGACCTGAGCAGAAGGCAGATGCTTAACCGACTGAGCCACTCAGGTGGCCCCAAAACTTTTTTAAATCAGTAAGTTTTTATTTAAGGAATTTTACGTGTGATTCCTTCTAATGCCAACCACCATAATTCCTCCAAAGTCAGAATCATAATCTTCAAAACAGCCCTTTTAAAAAGAACTGTTGTTCAATCCACAGTTGTCACTGTGAGTCCAGAGTTCCTTCAGTCGGGCTTCTTTGATCTCCACTTGAATATGGACATACTTCAAAAATTCCCCACCTGTAATCTTTGGGATCCAGTTTCTTTACATCCACATTTAGGGTTGGAGTAGATGGATCTGCCTGGTTCTCAATTTCAGACACCCTCTAAACATGAATGAGTTCAAATCCTATTCACCCCTAAACTATCACACCCTAGAATTGTACAGATTGTTGGGATACACCCATACCTACATTTTAAAAAATCTATTAGGTCTTTCACATAGTTTTATAGCAGATAGATAGATGTCTTACAGCTCTTTCCCACAGACCTAACACACAGTTCCCACAGAAAAACTTTTATGTGAATGTTCACAGCAGCATTATTCATAATAGGCAAAGAGTGGAAAAAATCTAAATATCCATCAACTGACAAATGAATGATTAAAATGTGACCTATTCACACAATGTGTTATTACTGGTCATAAAAAGGAATGATCGTCTGATACATGCTACAATGTGGATGAACCCTGGTGGGTTCAGTTACTGTCTTCCAAAAAAAGATATATTTTAAGTCCTAACCCCTGGTCTCTATAGGTGTGACCCTATTTGGATTACACTGGATGTACTCAAGTATAATGAGGTCATACTGGATTAGAGTGGGCCCCAAATCCAATGACTAGTGTCCTTTAAGAAGACCAGTGAAGACAACCAAGAGATACAGAGAGAAAGCCATGTGATGGCAGGGGCAGAGATCAGAGTGATACAGTTGCAAGGCAAGGACTGCCTCCAACTACACTAAGCCCAGAGAGGAGCATGAAACAGATTCTTCCCCCAGAGCTTTCGAAGGAAGCACGGCCATGTCAATGCTATCATTTCAGACTCCTGGACTTAAGAAGTATGAGAGAATAAATATCTGTTGTTTTAAGCCACCCTGTTATTTTTTACAGCAACCTTAGGAAATTAATACAACCCTGAAAACATTATGCCAAGTGAAATAAGCCAGTCACAAAGGACCACATACTATATGATTACATTTTATGAAATGTCCAGAACGGGCAAATCCATAGAGGTGGAAAGCAGTGCTTATCCAGGGCTAGGGGATGATCAGTTTGGGGAGTGATGACTAATGGCCATGGGGATTTTTTCTGGGGTAATGAGAATATTCTAAAATTGATAGTGGTGGGGCGCCTGGGTGGCTCAGTCATAAAGTGTCTGCCTTCAGCTCAGGTCATGATCCCAGGGTCCTGGGATCGAGCCCCACATCAGGCTCCGGGCTCAGCGGGAAGCCTGCTTCTCCCTCTCCCACTCCCCCTGCTTGTGTTCCTGCTCTCTCTCTCTCTCTAATAAATAAATAAAATCTTTAAAAAAAAAATTGATTGTGGTGATGGATACATAACTCTGTGAATGTACTAAAAGCCAATGAATTATAACAACAAAAGAATAAATGAATTAAAGGAAGTGCTCAAAAAAAGGAGGGACATATTATAAGGGCACAAGACTCAATGTGAAAGAACTCCAAATAAGGAAAGCTGGTACAATCTGAGCAAGGAAATTAATAATGATAGTATTAGAGGGGCACCTGGGTGGCTCAGTTGGTAAGCATCTACCTTCAGCTCAGGTCATGATCCCAGGGTCCTGGGATGGAGCCCCGCATCAGGTTCCCTGCTCAGCGGGGAGTCTGCTTCTCCCTCTGTCCCTCCCCCTGCTTGTGCTCGCTCGCTCTGTCAGATAAATAAAATCCTTAAAAAAAATGATAGTATTAGATTATAACCTACAGAATAACATATTTATGAGACCAAACTGAACAAAGTAAATGACTGAATAAATAGGGAGAGAAGAGTAATACATCCTTACAGAAAAATTCTAATTAATAAATGTAGAAGAGGGGCGCCTGGGTGGCTCAGTTGTTAAGCATCTGCCTTCTGCTCAGGTCATGATCCCAGGGTCCTGGGATCAAGCCCTGCATGGGGCTCCCTGCTCTGCAGGAGCCTGCTTCTCCCTCTCCCACACCCGCTTGCATTCCCTCTCTTGCTGTGTCTCTGTCAATTAAATAAATAAATAAAATCTTAAAAAAAAAAGTATCTGCCAAATATTTATTAATTATAAAGAGAAAAATAGTAACTTTCAGTGGACAGCTCCCAGACATCACTGTAACTTCAAGGTTAACACCACTAATAAGACATACTGACATCATGCACCCTCTGATATAAAGTACTAAGGGTAAGGCATTTGCAGGAGACATATTTACACAACAATATCATTTGTTGTTTGTCTAAAACTCTAACTGACGTCCTGTGTTTTTCTTTGCTTTATCTGGCAACCAAAAATGAGAAGGGCACATTGTTTCTGTGGTATTCTTGCCAAAAATGCATAACTTCAATCTAATCATGAGAAAATAGCAAACACATTCTACAAAACTACTGACCACAAGACACGACTTAGAAATTACAAGAAAAAGGAATTAATTTTTCAAAGCAGAAATTGACAAATTAGGATCAAAACTGACTCCAGAAGAAATGGAAAAATCTAAACCAGGGATTGGCAAACTTTTTCTGTAAAGGTCTAGACAGTATTTGAGGCTTTGTGGACTATTTGAGTAGTTTCATCTACTCAGTTCTGCCATTGGAACATAAACACCATCACAGACAACACATAAATAAATGGGCAAGGCAATATTCCAGTACAACTTCATTTACCAAAATAGGCAGAGGGCCAGATCTGGCCAAAGAGCCTTGTTTATCAACTCCTGATCTCATCAGACCACTTTCTTTTTCTTTTTTTCAGAGAGAGAGCATGCATGTACTGGGGCGGGGGCAGCATGGGCAGAGGGAGAGAGGGAATTTCAAGCAGGATCCAAGCCCAGGGCAAAGCGGATCTCACAACCCTGAGATCATGAATGGAACTGAAATCAAGAATCGGATGCTTAACCAACTGAGCCACCCAGGCGCCCTGTATCAACCACATTTTATCTATCCACTCTCCCAGTGATGGATTCTCAAATGGTTTCCAACTCTTTATCACTTCAAATAATGCCTTAATAAATAATTTCATACATGTCCCCTCATAAACTATGCAAGCACTGCTGGATCATAAGAACTTATAAAGGCTCCTATTTCCCCAAAAGTCCTGCCAACATCTGACTTTCTAATTTTTGACAATTAATAGGTATAAAGTTCTATTACTTTTTAACTATTCCTGAACATTTTATTCCTATAAAAGAAATATAACACTGATAACCATACCTGAAACATATTGCAAAAACATAAACTAAAGGGAAAAAACTCATAAATATTCATGCAAAATCCTGAATAAATAGCAAACAGACTCTGACAGCACATTAAAATAATACAGCATATGCATAAATATACAGTGTATTATAGGATTGATTCCAGAATGCAAGAATGGCTCAATATTATCCCATCAATCAGATGATCATCTCCAAAGACTGAAATAACCATTCTATGTAAGAATGCTCTGTAAAATAAGAATAGATAGATACTTACTTAGTATTGAAAAATATATCTAGCTCAGCTCAAAAACTAGCACCCAGCTTACATGGAGAAACACTAGAAGCACTCCCACTAAAGCCTGGAAGAAGACAAGGATGCTCACTGTCATCACTATGATTTTATTTATGCTGGAAATACTAGGTAATGCAATTAGAAAAGAAGAAGAAAATAAAGAAGAAAAAAAAATTAGAAAAGAAATGGTGAAACCATCTCTACTTGCAGATTAGGTGGTTATATACCTGAAAAAAATCTAAGGCAGGGCTATACAGTATGGTAGCCACTAGCCACATGTGGTTACTGAGCATGTGAAATGTGGCTAGTGTGACTTAAGAGCAAAAGCTATGATCCAATTCTAATTAATTTACATTTAAAGTAAGATAGCTACCCATGGTAGTGGCTACTGTATTAGGACAGATCTACAGAACAGACCAAAAAGCAATATGGACACAAAACTAACACACATCAGTGCCTTTCATACATACAAAATAACAACCAGACAGAAGATATAAAGGCAGAACAACAGGAACCAAAAAAATAAAATAAAACACAGTTATAACAGCAACAACAACAACAAAATAAAACAGGAATAAATCTGACTAGAAATTGAGAGACATGTCAAGGAAATTTTAAACACAAAAAGGTGGCTGGCCCTTACTATGTTATTGGTTAGGAAATTCCACAGCGTAGTAAGATGAGATTTCTCCCTAAGTCAGTTTAAAAATTTAACATGGTCCCATTAAAAATGAACAAGTTTTTATAAATGAACTAGTTAAGCTAATTCTAAATTTCATATAAAAAGTAAACAAGAAAAAATACTCTAGAAAAGCTCAGAAAGGGCTTTTCTAGGGCCTGGGTGGCTCAGTCCGTTAAGTGTCCGCCCTCAGACAAAATTAACAAGGTGTCTCTCTCCTATTGCTGGTGGGAGTATAAACTGGTATATCTGTGAGGTAAAACTTGTCAATATTAAGATCTCAAATACACATACTCTTTGTATGAGTCCACTTCTAGATATATTTGCACATGTGTGGAATGATACATGCACAAAGTTACTTATTGCAGCATTGTTCATACATAACAGCAAAAGGCTGAAGTCAAGCCCCCCTGCACGGCAGCAGTGTTCCCTTGGGTGGGCTAAAGGAGGAGGACCAGGTTCTCAGGCAACAGGAACATGTACTTCCCTATATACCTTCATAGTCTATGTTTTTTGTCTTTTCTACCACATGAATGGTAGAAATACCATATGAATAGATTATCTATGCAAAACATTACATTTAAAAACATGCAAAGAGAAAAAGGAAACACTATTTCAGCTGTTAAAAAGGATAAGTCAGCAGCAGATTTGCTGGTGTGCAGTGCTGTCCAAAAGACATTCTTCAGGATGTAAAGGGGCAAAGAAGGTACAGTATGCTGCCATTCATGTGTTTTAGAAATATACACACATTCTCAAAAAAAAATTAAAAAATATATATATATAAAACAAAAAATTAGAAATAAAATTTTAAATAGAAAGAAAAAATATATATAAGAAGAAAATTTAAAGAAAAAGATACGTACATTCTTATAGATATTAAAACATAGAATGTATTCCAGAATGCCTCTGGAAATATACACCATACTGGTGTGTGATTGCTTCTGGGGAGGGCAAACAGGAGATTGAAAGATGAACTTGCCATCGTATGTCCTTTGCTACTGTCTGAATATTATTTTTTTTACTATGTGAAGTTTAATAGAAAACAAATTTCAAATTTTATATCCCCAGCCAGATCTTACCTCTAAGCTCCAGATCTATATTTCCAACTGCTCCCCTCAGATTTCTCACAGGCACTACAAACCCAGTAAGTGCAAAACCAGACTCACGATCTTCCCCACAAAACCTGTCCTCCTCCAATGCTCCACACACTGTCGCCATCATGGCCCCTTCAGCTGCTCAAGCCAGAAGTGTGTGTTGTCCCTGGATCCACCCTGTCCCCTCCTCACAGGCAATGGGCTCCTGCGTCTCTGTCCACGGCACCCTCTGTGCTCGTCTTCACTGGCAGGGCTCCTGGCTGGGCGAGGGGCACCTCTCACTGGGCTTTGCCATGGTCATCAACGGCTCTACCCACAGCTGCTCTGCCCCCTTCTCCTGTAATCTCATCGTCCTGCTCCCCTGCTTCAAAGCTTTACAGCAACTTCTGGGAAGTAACATGAGCACATGGATCCAAAAAGGGCCAGAATTCTCAATAGAGTCTATGTGATTTTCCCTTTCCTGGTCCCTCCTCAAGTCATTCCTGTCTCACTGTTGTCCAGCCACACCAGTCTTCTTCCAGTTCCTCCAACTCTTCCTCCCTCAGGGCCTCACTTGCCAAGCCCTCTGCCTGGAAGACTGTGCTCCCACCCCCATCTCTCCTGACACCTGACACCCCAGCACTAAGCTCTTCCTCTGTTCACTGCCTCTCACCCCTCCTGGTCGCAGTTTAAAGGCACCCTCTTCAGACCATCTTTGCTGACCTACCAGACTAGATCAGATCCTGTTTGATGTTGGCTTAGAACCCCTTCTTCATATAACTTACTACGATGATGATTAAATAATCACAAAATAAGCTGTACTTAGCCCTCTAACAGGCTTAAGGACAAGAATGGTTTTGCTCACTGCTATATCCCCAGTGCCTAAAATACTACCTACAAAATAAACACTTGTTGGATGAATAAACAGGAGTGGGAGACAAAACTAAAGGGAAAACCAAACGCTATCTATCATCCACAAGAAGGGCTCATGTCAGCAGCGGCCTCCAGGAGGGAGAACATCCTGCCCCAGCTCTTGCCTCTGGTCTGCCCCTGGCTCATTGCTAGCATCTGCCTACTCACCACACTGTCTGGGGACTGGAGCTGGTCTGGCAAGGCTGTGCTGCTATTGTAGCCGGAGGTAACACCAGAGGAGAGGCTTCCACTGGAGCTGGTACACAGGGAGTTGGACATGGCCAGGGTGTGCAGCTTTTCTTCTTCCTGAGAAGGACAGGGGGCTGTCAACCAGCTTCTGGTGTACCTTACCCACTACCCACTCCTCCCTGAACACCACCCCTTCTCACCTCCCCAGCACCCATTACCTCCCGGCACCTCCCGTCTCAACCTGAAACCCTCATGCCTCCCCACATGCCAACCCCAACTAAAAACCAAAGCTGCTGGGCGCCTGGGTGGCTCAGTTGGTTAAGCGACTGCCTTCGGCTCAGGTCATGATCCTGGAGTCCCTGGATCGAGTCCCGCATCGGGCTCCCTGCTCGGCAAGGAGTCTGCTTCTCCCTCTGACCCTCCCCCCTCTCATGTGCTCTCTTTCATTCTCTAATAAATAAATAAAATCTTAAAAAACAACAACAACAACAAAAAAAACCAAAGCTGCCTCCTCCCAGACTCTGGCCTGGGGACAGGAGTGGTCGGAGCAGGATGATATGTAAAAAGAGTGAGCACAGCTTTGAGCTGGTACTAAGAGTCCAACACCTTCCTCCAAATGCCACATCCCGATTCAGAGGCAGCCCCAGTGAAGGCTGACCCAGTCTGACATCTGCCCCAGGCTCCAGGCCTACCCTGACATCACTGGCTTGCCCCACTCCCCACCCTCAGCAGCTGGGAGATGATCTGCTGGCGGATTCTCAGCTTCTCCTGCTCAGTCTGCTCCCGTAGCCGGGCCCGGGCCCGGGCAATCTCCACCTTGGCCTCCTCTCGGGCACGCTGGTATTCTTGCAGCATCAGTGCTATGTCAGAGGCGGGGTGAGCAGACCGCGATGCCGACCCTGGGCTCCTGAGGAAAACCATAGGGTAGAGAGATACCCTCTAACATTGTGGGTAGGTGGGTGACAGCCTTGGCCTGCTCGTCCCAGACCTATCCAACACCATCCTCTCTTTGCCTACAGTTTCGTTTTACAACCCATTTTGAGACTCAGGCCTACTGTCTTACATGGGAGGTCACAGCCACTCTGCCCATCCTCTCCCATTACCTCTGCCCCCACTTATTCCCTCCCACATCCTCCTCTTTTCCTTGCCCCATTCTCCCATGGTCACCTCCACTTGCCCACAGGAGTGTGCGACCCACTCTTGGAATCACTCCTGTCAAAGGAAGCTGCACCTCCACTCTCCAGGCCCTGCTCCCCACAGCCCTCTCACCCTATACACAACCTGCTCTCTGCGGGGTTCTGGGTCCACCCTTCTTACCTGGTGGTCGCCACAACATCCTTCCTCAGTTGCTGCAGGTATTCTCTGCGCCTGCTGGGTAGGTCAGGGTCCTGGGTGGGGAGATCTCTGTTGGGCAGGGGGCTCAGGTGCTTCTGGGGACCGAGGTTCCGTGTCCAGTGGAAGTTCTGAAGTCGTTCAGCCCGCTCTCTCCGGAGGGTCTCAATGGTTTGTTTTTGCCTGAGACAAAATGTGATTGATTCACTTAAGCTGGCCCTGAATGCCCTTCTCCATCTTAAGATCTACCTCTGATCCCCAGAAGATCCCAGAGCTTAGCAGAGGAAAAAGGAATAGCCAGCTATTAGCCTTCTCTGATTCTCTTTCAGCCCACCTCTTGCCCTACCCCATGAGGCTGGGGGCCCTTACCGGGCATAGAGCTCCTCCCAGGCAGACCGCACAGGCTCTTCAGCAGTGAACGCCTCCCCTGTCCCATTCTGCAGCACCCTCAGCAGGGCATCTGCCTCCCCAAAGCCGTGGTGCAGTTTCGCTTCTGTGAGTTCCATGCTGAGTGAGAGGTTCTGGGCCCCAACTTGCAGGGGGATCGGCTCCCTCTGGGACCACTGAGTATCCTGGCTCTGGTCGTCAGGAGGTTGTAGGGGCTTCTGTCCCTGCTCTCCAGAGCTCAGATCACATCTGGTCCCCAGTGACTCCATCACACCTAGCCCCCCAGGAGAGCCATCCTGAACCCCATGCCAATGAGTAAATTTGTTATGCATTGGGAAGTCCCTCAGGCCGTGATGCTGGGGCTCAGGGGCCATGCACACCTGGGAACTGGAGCGCAGCAGCACCTCAGACTGGCAGGCCTTGGTCGGGCCCAAAGTGGAACCCTGGAGCCCTGCTCTATCAGTCAACTCAGAGGCAGGGCAGGGGCTGAGGGGCTGGAGGCCTCCCCTTGAAGGCGAGAAGTCCAGAGTGGGCTGTGGCTCCACCAGAGATGCTGAACTCTCACCACCATTTTCTGTCTTGCTCTGCCATTGACTTGGACCCCTACTCCTCACTGGGCCGCACTCCGAGGAAGTCAGGTCCTCCGGCACAAAGCCATCAGCCAGCCTCTGGCCCCTGCTCCTCAGTGAGGGTGGTGGCAGTCCGCTTTGGACCAAGGTGGTGGTCCTGGGCTGAAGCTGCGGAGGCGGCTGCTCTAACAAGCAGAATTGGAGTTTCGGGCTCTGTGGTGGGCTGCCTGGGGAGCTTACCTCAAGGAATGACCTGCCATCACTCCTTTCTAAGGGATGCTTGCCTTCCCCACATGGAGCCCCCACTCTCTGGGAGCCACCTGACTCCTCAGTGGTTTGAGAATGATTATCCACTGGAGGCCTGGAGGTGTCAAGGAGAAGGTCTGGGCTGGAGACAAGCTCCTGGTGCCCTTCAAGAGGACAAGCTGAGGGGGCTGTGGCAGACAAAGAGTCTGCAGGGAACCCCAACCCCTGGGTGCTGGCACTAAGCGTGAGGATTGGGGAGGAGGCCCTGTCCACCAACAACATACCCATGGTGCCCAGCTCCGTCTCAACCTTAGGATCCCTGACGGACTCTGCAGCACTGGGGCAGGGCTCTGGGGATTGGGAGCCACTGAGGCTCGGGCTACCAACAGCTGGGCCAGAGGGTTCCTCTGGCTGGGAGCTGGGAGGTAGGGAGGCATCAGGAGAAGCCTGAGGGCTCACAGAAGGGAGGTTCTGCCCAAAGTGAGCTTTCTGAAACCTCAAGTGGGATGGGGGTGCTGGAAGGCTCTGGGGCCTGCAGTGGGTACTTTCTTCCTGAAGTTCTGAAGGCTCTGCCATTTTCCATGCTGTTTCCTCTGCCTCTATCTTCTGAAGTGTCCCCATGACATATCTCTGCTCTTGAGACATGGTGGGAATATCTGAGCCCAGCACTTCAAGGACCACATTGACCTCCTGAGGGTTGGCCTCTGGGGCCTGAAAGTGCAGAGGTGGTAAGGCCAGGTCAGTTTGGATACACTTGTCCATGGTGGTCTGAGTGCAGCCGTCTATCATAAAGGCCTGGGTCACCTCATCTGGGGACTCCCTCTTGATGTTCTGTTCTTTTTCAGCCACACTTGGCTGTGAGAGACTCCCCAACAGCTCTGAGGTGCTGTGCAGCAGTTGTGAGAGGTGGAGAGACAGATTATGCATGCTGGTCCAGGAGACCAGACCAGAGACTGGCACTGCACTGGTTTGTGGCTGAGCAGAGATGTCGGTAGAGCTCCAGCAGAGACTACACCCCAGGGTCTGTGTGCCCTGCTCCGAGGTGTCCATCCCGGACTGTCCCACAGGACGACCCGCCTCTGACGGATACAGCAGCATAATCTCATCTACTGGATCTGCAGCACTTCCTTCAGCCAAGAGGGGCTCACTCCTCAGCCAGCCTGCTTCATCAGGGGTGCCCAGGAACTGGGCTCTCTTGTCAGGACCCTTACTGGGGCTTGCTCCCTCAGGGCTGTTCAGGATGTGGAGGTTCCCCAAGGCACGTGAGGAACCCCATACTTTCCAGGCCTCACGTGAACCCCGGGCATGTCCAATGCTGTGTGGGCTCGACAGGTCCCGGGCATTGGCACAGGTGCTGAGGTGGGAGTAGAGTGGAGAGTTCTGGCATTCTAGGCCATTGTCCATGCTTGAACAACGGGCCATGTTTGGCGGTATCAGGCCCTGGGGTGTCTGGCCAGAGGAGACATCCACTGCACTGCCAAACACATACTGCTTCCAGCCGATCTGCACAGGCCCCTCTGGACCGGAGGATAGGATGTAGGGATTGATGTCACTGGAGTCAAAGTGTAACATTCCTTTGTCTGCTTTGGAGTGCCACTTTTCTGGCCTGGCCTGGCCAACCGGTCTCTCTGGACTTTCCTGCCAGGCCTCTTCCCGGGTACTAGACGTCCAGCTGGTCATGAAATCAGGGGTTGGCATGCAAGAGAGAGCTGATGACCTTGGGTAAGGAGGAGTGGCAGGTTTCGGGGACCAGTGACCAGCAGTGCTATTGTCCAAGTTAGATGAGGCTTTCTGACCACAGCCCTCAGCTTTCAGAGATGTTCTCACTGCTGAATTACCTGAGAAATAGTCCCTGGGATGTGGAAACCACAATATGTTAGGCTCCTGTGTATCTTCATCTGTGGGGGAAGGAGGCTCCACACTCATGTTCAGCTCCTGAAGAGACCGGGAAGAGCTGATCACAGAGAACTGTGGTTTAAGGGAGGACCTAGAGTGTTTGGGGTCAGAGACAATTGCAATCACAGGAAGTGAGCACCCGTTGGGGGGAGCCAGCTGCTCCCTGCCAGAGGCGGGCAGGCCAGGGCTCAGGGGTGTGGGCTGTGGGGCTCCACCTTGCCCCAAAGGCATGGTAGCTGAGTCTTTGAAGACTGATGAGAACATCTTAGATACAGAGGGCTCAGCTGCATGTGCCTCCTCTCTGCCTGCATCTCTAATCTGACAGCTGTCCAAACCACCTTCCTGGGAAGGTTGAGAATTCCTGCCCTGGGCAGGTTCTTTACCACCACCCGAAGCCTGGTCTTTCTGCTGCTCTTCCTCCTCCCAGGGACTGTCAGCTTGGTGCCTGGAGATGTGTTTTAACTTTGCTACAAACTTGGCTTGGGGATCCAAGCCACTGTGACCTCTGGACTTAGTGGAAAGCTGTGGCTTTTCTGGAAGGCATTGGATTGCATTTCCTAAATATCCATGCTGTGGTTCCCCCAGAAGCTCATTCTCAACAGACCCTTCACCTAAATCCAGGGTGTGTGGTCTCTCAGTTGTTAAAGGTGGTTCTGGCTTGGTTTGAGACTCTTGTGCATTCTGGCCACCTCCAGAGCTGTCCTGAAACATCCTCAGTGGCTCAGAGCACAAGCCTACAGAGGAAAGGGCAGCCTCAAGCTCTGTGCTGGCTTTCTTCTCAGCAATCTTTTTCTCAGGATCCTCTACTGACCTTGAGCTTCCATTAGCCACTGAGTGGCTCAGTGAATTTGTCCCCACATGAGAGGCAGAAGGGGATGTGCCCCCTTGAGCCAGAGATAGGACAGCAGCAGAAGCAGAAGGCTCCTGAGTGCTGCTGTCTGTTAGCCCAAATTCTCCGTGAATGCCCTTGGGCTCAAGGCCAGGTGCCAAGAGCACTTCAGGTTCCCCAGAATAGCTCTCTCCTCTCTCATTCATTCCAAAGGGTCTGGAAGGCACTATGCAGGGTGGCTGGAGAGTGTGTGGGGCAGCCTTGGAACTCCCTTTTCCCAGGTCACCATCCCTATAACACGGCAAAGTGGAGGGTGGGGAGAAACAGGCAAGAGAAGCAGCGGGTTGAGGATTGCACAGATGTCGGCAAGGAGTTGTTCTGCTGTCTTCCTGCCCCCCAGATGGACTAAGAGTCCTGCTGCTTTCAATGTCCCCTAAGAAGACAACACAAAAGGAAGTCTGCTGTGGGCATCTGCACTGGGCCTCCTCCTGAACTCCCCCAGGACCTGGGCTAGGTCTTTGATCTGGCAACGGAGTCAGCCCGGGATGTTTGCTGCCAGCACTGCAGGCTTCTGCCAGCCCACAGCCAACAGTCTCCTTCCACTTCATACACTGCTGCAAGGGAGCTTCCGGTTCAACGCTTCTCAGGGCTCTAGGCAGGACGGTACCCTGTTTGGAACTTGCCCTCCCTTCTTCTAAGCCAGTGGAAGCCTCAAGGCATTGGGAGTAGTCTTGGGTACTCGCTGAGAGGCTGACAGAATTCTGAACGTCACAGGTCAAAAGCTGACTTTCAAAATAGGTTGTTTTTCTTCCCTGTGCAGGCACTAAGAAACTACCTGAACCTCCTCTACAAGTGGTATCTAGAATTCTAGGTTCTTGATGCGCTGGGCTGCGCTCCTGACAACCAGGACACATGGCCTCTGCAGTGTCCCACAGACCTAACTGGCTTCCCTGACGTGGAATCACACCAGGGTCATCATTAGGGGCCCAAGATGATAAGGGAGCCACTACTTTCTCTGGTATTTCCCTCCTGTCTCCTACAGCTGTTGAAGGACAACTGCCTGAGCCCACAGGATCAGAAGAGTAAGGTGTTCTGGTTGCTTTTTTCTTTTTCTCTATGATTTCAGAACAAGAGTGACATACAAACTGTTCACCAGCTCCCAGAAAATGTCTCAGTTCTCCAGCACAATGGCTTTTGCCTAGAGTTGGGGCTACATGGGAGGAAGTCTGTGAGGGATGCTGTGGCCCTGTTTTAGCCTCCGTGTTGTGCAGATGTTGAAAGCTGAAAGGGAGGGGTGTGGCCTGAGGAACTTTCCTCTCATTAGTCAACAGATGTCCTGATTCAGCAGAGAAAGATGCCACCTGAAATCCTTGCGCTTCAGCCTCATTCCTCATCCTGTCTGATACTAACTGGTCCCTTCGTGGACACTGAGACCTACCTGGGGCCCCTGAAGAACATTCAGGTCCTAATAAAGTCTCATAGTAAGGAAGAATTTTACCTCCAGCCCCCAAGTCATGAAGCTGCTGTCCCTGGGCCTTTGCTTGTCTGATCTCCTCCAACACAGCCAGGCCCGTGGACATATGAGCACAGCGCTCTAGGTGAGGCACCCTTGGCAGGGACACAGGTGCTGAGAAAGTACCACTAGGAGAACCAAGGTTCTCGGCCTCCTTCTCTGCCTTCTGCCTCGCCTGCCGGCCTTGATTATTACCCTCTTCTAAGAGGCAGCAGGCCTTCTTTTCAAGTGGGCTAGAGACCCTGTTCAGGGAGCTGGTTCTTTCTGTTCCTCTTTGTACAGCTGCCTCAGCTTCAGAAGCAAAACCCTCTCTGGGACTCAAGCCCATTGAGATGCTTCTGAGGTCCCCTCCTTGGTCTTGGGTACTTGCTGATCTGTGGCCCTCTGCCCCCACGGGAATGCCCTCTGATACATGGGATTGACCATGAGATCCCATGGCCGTGGATATCACAGACCCACACCAAGCTGAGTGTGCCAAGGAGGAGTCCCCTCTAACATCTCCCTGAGGACTGTGGCTTTGGGGCTCTCCACTCTGACTCCCTGCTCCAGTTACCAAGGGACTGTTAGGCATTCTCAACATTGTGGGATCCAGCACGTAGTCAACTGAAGAGATGCCTACAGTATCACGTGCATGAAGATAGTCTCTTGGCAGCCTTGGACAATTCAAGGACAAGGTATTACTCGGGTCTCCATGAAGAAACGCAGAGGAGTCTGGCTGGCTCAGCAGTGGGTCAATCTCCTGGCTGGAAGATGTGCCCATACAATGCTGGCTTGGGCTAGGAAGTTTCTGAGTTGATGAGGCCACTGTGTTTTCCACCTGTAGGCTCCCTCCTCTTTGCACAGCCATTTCCTCAACTCTGCCTTGAACTTTGGGCTCCTCTTGCTTAGAACTATTTACACATTTGACAACTTGGCTTTCCCAAAAACTTTTCACAGTTTCCAGTTCCTCAAGACTTCCCAAGCCACAGGGCTGCCCTCTGGGGCTTGGGGATGCATTCCCCGCCTCGCCCTCCTTCTCAGAAGACATCTTTGCACTCTGCTGCAATGGCAGAGCACTAGCCGATGCCTTGGTTCTTGGATCAGCACAAGTGTCTGCAAACTCTCTACAAGCTGTACATGTCTCTACATCATCACACATGTCCCAGGAGGGTCTGTCTAATACAGCTGGGTGAGTGTGTTCTTTTGCAAACTTAATGTCTTGTACACATTCCCTTGACTTGAAGGGGTACAAGGTGATTTTCTGGACCTGGGGACTTTTCCCAATGCTACTGTTAACCTCCATTTCTCCAGCTTTGCTATCCCTAAAGGTAACATCATCTGTCTGTTTTGGAGAAGATGGCTGATCCTTCAAAGACAGGTGGTTTCCAAAGCTGCCTGGCCTCAGGACATGGTCAGCCATCTCCTGGTCCCTCAAGTCCTGGAATATAAACTCCTTACTGACTCCCAGTGTGTGGGAAGCATTTAGCTGCTTATTCTGCTTGGATTCAATTTCCAAGATGCCATTTTCGAGCTGTATTACACTCCTAATTAGCCTGGCCATTTCCTCAGCACTGTTGACTCTTTTATTCTGTTTCTTTCTAGAAGGTTCTTCTTTGGGGCTTACCATTTCTTGTGACCTTCCAGGGCCCTTACATTCACTCAGGTTTTTTTCCTGAGAGCATGTAACTGACTGGAATCTTTCATATGCAGACTCTGCCTGTGGAAGCTTAAACTCTTTGGAGCTGCCTTTGGAATGAAGAACTTTCCCAAGAAGACCAAATTCATTCTTCCTCTTACCCTTGTGGGCTGGACTCTCATCTGGGGCCATCATCTTTGAGCCACTTACTCTACGATGTACTGATCTGGACTGCAAAGAAATAGCAGTTTCCCCCAGCATGTCCTTGTCAAGGGCTAAATTGATGGTTTCATAGATGAAATCAGACCTGGGCCCAGAAGGAAACTGTCTGTTCATATCAAAGGCCTGAGTCTGTCTTAGGATTACATTGTGATCTTGCTCTTCTTCCTCATCTGCCTCAGACTCACAAATGAGAGGCTTCCTAGACCTAGAATGCCTTGAGCAAACATTGCAATAGGACTGTACAGTGGCCTTTTCTCCCTCCTTAAGCGCTGAAAGACTGTGTTTATTTAAAATTCCAACTTGATTTTCAAATTCACATACTTTTGTGCTAGTAGATGAAAGAAAATGTCTGTTCTGAGCAACAAAAAAATAAACTGAATTACGGCTTTCTTCTTCAATATTTCCAGGGCACTTCCCTCTTTCTCTGCTAACTTCCTTGGTGTTCAGATCAAATGGCCTCGTTGCTGTGACCTGCTGAGATGAGGCAATCTTGGAATTCTGGTTTTGTAACAGCACTGGCAAATTATTCTTCAAATAAATATTTTGGGGAACCTGATGGTCACGACCAAAGCCCCAGGCTTCTCTGGGGGGTGGGGAAGGCACTCTTGATTCTCTGCAAGCTGGGATCTCTAAGGCAGTTTCTGTCAGGGCATCCCGGCTTTTGGTCACATAGAATGTCTCCAAGGGAGGTGGCTCCAAGGAAGTCGGGAATGGATTCCAGGCGGCAGAGTGGGGGTACCGCTTTGGACCAGATGGAAACACAAACGAAACACTTGGGTGCCTTCCAACCACTTCCCTGGAGCTCTCCTGATAGTCTACCTTCTCTTCCTGCAGGGGTGGGTAGCCACTGGGACTGAACTTCCCCTCCTGGTTTGCACTATTTGTCCTGAGAGGAGCCCAGCCCTCGGGCCAGTGGTCCTTTTTAGTGGCTATGGTGACATGACCGTGACAAGGGCTCTTCTGCAAAAAACATTCATCAGAGGAAGTCATCAGTCGAGGTTTCCCACTACTCTGAGAAGACTCTTCCAAGCTGTTCTGCTTGACTTCACATGCTTCAGTCATGAAATTTGCTACCTTGTTCTCTGCTGCAAAAACTGGTGCATTTGTAGTTCCTGAAGTCAATGATTCTACATCTGCTGAGTAAGTTCCACTATGACTCACCTCTTTCTCTTTAGTTGTAAAGAAATCTGAAGTACCTTCTAACTCAGCACTCAAACTGTCCTGTTCTTTCTCTGCTCTCAAATACCTAATTTTGGATAAATGGATAGGAAAGTTGCTGAAATCCAGACTGCTAGATACCCCAGAACCAACTGGCAATAGAGTATCTGTTTCTTTGCCAGAAGCTTGGGTCAAGGAGGCAGAGTCTTCTTCGAGGGAGGAGAAAGCTGGCCTGGGTTCTCTTACAGCCTCCAACACAGGATGGGACAGTTCAAGAAGGTACTTCTGCTGAAGGGCAGCCCAGTCCCTCTCATGGGCACTGCCTACATGAGTGAATGAGGCAGCAGAGGCAGCCAAAACACTTGACACACTGGAGTTGTTGGATACTTCAGAGTTGGCCTCCTGGGCTGTGTCAGGGATACCTCTGGCCCGAAAGATGCCAGCAACTCGTGGCTGAAGAAGCCTGTAAGACCCCCAGAGTGACAGCCTGGATGTATCAGAAGCAGGGATTGTGTACACACCGCTTATGCAGCAGGGCAGCTCAGCACCATCTCCGGATACTTTGGAGCTATAGGGCAGGAGTGTTTCTGCCCCTGATGGCTTTAGTTCTTCCCTATTTTGCCAGTGTCCAGGCCTCTCCCAACCACGGGGCTGAGATTCTTGGACATCTGGACTTGGACATAAAGAACCCATTATTCCTGAGGTGCTGCTGGAATTGATCTTAGAGTCACAGGAAAACCAGGAATCCATGGACAACAGAGGGCTCCCTCTTGAAAGTTGCAGGCCTTGGAGTGTGTTTGCCTGTTCAGAGGAGCTTGCTTCTACCTCTGACTCAGGTTGCTCACAGCGGGGCTGGGGTGGGGGACCAAGGTAAAATGAACTGCTCATTGGCAGGATGGCATCCAGCCTGGTTCCTGTTCTGTGGTTGATGGGACCAAGCCTGTACATTGCCTCCTGGTCGACTGTGGGCAGACTGGAGGTCTGTAGGTGCCAGAAAGTCTCTGTGGGCATCTCATCAGCTGAACTGAAGAAAGGCTCTTCTTGCTGATCTTCCCTCAGTTCCTCCTTGGCATCAATCAGGCTATCCAGAGAAAGGCTCCTGTGAGTTTGGGTGAATAGTCCACTGTTTGAGGATGTGGTGAAGCCCCTCACAGAGGCTCTAGCTCTGGCCCTGCGGTGGCCATGGCCATTGGGAAGATAACTACTCCTTGGGCTGTCTGGTGGGCTTTCATACCCCTTCTCAGCCAGCGAGTCCTCAGATATTTGGCCGTCGTCACTTTCAGAGTTCTCTGGCTCTGGGAGATCCTGTTCCTTCCCCTGGGGGTCCTCTGGCTTCAGTGGTTCCATTAGGGCTTTGGCATAGACACAGGAGAGAGAATCCACTGAGTAACTGCTATCTGCATCAGATAAGTCACCATCTTTATCTCTTACATGGTCCACTCTTGGGCTGACATCTGTAAGTGAGGATGTGGAGTCTGGGTCTCCCACACTGTGTTGCCCCCTCAAAGGGCTGCCATGAGGCAAAAAAGAGGACTTTTTGGCAATGTCTTTGACCAGAACCCTCTGCTGCCTTTTTGATGCCCTGCTTGGAGGAGATGGTTTGGATTCCATCCAGAAAGTCTTGGCTGCCTTTCCATGCCCAGATGCCTGTTTGGGTCCACAGGGATGTGAGGAACTGCAATAGTCTCCCTTAGCAGGCCTGTGGGTCCCAAGGTTCCCTTCTTTTTGCCACTCTGCTCGTGTGTGGTCAGGGTCTGATAGTCCCCTACCCCTCCTGGTACAGGTGGAGGGGGTGAGTGCATCTCGCTCATCCCTTAGCTTTAGCTTGTTAGCTGAATGATCCAGAGATGCTAAGCTCTGGGACGCCATCCGACAGGGCTGCTTACCCACTCTTTCCATTTCCTGGACGCTGGCAAACTCAGAACTCACAGTGAGGCAGGTGCCTGAGGCTAAGGCTCCTTTCCTTGCCAAGGCCCCCTTGGCAGTGCAGAGATACCCCTTGCCTGAGGAATAGAGGGCATTCTTACTGAAGTGTCCTGTCCTTGGAGGGTAAGAAGCAGCCTGGGGCAAATACTCTTCTGATGGAATTTTCTCTGATATTTGGTCAGTAGGGTCAGGCATAGGAGGTAACATGGTGGAGGGATCCCGATTCAGGAAAATACTGTGGAGAAAAGGAAAGCCATTTTAGAAAAGTAAAAGGCCCCTATTTCCTGCTCACAAAGGGAATATAAAGTCCCACTTATTTGCTCTGAAAGAGGTTAACAACTAGGCCAATGTCACTGTCCCCTCTAGCCTTTGAGGTCAGAGAAAAGCTCTACAGGTACAAAAGGCAACTGTGGACTACAGTCTTAGCTTCAAAGAAGCCCAGGTACACTCTGCTGCTCAATTTCTTTATCTTATAAAAAGACTGAACTGAATCTGAATCTAATCATGCCTTTAGGGAAAACTTCCATTAACAGGCAGTATGAGGAATCTAAATGACACTGCAAGGAATCAAACAGGCAAATCTATAAAGTGGCATCTTCTACAGAACTGATCCACTTTTAACAAATCAATGATATGAAGAAATAAAAATGAAACAAAGTATTATTAAAAGGAACTTAAAAGACATAACCACATGCAGTGTGTGATTCCTACTTGGGTCTTAATTTGAACAACCAACTGTAAATAGATATTTTTGAGGCAATTAGAGAAATCTGATATGGCCTAGGTTTTAGATTATATTGAATAACTGATCTTAATTTTGTTAGGTGAATAATGACAATGTGATTATAAGAAAAGTCCTTGTATTTTAGAAATAACATGATGTCTAGGAGTTGCTTTAAAAATACTTCATCAGAAAAAGGACGGAAAGGAGATTAATTCAAGCATAGTAAATCTTGGTAACTGCTGAATGTGGGAGATAGGCATACTATACTCTCAACTTAGTTTATGTTTGAAAAATTTTAATAAAAAGTCTTAAAAAAAAAGCCTGCCTAGTACTATGAAGACCAGATAGGTGAGCAAACAACCAACAGACATGAACTGTATACATACTATGGGCAAGGCCCTGGGGTAGGCGTGGAGGATATAAAGAAGCAGACACAGTCCCCTACTCCATCCTCACCTTGACTGAAAGGAATGAAGGAGAAAAAAAAAAACCAAGGAAGATCCCAAATTGGACCTGGGAGTCAGAAAGATAGTGTTCCACTCGCTTAGGGTCAGGAAGCTCACTTGAGGTGGCAGGACAGGTGGGAGGGAGAGGGAGGAAGCATGTGGGAACCGAGTCTGGGGTGAGGAGAGATGAGATGGAGGCGGTGGCAGGACAAACACAAGGAGATGTACATAGGCAGCCACGGTCTAAAGAGCAGGTGAAAAATGAGGCTGAGATTCTCACTTGGAAGATATCACCAAAGCAGCAAGAGTTGCCACTCAGAATGGGAGAAGGTAAAAGCCTGAGTCTTAGAAGATCTCACCTACAGAGAAAGAAGAGCAGTCAAAAGAGGGAAGAAGTGGTGGAGAAGAGAGGAGTAAGCAAATCTTCCCATTTCACAGACTGAGAAACTGAGGCCCTGGGAAGTAAAGAACACCACCTGAGCAACAAGGCAGTAAACCTCAGCCAATGATCCCAGGTGACCACCGCTGGCTGTACCTGTGCAGCTGGGGCAAGTACCGGCTGCAGAGCCTTCGGAGGCTCAAAGAACTGTAACCTGTCCGTCTGTTTCTATGTTGAGGCCCTGGGGCCATGGCGTCAGTGCCGGGTAGCCTGTATGGGGGCTTCTGGGTGTGGTCATCCTGGAGCCAGCACAACACCTTGGGCTGCTCCGGTCCCTCCTGGGCCCCCAGCAGCCCCTGCTTCCTGATGATTCTCTCTAGCTGGAAGGAGGCCTTTCTTCGCCAGATGTCCCGCTGTGCTGCCCGAAGTACGTTCCTGCGCCCAAGCTGCAGTCGCACCTCCCTCTTCTGGCTTCGGACCAGTGGGTTTAGCAGAGTCTCAGGATCTGCCTGAAGCCAAGCACCAGGTGGCACACAGGCCTCGAGTTCTTTCTCTACCACGTGGTCTTGCTGCTGCTGCAAGCCAGCCAGCCAGGTCTCTTCTCCGAGCAGCCACTGCTGGTCTGGGAACCAAAGACTCCCTGAGAGAAAGTCAGCACCTCCCTCCCTGCCCGTGCAGCCTAGACTCAGACACCTCTGGTTGTGGCTGGACATAAATGGAGGGAAAGTGCTGGCGAGGGGTGATGTGGTGGATGAGGGCTACCGGGCCCCCTTACCACAGGGCTAGGGAAGGAAGCCCCCAGGCCTTAGCACATGCTGGGGCAGGCAGCAAAGCATGGATAAATGTGCACATGAGGAGAGAGCAAGGGGTCCATCACTCTGAGGGGCAGTAAGGAAGGTAGCTTCCTTATTCTTGCTTCCAGCCCCTCATAAGAGCCTCTGGTTTCTGAAAGAGGGGAGAGAACACCTAATACCGAAGATTCCATCATATCACAAAGAAAACAAAGGAGAGAATATGGAAGGATGTGGAAGCATGAAAATGAAGAGATGAGAAGGTGAAGCAGACACGGTGAGCAGTGGGCACCTACTGTCTTTAATTTGCCGGCTGATGTGCACCTGGTCCAACTCCAGATCCTGTTTGGCTCTAATCTGTCCCACTAGGATTCGCTGCCTCAAATCCCCCACGTAGTGCTGCTGCTGAATCTGGGCCCTGTGGGGCGCCTCTCCAGCCCTCAGCAGCTGGTGGTCCTCGTCATTCTGCTCTTCCAGCACTCTCCTATCACAGAGGGGCCAGGGTTACCCAAGGGAAATGCAAACCCAGTTCAGGACAAACCAGTGGCAGTCTAAGCCTTTCTGAGAGCCCTGAATTCAACAGGGCAGAGTGGGCTTTGAACTTCTGGCAACTTAGCACACATAGGCATGCTGTCACAGGCAGTTCATGATGTCACAGTGCAGGAGGGGAGAATGGTCCTTAGACTAGCATATTCTTAGACTGTGAGTTGACCAGAAACACAGGTTCATTCTGGTTAAGGAAAATGACCAGGAAAGTAAAGCAGCTTTAAAAAAACACATTTTAGCTAAATCAAGAAGCTTTGTCCTTTAAAAAATAAAAAGGTCTGCTTAAAACCTGCTGGAAACAGAGTAGAACAGAAGCTCCAACAAACACTGTGGGAATGGAAATTCTCCTACATGTTCAGAGATTATGATTCCATCTCCATTTTGTGAAACAGAAACCCTCTGTGACCTGGGAGTAGGAGACAGCCAATCTAGAGGAGAGAGAATTTATATGCACACCACACCTGTGTGTGTGCCTGGAGACCCAGAAGAGAGCTGGTCTCCACTCGAGGGCGGTTCTCAGTGAATGAACCCAAGAATAGGGTTCAAGAGTTTTAGACTCTACCATAACTTTCAGAAATATATGCTGAAGTACCTACTGGTGAAACTCTCTGGGATTTATTTAGATCCAGTCAGGGGAGAGCAGGGGAGAGTGGAAAGGGAGTGGGGATATAAATGAAACAAGATTAGCCATGATTTGATGACTGGTTGTGTATTTGGAATTCTCCATAATACTAAGTTTAAAAAGAATTCTAGATTGCAGTCATGCTTTATTCTGCCATCAGGTTCTTGTGTGGCCATGGATGAGTTAGAGCCTTCCTCTGAAGACTGACAGCTTCTACCTGTGTGGCTTTTCCTTTGGTCACACATGGCCTCCTATGCAAGGACCTCATAGCAAGGTCTCTCCATCCCTGTCATTCAGGTTTCTAAAGGAGCCAAGTGCACAGCCATTCCAGGTGGTGGGAGTAGGGAGTGACTGGGAGGTATTGGGATCTGCTGCAAGCTAATAAAAAAGCCCCAATCTGCCCTCCCTTAGCCAGCCCTTAGACTTCATTCCGGTCCCAGGATGCCATGCCTCTTCAAGGCCCACTTAATGACTTACACTACATAGTCTGAGCAGTAGCACTCTAGGGGGCTCACCTGGCTTACATTTGCTACTTTGTAGAGCAGAATAAAATCACAGAGGGTATATCAAAGCAGAGGTCCATAAACGATAGCCTATAGGCCGAATGTGGTCCACTGCCTGTTTTTGTGAATAAAGTGTTATTGGAATACTCATTTGCTTATGTATTATCTAGGCTGCTTGAGTAGCTGCAGCAGAGACTGTACGGCCCACAAATCCTAAAATACTATCTGGTTCTTTACAGAAAGTTTGCTGCCTCTGCCTTAGAAGAAACTGTGATTTCTTAATGCAGGCTTCAGAGGAGAGTGAAGGATGTATGGGGAGGGGGGAGTGTGGGTAGGAGGTGACATGATAGCAATTTCTTCCCTGGGAAGGAGGCTATGAGGTGACTCAATCTACAATGGGTCCGAGGACTTGGACAGGCCCAGATACTTGAGTATGCTCTGGGGAAAACTGGCGCTGACTGCTATGGGCAAAAGGCCAAATACACACACTGGAATGTACAGAAAAAAGGAAAAGCACCCTTTGTCACATGTAAGGCAAAAGACTAGGGACAGCAGTTAGAATAGAAAACCAGTTACACCGAACAGATAGAAAAAGCCATTAATGGGAAACATTTTATACATGTATTTATATGTATCATGCCTGCATTACTGCTCCAAATTTTGTCTGACTACAGACATGGCTGAATTACAAACATGACCATCAGAAGGTCTTAGACAAACCCAGCTAAAGTCCAGACCACCAGATGCAAAGAGCAGGAAGGGCATCTTTATTCTTAATTCCCAGAGAGTATTCACAACTTCTTCTCCCCTGTCTCCCAATCCTCAGATTCACAACTTGCTTCTCCAGAGTAGACAACTCCCTCTACCCTTCCCCCAGCAGTGAGCCAGTCAGCTTCTGCGGACCCAGTGCAGCTTCCTTCACAGCACCAACAAGACCTGCGAGGGGAAGCTGTCTGGGATGATCACTAGAGACACAGCACATTCACCTGAGATGCCACATGCCAGCAGACTGAAAAATGGCTCCTTTGCTAAGCACATCAGTCAAATGTGTTTTCCACCCAGAAAGCAGGTGGAAAAAAAAAAATACCAACATTATGTTACATATCTGGGTAGATTACTACTTGCAAGTCTTCAGTTAACCTGCCAGCCAAGGACCCCTGTTAGATGACTGCCCTTCATCGTGGGTGGCTCCAGCATCTCCCCGCTGCTGCCTGGTCGCCTGCTTGCCAGGACTCCATCACGCCCTCCCAACCCTCTCTCCCAGGCCTCCCAGCTGCTTCGAGGCCTGACAGCTTCTGCAGCAGAATGCAGCAGTGTGTACTCACTAAGGCAGCAGTGGCAGCAGCAACAGGGTCTCCCAGGCTCTAAGCACTTAAGGTTAAGCCCCCAAAATTCCAAAGGGGAAATGCAATAGTTTTCGAGGACAAACTCCTCTCTGGTCTAGATCACTGCTGCAAAGGGTAAAAAGAGGCAGACTGGCCAATCTCCTCTGGCTCTGGAGTTAGCTCCAGCTTTGCAGGCTTCCCATGAGTGCTCCTCCAGAGAGAAAAACGAGGGAAGAAAATTCTAGGACAAGGAGAGGCTTTAGAGCCAACCCCACCAGAACAGATGAGACTCTCATGGAGACACAGCCACAAACCCAGTCTGGGAGCCCAGCTGACAACAGGCAGTTTTCTCCTCTCTCACGGGTTCTCTCCCTGGTCCCTCTGCCCAATCACAGGCTTGAGCCCCACTCCACCCCACTTCCACCAGGGCCTGGCACACAGATGCTAGCTACGGGAGCTGCATAGGACCAGCCCAGCCCCCAGGCTCCTGGAGCTGGTGCTAAAGAGTGGAGGCAGTGAGTGGGAGAGGCCTTGGTTCTCCAATCCCTCTCTGTCCTCTCCAAATGAAAGGATGCATTCTTGGTGTTGCTGAAAGGTCACGTCAATAGCCATGCGCTAGAGAGCTGAGAAGACCTTAAAAAGGCAGGAGAAGACCCATGTTCTCTAGGGTGGATGGGTCAGCTGGGACAAGGTGGGAGGCACAAAAATGAAAGGGAGGCTGTGTACCTGGGCAGCTCTCAACAAGGGCCCCCAGCAGCGGGGCTGGCAGCGTCAGGTAGTGGGCAAAGCACTCCACATGTACTTGCTCTTTCAACCCCTGGATCTCTTGGAGACAGATGGTAGTATCCTTACTTAGGCTGAGCCAACAGACTCGGAGACTCAGTAACTTGCCTAAAGCCACACAGCTTTTACTTCAGAAATTCAGGACGTGATGCAGCTTTATCCAACTCCAATGTGACTTTTCAATATCACAGCTCATTAAGCTGCAGGGCTCTCTTCTCTGCACACCTGTGAACTCTGGAAAAGACAGAGCTCCAGTGCATCTTCCCAGCAGAAACTGGACCTAAGACAAGGCCTCCTTTCAGGACTGCACTCTGACAAAACAAACACTCCAGCTGCTCCTTAATCCGCCTTGGCCTTGATACACTCCAGTTGTGTCACCTCTCCCACCTTCCCTGTCACTCCATAAAGTCCTCTGTCATGCAACACTGGGGCCATCCTGCCTTAGACTCTGCCTCATCCTATGGTCCTTAGCAGCCCGCACGTGAGGACTTGCCTGCTGTTCATGCTCCCTGCATCACAGCACTTCTGCTCCTACGTCCAATGCCCCTCACCACCAAGGTCAGACCCAAGACTGTCATCAGCTGCCAGCAAATGCTCCTGGCCTGAGAAAAGAACAGCTAGATCCCTCTTGAAGGAACCAGGGGAAAGGGCCATCAGAACCCCTCCAGAGCCCCGTGCTCATGGTGCTAGGCAGCCTCCCAACACCAGGGATCTCACAGACACTGAGTCTCCTGCTGACATTTTCTATAGAACGTCCCCAGGTCAGAGGCTACTTTGACTTACAGGAAGGATACCACTGTTCCCAGTATCCGACTTATAAGACATGTAGATCTGGGAAGAGCATTCTATGTAGAAATGGATCAAGAATGACTATGAAGAAGAAAAGTAGTTGCCACCAATCACATAGAAAACTCTGACTCCATGTTTCCATGGTCACAATGCAGGCGAAGTGGGTATGAGAGGGCAGAACCCCAAAATATTTGCATATTGTTCCGGGAGTTTCTGACCCTCTTATGTGTAGTTCTGGACCCTTGGTATTGAGAAAAAAAAAAAAGATTCCTAGTCCCATACTCTCTTTAAAAACCTGGAGGAAGCCATAGTCCTGGAAGTTGACACACCCTATGAACTCACATACAGGCAGTCCAGAATTTAAAGGGGAACACAGGGAGGTAAGTTCAGAAGCAGTCTCAAAGATACGTATGAACACGTCACATTCAAATCTTGACAGAGGAAAGCGGCCATAGGAAACATCAAATGATATACTCCTTTCAGTGATGAACAAACTTACAATACTGAACAGGAAATGAATGAAGGCCAGGACCGCTTCCTTGCCAACAACAAGCTAAGCAGCTAGCTCGGGATCCCTCAATCACTTGCACAGGCCTCACTCAGTCACACTCACCTCCCCCATCTGGCTCCATGTTGTAAGAGACTAAGTGAGAACAGTAGGTTCCACAGCAGAAGGAGCACATGTTTCTCACCTTTTCTTCCAAAGCAAAGGGCAGAGACCCAACCGGGAGGCAGTGACATCTCCATCCAAGTCCAACCATTCCAAAGAGCCACTGCCACTGACAGCCTCTCCAACCTGGGAACGAGGAAGAAAAGTGGTGAGGCTGCTGTCACCACCCCCAATCCAAGAGAACGAGACAAAGCTCAAACTTGTCCCTCAAAAAGGAGAAGCAGGGAGGCTGGCAGCCACCTTGAAACCAGAGCACACTCACCTGCCTTCTCTGCCGCAGGACAGCGGCCTCTGCTGGGTGGTTGAATCGGAACTTCTGTGCTTTCCCCAGGGTTATAACTGCTCCTGTGACAGAGACAGGTGAGAATTAATCAACAGCTCACGTTCTGAGTATGTATTATGTGTAGGGCACCCTTCTGGAAAACAAAATCCTGCCCTCAACAAGTTGATAACTTAGGTGAGGCAGTAAGATTCACTGGATATCACACAGCGTATGTACTGAATTAACAAAATGAACAGGAGGAGTTCTGCTACTCCAAGGGAAAGCAAAATGAGTTCCCAGTGGAGTAGTGAGGGAATGTTTAACATTAGATTAACAATAGTAGTAACAGTAATAGGTTAACAATAGTAGTAATAGCAATGATGATAATGAGTATTTACTGGGTGCCAAGAACTGTGAAGAACATCACACGAATTAGGTCATTCAATCCTCACAACAATCCTCTATGGCTTTTTTACAGATGAGAAAACTGAGGTTCAGAGACCTTCCCAAGGACACAGGTACAAATTTCAGAGAGTCATTCTCCACCCTGGAACCCTAGAATTAAGGCTTCTTTGTTTATGGGAAGAGGGTGGTATTAGGAAATCTTCACATCTCTGAGTGCAGAGGCTGGGTGTCCCAACTTTAAAGCCTGCTTCACTGAGCTCTCTGGGTTTGTCCCATGAGAATGAAGAGAGTCCATCCCTCATCCTGGCATAAATAGAGCTATAAGCAGTCTTACCTTGGGTCAGACGACAGGAGGCAGTAACCTCCCGGCCATTGACTGTGCAGCGGGCCCCCCGGGCAGGTCGCAGAATGACTACCCCACAGGCACTGGTGATAGTACAGTGGTCTCTCTCAATCCACTGCCCCTGCAGGACTATACAGGAGACAGGGGAACACCCTTTCTATGAGATCAGAATCCACATCTGTAAGAGCTTCACATTACGACAAGAGAGGAGGAGCCACCAGCTGAAACCACCCAGACCTGGATCCCCCACCGTGTGGGTCTCCTCCTACCACGTCCCCGACCCACGACCACAACATAGAAGCAAAACAGGAACAGTCCCTTGATCTTCAGAGATACCTTCTTCTCATCAGGGCATCATCAGGCTCCTCTAAAGAGACTGGTCACGCATGACTACCTGCCACAGTGCCAGACCCAAATGTTCTAGCACTTACCAATGTCCTGTTCCTGGTCTGAGTCAATCCTTCCTATTTTTGTTGTCCCTTCCTAAAGGAAAACACAAAGCCCTTTTAACAAGAGTAAAAAGAGACACAGCCTGCCCCCAAAGCAGAGTCTACCTGTTGGAGTGTTACCACTGTCTTCCCACGCCCACCCTGGCATTTTCCACACCACTTCTCAACTTTGGTCTAGGCTGTTCTGACTGCTCTGCCCACTCACTGCAGCCCAGGAAGCCCCTGAGAAGGTGGTGGGTGGGGGCACATAAGAAAGCAGCACCAGCTCTTTGCAAAGTCAACAAGTATTGGCAAACTCCCTTCTGTCCCACAGCCTGATGTTAGGGAACAGCCATGAACCATTGGTCAGAGACTCTCTAGTCTGAGAAAGTGGGCACACAGGCAGAACTTTCCTCCAGGGACTAAGGTTGGTACAGTCCAAGGTTGGTCCATTTAGTCTCAAAGAGACACATGTTCTATGAAGATGTATGGAAGCACAGGATTTTTACCTTTTTGGTCGACAGATAAAGTTCAACAGATACCAGGTGCTAAGAAGGGTAAAGCACAAATAGGAGAACAGCATATCTAGAATCAAAAAGGACTGGAAGAAAGTGTAAGAGAGGAAGGGAAACTGGAGTTAGCATAAACGAATCACTGGGTTAGTAGAAGACACGGCCTTTTGGCCCTTGGATTATGGCAATTCTTTTAAGAACACATACCTTTGTTTGGGGAAGGCAGCAACATGACAACAGAGATGCTGAGTTTAGATACATGTTTATCATATATTGAAAAACCAATCACTATGTCCCAGGCATTGCGCTGAGTGCTTTATAAACATCTCTTGCTTAATCCTCAAACAACCTAAAATAGTTATTATCCCCCTTTTATATAAGAAGAATCTGAAGCTGATGGGGAAAGTTGTCCAGGGAAACTATATACTAAATAGGAGAGCCATGGCTAGAATTGAGGTCTCTCTGGGCCTGAGCCCATGCTTATCCATCCTCACCATACCACCTCCCTGGTAGCTGATGTTTTTGAAGTGAGCAGAGAGTTCCCTACTAGGCTTCACTGTTAGCAGTCAGAAGTGCACGGTCCCTGCAGCTCCCCTAAAATAGCTGGTATAAAGGCAGGCTCCTGGAAGTAATGAATGAGACTCTGACCTTACTGGGCTTGCACCCACAGACAGCCAGAGCCCAGCCTTTCCTGCTCAGCCACTGAGGACCACACAGACAAATGGATGCTGGCCTCTACAAACACCACCAAACAAAACTGAGGAAAAAGGGTCAAGACCTCTCCTGCCAATTCATGATCAGCCCTGATGATGAAATGCATTCCTTACTAAAAGATAAGGTCACAGCCTATCACAACTCCTACATCTACAGGGCAGAAACCACCACAAAACACAATGGTATCTCATTTAACAAGGACTTAGTTGATGCCTGTGCTTGCTGCCCCCTCTGCTTATTTATGCAGGGAGAATTAATGGCACAAGGCAATTATGAGAATGAAGTCCAGGATTCCAGTAACCTGTGTTCCACCCACACTTCCCTCTGTCCTCTTCCCACCCAAGGTACTTCCCAAGGTGACCAAAGGGAAAAAAAGCTTCCTGGGCATAGACAGGGATTAGGTCTGTAACCAAGATAGCAATGCAAACAAACACACAGAGATCCTTGAGCAATTATTGCTATACTATTACCCAAACCAGGATCTAAACAAACAAAAAGGGAGAAAATGGGTACATAAAATGCAGAATTCCAGGTTTAGAACTAGATTGAACCCTCATCCCTCAGGTTCACAGCAAACGCATCAAGGAGGGGGCACCACCCTCAGTGCACACAGATTCTGCAATGAAAACCAGCACTCCTACATTCAGATGAGGCCTGCACTCACCTCTTGTCTCTGATTCAATCTCAGTCCTGTCCTTTAACCCTCTGATGCCACCCTGAGTTCTACCACTTGAATTCTAGCTTCATCTGCTTGCTCCACATCCAACCAATACAGCAGATCAGTTCTACTCAGATATTAACCATTTTAATCCACCTGGTCTCTTCCTGACCTCCAACCTCTCCCCTTGGTTCTGACTAATAGAAGGATTGACAGCCTTTGGTATTTAGATCTGTTATTTAGGTAACAGCCACTTCTGCCTGAGGCATTTTCACTGAGCGAATTTACACTCACTGTGTTGAAAATAAGCTACTTTAACTTTCTGAGAGGCTCGGTCTCTGACAACTTCCCTAAGGGCTTATCCTAAAATGAGCGCCTTTTAACATCTCACTACCAGATGCATGACAGCATTAGAAACCTGATTTCTCCAGGGATAAGAACAGCATTATGTATCCCCCATAAACTCTGTTCCTTTCAAATGGCAGCTGGGGGCAATTAGGAGAATGATGATTGGATTTTCAGTGAGCATAGGGATTTTGGCCACATAAAGTATGTTCTGCCAACCACAGAGACTGTCCTTCTACAGGGAGACAAATATTTTTGATGAGGACAGGATATGACTTACCTACCACTGGGGACTAACTCTCAAAATGCTTCATTTAGAAATGAGGACCTGCCTCCATGTGACAACCAGGTGATCCAGGTCTTTCTTGGAAGGCAGGAGCTTCATTCCGACTTCTAGATGGCTGCATGTTGTGCCCTGCCCCACCCTGCTGGCCCACCAGCTCTCTGGGCTCTCCCTCATGCTTTCTTTAAGCTTTCTGCATCTACTTTCATTCTCCTCTCTTCTTTCCCCGGTAAGCCTAGTAATGGAGAAGCAGGAGGTGCACTTTTTGTTGACTTGAGAGTTGAGGAGTGGGGAGGTATTAGAAGGAAACTGTTTCAGATCTTGATCCCCTTTAGCCTCTGAAAGCTGTCTGTGAGCAGCCTGGATGTGCAGAGCTTGGGAATGCCCATGGTATTCTGAGGTTAGGATTTCACTTCCATGTCTGCACTCCTGTCCTTCAGGAAGCCAGAAAAGGAATATAAGCAGCATCTTTCTTACTTTAAAATGAGATTAAATCACAGAGAATGAAAGTAAGTTATCTAAGAGCACAATGGCAGCCATGGAAAAACAAATAATTGTTTTGATTTCCAGTCTTCTGCTCTAATTATACAAAAGCAAATGAATCACAGTTGGTTGGCTAGCCCAGCTTCCTGAGGGCAAACCTGAAAGGCAGCTCAGCAGCAACTGGCTCAATCCATAGATGCATGGCTACTGCCCTCAACGGCTCTGTTTTTGACCTCTGGGGCCAGTGGCTCAGGAAGAGAGGGAATGCACAGCCTGCTCACCTTGAGGTGATAGAGCACGACACCTGTGCTGAGTACGTCATCCTCCAAGGCCATTAGATGTGGCAGGCTGGAGTCAATGACCACGCCAGCCCTCCTCCTGTTGATGTCCACTCTGTAATGTTCCACGAGGGCCTGCCACTCGTTCCACTTCTGGGTCCAGTCCTTAGTCAGCTGGTCTATCTGCAGAGATGGAGGAGGCGGTTTTAGACACCCCGCCTGGGGAGCAGACTGAAGGTCAGCAGTCATCCTAGTCTGATTCCTCATGGCATTCCTTCCTCACTTTCCTCTGTTACTATTCAAAGCTCCACACAGGCCTTTGCACCTCCTCTGTGAGCAGTTTTCTAACATCCCGTCAATAAGCAAGTATTACTTTTATAAATAGAAATTCCCTCTGTAAATGTTATTTTTAAAGTTTTCTGCAACAAGCGTGTATTGTTTCTATAACTTGAAAAAAAAATGCCATAAATGTTATTTTTTAAAAATTGATTCCCCTTTCCCTATCCCTCTTCTATGTGATCCATACTGGGAATAGTTTTATGACCCAACACTTCTTTCCCAAGGTGCAGAACCCCAAATCCTAATATAAGCTTATATGGGGCTCAAAGATACACAAAGCATCAAGAGGAATCTCCTCAGAACGAAGACTATAAGAAACTGGTCTGACAGTTGTTTTAATAGCTGTTACCTTTGGAGGGGCACTGACTGCAGTGGGCCATGAGGGATCTTGGGTAGTACCAGTAGTATTGTATTTCTTGATCTGGGTGGTGGTTACATGGCTGTGTGCACTTTGTGGAAAATCCATTGAATGCTACTATGTTGTATTTTGTGTTTTTTGTATTTTGTATATTTTATGTTTCTGCATGTCCATCATATTCCAATAAAAATTCTATTTAAAATTTCTAAAAAAAGAGAAAAAGAAAAACTGGTCTGAAAGACCAGGTAATAATAACAAAATATTGAGGGCTTACTATGTATTAGGAACAGAGTTTAAAAAATATGTAGGGGCGCTGGTGTGGCTCAGTGGGTTAAGCATCTGACTCTTAATTCCAGCTCAGGACATGATATCAGGGTTGTGAGATCGAGTTCCACATCGGGCTCCACACTGGGCGTGGAGCCTGCTTAAGATTCTCTCTCTCCCTCTACCCCACCTTAAAAAAAAAAAACATGTATATATGTATGTGTGTGTACACACACACACACACACACACAATACAGCAAGTTAGAGGCCTTAAGGTAAGGCCACCTGGGGAACGTGAATTAACAATGTTGAATGTAAGGTGCTTTTTTCTTCTTTTGGTGGAAATGGATGCCCAGGCAGGAAAGTTAAAGTTATCCTGGGAATGGAAGAACTGAGGAAGCAGGAAAAGGACCTGGATTCAGCTAAGTATTTGAGAAGAAACAAAGTATGACAAGTTTAGGTACAAGTGTTTTACATACCCTAGAAATGTTATTTTTAACATTATACTCATTGAGTTGAAGTTTGCAAAGAGTGAGACTTACAGGGTACCCATGAAGGACTGGGTTGGATGAGGACTGGCAAAGGTGAGCAGCAGGGCACTCTGGCTTACAGTTTAGCCTGCCTGATTCAGCTACCTGGAGGTACCGCTGAACACACCTCCCCTTCTGGCTGGCTTTCATCACCTACCCCTTTACTGCATAAGGTCAAAGGCCAGCAAGTGGCAGATTCAAGTCCAGATCTGCCAGAAATGTATAATGTAAAACTGCTAAGGAGCTTGGAATGATTTTGACTCTGTACTTCATCTTTTATGTATACAGCAGTAATATTTTCTGAACCAAAAATTAGAACGTATATTTAAGCATAGAATTTTTGAGAAATGCCTGGATGTGTGATGTAGTCCTAAAGTTTAGTTTGGGTAACAAAATATTGACATAGCCAGGATACTTTATAATGTATAATGATGATGCAACAGAGTACTGGGAATTGGGACATTTGGGTTGTGGTATCTAACTCTAAACTGTCACCAAATAATGCCTGCCATTTCTTCTTTGTAAGTGTCTCCAGGAATCACCATTTAATCTAACCTCCCCATATGTCTTGCCCTCACCCTCATGGAGTCACAAAATTAGTCTCCTTCCTGGTTGATCTCTCTGCTTCCAATCTTCCCTCCCTTCAATTCATCCTACACACAGCTGTCATATTAATTTCCTAATATACACTTTTATTATGTCACCAAACTGGTTCAAGAAGCCATGATTAATATTGTGAATATAAAGTCCAAACTCCTAAACTGGCCCTAACCTTACCTCCACTACTCTCTGCCATGAGCATGTATTCTAGTCAGCTCAGTCTTCCTCACACTGTGTGCTTCCATATGGCCTCCCACACAAGTTCATTCTTTCAGTTCCATGGCCTTGCTGAAATTATCCCACCCTCACCCCGAATGCCTTACCCTTTTCTTCCTAACATACTCTACCAATCTTTCAAGGTCTAGTTCAAGTTCTCTAGCCTCCAGCCTCAGCACTGTGATGCCGGCACTGAAAATTCCAAGCCATAATGATTTCTTCCTTCCCTAAGCTCTTTTCATATAACTACTATAGTTCATTACCTTTACCATTCTCTAAATGTGTTTCCAGTTAGACTGCAAGCCACCTGTGGGAAGAACTTCTTTGTATCTCTTGAAGCATCATGCTGAACACCTATTTGGTGCTCAATGAATACATGTCAGTCAGTTGATTTACTGACTGGAAAATAATTTTTTTTCTCCCTATCCAAAGGGAGTTATCATTAACCCCTAAGAGAACAAAACAAAGAAAGCCAGTTACCAGCCCCTAAGGCAAACTCATTCCCCACTCAAAGCTCAATGAAGACAAAAACTGTCTCTAAACTAGATAGAAACTCTCTGTTCTCACAAGGGAGCAGCCATGACTCAGGAATAATGGAGAGAGATGAGACCTACTACCAGGGTGATGCAGAGCATAACTGAGTCCACCCAATTCACCCACCTTCAATTCATTCTGGAGAACCAGCTCCTTCAGACTCTCATCCTTTTCCTCATTCAATAGACTGTAATTTCTCTGCACAAAGAGACAGATGTGCTTTGTGGGTCTCACCCTTACTCTTATGAAGGAAGAGAGGGGCGGATAAAGAAAAGACTATCATTAAAATCAGAAACAAATCAGAAGCTTAAATATTGGGGTTCACACTGGTACAAAGAAGGAAAATTCGAACAAATTTTTCTAGAGGGCCCCATTCCCTGAATCCACCTACACACAGAAGAAGGGCCATTTAGGCAAATGCCCTTTGGACAACAAAAATGATATAGTGGCGATGTCCACCCCATCTGAAACTACTCAGGTAATCAGAGTCATCCATGTCCTGTCTTTGCTCCTGCCTCTGTTCCACAAGTGTCCCTTAATTGAAAACATGGAATGCAGCAGGGCTCGGATTCTATGCAGACGAAAAGCAGGTTTTGGGGAACAGAAAAGTTCTGATAGCCTGAATACCAGTTCGAAGCTCAGCAGCATGGCTTTGAGTCTTCTAATCTCCTCCCTGAGTTCTCTGATCAGTTTCATATTTGCATCCTGAAACACAAAGAACTTGGTTTCACAAAGACTGATATCAGGCCCCAACCAGCTCTAAGATGCTACACAGAACTAGTTTGGAAAAAGTGGTTTACTCCTTTGGACTAACTTCTGAAGCAGTCTTCTCAAAGTATGGTCCCAGAACCACATCAACTCCACCTAAGAACTTGTTAGAAATGCTAATTCTGCTTCCCCACCCACCCGCCCACCACCTACCAAATCAGAAACTCTTGAGGGCTGGGGCCCAGCTGTGGTGTAACCAACCCTCCAGGAGGTGATTCTGATCTACACTCAAGTACGAGAATCGCTGCCCTTGAGCAGGAGGTGGACGGGTAACACAAGTGCCAGCACATGTGTAGGCAGTCGATGCTCATCTTCCTGTGATGTGACTAAACTTAGTACCCACCTAATTACATTGCCTTTTAAAACAGTCCACAGGTAGTTCACTCTTAAAAAAATTAAAAATAAAAATAAATAAATAAATAAAACAGTCCACAGATGGGCTATACAGGCCTGGCCACCGGGTTGTGATCCCTGCCCTGAAACTTTTCACTGAAATTGCAAAGCATATTTTTTAAATTTCTCATTGTTACTCCACTTTTCAAAACAAATAAATTCCTTAATATGCCCCTTTTTAGCCTGAAACAGAGGTCACTGCAGTTTACACAGAAAAGAAATAAAATACAAGCATACATCAACATAAACTCAAAATAGAAGCATAGAACACAGAAACTTTTAAATGATCTCCCTTAGGGTGGCAGTGGTACACCAGAGATCTTAAAAGGAATGGTCTCAGAGAAGTATCTAAAATAAATTATTCAAAAAGGCAACTGAATGAAGTCAGCAGAGATATGAGAGAAGGGTATGACACTGAAAGAAAGAATTCCACTCCATTTTCATTTGGCAAAGTCAGGCAAGTTGGGATGAGGGTGAAGAGAGAGAAAGACAAAGAAAGGAAGGAAAGGAAAGGAAACAAGAAAGGAAGGAAGGAAGGAAGGAAGGAAGGAAGGAAGGAATTTTAAAAATGAGAGAATAAAAGAACTTAGTGTAAATGATACCAGACCAAGACTTCAAATGAAGGCCTCACCTCATTTACCCGTGGCTTGTTGATGATGTGTTTGGCATTGGATGCATACCTCAGTGTGCTCATGGTCTCACTGTAGCAAGTGTGTGCAGGAGACACAGCTGAGGTAGAAGGAGAAAGTTAAAAACCACGCCAAGCCCTCCTGACCCAGCCTGTAACCACTTGCCTTACTGGTACCGTCCATGCTGTATTATGAAACTCTTAATGAAATGGGTGGTCATGGCCCTTTCTCTGAGGTAGAGTACCAGTCCCAACACAGAACCAGCTCCAGCATCCCACTCACTAGCAACCATGATAGTTTTGGAGTTGCCTCCAAGACTGTCCTTCAGCAGCCATGTCAACACGGAGTCCCGGTATGGGATGTAAGACTGCCTCCGGGAGGGCCCCCCTCCACTGCTGGTCCCAGAAGGAGAGATAGGGATCCCACTGTCACCACCATCACTGGCTGTACTGTTGAAGCTCTGGCAGCTGCTGAATGCTTGGGAATTCTGGGCTTTAAAGACAACAAAATAATAAAAGTGGAAGAAGAAAGGAATTGTAAAACACATGCATTAAAACAATGGTTGGAGAACACAAATTTAAGTATCACACTTTATAATCCCTCTCTGCATGATAGAATGCTACAAGTTTGAATCCTGAATTAGACTTTGGACTCAGGACACAGACTACCTGAGCCACAAACGGAGTTTTCAGTCTCCCCTCTTCTTGAAATGAGAGGGTTGGGATTATGACCACACAGTGTTCTCAGCTGCAGACAAATATCAATTTTTATGGCCTCAGTCAGAAGGTAACTTTATAAAAAAGAACCTTGTAAATGTCTACCCCATTTTCATAAAATGAAAACATGTGAGTTATTTTCCAAAGTCTCCCTCCCACTCTGATGATCCAGTCTATCAGCAAAATACCTAAGGTGGAGATGACAATTCCCAGAGTCACAAGAGACTTGTTGATATTGGCTCCTTCAGTAATGCGGTCCTTACAGTAACTGGGATCTGCTCTTTCACTAAAACAGTCAATGAAAACAAAAACAAAAGCAAAGAAGACACTGTCCTTATAATGTTGTTGAAAGACACTATCCATTATGTTGTACATTATATAAAAAGCTCACATGATAAATTCTTTTTAGAATTCACTACCAGAAAAAGTATTACCATCTTGTAATGAACTGGCATTCCTCCACTTGGGCAATAGAAATCAAATAATTCATTATATTTTCTTTATTTTGGCTGCCAGAGCAATTTACCTAACTGTAATGCTCATTTACAGTAATGATATTAGCATCACTATGCCCAATCTTTGTTTTAATTTCATCTATTAATGGCTTTATCATTATTTGTCAACTGTCAATGGGAAATACTAAAAAGTCATACTTCCAGGTGCCTGATATAGTTTCTTCCAGACAGCACTTCATTTTTCCCCCCAAAATGCCAGAGTTGCAGCTGACAGAGACAACACTTCATTTTTAATGGAATGATGTACCATATTAATAATTTAGCAGTTTTAAAATAAGAAAATTTGCTTTATCTCATCTCACACTTTTTTTTGTGACATTATCCCCAAGACTTTCTTCTTTCTGGATATACATGTGACTACAATTCATGCTTTCTTCTAATACTTCAAAGGTCTTATCTTCTCATTACCGCAGTATTTTTAAAAGATTTTTTTTTTCCAGTAACACATAGGGCTGCATACAATTAATATTAAGACAGAGAAAAAAAAGTATACTAACTCAGCTACTTCCACTTAGAGCAGTGTTTTTTGATCTTGGCTATACACTGGAATCACCTGGGCAGCTTCAAAAAATTACTGAAGCCTGCACTGCCTCTGACCTCACTAATAACGAGGTTTATTGATCAGAGGTGAAACCAAGGCACTGAGAATTTTTACAGGCCCAGGTGATTTTAATAGGCAGCTAAGATTTAGAACCCTTGACATAGAAGATTTTTTTTAGTTCCTGGAAAACTATAATTTCTTAACATAGCATTCAAAAATTTGGGGGTTTTTTTGTAATTTTCTCAGGATGATTGAAATGTGAAAAAAGATGGAACAAGTTTATTCCCTGTAAAATGGGCAAGAGCAAGGTCATTGTCAAGGGATTAATCCCCCTTGGCTTTGAAATCCTAATTACCTGCCTGCTAGGTCCACAAGGTTGATCTTGCTAGCAATTTCAGAGCGGAGGTTGTTCTCCAGGATTGCCTAAGGGAGAAAACACATTTAAAGCTTGTCATTTGACATGAACAGACATTTCTGCAAAGAAGACATCCAAATGGCCAACAGACACATGAAAAGTGCTCAACATCACTCGGCATCAGGGAAATCCAAATCAAAACCTCAATGAGGTATCACCTCACACCAGTCAGAATGGCTAAAATTAACAGGTCAGGAAATGACAGATGTTGGCGAGGATGTGGAGAAAGGGGAACCCTCCTACACTGCTGGTGGAAATGCAAGCTGGTGCAGCCACTCTGGAAAACAGTATGGAGGTTCCTCAAAAAGTTGAAAATTGCACTCCTGGGTATTTACCCCAAAGATACAAATGTAGTGATCCGAGGGGGTATGTGCACCCCAGTGTTTATAGCAGCAATGTTCACAATAGCCAAACTATGGAAAGAGCCTAGATGTCCATCAACAGATGAACGGACAAAGAAAATGTTCCACACAATGGAATAATATGCAGCCATCAAAAAAATGCAATCTTGTCATTTGCAACGACGTGGATGGAACGAGAGGGTATTATGCTAAGAG
>NC_138377.1:75296656-75319708 GCF_054177405.1 Leptonychotes weddellii | reverse complement strand
GGGGTGACTGGGTGATGGACACTGGGGAGGGTATGTGCTATGGTGAGCACTGTGAATTGTGTAAGACTAATGAATCACAGACCTGTACCCCTGAAACAAATAATACATTATGTTAATAAAAAATAAATTAAAAAATATAAAAATTAGGGGCGCCTTGGGTGCCTGGGTGGCTCAGTTGGTTAAGCGACTGCCTTGGGCTCAGGTCATGATCCTGGAGTCCCTGGATCGAGTCCCGCATCGGGCTCCCTGCTCGGCAGGGGGTCTGCTTCTCCCTCTGACCCTCCCCCCTCTCATGTGCTCTCTTTCATTCTCTCTCTCAAATAAATAAATAAATAAATAAAAATTAGGGGTTGCCTGGGTGGCTCAGTCGTTAAGCGTCTGCCTTCGGCTCGGGTGGTGATCCCGGAGTCCTGGGATCGGGCCCCGCATCGGGCTCCCTGCTCGGGGGGAGGCCTACTTCTCCCTCTCCCACTCCCCCTGCTTGTGTTCCCTCTCTCGCTGTGTCTCTCTCTGTCAGATAAATAAAATCTTTAAAAAATATGTATATATATAAAAATTTAAAAAATTTAAAAAAAAGCATACCCCCATAATTTAACAGAGTAACAACTCCTTACTATTAGCTAATACCCAGTACACAGATGTCTTTTTTTTTTCTTTTGGTTTGTTCAAATTGTGATCCAAATTAAGCCCCTATATTGCATTTGAAAAAAATAAATAAATAAAGCTTGTTATTTGGAACAGAGTGGTTTCTTTCCCCTTAGACGCCCTCCTAAACAAGGTGATATTCTGGATTTTTAGCCAAATCACTCAGGAAATCTGTATTTGAATGTGCTCTGAACCAGATGGGCTCTCAAAGTCTGATAAGTCAATCAGTAAGCCCTGGGTCCTTACTTCATTAAACATATGAGCAGGACTTGCACACAGTAAATCCACATACATTTATATTTGTTACATCTTTTTGATGTACAGACCCTTTATCATTATGAAATGTCCCTCTTTGTCTATAGTACATAGGTGTCTTAAAATTTATTTTTTTGCCTGACACTAACATAATACTGTAACTCTTATGGTTACATTTACATGGTGCATATTTTTCTTTCTTTTTTAAGATCTTATTTATTTATTTGACAGAGAGAGAGAGAGAGCACAAGTAGAAAGAGTTGTAGACAGAGGGAGAGAGAGAAGCAGGCTCCCCGCTGAGCAAGGAGCCTGAGGCAGGGCTCCATCCCAGGCCCCTGGGATCACGACCTGGTCCAAAGGCAGACACTTAATCAACTCAACCACCCAGGCGCTCCTACATGGTGTATATTTTCCTACCCCTTTACTTTCAACACACTTGTATCTTTGAATCTAAGGGCTGTTTCTTAGAGACAGCATATAGTTGAGTTTTGCTTTTAACTACCCATTCAACTTAATGTAATTATTGACGTATTCAGAATTGTACCTATTCTTTTTCTATTTATTTTCCATATGTCTCATGTATTTTTTGCACCTCTGCTCTTCCTTCACTGCCTATTCTGTGTTAAATAATTATTTTTTACTGTGCCATTTTAATTTCTAATTTTGAATTATAATTTTGAGCTACTTTCTTAGTGGTTGCTCTACAGATTACAATATGCATTACAACTTATCATGAATCAACCTCAAAATAATACTAACTTAATTCCTATAAATATAGAAACTTTACTCCAATATATCTTCTTTTCCTCTTCACTCCTTATATGCATCACAACTTATCATGAATCAACCTCAAAATAATACTTACTTAATTTCTATAAATATAGAAACTTTACTCCAATATATCTTCTTTTCCTCTTCACTCCTTTGTGCTATTAGTGTCCTATGTATGACAATGTATATATATGTGATATATGTAATACAGCATTATAATTATTTTTATACAATCTTATTTTTTAATAACATTGGAAGAAAAAATAAGGAAGAATATATTTATGTAGCTTTTTATATTAACCCACATGTTTCCTATTCTCAGAACTTTTCATTCCTTCCTGTAGACTTAAGTTACTGATACTGCTTTCTCCCAGCCTGAAAGATTTCATTTGGCTTTCTTGTAAGGTAGGCCTACTAGCAATGAATTCTTGGGTTTTTTTCTGTGTGTGTGTTTTTTTATCTAGGAATGTTCTTATTTCATCTTCATTTGGTAAAGTTAGTTTTGCTGCATATAGAATTCTTGGTTGACAGTTTTATTTTCTTTCAGCACTCTGTCTTCTGGGGTCCAATGTTTCCGATAAGAAGTTGACCATTAGGGGCACCTGGGTGGCTCAATTCATTAAGCGATGCCTTCAGCTCGGGCGGAGTCCTGGGATCGAGTCCCACATCGGGCTCCCGCTCAGCAGGGATCCTGCTTCTCCCTCTGACCCTCTCCCCTCTCATGCTGTTTCTCACTCTCTCTCTCTCTCTCTCAAATAAATAAATAAATAAAATCTTAAAAAAAAATAAGTCGACCATTAATCATGTAATTGTTTTCTTGTACATCGTGAGTCAGTTTTCTCTAACTGTATTCAAGATTTTCTTTTTGTCTTTCAACAATCTATGATGTGTCTAGGTACAGATCTTCTTATGTTTATTTTACTTGGAGTTCTTAAAATATTTGTATCTGACACTAATTTTCAACAACTTGGAATTTCTTTGGCCACTATTTTTCAAATTTTTCTTATGCCTATTTTCTCTTCTCTTTCTGGGATCCCCATTACACTTATGTTAACACATTTGCTGTGGTCCAATAGGTCTGTGAGGCTCTGTACATTTTTCTTTAATCTTTTTACTCTCTCTTCAAATTGGACTGTTTATTTATTTTTAAAGATTTTATTCATTTATTTATTTGTTAGAGAGAGGGAGAGGGAGCACAAGCAGGGGGAGTGGCAAGCAGAGCAGGCAGAGGGAGAAGCAGACTCCCTGCCGAGCAAGGAGCCTGATGCGGGACTCAATCCCAGGACCCTGGGATCATGACCTGAGCCGAAGGCAGCCACTTAACTGACTGAGCCACCCAGGCATCTCCCAACTGGATGATTTCTAATTGTCTATATTCAAGTTCGCTAGTTCTTCTGCCATCCTCATATGTGCTTGAGTCCCACTACTTTTTTGTTTCAGCTATTGTACACTTCAATTCCAGGACCCCCATTTTATATAACAATTTCTATGATTTTATTGAAATTCCCTAGAGTTACTGGCATGTTTTCCTTTAATTCATTAAACATGGTTTCCTTCAGCTCCTTGAACATATTTATATTAGTTGCTTTGAAGTCTTTGAATGCTAAATCAAACATCTGGAGCACTTAGAATCAGTTTGTTTCCCCCCTTCCCCACGACCATGGGTTGTACTTTTTAATCTCCTTTTGCATGTCTAATAATTTTTGGTTGAACACTAGACATTTTAGATAACATATTGTAACAACTCTGAATTCTGAATTTTTCCATCTTGAGGGTGGTAATGGTTGTTGTTTAGTTTCTCTGGTAACTTGCCTGGGCTAAAAATCTCTAAAATCTGCCTCCCCAGCAATATGTAGCCAAAGAGGTCTCCATTCAGTTTTTTCCTTCAGTTGTTTTTAATTCTAAGCTTGGCCTTTTGGAGGCCACCCTCTGTCTGCATAGGTGAGTGTTCAGCAAAAGACTGGTCAGAAGCTATAATCAAACACCTCAAGCCAATAAGATCTCTATTCTTTGTTGATGGATCAATGTGTGGACTGGGGAATGCATTAAAAGTTCAGTTTTAGGTTTAAGTTCTGCTCAATACAGGATATGTGAAGATCTTATTAAGCCCACTATGGCTGCATCATTTTCCAGAACTCCCTATTAAATCCCCAGACAATCTGCCAGTTCATCTCTTGCCTGAAACAGACCCATAATCTCAGGCTAATGGATCTCCAAACCAAGAGCACCATTCTGACAATGGCCCAAATCAAGTGAACTCTTCCAGCAATGGTAGCAACAAAGTAGCTGGTTTTGACTGCCTTCCATTCCCTGATGAACCACCTCACTTACAGAGACAGGTAGGGATGGGAACAGCCCAAGGCAATATACCACAGATTTGCACCATTCTTACCTGTAATTCAGTAGTTTTCTTGAATAAATGTCTTGGTTTATTATATGACTCTGGTCTATTTTTAGAGCAGAGAAATGGTTGTTTTGACAGTTTTGTCCAGGTTTATAGTTGCTTTTGGGGGATAGGATTTGCTGATCTACTCACTCCTAACTGAAGTAAATCTTCTACTTTTTAATAGGAGTAAATCTTCATAATAGAAGTAAATCTACTTTTTCATTTTAATGCTTATTTTCATTTCCATCTTACTTCTTGTTTTAATGCTCATACTGATCACAGATATAAAAGTACTTTGAAATGTTAAAAATAAAATATAAGTTGAAGATATTTTGATTAGTCTTTATGGAACTGCCTCTACCCTTTCTGGTGTAGAGCTTAGTAGATTGTAATGTAGGTCCTCTTTATAACATTAGGTCATAGTAGAAGACCTATAAATGGAAAGGTAGGAAGAAAGGAAAAGAAATAAGAATACAAGAAAGCAGTCAAAAGGGACTAGGAAAGGAAGAAATCTAAGCAAATAAAGGGGTAACCAACCTGTGTATAGTAGATAGTGAAGATGACATGGGATCTGCTGCTGGCCTCATGAACATGAGTAGCTGCTGTGATTCTGTGTACATAAAGGAAAACAATTAGGATAAGTATTGTTTATGCATGGTGGATCCTTAAGAATCCATGGGGAACACAAGAAATGTTAGTGCCAAGGTTAAAAGGTGAGAATCATAGAACATCCATATTTAGACCAGTTTGGTTAGGAGAGTGGTCCAAAGATGGCAGAAGCAGCATTCTAGGTACTGATATCTGAGAATAAAAGGCAGTGTAGCTTCATATTAAACCACATTAAAACATTTTTTAAGCAATAGAAGCAAAAATCAGAGTTGAAAAGGGGAATACTAGAGTGTCATCAACCTGGAAGAATACCCCTAAAACAGACCCATTTAAGTAGGACAAATGGAGGTAGAGAGCTTGCTGGAGAAGTGTCAAAAACAGAGAAAGTAAAATGTGATTAAACACTAAATATTAATCTTACAATGTCAGAAAGGGATTTGAAATGAGATCTTGAATTGTGTCAATGTCATACTTAAGCCAGGTGATCTTTAGAAATTCATTGCAATATTAATCCTTAAAGTAAGAAGAGCCTTCCCTTCATCTAAATCTAAGTCAATCATTATTCAGTTTAGGATCATGTCATTGACTTCTGTTCTCAGAGGAGCTGGAGAATTGAAGAAGAGTCAAACTCCAAAGGCAGGTCTCATGACTCAAGGATAGAAAAAGTGAAACCTGACACTTAAAGATCAAGGAACCCAGGATATCTGAAGATCAGAGGCAAGGGCCTCCAGGATAGTTCCATGAAACCCAAAGAGTAGAATGTTAAGTTTAAAGTTCTTCCTTTATGGTCAATTAACTTGGACTTGCTACTAAGAGGGTAAAAAGAAGACTATATCCCAACATTTTTTCCAGGTAAAAAAGGCTATTCTTTCAGGCATCTACTAAAACAGTCTGGGTATTTCCTAGTAACTAACAACATGGAATATTATCACAATTTACAATAGCTTATAGGAAAGTCTACAGTGCTTATTCATAGCAGATTCAAAACAGTCTTTTTTGGGTAGCCTTTACAAGTATGCAAAACTAGAAGAAAAACTGTTTTCTGAAACACTTTAAACTATATTGGATCTTATTTTTATCAAGCCTACAGAGAGGACAACGCAGGCAAGAATCTTTTCTTCGGTCAAAAAGTTATCTATTATGAGACAAAGCACAGAGTAACTCTGAGCTTACTGTCTTATATTATTATATGCAGAACAAACTCCAGCTTCACTACTGAGAAATGCACAAAATCTCAGCCACTGCCCCTTACCCTGGGTACATTACTGTTCTGAAAAAGGCGTCCTGATTGTGAATGTGGGGAAGCTGCAGAGAGAGGTACAATCATATACTCCAAAGGGGAATGAGCACACAGGAAAGATGAATGAGACTGAAAGGACAGCAACAAATAAACCTGTTACCTGTTTGCTATTCCCTCCTCCAAGAGTTGAATTACTTGCTTATAGTTGGTAACTACATGTTGAGATAAACCTATCAGATTTGTGAGGGAGGAAAAAAGAAAATAAAATTTTTGGTAAAGTTTAACTTCTTCCTCTAGGTCATTAACTTTATCCTATTTTATATCATTTGATAGGAAAGAATGAGAGAACTTGACTAAATCCCTTAAGATAATAAATTAAATCAACATATCTGTATGGGAAGCCTACTGTCAGGCATTATGATAGGCTCTGGAAACACAGGTCTCTGCCCTCACAGAGAATGTAGTCCAGAATTCATTTAGTGGTTATGCTAACAACAACAAAAACAACGGTAATTCCTTACAATTTAGCTATATAGGGTATAAGAACAGTTCTTAGATTACGTCATTTGGCCCTCACAAAACTGCTGAGGTAAACAGATGCTATGTGCCCCACAATCTGGCATGCAAAACATACAGCACACATGTCCCTACCCTAAACGCAGTTTACAATCATAAGAAGTTATAGTATACAACATAAATTATGGCCAAATGCCACAGGAATAGAAGAGATAATAAATGCTAAGGTGATCAGAAGAGTGGCCAGGGCAGGCTCCATGGAGGAAGGAGACTTGAATTTAGTCACTGAACAATGGGCAAGCTTCATATAGGTGAGGAGGAGCTTAAAGACATGAAAGTAAGTTTTTGTGGGTGGTTACTGACCAAGTGAAAAAGTGCCTTCACAACTGAATCAGAGATATAGGGACAAACTAACTTTGGCGGCTCATCGGTAAATATAATTACGCTAGAAATTAACAAAGCAATTTCAACACTGACTGGATTTCTTTATATTAAGAAATTATTGTTAAAACCACAATGAGTTATCACCTCACAACAGTCAGAATGGCTAAAATCAAAAACACAAGAAACAACAAATGTTGGTGAGAATGTAGTGAAAAGGGAGCCCTCGTGCACTATTAGTGGAAATGCAAACTGGTGCAGACACTGTGGAAAACAGTATGGAGATTCCTTAAAAAATTAAAAACAGAACTACCATATGGTCCAGTAATTCCACTATTCACCCAAAGAATATGAAAACTCTAATTTGAAAAGATATATGCATCCCTATGTTTATAGCAACATTATTCACAATAGCCAAAATATGGAAGCAGCCCAGTGTCCATCAATAGATGAACAGATAAAGAAACTGTGGTATATATATACAAGTGAATATTACTCAGCCATAGATAAGAATGAAATCTTGCCATTTGCAACAACATGGATGGGACTAGAGAGTATAACGCTAAGTGAAATAAGTCAGAGAAAGAAAAATACCATATGATTTCACTCATGTGTGGAATTTAAGAAAAAAGACAAATGAACAAAGCAAAAAAAGAAACCAAAAAAACAGACTCTTAACTATTTAGAGAACAAACTGTTGGTTACTGGAGGGGACAAAGGTGGGGGAATGGATGAAATAGGTAATGGGGATAAAAAATTTCTTAAGATGATGAATGCTGAGTAATGTATAGAATTGTTGAATCACTATATTATACACCTGAAACTATTATAACACTGTATCTTAACTATACTGGATATAAAATAAAATTTAAAAAATAAATTCTACACCAGAAACTAATGACACACTATGTTAATGAAATGAATTTAAATAAAAAATAAAAATAAATAAAATTGAAAATGAAATAAATAATAAATAAAATTATTATTATTTAGATGTTATAATAATTTTGTGGTTATGTTTTTTAAAAATCATTCCTTATCTTTTAGGGCTATGTACTAAAATGATGAACTGATGTGACATCTGTAATTTGCCTCAAAACAACACAGGATGAAGGAAAGTGAACAGGAATATAGATACAGCAGAAATGGCCAAGGGTTAATGATTATTTTAAGTGTGTAATGGGTACATGGGGGTTCATTATATTAGCCTATTTTTGCGTATGTTCAAAATTCTCTATAATAAAAAGTTTTAAATTTTTTTTAAAGATTTTTATTTATTTGACAGAGAGAGAGAGCATAAGCAGGGGGAGTGGCAGGCAGAGGGAAAGAAAGAAGCAGGCTCCCCGCTGAGCAGGGAGCCTGATGTGGGACTCGATCCCAGGACCCTGGGCATGACCCGAGCTGAAGGCAGTCGCTTAACCAACTGAACCACCCAGGCACCCAAGAGTTTTAATTTTTTTTTTAAGATTTATTTATTTTAGAGAGAGAGCATACGAGCAGGGGGGAGGGGCAAAGGGAGAGAACCCCCGAACAGACTACCTGCTGAGCATGGAGCCCAACATGGGGCCCAATCTCACGACCCTGAGCCAAAACCAAGAGTTGGATGCTGAACCAAATGAACCACTCAGGTGCCCCAAAGAGTTTTAAAAATTTAAGCAAGAATGGAGATTTTCTGCTTTTGGTAATGGCAAATGAGATAACACAAACCAATCCTTCCAGTAAAGACTATTAGAAAAATCTGGACAAAATATTAAAGACATAAGCTTTAAGGCACAGAGTGATAACCAGATAGCAAAAATTTTCCAGGCCATATATTGGGGGAAGATGGAAGTCTAGAGAAATGAAGCCAGCATTTGAGGACACTTTTCCTCTGAAGTCATCTGCCAAATCTTGAGGGCAAGTGACTGACAGCAGTTCTCCTGACAACCTCACAGGTCTAGGAAGATACAGACTGAAGTCCAGAGCCTACTCAGAGTTGCCCTGTAGAACCCTACTTGAATTGGAAACCCAAAGGGCTAAAACACAGGAATAAGGCTGAGTTATAAGTAAACAGCCTTTGGGGCACCTGGGAGGCTCAGCTGGTTAAGCATCCGACTCTTGATTTCCACTTAGGTCGTGATCTCAAGGTTGTGAGATTGAGCCCCACATCGGGGCTTAAGGGGCTTAAGCCCTTGCTTAAGATTTTCCCTCTCCCTCTCCCTTTGCGCCTCCCCCACCACTCAAAAAAAGTGGGGGGGAGGGGACAGTCTTTGAAGGGACTGCAGCTCAGCTTTGAATATTCTCAAACCTTAAATTGGACTGAGGTAATTCTGGATCACTAGCGAATGCAGAAACCTGGCACAAATAAAGATAGGTTGTCTGTATAGGAAGATACTACTGTCCTAGACCTCCAATTATTTCTATAAACAGTTTAGGAAATACCATCTGTAACAAAATTATAACAAACCAAAATCCAAGTATACCTGGCAATAAATAAATGAAAACCAGTAAAAATAATAGGCAATAGAGATGCAAGAAAGATTCAGATATTGGGGTTACAGTAACTTTAAAGTAACTCTGCTTACCATTTTCAAGGAACTGAAAAACAAGATTATAAACTTTCAGCGAAAATTGGAAGCTATAATGAAAGGATCATACAGAGATCCGGAAAATAAAAAGTACTAAAGTGAAACTAAGTATTCAATATCTAAGGTTAATAGGTTAGACACAGCTGAAAAAAAGTAGTGAACAGAAAGATAGGTCAGAATCATACCAAAAATAAAGCACAGAAAGACAAAATATAAAAAACAGAGATGGGAGGGTAAGAATCATAGCACATACAGGGAATAGTTCTAACACACCTGTAAGTACAGTTACAAAAGGAAAGAGTGGAGTAAAAGCAATTACTAGAAAAATAATGGTTTAAAAATGTCCACAACTGATAAAGAGGCATTAAACCACAGATTCAAGAAGCCCAGCATGTGTGAGTATGTGCATGCATGCACGTGTGTACACGCACACACACACACCTCAAAATCTATACCTAGGTATAGTAAACTGGTGAAAACCAAAGACAAAGGGAAAAATCTTTTTTTTTTTAAGATTTTATTTATTTATTTGACAGAGAAAGAGCACAAGCAGGGGGAGCAGCAGGCAGAGGGAGAGGGAGAAGCAGGTTCCTCGCTGAACAGAGATCCCGATGCGGGGCTCAATCCCAGGACCCTGGGATCATGACCTGAGCTGAAGGCAGATACTTAACCAACTGAGCCACCCAGGTGCCCCGCAGAGAGAAAAACCTTAAAGGAATTACTGAGAGATTATTTCTCAAAAGAAACAATGGAAGGCAGAAGACAATGGAATAAATTTTAAACGGTGAAAGAAAATAACTACCAACTTAAAATTCTATACTCAATGAAATCCTCTTCAAGAATAAAGAAGAGGGCGCCTGGGTGGCTCAGTCGTTAAGCGTCTGCCTTCGGCTCAGGTCATGATCCCGGGGTCCTGGGATCAAGTCCCACATCGGGCTCCCTGCTCGGCAGGAAGCCTGCTTCTCACTCTCCCACTCCCCCTGCTTGTGTTCCTGCTCTCGCTATCTCTCTCTCTGTCAAATAAATAAATAAAATCTTTAAAAAAAAAAAAAAAGAAGAAAGAAGAAATAAAGATAATTTCAACCAACTGAAAGTGAAGAGAATTTGTCAATAGCAGAGGAAAGACTAAAGATTATTCTTAAGGCTGAGGGAAAATGCCAGAGAGAAGGTAAGACATTAAAAAAAAAAAAAATGTAGAGCCACAAAAATGACATATAAAGAAGGGATAAATGGAGTTCAAGTCTTCTAAGGTTCTCTCATTGTCTAGGAAGAAGTACAAGTACCAGCTAATACTAAACTTTAATTCAATGATCCATGTTGTAATCTTTACAGGGACTACTAAAATAAATAGTAAGACAATGTACAAATAGTAAGCTAACAGAGGAGAAATACAGAATTTTAAAAATTAACCCAAAAGACATGAAAGTAGAGCAAAAGGAACATAAAAGAATGTAAAGAAAAAACACATGGTAATAGATTTAAACCTAAATAAAATTAGTAATTATATTAAAAATAAACAGACCCGCATACTCAAAAGGTCAAAATCATGATGCTACCTAAAACAAAGCAAAAGCCAAATAAATAATTTTGTAGGAAATACATCTAAAACATGTACAGAGGGGCGCCTGGGTGGCTCAGTCATTAAGAGTCTGCCTTCGGCTCAGGTCATGGTCCCAGGGTCCTGGGATCGAGCCCCGCATCAGGCTCCCTGCTTGGCAGGAAGCCTGCTTCTCCCTCTCCCTCTGCTTGTGTTTTTTTCTCGCTGTCTCTCTCTGTCAAATAAATAAAATCTTTAAAAAAATAAATTTAAAAAATTAAAAAAATAGAACACGTACAGAAAGGTTGAAAACATAAAAAAGATAAAAATGCAAATACTAACCAAAAGATATCGACATGGATGGAACTAGAGGGTATTATGCTGAGTGAAATAAGTCAATCAGAGAAAGACAATTATCAAATGGTTTCACTCATATGTGGAATATAGGAAACAGTACAGAGGATCATAGGGGAAGGGAGGGAAAACTGAATGGGAAGTCACCAGAGTCACAACCGTGAGACCGAGAGTCACAAGCTCTAGTGACTGAGCCAGCCAGGTGCTTGAGAGAATTCCTACATTTAAATGACCCCTTATACATAAAGTGTAAGAGGATGGGATGCCAGGGTGGCTCAGTCAATTAAGCATCTGCCTTCAGCTCAGGTCATGATTCCAGGGTCCTGGGATTGAGTCCTTCATCAGGCTCCTTGCTCAGCAGGGAGCCTGCTTCTCCCTCTGCCTGCCGCTCCCCCTGCATGTGCTCTCTCCCTGACAAATTTTTTTAAAAATCTTTTAAAAAAAGTGTAAGATGATATTATACTTCATGCAAATGCATTTATAAAATTTAGAGGGAATAGATTTTTCTTAGAAAAATACAATCTACTGGAATGCCTAGGTAGCTCAGTCGGTTAAGCACCCAACTCTTGATTTCCACTGGGATCATGATCTCAGGGTTGTAGGATCAAGCCCCCCATCTGGCTCTCTGCTGGGCATGGAGCCTGCTTGGGATTTTCTCTCCCTCTTCCTCTCTCCCTCCACCCTCCACTCCATGCAGGCTCTCAATCTCTCTTGCTCTCTCTTTCTCAAAAAAGAAAAAAGAAAAATACAATCTACCAAAATTGATGCAATAAATAGAGTATCTGAAAGAAATCAAATATATAATTTTAAACCTTCTCACAAAAAAAATCCTCCAGACCCAGACAGCTTTGGAAGGAAATTCTACCAAATATTTAAGGAGGAAATAATCCTAATCTTACAAAAGACCTTTCAGAAAATAGAAAAAGAGTATCTCTCAGCTCATTTTAGGAAACAAACACAATGTTTGTACCTAAACCTAAGGAGGGAGAAACAGAAGAGTAGGAAGAAGAGAAGAGGAAGAAGTAGAGGAGGAAGAGAACGAACAGGACAAGGAGGATGATTAATTTCACTCTTGAATGTAGATGCAATAAGCCCAAATAAAATATCAAAAATCCAAATCCAGCAACATATAAAAAGGATAATATATCACAATTAAGTTGGGTCTGTTCCAGGAATGCAAGATTGCTGTAACTTTCAAAAATCAATCCGTATATGGATAAAGAAGATGTGGTGTGTGTATACACACACACAATGGAAGATTACTCAGCCATCAAAAAGAATGAAATCTTGCCATTTGCAGTGACATGGATGGAACTAGAGGGTATTATGCTAAGTGAAATAAGTCAGTCAGGGAAAGACAAGTATACGATCTCCCTGATATGAGTAATTTGAGAAACAAGGCAGAGGATCATAGGGGAAGGGCGGAGGGGGGGGAATGAAACAAGACAATATATGGAATTTAAGAAACAAAACAAATGAACATAGGGGAAGGGAAGGAAAAATAAGATAAAACAGAGGGAGACAAATCATAAATGACTCTTAACTATAGGAAACAAACTGAGGGTTGCTGGAGGGGAGGTGGGTGGGGTAATGGGGTAAATGGTGATGGGCATTAAGGAGGGCACTTATGTAATGAGCACTGGGTATTATATGCAACTGATGAATCACTAAATTCTACCCCTGAAACTAATAATACACTATATGTTAACTAAATTGAATTTAAATTAAAAAAAAATTTAAGTATTTCCTCATCTTTAGAAAAAACAAAAGACAACAACAAAAAAATCAACCAGTATAATTAACCACATTAGCAGGATAAAGGACAAAAGTCATATGCTATAGAAAAGCATTTGTAAAAACACAGTAATTTTTAAAAAAGATTTTATTTATTTATTTGAGAGAGAGAGCACAGAGGGAGAAGCAGACTTCCACTGAGCAGAGCCTGATGCAGGGCTTGATCCCAAGACCCTGAGTTTATGACCTGAGCTGAAGGCAGATGCTTAACTGGCTAAGCCACCCAGGTACCCCAAAACACAATAATTTTATTAAAACATTTTTAGCACTCCTTCTATTTCTCTTCCCTGCACAATTTAGTCCTCAAGTTATCAAGGTGAACAGAGCAAGGTAGGCTACCATGAGGGTGAGGGGCTGCAGTGATGCAGATCAGGATGAAGAGCATGAAAGGAGGGGTACAGAATGCACCTGCATAGTGGGGAGCTAAGAGACAGGTAGCCCCACACAGAGTACTGGAACTGTGGTAATAGGGCCCAGCAGAGGGTGTCAAAGCACAGCCAGGCGAGGCAGGCACCCACATGAGAGAGAGGAGAGCAATGGCAAGGAGACTGATTACATGTAGGAGGGCAGATCAAAGAAGTATTTCCCCTGTTAAATAAAGGGATTACAGGGGTGCCTGGGTGGCTCAGTCAGTTGGGCATCCTACTCTTGGTTTCTGCTCAGGCACTGTCGTGGGATCCACATCGGGCTCTGTGCTCAGAGGGGAGTCTGCTAAGATTCGCTCCCTTTTCCTCTGCCCCTCCCTTCGCTTGTGTTCTCTCTCTCTCTCTCAAATATATAAATCTTTTTAAAAATAAAATAATTACAAATAGAAAAAGGGAGAAATTGAGAATGAACTCTGCTGTGTTGGACTGCAATTAGAGGTATTGGTGTGAACACAGATTACCTAGCTCTGTCCACTCAGAGGGACTACAAGTGGCAACATCAATAATAACAGGCATGCCTAGCACCTACACCTTAGCTTTAGCTTCTAAATACTATTCTCCAGTAAAAAGGAACAGGTATGACAAATAAAAATAAAAAGAAATGGCTGATTCCAAGACTGAGGCAAAGAAAGTAGAAGATGAGCCTAGAACACCTTTGTGCCAGAAAAGAAGGACATGCTCAAAGAATAACAGTGATCTGTCAAAATGTCACAGAAGTGCACTTGAAAGGGATTCCACTGACTAAATCTGGAATAATTTGAGCATCAAAATAAAAGAAAATCACAGTAACAGAATTAATTGAATAAAATAGATAAGCATGAATCTATACTGACAAACTGAAAATAAGATGAAGATTACAAAAGGAAAATAGCAATTTTAGAGCGAAGAAGGCTGGCAGATATCATCTTGAAAATCATGAGTAATGGGACAAACCAAAACCATACACCACTTGATGGTTGTCAACTTCATGAACATTAAAGAGAAACCAAGGAAACTTTACAGACCAAAGAAGACCAGAGAGATGCCCTAACAACATGCAACACATGATTCTCAAAGGGGCAATTATTGGGACAATTAGGGAAACTTAAATGGACTCTAAGAATTAGATGGTGGTAACATGCCAAAGTTAATTTCCTGATTTGGGTGGTTGTGTTGTAATTATACAGGTATATAGGAGAACATTCTTGTTTGAAGGAATGGAGGGAAAATTCCCTAAATTAATCAGGCGAGATGGGTCATTAGATTGGCAATTCACTCTCAAATGGCTCAAGAAAAAAGTTCTTTATATTGTACTTGCAACTTTTTAAAAAGTTTAATTTGTTTCAGTGTTAAAAAAAAACAAAAACTCTTAGAAAACTAGGGAAAGGGGCCCATAGGTGGCTCAGTCGGTTAAGCATCTGCCTTTGGCTCAGGTCATGTTGGGCTCTCTGCTCAGAGAGGAGCCTGCTTCTCCCTCTCCCTCTGCACCTCCCTCTGCTTGTGCTCTTTCTTTCTCTCTCTCTCTCAAATAAATAAATAAAATCTTTAAAAAAAAGAAAACTAGAGGAAAAAGGAGAATTCCCTTAATCTGCTATGGCAATGTTTCTCAAAGCTGGTCCAAAGACTAAGGCCAGTTCTCAAACTATTATTGGTACATAATGAGATAGATACAGAAATTGAGAGTATTAGCAACCTTTATAACAATGTGACAGAGTGATTTTATATCTTTTCAACTTGTAAAAAGAATTTGGGTTTGTAATTAGGATGTCTTTTTCATTTTTCTAGTAATTCATCTTTATTTTATCAAAGTGTTAGTTTGCCATAGATTGGAATTTAAAAAAACAAAACAAAAACCTGGTCCTTTGCAGGGCACCTGGGTGGCACAGTCAGTTAAGCGGCCAGCTCTTCATTTCAGCTCAGGTCATGATCTCAGGGTCCTGGGATCAAGTCCCACATTAGGCTCCACGCTCAGCGGGGAGTGTACTTGAGGATTCTCTCTCTCCCTCTACCCCTTCCCCACTTGCACACATGCACACGCTATCTCTCAAATAAATAAATCTTAAAAAAAAAAACCAAAAAACCTGATCCTTTGCTACAGACATTTTTACAAGTGTGTGATAAAGAATATTTGTTAAAAACAAACGCTATTGCAAACATCATATTTAATGGTATAATGTTAAAGCTTTGCCCTGGAAAACAAGACTAAATACTGCTAGCACTTTTATTTAATATGGTACCAGAGGTCCTAGTAAGTGCAGAAAGGCAAGCGGAAAAAAAGGTTTAAGAATTAAAAAGAAAACAAATAATTAAAAAGAAAAGAATTTTTATGCAGATTGAACACACAGAAAATAGCAAAAAATTTTTTTGACAATGCAATTACCTACCTCCAACACCTCCTGCTCTGTACCTATCCTTTCATGTTAAGATAAAGGCCAAGGCAAAAACACTGTACTATCTTGTTTTCACTTAAATGACACCAAGACCCTGTAATCACTGGCCTCTTATGTGTGCTTTGGGTAGGCCTATGTATGTTTCAGATTTCAACCAGTCATCTAATTAATAAACTCTTTAATGGAAAGTAATAGGCTACTCCCTTCCTTTCCTTTGATTTAGGCAACTATCAAGTTCTAGCTCACAAATCTGAACTAGAACTGTAAGTTCTTATATCTCCATTATTTCCTGGGACACCCTGAAGAGTATAGGTATCTAGCAGGTACCCAACAAATTCCCATAGAATTGGTTTCAAAGCAGAAACCACTTTCCACTTGGGAATCATATTCACAGAATATATGAGCCTGAAGAGAGATACACAAAGATACAGGCAGGGAGGCAGATAATATAAATTAATGAATAAAAAAGCAAACATTTAGAAAACTAAAAGTTTGCTGTAGGGGTGCCTGGGTGGCTCAGTCAGTTAAGCATCTGACTCTTGATTTCAGCTCAGGACATGATCTCGGGGTTGTAAGTTAGAGCCTCATGTCAGACTCCACGCTCAGCAGGGAGTCTGCTTGAGATTCTTTCCCTCTCCCTCTGTCCCTCCCTCTGCTCGCATGTGCGCACGTTCTCTCTCTCAAATACATAAATAAAATCTTAAAAAAAAAAAGTTTGCTGCAATGCCACCAGAAGGTAGTAATGGAAATAATAGTTCAGTGTGACTATTCAGGGTCTTAGCTTCTAAGGACGGTTCTATACTACTTGAGTTCAAGGCTCCTTCACTAAGAAATTCGAGGACTGTTGACCTATATTTGTCATGATTTGAGAAAGTCCAGACCAACTTTCAAAAACATGTAACCCAAAGGACCTAAGAGACCTTTTGCTGGGTAGAATTATTTCCTACCAACCATCTTCTCTCCCAAAAAGGGTTCGCTCCATGAAGGTCCAAAAGAGCCCTGAGATTTCAGTCCAGTTCCTATCATTGGCCTTGGGTATATCACTCAAGCTGAATGACCTTGCATAAGTTCCACCTTCTCTAGGTTTCAAGTACAATGCCAATCAAAGAATCTATGATCACAGGTCTCCTTGATGTACAGGATTCTGTCCCACTCATCTCTTCCTATCCTAGGCAAGGTTCCCAGTTCCAATCCTGCTCCAACTAGCTGTGTGACTTTGGGAACACACTGTAGCTTCTTGCAGCTTCGTTTTAGCTTCTGTGCAATGGGGACACTTGGACTACATCTGAGGTCTCCTCTAGTTACTGCCCCTACCACACAAACACACACACTAAAATAAAATAAAATACAAAGGTAAGAAATTTTGAAACTACTGCATCAACTCCTGGTCTGCCCTCAAAGTACTGCTTTATACAGAAATGTATATTCACAGAGTTTTATGAAGTAAACTCCACTGGCTTCCAGCAAAGCAAATGGTATTTTTTGTTTGTTTGTTTCCAGGCTGCTGTTTATGATGGAACATTTGGGAAAAGACACAGGTAGCAGAATCAGTGACTGACACACTCCATTAGCCATGCCCTGATAAAGAAGAGACCAGCCCTTGATCTTTCATGTCCGTCTCTTTGTGAGAGGAACAGGAGCATAAAATTCATGTGTTGCCTTTTATAAGTGGCCTGAAAGGGTAAAAAGTAAGACCTAGTCTAACAGAGTAAGACAGATGGTACCAAACACCAAATATCAGCACTTAATAAGGAAGCAGCTCAGACCCGTGCAGTGTGACATCTCCTCATCTCCCTATCGCCACCAGTGAAACTACCCTGAAAAGGAGATTAGCTGACCTGAAAATCAGTCCAGGCCCTCTGGACCTGGCATGACAGACCCCACCTTATTCCATGCCCCTTACCCCCTCATTCACCATGCTTTAGACACACTGGCCTCCTTGAAACCACCCAGCCCTTCTCTTAGGGCTCTTAGGGGAAGAGAATCACTCTTCCCCTCGCTACACCATTCTTCACATGATTGGCTCCTGAATCCCCTAAAAAGCATTTCCTGACCATGCCATGCAGATGGACTATCTACACGGCCCATTGTTCTTTTCCATCATGACATCTATTTTTTTGTTAGTCTTTATCACAACTTGTAATTAAGTGTTTATTTTCTGCCTCACCCCCATAAGACTATAAGCCCGCCTGTGAGGGCAGGACTGTCTTTTCTATTTACTGTTACTTATCCAACATCTAGTACAGTAGATGGCACATAGCAAGTTTCACTCTACATTTGTTGAATGAATCAGTGACCATTAGGAAAGCTTCCCAGAATTCAGTTTGGTCTCGGACCTCCAGGACCACAGTGGCTCACCTTGTACATAGGGCCCCATCTCTGGATGCTCTCTGACCCGCAGAGTGTAGGACTTTTTTTGATCAGATTGCTTCAGCAGGTCCCGTACTCGTTCGTTATAGATTTCCAGGAAACTAGAGACACGTAGAACAAGGCACATAATCAGATTTTGGAAAATGGTGACATCTTTTCAAAATTACATTTTAAAAAAAGGCAACATAGTTAGATTTGGGAAAAAGTGGGGAAAACACTAAGCCAAGAATCAGAAAGCCCTAATTCTTGATCTAGCTCTACCTCTGACACTCTAAGACCTTGACCATGTCAGGGTTCCCCCTTGAGTCTCTTTCCATGTGTGCACAATTGTGTTGCCACATCAGCTGTCATCACTTCACAGTCGTAGGTTTACAATGTCAGTCCTGATTCAAATTTAGCCTTCAAGAGGCTATTTCAGCACAGTTTTGGGGTATGCTGTCCCCAGCCTATACCTTTATCAGGCCACCAGACCACAGAATTTACAGGCTTGTTTCTTAAGTGATTTTCAAACATGATCTTTGAGCTCTTACTGTTCTGTGAAGGCATCTCGAGGGCCACTGCTAAGCAAGGAGGAAAGCTAAATGAGAGATTCTGGTCCCTACCCCTAATTTAAGTAGGAGAGTTCTCATTTTACCTGCTTTATACACTGGGATTCTTCTGTTTAAGATATGCTCTATCTTATAGGTACCTGCTGGCATTTTATTCCTTTTTAAAATAATAACATAGCTACAATTCTTAATTAAAATCAGCAAAGATTTTGTTAAATAAGAAAACAAACTTCTCACAGAAAGGTCTTCCTCATCAGAACACAGATGTTTGCCTGTGAAGCCACCGGCCATAAAAAAAAGGCTCCAGCTCAGATGAACTCTATGCACACTCCTCTTATAAACTGTTTCTCCTTCTTTCTCAGATTTGAACACAGGAAGCCCAGATGTCTCTCAGGATAGTGGTTCCCAGATTTCATGGATAATAAAACATTTAATATATATGTACATGTTTACACACACACAGGCCTACAAATTTTTACTTTGCAAACTTAAAAAATGTATAAATACTGTTTACTATCATTTAATTTTTAAAAAGGGCAATTATTCTTTTTGGGGTGATGAAAATGTTCTGGAATTATATAGTAAGGATGATTGGACAACCTTGTAAATATAAAAAAAATATCACTGAACTATATACTTCAAAAGCATGAATTTTATGGTATGTGAATTACATCTCATGTTTTTTAAAAAGGACACTGAACTCCAAAAAAATAGAATACAGAAAATTAAGGGTAATTGGGCAATTGGTAACCTTGCACCAACATTTTCGCTACAGACTGGTTGAAACTTCACATCGGAGTAGACAGCACTGTCTCAGAACTAGAGCTTAGAAACTACTGACCCAAAGAACAACCCAGCAGGAGCTGGAAGAGAAATTCCAAACGCTAGTATTAAACTGTAAGGAAAGTGAAGAAAAGGAAACCAGACAGGGCAAGCTGGTCCACAGGAAACACCTGTTTCTTAAGCCTAGGAACAGGAATTAAGTTTCCTACAACCCGAAGATCTAAGTATGTTTCTCATCTCCCTATACTGCAAAATATATTCCTGCTGTGGCTTTTCTCCAGTCCTCTGGATGACTCTTGAAACAGAGAGGACAGCTGAACATGCTAGAATTTGAGGTGGAAATGGAAATATTTTAGGCCCCAGAGCCTGAAAGGTTCTTACCTTACTTTTATCCTACGAGAGGAAGGCAGTGGGGCACAGTCCTCCTCCCTGATGAAGAGACCCTGCACAAACCAGAGGGTTGGAGTTTCACTGAAGGGAGTGTAAAAAGAAGGTCTACTTTGAGAGGATCTAGTCAAAAGAGAGTCTATACCTCACATATCCGTGGCGTCAGCCCAACAGAGGCCTGGAGAACAGAAGAAAGAAAAACATTACTGTTCATTCACAGCGAAACTCTCCCCCAACACCCAGAAACCAAGGTTGGCAAGGGGTGGACACATGGGCTCCCTGCGCTAGTCTCTTCCCTTTAGGCAGTTTCCATGGTGGTATATAAAAGACTATTTGCCTGACTCTTGGGAGACACTCATGGGAGGAAAGTACCAGCTGAAAGGCAGATCATCACCATAAGAAGGAAGAGAGGAGAAGCTAACAAACCCAGGTACCTGCTTTCACACAATAAAGGTTACATCCTTCTTGGATAAACCTATTTACCACTCTGGTCCCTCCCAGAACCTTTCTATCCTTATACACACAGGAGAACTAGAATACATGGTGTTTAAAATAAACATTTAGGGAAAAGCAGCTTCTTTTTTCATGTTGGGTCCACTGCTAACTTGTACATAGGTTAAAGGTTGTATACCCTGGTTTAGTGGGCCTTTTCTTCTTTTAACTTCAAATATATAAAATCACACTAAACACGGACATAGTAAGCAATGAGTTGAGCACAAGGTAGCAAGGATAATCTTTCAGGAGGAAAAGTGTCCCAGAGAATGCTCCTGTGTAGGATTATTTGCCACCTGCCACACCAGTTCAACTCACCAAGATACTTCTAAACCTGAAACAAAGAGGTATGATTAAGGACCTCGACCCTTCCAATATTCCATGACAAAGTAAGGCTCTCATAAGTCCTTCACACTTTTTAAACCTCCATCCCAGTACCTGATTCTCCTGCTTCTTTCCAAAGTTCAGATCTAACACACATAGCCCCATTTCTGCACAGCCCTAAGCAACACTTCACATTCAGTCTGGGGCTTGTCCACACCAAAGGTCTTAAAAAGCTTCAAGTGATGAACTTGGAAATGATATGAGAAATTCAGGACTGACAAGGTCAGCTTTGTCAAAGGGAGTTATGTAATTCTAAGGTTCTTCAGGGTTTAATAAAGAGGGGCTAATTAATCAAAGTTCACCTTTCAATTAAAGGGCTGAGAAACCCATTCTTAATACAGAAGAGAGCCCATTAAATCTTATTAAAGTTGACTACTAAATTCGCATTCTTTCTCTCAGTAACAAGGACAGTGTGAGATTCAGGCTTGCTGCAGCAATAGAAAGAGATCATATTCCAATACCAATAACTCACTGGGGTCCCCAGCATGGTGTATGTCTTCCCAGAGCCTGTCTGCCCATAGGCAAAAAGGCATATGTTGTAGCCTTTAGCAGCACCAGACAATACTTCAGTCCCCAAATCCTGGAAAACCTGTCACAATGAAAGTAGAATACATGTCACTGTAGTCCTTCCCATACCAGATTGAGGGACCATATCATTTTAAAATTTATAATGTCTAGCATTGTGCCCAGCATACAGTAAGCACTTTAAAATATATTTGAATGAATAAATTTCCCCTAGCAATCTTTTTTCTGAAACTGAATTGATTCTTGAGAAATTATAGGGAATTTATAGTCACGTGTGTTTGAAACACTTTATAATATTTTTAGATTAAAAATAACCCAAGGTGGGATGCCTGGGTGGTCAGTCGGTTGAGTGGCTGCCTTCAGCTCAGGTAATGATCCTAGGGTCCTGGGATCGAGTCTCCCATTGGGCTCCTTGCTACGCGGGGAGCCTGCTTCTCCCTCTGCCTGCAGCTCCCCCTGCCTGTGCGCACGCTCTCTCTCTCTGACAAATAAATAAATAAAATACTAAAAACCCAAGGCTCAGTCGGAAGAGCATAGGACTCTAGATCTCGGGGTCATGAGTTCAAGCTCCACATTGGGTGTAGAAATTACTTAAAGAAAACTTAAAAAAATTTAAAATATAATAACCCAGAATAGTGATGTATGGAATTGATGAATCACTATATTGTACACCAGAAACTAATATAACACTGTATGTCAACAAACTGGAATTAAAAACTTAAAAAAAAATAATCCAGAGTTGTACTTACACTTCTTTTTTTAAATTTTATTTTATTGAAATTCAATTAACATACAGTGTATTACTAGTTTCAGACATAGAGTTCAATGATTCATCAGTTGCATATTAACACCCAGTGCTCATTACATCACGTGCCCTCCTTAATGCCTATTACCCATTACCCCATCCCCCCACCCACCTCCCTTCCAGCAACACTCAGTTTGTTTCCTATAGTTAAGAGTCTCTTATGGGGGCAGTTAACTATCAGTTAAGCATCTGCCTTCGGCTCAGGTCATGATCCCAGAGTCCTGGGATCGAGTACCACATCGGGCTCCCTGCTCGGCAGGAAGCCTGCTTCTCCCTCCCCCACTCCCCCTGCTTGTGTTCCTGCTCTCGCTGTCTCTCTCTCTGTCAAATAAATAAATAAATCTTTAAAAAAAAAAAAAAAAAAAGAACAATGTTTGGAACAAAGTGAGCACTAATTAAATAAAAGTTTTTCTTGTTATTACACCTTATTTTTTCCATTTTTCTGTATAAGGACTACTCAGTCATCTTTCTTTCTGATACCCTCATCAATTTTAAAAAGAGCTATGTACTTATTTTGGAAAATAGATACCTGAACACAGATACCATAGTTAATACTTCCCAACTTCACATAGATAGACTTTTGAAAAACTTCTACTTTCTAGCCTACTAAAAATTTATTTCAAAAAAACCCTTCACACAGCATAATACCCTATTATGCTGAGTGAAGTAAGTCAAAGAAAGACATGTATCATATGACCTCACTGATATGAGGAATTCTTAATCTCAGGAAACAAACTGAGGGTTGCTGGAGTGGTGGGGGGTGGGAGGGATGGGGTGGCTGGGTGATAGACATTGGGGAGGGTGTGTGCTATGGTGAGCACTGTGAATTGTGTAAGACTGTTGAATCACAGACCTGTACCTCTGAAACAAATAATACATTATATGTTTAAAAAAAAAAAAAAAAAGAAG
>NC_138377.1:75269743-75296156 GCF_054177405.1 Leptonychotes weddellii | reverse complement strand
ATGCAAACAATGAATCAAATGAACCCTACATCAAAAACTAATGATGTAATGTATGGTGATTAACATAACATAATAAATTTTTTAAAAAAAGAAAAATACAACATGAATTCATAATGCTATTTCTGATTGATTTTTAAGATTGTAGGATTTTTAATTAACTTCCTTGATTTTATACTGTATCATTTTTATGCTGAAAATTATGGTACCTAATGATGGCAATATAGTCGTTTAATACAAATATCAATACTAATCACATGACTACCGAATGCAGTTTATCATTTATTTCCATTTTTATTATCCATAGAATACTTGGGATGTATAGTCAAAATGCCATGTTTTAAAGCCACTTCAAGTAATTGGTTTTTTTTATGTGGTTATGCCACACACTTTATATGCAGTTAGGCTCCTTCATTTAGATGTACTTTCAGATTTTAAGGGATTGTTTGTTTTTCTTTTGTGACTAAACTTTAAAAAATTATGTAAGACATTTACAGTCCAAAATAAAAAGCATTTAATAAATTAAAAAAAATCCTTCACAAACCATTAAAGTAATAAATCATTAAAACTCTTCACATCTTGAAGGTTTTTGCTGGAGCCTAGGGATTATTATTTCCCACCTATAAATATGAAAATCATGTCATTTATAGGAAGTTCCTATCCAACAAAATATATTAAGTTCTTGGCCCTTAATACTTTTCCACAGAAAGTCTTCATATATATATATATATTTTTTTTTCTGGCTTCTGTTTTCTATTGAGGTATATTTGACATAACACTATATTAGTTTCATGTATACAACATAATGATTCGATCTGATATTTACATATATTCCAAAATGATCGCCTCAAATCGTTAATATACATCAGCATACATAGCAACCAATTTTTTTTTACCATGATAAGAACTTTCAAGATCCACTCTCCTAGCTGCTTTCAAATATACAATACAGTATTATTAACTACAGTCACCATGCTGTCAATTACATCATCATTACTTATTCATTTTGTAACTGGAAATGTGTAGATTTGACCCACACGTTTCTATTATAAAATGAAGTTGCTATTATAAAGTAAGATTTCACACAGAAAAGAAATTCTTATTAGTTTTTAATTTATCTAAAGGAATATTTATGAGAAAATGGCTTTAAATTCTACTATGTATTTTGTTTAATATTAAATATTACTTCTCTTGATCTATAAATCCATTGTTAAAAGGATTCAACTAGAAAACTTTTGCTATTTAATGCAGTAATAGATATCATCTTTACTGACAGGAACAACATTTGAGTATCAACTGTGAGAATTATTTTTATTATATAAATAATGTATTAAAAATAGGAAAAAAGGGGCGCCTGGGTGGCTCAGTCATTAAGCGTCTGCCTTTGGCTCAGGTCATGATCTCAGGGTCCTGGGATCGAGCCCCACATCGGGCTCCCTGCTCAACGGGAGGCCTGCTTCTCCCTCTCCCACTCCCCCTGCTTGTGTTCCCTCTCTCGCTGTGTCTCTCTCTGTCAAATAAATAAAAATTTTAAAAAAAAAAATAGGAAAAAAAACAGAAAATGCTGATAAACAAAAACAATCCCACTATCTAGAGATAACCACTGTTAACATTTTGGCATATAGCTTACTCTTTCAGGCTTTTGTTCTATTCCTAGATAATACTGAATGTCCCATCTAGGTCTTAAATTCTGACATACAGTAATTAAGAATACTTGAATATCATTTCTTTAGAATACTAAACTAAACCTAGTTGTTTCATTTTTTTAACTTGTTACAATTCTTAATTTTTTTTATTTTAAAATTTCTCTTTAATTTTCCAAGTGGAAAGGCATGCTACAGCCCCACCCAACAGGTATCCAAGTCTACCTAAGCCACAGCCCAGGCTCTGCTGTCCACCTGGCAGGTGCTACCCAAAGTGCAAGCAAGGTGTCTAGGAAGGGGGGAAAAAAGCCTCATCTGTGTCATGTTTGCCAAAATAACCCCACAAAGTGTCAGGAAACATTGTCCTCCCTTCATAAATGTCAGGTAAATTCTGGGCTAGTTCTTCAATCCCACTGCAGGTCATTCATCTTTGGGTCTCTACCCAACATAAATGTTTACAGATGGTCCATTTCCATTTTAAGCCTGGCCAGAAGTTAATCATCATTTGGATCCTAGTCCAAGTAAGGACCAGATACCATCCCTGGTCTTTTGTAGCAGATTTATCCAAAGGAAACAGGCAACAGCCTGTATTTGACAGATGAAACTAGATTTCCTACTAGGTTTCTCCATATTATAAGGTGAAATATAGAGAGATTTATTTCCCATATTCATTCATACTGTAAATGTACACATACACTAACTACCATGGAAATTTTAAACAGTCCCCAAGGAACAGGAAGAGAAAGAAACAACAGAAGGTTTAAAATGCAAGTAAACACAAACAAGGCCAAATGAAACCTATGCCACACCCAATGAGAGAAAGAAGAATCAATATTCTGAAAGAAACTAGTCTTGACACAAGCAGGTCTCAGAAATAGATTTCTCTTCACCTTGGGAAGCAAATATTTATTAAATTCCTAAAAGGGCCCTACCACTGCAGGGGACACTGAGAGAGATTTGAAAGACATTTAAAACATTGTCTTGGTTCAAAATGAGCTTACAATATGGTTGAAGAGACAGACCACACAGTTAGTAAAAAGTTCAATACTAGTACATAGTAAAATATGAATGAAGGGTGGATATAAATATATTTGAGAAGGGAAAATGATTATGGGCTGGGGGAGTTAGAGAAATCTTCATAGCAGACATGGCACTTGATCTGTGTCTTAGGCATGTTTTCAGAGAAGTCCCTTCTTTAAATTACATCCCCAGATAAAGGCCGCCCCTCTTAATCAAGAGTGACCCCAGGACCTCACCACAAAATCTAAAATGTATCCTTGTCATTTTAATTCTTCAGAAAGTCAGAGTTCTGGCTGAAACAATAAGACAACTACTTTACTCTGAAAAACCTTTGGATCTCCATTTGCCAACTCTAAATATCTGGCTGTCAACCTTGGAAAGTTCATGCTTAGGACCCAATATCTCCCACCACAGGAACAACAAACATCCAGGGAAGTAATCCCAGAAATGACCAAATAAATCTCTCCCCATTCCTTCATTCAAGTTACTTTATTTGAACAAGGAGGTATGGGTACAAAAGGATAGACATCAGCAGCTACATATTCTTAGCCTCAATGGAAGGGTCCCACTGGTAGTGGCAGTGGCCCATTCACATTATGCAACCCTTTAGTGGTATGAAACTATCACTTCCTAAAACGAATACTACTCGGCACGTGGGTGGCTCAGTTGGTTAAGCGACTGCCTTCGGCTCAGGTCATGATCCTGGAGTCCCGGGATCGAGTCCCGCATCAGGCTCCCTGCTCAGCAGGGAGTCTGCTTCTCCCTCTGACCCTCCCCCCTCTCATGTGCTCTCTCTCTCTCTCATTCTAATAAATAAATAAAATCTTTAAAAAAAAAATAAAATAAAACGAATAATTACTCTGTGGTGAGATAAAACAGCATCTTTCTGGAGTTTCTGCTTGGGTTTTGTAAACTAGCCCTCTTCTCACAATGCCCTGTAAGATAACTGATCTATGAGATCCCTCCTGAAGAGGGAAGAGTAGGAGACAGAAGGGCTGCAATTTTCTCAACCATGACACAGGACTAAAGAATCTCCCAGAGTGGTCCCACTTAAAATTTCTCAGACCCTATAGCTACTGTCATCATTAGAGAACTAGGGGGCATTTGGAAAAGACCAAAGCATTCAGCCTTTATCTAACTGGACTCATTATATTGCTTTAGTCAGCAGAAAGAAGGAAAAATAAAGGCTGAAATATACATGCATTTCTATCTCACTTTCTTCTGTCTCCTCCAAAACTGTACTTATTATCTATAATGTAGACACTGTAATTTAATATCGCAATATATTATCAGCACTTCCAAATCAGTATCAGTCAACATCCCAAAAGAAAACTGGAAGAACTACCCAAATGCTACTGCTGTGCACAATATATTTTCATTGTAGTTTTCCATCTTTCTACAAATATTTAAGTTTTATATGGTTGCTACTCAGAGTATATAAGCTCTTGTGTACTGCTTTTCATTTCTATATTTTCTGAAACACTTAAGCATTTTAAACATTTCTGTTATTCATTTTCACAATTATAATTTTATAGATTCATAATTCACACAACTATCCTAAAGAGTTAACAATTGACTGTTTTCTTATTCTTGTTCCAACATGAATGAAACCCAAAACTCCCATCAAGAAATATTAGTAGTGGGGCACCTGGCTATCTCAGTCGGTAAAGCATGCATGCAGCTCTTGATCTCAGGGTTGTGAGTTTGAGCCCCACACTGCATGTAGCGATTACTTAAAAATAAAATCTTTTTTTTTTTTTAAAGATTTTATTTATTTATTTGACAGAGAGAGACACAGAGAGAGAGGGAACACAAGCAGGGGGAGTGGGAGAGGGAGAAGCAGGCTTCCCGCCGAGCAATTAGACAAGCTTATACATTAAGCTATGCTCACAAGTGTAGCTACCATCTGTCATCATATAATGGTATTACAATATCATTGACGATATTACTTATGCTGTGCTTTTTACTCCTGTGATTTATTCATTCCATAACTGGAAGCCTGTATCTCCTACCTCTTCACCTATTTTAGCCATCCCCCCAGCTCTTTCCCCTCTGGCAACCATCATTTAGTTCTCTATATTTATAGGTATGATTATGCTTTTTGTTTTTCATTTGTTTTTTTTAGGTTACACATATGAGTGAAATTATATGGTATTTGTCCTTCGTAGTCAAAATATTTCACTTAGCAGAATACCTTCTAGGTCCATCCATGTTCAATTTCATCTTTTTTAATGGCTGCATAATATTCCACTGGACACACACACACACACACACACACACACACATCCCTACGTTTATTGCAGCATTATTTACAATAGCTAAATTATGGAGGAAAGCCCAAGTGTCCATCAGTAGATGAATGCTAACTATACTGGAATTAAAATAAAAAACTAAAAAAAAAAACTCATACGGATGCATATATCTTTTTGAATTAGTGTTTTTGTTTTCTTTGGGTAAATACCCAGTAGTGGAATTACTGGATCATATGGTAGTTCTATTTTTAATTTTTTGAGGAACCTCCATACTGTTTTCCACAGTGGCTGTACCAATTTACATTCCAAGAGTACATGACGGTTCTTTTTTCTCCACATCCTTGCCAACATTTGTTTCTTGTGTTTTTTATTTTAGCTATCCTGACAGGTGTGAGGTAATATCTCATTGTGGTTTTGATTTGCATTTCCCTGATGATTAGTGATGTTCAGCACCTTTTCATGTGTCTCTTGGCCATCTGTATGTCTTTGAGAAAATGTCTAGTCAGGTCTTCTGCCCATTTTTTAATTGGGTTATTTGGCTTTTTGGTGTTGAGTTGTTTAAGTTCTTTATATATTTTGGATATTAACCCCTTATTGGATTTATCACTTGTGAATATCTTCAACCTTCTATTCAGTAGGTTGCCTTTTCATTTTGTTGATAGTTTCCTTTGCCATGCAGAAGCTTTTTATTTTGATGTAATCCCAATAGTTTATTTTTTGCTTTTGTTTCCCTTGCCTGAGGAGACATACCTAGAAAAATGTTGCTACAGTTTATGTCATATAAATTATTGTCTGTGTTCTCTTCTAGGATTTATATGGTTTCAGGTCTCACACTTAGGTCTTTAACCCATTTTGAATTTATTTTTGTATATGGTATTAGAAAGTGGTCCAGTTTTCCATTCTTTCACATGTAGCTGTCCAGTTTTCCCAACACCATTTATTGAAGAGAATGCCTTTTCCTCATTGCTTGCCTCCTTCATCATAGATTAATAGGCCATGTAAGTGTGGGTTTATTTCTGGACTCTCTATTCTGTTCCACTGATCTATGTGTCAATTTTTGTGCCAGTACCACACTATTTTGATTACTACAGCTTTGCAGTGTATCTTGAAATAGAGCATTATGATACCTCTCTTCCAGCTTTGTTTTTCTTTCTCAAGATTGTTTTGGCTATTTGGGGTCTTTTGTGGGTTACATACAAATTTTAATACTGTTTGTTATAGTTTTGTGGAAAACGCTATTGGTATTTTGATAGGGATTGCATTGAATCTATAGATTGCTTTTGGTAGTATGGACATTTTAACAATATTAATTCTTGCATTCATGAGCATGGAATATCTTTACATTTGTGTCATCTTCAATTTCTTTCATCAGTGTTTTATAGTTAGTTATATCAGTTATATAGTTATAGTTATATCAGAGTACAGATCTTTCACCTCCTTGGTTAGGTTTATTCCTAGATATTTTATTATTTTTGGTATAATTGTAAATGGAATTGTTTCCTTTCTCTTTCTGCTACTTTGTTATTAGTGTATAGAAACAGTACCAGCTTCTGGGTATAAATTTTGTATCCTGCAACTCTACTGAATTCATTTATCAGTTCTAGTAGTTTTTTGGTGGAGTCTTTAGGATTTTCTATGTAGAGTATCATGTCATCTGCGTATAGTGACAGTTTAACTTCTTTACCAATATGGATGCCTCTTTCTTCTTTTCTTGTCTGAATGCTGCAGTTAGGACTTCTAGTACTGTGTTGAATAAAAGTGGTAAGAGTAGATATCCTTGTCTTGTTCCTGATCTTAGAGGAAATGCTTTCAGCTTTTCACCATTGAGTATGATGCTGGTTGTCAGCTTTTCATATGTGGTCTTTATTATGTTGAAGTATGTTCCCTCTAAGCCCACTCTGTTGAGAGCTTTTATCATGAATGGATACTGAATTTTATCAAATGCTTTTTTTTTTGCATCTACCAAGATGGTCATACGAATTTTATTTTTCATTTTGTTGATGTAATATATCAAGCTGATTTGCAAAATACTCAACTATTCTTGCATCCCTGAAATAAATCCCACTTGATCATGGTGAATGATTCTAATATTTTTTGAGGATTTTTGCATCAGTGTTGTTCAGGGATACTGGCCTGGAGAGAGAGAGAGAGAGTGTAGTGTTTTTATCTGGTTTGGTATTAGGGTAATGCTGACCTCATAGAATATATTTAGAAGTTTTCCTTTCTCTTCTATTTTTTTGAAACAGTTTGAGAAGAATAGGTATTAACTCCCTTAAATGTTTGATAGAATTCACCTGTGAAGCCATCTGGTCCTGGACTTTTGTTTTTTAGTAGTTTTTTGATTACTGATTCAATTTCATTGCTAGTAATCTGTCTGTTCAAATTTTCTATTTCTTCCTGATTCAACTTTGGAAGATTCTGTGTTTCTAGGAATTTATCCATTTCTTCTAGGTTGTCCAATTTGTTGGCATAGAAGATTTCATACTATTCTCTCATAATCCTTTGTATTTCTGTGGTGTCAGTTCTCTCTGATTTTATTTGGGTCCTTTTTTTTTAAATGAATTTGGCTAAGGGTTTTATCAATTTTGTTTATCTTTTTCATTTATTTCTGTTCTGATATTTAGTACTTCCTTCCTCCTACTCAACTTGGGTCTTGTTTGTTCTTTTTCTAGATCCTTTAGGTTTTAAAGTGAGATTATTTGACCTTTTTTTTGTTTGTTTCTTAAGGTAGGCCTGTATCACCACAGATTTTCCTCTTAGAACTGCTTTTGCTGCAATGGTTGGGTTATTTTTAATTAACTCCATCCACACTCAAGTTCTCTCCTCCCACTCTCATCTTTGAGCTGTACAGTGTCAGATCAGAATCAGTGAGAACTCATGGCTTTCAACAGAAAAAGATACAGAAATAGATATGATGTAACTGTGTGTGTGTGTGTGTGTGTGTGTGTGTACACAAATGTATCATCCCTAGCTTTGTCTAACTCTGCTGAGAGGACCTGGAAGCAGTGATACCCCCACAGCAATGACCACAGCTACCACCCAGATCTCAGCTTCTAAATATCATTTTCTACTAATAGGAACAATTTGAGCATCATAATAAACAATGATAATAACAGACTGTAATTCACTGAATAAAATGGGAAACCATCAATTAATACACATATAAATAATTTGAAAATTTGACAAGAAATGGGATATTTACATAGTAAGTACCCCTCAACAAAATATTAATTACAAAGAGGGGGAAAAGAGTAACTTCACAGTGGAGAAGCCTGGCAGATGCCACCTTAATCAAGTAATCAAAGTGAACTCTGTGATATTCCTACCAAAATGTATAATCTGAATCTAACCATGAAGAGACACTGGACAACCAAATTAAGGAATATTCTACAAAATAACTGGCCTGTAATCTTCCAAAGTGTCAAGATCATAAATATAAGGAAAAACTGAGGAACTGTTCCAGACTGAATTAAACTAAACATAAGACAACTAAATGCAATAAGTGATTCTCAAACACATCTTTTTGGTATAAAGGGCATTACTAAGACAATCAACAAAACATGAATGGGGTCTAAAGATGAGATGGTAGTAATGTAACGCTTTAATTTCTCAATTCTGAAGGTTGTATTGTGGTTATATTAGAGAATGTCATTTTCTATAAGAAAATACACACTCAATTACTTGGGGTAATTGGACATCAGGATGACAACTTTCAGGTGGCTCAGGAATAAGTTTTAAATGTACTTCCATCTTATCTGTTTTTCCTCATTTCAAAAAAAATTTAAGTTTATAAAAAGATGTAAAATATGACATCATATACATAAACACGGAGGGATAGAAAAGATGTAGAACTTTTAAGAATGTGTTAGAAATTATGCAACCATCAACTTAATATAGAGTGCTATATATTTAATATGTTATATATGAACCTCATGGTAATCATAAACCAAAAATCTATAATAGATACACAAAAAATAAAGAGAAAGGAATCCAAGCATTATGCTGAATGAAGTCATCAATAACAAGGGAAGAGTAAGAGAAGGAGCAAAGGTAGACTACAAAAACAACCAAAAAAACAAATTAACAAAACAGTAATAAGTACATACCTATCAATAATCACTTTAAATGTAAATGGTCTAAATGCTCTAATCAACTGACATAGGGTAACTGGATAAAAAACAAGAGCCATCTTTATGCTGCCTATAAGAGACTCACTTCAGACCTAAAGACATATACAGACTGAAAGTTACAGGGATGGAAAAAGATATTCCATGAAAATGAAAGTGAAAAAAAGCTGGGGGAGCAATACTTTTATCGGACAAAATAGACTTTTAAAACAAAGACTGTAACAAGACACAGAGAATGCTATTACATAATGGTAAAGGGATCAATCCAACAAAAGGATATAACACGTGTAAACATCTACGCACAGGAGCACCTAAATATATAATGCAAATATTAACAGACATAAAGGGAGAAGTTGACAGTAATATGCTAATAGTAGGGAACTATAACACCCCATTTGTAAGAATAGATAGATCATACAGACAGAAAATCAGTAAGAAAACAATGGCCTTGCATGACATATTAGAGCAGATGGACAGCTACATGCAAAAGAATGAAACTGGACCACTCTCTGACACCATACACAAAAATAAACTCAAAATGGATTAAAGACCTAAATGTAAGAATTTTTATGTTATCACCCTACAGATGTACTTTTCCTTTTAATTTTCTGAAAACAAACAGAAATAAGTGAAATAATGTTAAACTAATCAGAGACTCTAATAAAATCAAGTGAAAGAAATTAAAATTATTTATTCAAACAATACTTGTAGAGTGCCTACTAAGGCAAAATACTGTGCAGGGTACCACTCCCATTGTTTAAAGATAACTGTTTAGGCTTACTTTGCACAATGAATACTTCATTAGAAGTGTTTTATTCAGGGGTGCTTGGGGGGCTCAGTCTGCCTTCAGCTCAGGTCATGATCCTGAGGTCCTGGGATAGAGCCCCGCATTGGGCTCCCTGCTCAGCAAGGAGCCTATTTCTCCCTCTCCCTCTGCCTGCTGCTTCCCCTGCTTGTGCTCTGTCAAATAAATAAATAAAATCTTAAAAAAAAAAATTGAAGTGTTTTACTCAAAGCCAGGGTTTTAGATCCAAATAGCCAGTAACATTTACTAAGCAATTATTTTGTGTTAGGCTCTCTTCTTAGCACGTTAAATGTTTTTAATTTATTACTCCTCACAACACATTTATGGGGTAGTTACTATTATTATCATTGTCTAATTTTTACAGGAGAAAATTGAAGTCCCACAGGTACTAGTACTTCTAAACTAAGCTCTTGCTCTTAACCGCTGTGATACCCTGTACTTAACAAAGTAACTGTGCAGAGTTACCAGTAACCGTTCAACTGGTAACAAGTAACTATTCAATTTACCTGCTGAACACTAAGCTATTACCCTACAATTTACAACTGTCTTCATGGCTTCCTTACATCCTGTTGTTTTTGCTCTACACTGGGAGAAACTTTACCAAGTCTCATTTTTAGTATTTCTGATTAGAAGTTTCAGTAATATTTTGTTATATTTTGGTCAAAAACAATAAACTCTGATCCTACTGCCATTTGTTAATCACTTTTGGAGTGTTCTGCTCCATTAACCTTGTCATTGTGTGTGAAGAGAATTATAATCTCATACCCAAATTTCACCCACACTGCCATTATTAAATGACCAGAATTTGAAGTCTTATTAGAGATGGACACAATTATATTTTTTCTTTCTTTGCTGTTTTTCAAATTACAAAGAATGCTCACTTTTTCTATCAAGAAAAAAAAAAAAAATCCAACAATGCATGAAGAAAAAGCTAACCCTGCATTCCTTTCCTCACCCCTAATCCCACTCATTCAGGTATCCAACAGGTAGCCTTCAGGTACTTAGGCAGAGAAGGATATATCTAACAGGTATGTCCTTCCGTACCTTTCTCCACATATAGAAAGATATATAGTTCTTTGTTTTTGTCTGTTTTCACTGAAATAGATACATACAATACACATCAACCTGCAACTTGGTTTTAATCACATAATATACCATGAACATTCAGGTTATTTGCCATAGATATAACCTTTCCTTTTTCATGCATACACACTACAGCCACAGTTACACAAATAAAATTTAAAATAATTCAGGTTATCACTCATGCTGTGGGGGAAATGCTTTAATTCCTTTTTATTTATTTTCCTCTTCTCCCTTCCACTTTCCTTCCTTCTACATTAACCCCATACCTTCAGGTAACATGTTAACAACTGACATCATTTCTTGTTCTTCCTATAGTCATAACACCTACACACATATCTGTGGGTTTTGGTTACTTCTTTTATTTTTTTCCTTTTTAAAAAATATTTTATTTATTTATTTAAGAGAGTGAGAAAGAGAGCGAGAGAGAGCACAAGCAGGGGAAGCAGCAGAGAGGGAGGGAGAAGCAGACTCCCCACTGAGCAGGAGCCCAACACAGGACTCGATCCCAGACCCTGGGATCATGACCAGAGCCGAAGGCAGACGCTTAACCGACTGAGCCACCCAGGCACCATTGGTTAAAATTTTTTTTTTTTTAAGATTTTATTTATTTGACAGAGAGAGACACAGCAAGAGAGGGAACACAAGCAGGGGGAGTGGGAGAAGGAGAAGCAGGCTTCCCGCCGAGCAGGGAGCCCGACGCGGGGCTCGAGCCCAGGACCCCGGGATCATGACCTGAGCTGAAGGCAGACGCCTAACTGACTGAGCCACCCAGGCGCCCCGGTTAATTATTTTAAAAATGGGATTTCACTGGGGCTCCTGGGTGGCATCTGCCTTTTTTTTTTTTAAATTTATTTATTTGTCAGAGAGAGAGAGAGAGAGCATGCACAAGCAGGGGGAGCAGCAGGTAGAGGGAGAAGCAGGCTCCCTGCTAAACAAAGGAGCCCAATGTGGGACTCGATCCCAGGACCCTGGGATCATGACCTGAGCCAAAGGCAGATGCTTAACTGACTGAGCTACCCAGGCGTCCCAAGCATCTGACTCTTGATTTTGGCTCAGGTCATGACCTCAGGGTCGTGAGATCGAGCCCTATCCCCTCACAATTGGGCTCTGCACTGGGCATGGAACCTACTTAAGATTCTCTCTCTCCCTCTCCCCCTAGCTTCCCCAACCCCACAAGCGTATGGTCTCTCTCAAAAAAAAATGTTTTTAATAAAATAAAAATTAAAAAAATTAAAATGGGATGTTATTGTTATTATACACTTTTTTTCAGTCAATATCATCTCATGAAAATTCTTCTAAGTCACCTGTAATATATTCCATGGTAACCACATGTTAAATATGACAAATTAGGAACTGTAAGAAATGCCAACAGCGGATCAACTGCACCATATTTAATAACCAAGTCTTGGAAAACTGAACCATCACCTGCAATGTTTCCTAGAGCCCACATAGCTTGTGCACTGATGTGATGAGAAGATGCCAAGAGAGAATTAAATGCTGGGATAGCACTCTATCTACCACAGCGTTGGTCTGGTCTGAAGTCCTGGAAGCAATGTTTGTGAGCACTGAACCAGATCCAAACTGAAGGAGACTCCTATCAGTTCTGCCCAAGGACACAAAGTGTGGAATCAAACCAGCCCATATTATGTTGTCCATGGGGGGCTGTTTTTCCCTTGAAAGCCATTTCCTAGCAGCCTGAGTAGCCTGGAGCTGGCTTTCCAAATCTGTGCTTTTTATGCCTTTGACAATGTCATCAACAGACCAATTTATAGTGCCCTGCTTGCTGCAGTTTTCTTGCAGTGGAGAAGTAGCAACATCAAGAAAAGAGCTTACATGGTGCAGCCATTCTGGAAAACAGTATGGAGGTTCCTCAAAAAGTTGAAAATAGCGCTACCCTACAACCCAGCAATTGCATTACTGGGTATTTACCCCGAAGATACAAATGTAGTGATCCGAAGGGGCACCTGCACCCCAATGTTTATAGCAGCAATGTCCACAATAGCCAAACTATGGCAAGAGCCTAGATGTCCATCAACAGATGAATGGATAAAGAAGATGTGGTATATATATACAATGGAATATTATGCAGCCATCAAAAAAATGAAATCTTGTCATTTGCAATGACGTGGATGGAACTAGAGGGTATTATGCTAAGAGAAATAAGTCAGTCAGAGAAAGACAATTATCATATGATCTCACTGATATGAGGAATTTGAGAAACAAGGCAGAGGGTCATAGGGAAAGGGAGGGAAAAACGAAACAAGACAAAACCAGAGACGGAGACAAACCATAAGAGACTCTTAATCTCAGGAAGCAAACTGAGGGTTGCTGGAGTGGAGGGGGGTGGGAGGGATGGGGTGGCTGGGTGATGGACACTGGGGAGGGTATGTGCTTTGGTGAGCATTGTGAATTGTGTAAGACTGATGAATCACAGACCTGTACCCCTGAAACAAATAATACATTATATGTTAAGAAAAAGAAAGAAAAAATTAAAAAAAAAACAGAAAAAATAAAACAAAATAAAATTTAAAAAAAAGAAAAGAGCTTACAACATTGCTCCTTTCAGCGTGTGGTTATCCTTCTTAGCTTTCCTCAGCTCCACATTAACTTCTATTTGGCACCACCTCATTTCCATACTATCTTTCCCCTTGTTTTTTTTTTTTTTTTTGAAGATTTTATTTATTTATTTGACAGAGACAGACACAGTGAGATAGGGAACACAAGCAGGGGGAGTGGGAGAGGGAAAAGCAGGCTCCCCGCCGAGCAGGGAGCATGATGCGGGGCTTGATCCCAGGACCCTGGGATCATGACCTGGGCCGAAGGCAGACGCTTAACGACTGAGCCACCCAGGCGCCCCTTTCCCCTTGTTCTTAATGTTAAGGCAGGCAGCTGGTGAACTGGCCTTCTCATTGCTGGACATGGTTATGAGACAAATATATCTCTACCAAATGCAATTCTTTTTTCATCTTTATCAAAAGATTAAAACAGGGGCGCCTGGGTGGCTCAGTTCGTTAGGCGACTGCCTTTGGCTCAGGTCGTGATCCTGGAATCCCGGGATCGAGTCCCGCATCGGGCTCCCTGCTCGGCGGGGAGTCTGCTTCTCCCTCTGGCCCTCCCCCCTCTCATGTACTCTCTCTCATTCTCGCTCTCTCAAATAAATAAATAAATCTTTAAAAAAAAAAAAAAGATTAAAACAGAAATTCCTGTCTGTCTCTAGGCAGTCCTTCAGTCTACTTACCTAGGGCCTTTTTTTTCTGAAAAGTTAAAAAAAAAAAAAAAGTAAAGGAAAAGAAAATGGCACATAGCAGTACTCCTATAGAGGTAATAAATACACATACTCATTTATACAGACATACATGCATGGAGAAACATAAATTTATATTCCCAGTCTAAGCTCCTGGTTCCTTCAGGAACCAGGAAAATTGAGCTTTGAGATCACCAAAACACATGTCTTTGTTTATACAAGATTTTGCTGTTTCTAAAAATATTGTGTTGCTAAAGAATGTTCACATGGACAACTGTCTGAATGGCATGTGAGATCTGGTCGGTCCCATATGCAGTTGTCCTACCCTCTGGACATAAGCAAGGAATTCCTAGAATAGAAAGATGGATACCTAGCTCTACTGCTCCTCTTTTCCTTGCAAAAAGATAGATTCATTAGACAGGATCTTGTGAGAAAAGATGAAAGATGGCTTTACTGGAAAAGAGTCCAAAGTTCTTTCCATTCCCACAGCTTCTTCTAAAAAGACAACCACAAGTGGCTCCTTGATCACAATTTGCCATGTTTTCTGTCATTTGACCCTGCTTTCCAGGCCCCAACTAACTGGACCCCAAGCAAAAGCAAGCACATTCAGCATGGGCCTAAGTGAGACTATCAGCATTAGGTGACCCAAATAAGAATGCTAATAAGGTGTGCCAAATTGGATAAAGATTAACTGGCATTATCAACTGTTAGGGAGACAGAGCTGCCATCAGCCTCTTATAGTTACTGCTGAATTCTGAGCCATAACAAATAATGTTCCAGGGTCACGTGGCCGGCTGTATGACTGCTGACAGTTTCCAGTTTCCTATTTCCCCACATAATTTTATATTTATGACCCATTCTGTGAGATAATCTGATCACCTCCTTCCATGCAGCCTGAGAAAACCCTATCACAATGGCGAGTTCAAATGTCAACAGCAACAAGTACAAAGCAGAAACAGTGAGCAGCAGTCACGTAAGTGGACATGTTAGCAGTTTGTTCAACAGTGGCCTGGACAAAAACAATGCCAGTGGCAATACAGAAAGTAGTTTGATTATCAAAGCTGAGGGAGTCTTTGCTTAGTTACAGGCAGAATCCAAGAATAATAAGCTGTGTTACTGACTTAAGGATAGCATACAAAATAAAGGGGAACTGGAGATCCAGGAGAAGGCCTTCATTCTATTAGGTAGAAGCTCCAAAAGCTAGGATGTCTGCAACAATTGAGGCAAATCATCTGGAAATTAATTAAGAATCCTATAGGGCAGGGGTTAGAAAATTCTTTCTAAGGGTGCCTGGGTGGCTCAGTCATTGAGCATCTGCTTTCGGCTCAGGTCATGATCCCCAGGGTCCTGGGATCAAGCCCTGCATCAGGCTCCCTGCTCGGTGGGGAGCTTGCTTCTCCGTCTCCCACTCCCCCTGCTTGTGTTCCCTCTCTAGCTGTGTCTCCCTCTGTCAAATAAATAAATAAAATCTTTAGAAAAAAAAAAGAAAGAAAAAAAATTCTATTAAGGACCAAAGAGCAAATATATATATATATATATATATATTTTTTTTTTTTTTTTGACAGGGAGAGACACAGCGAGAGAGGAAACACAAGCAGGGGGAGCGGGAAAGAGAGAAGCAGGCTTCCTGCGGAGCAGGGAACCTGATGCGGGGCTCGATCCCAGGATGCTAGGATCATGACCTGAGCCGAAGGCAGACGCTTAACAACTGAGCCACCCAGGTGCCCCCAAAGAGCAAATCTATTAATTAGGCTTAGTGGGCCATATTGTCTGTCATAACTATTTAACTCCCTTCATAGTACAAAAGCATCCACTGACATTACATAAGCAAATAGGCATGGCCATGTTCCTGTAAAATTTTACTAAAACAGGCGATGGTCCAATTTGGTCCACAGGCCATAGTTTGCCAATCCCTACCATAAGGTAAAAAGTCCTTTTTAGAGCCAACTTCTTAAAAAATACAAGTTGGTTTGTGGGTTTCAAGAGAAAAAGGGAACAAAGCAAAACTAAAGTGAATCCTGCATATGTGAAAGTTCTTCTAATCCTTAGAAATACATAAAAATCATTTATCATTAAAAATAAAATGAAAGTACATTTACAGATCACCTTGTCCATTTTCTTATAATGACTGATACTGTAGCTAAGTTAAAGTCATTCAGTAAGCTCCACACTGAATAGTTTATCAGTCACAACAGGCTAAGTAACATTATTGCAGCAAAATACCAAAGCATGGTAGCTTAAAACAACTATTTTTATTTTATTTCTGGCTCATGCTACATGTGGGTCAATAGGGGACTCTTAGGGTTGTAGCTTCTCTAAGACCCAATGGACAGAACAATCTATTTCCAATGTTGCTTCATGGAGCTGGAAGAAAAGAGGGCTTGGAAGGTCATACCCTAGCAACTGAATGCTCAGACATAATTTCTGCTCATATAACACTGTACAAAACTAATCATATGGCCCCACCTCACACAATAGGACCAGGAAGTAAAATTCTATCACAAAGATGAAGAACCATGAATACTCAGTAAGCAGCATGAATGACTATCACATAGCAATAGTTAAGCCAGTTTCACCTAATTGATCCCAAAATGAGATTCTTAAAACATTTCTGATTAATTGGTTAGCCAGAAACCACGGTCAACTTCATTTAAATCAAAATTTTAAATTGTTTGGTATCTTTTTCCTTATTGTCTGAGGATTTTGAAATCACAGGACCCTGTGGTTATCACTGACCACACGATGTAACCAGAAACTGCATGGGGAGCAGAGTTCTCCAGGAAGTACTGGGGACAGGATTCACAAAGGGTTTTGCCATATTCCACTCTGGGACCAATATATATATTTCACAATTCCTTAGGTTCCCTACTGTAGTCTTCTAGATCAATTTTGATGGTATAGCAGATATTAATGTTCCATTCATAGACACTTAGATTCCTTTACCATTTTACTGCATGCACATTGGGCAGCTGGTGTGCTTTAACTCCCCAAAACCAATACCAGTGTCTCTGTTTCTTTTTGGAGCACTGCTTTTGAAAGCCAGATGTCCTAGGAGCCAGCCTTAACCAATAGCTGACAGGTGCAAAAAACTGATCAGGAAGACTCTACACTGTCTTTAAAGCACCCCCATGAAGCTGCTCAGCCTCTTTCCCTTGCTGGTCTCACTTCCCCTCCCCACCTACCATTTCTTTCCTGACAATACTTCCTAATAAATTACCTTCACACAACTTCCCTGCCCCATCTTGGAGTCAGTTACTGAGGAAGCCAGCCTGGAAACAGCCCACCCACAGCTTAAGAAAAAAAAAGGCTGGGGCGCCTGGGTGGCTCAGTTGGTTAAGCGACTGCCTTCGGCTCAGGTCATGATCCTCGAGTCCCGGGATCGAGTCCCACATTGGGCTCCCTGCTCAGCAAGGAGTCTGCTTCTCCCTCTGACCCTCCTTTCTCTCATGCTCTCTGTCTCTCATTCTCTCTCTCTCAAATAAATAAAATCTTAAAAAAAGAAAAAAAAAGGCTAATTGATGCTATAGAAAGAGGTTAGGATTTGGACTCAGAAGACTCCAAATGACAAAGTTCCAGCTCTACCACTTATTAGATAATGGAAGTCTCTATCAGCCCTTCCAAAATGTAGAAATAATGGTACCTACCACAACAATTTTGAGATAATCAAATACATGTGTCTATGACAACACATGTGAAAATACTTTGTGAACTAGAGACTACACTATGAAGTTAACTTATTTAAGACAGCTGCTTCCCAACTTCCAGTCCCTCCCCCGCAACCTGTAATTATGACTACACTCCCACTTGCCTACAAATAGAAAATTTGTACAGCAGTGGTTTTCAGATTGTAGCATACATCATAATTACCAGGAGGGCTGCTAAAAAGAGTTTGATGGGACTCACCCCCAGAATTTTTGATCAGTAGGTATGGGGCAGAGCCCAAGAAGCTGCATTTCTAACAAGTTCCCCAGTAATACTGATGCTGCTGATCTGGAGACCTTACTTTAAGAATTACTGTTTTAAGAAAAACTTCAGCCACTCTCTGCAAAGTGGAACTGATAGAAGCTTACAATGGATCTGCCTTACTATAGAGAAAATTTTTAGGACAGAAAGACGGCTTTAAAAAAAAACTTGTGAGAAAAAAAACTTGCAAGATTTTCTTTCCCATGCTATGGATGTCCTCATTTCATCTTATGAAATAAACATGTGCAAGCAAAATTGCCTGTAAAGAATATTTCTGAAGAGGAAACTCTATGTTCCACTCCAACCCATAGGGACTTGCATTTAGTTAAAAAAAAAAAAAAAGGTTCAGGGGCGCCTGGGTGGCTCAGTCGGTTGGGTGTCTGCCTTCAGCTCAGGTCATGGTCCCGGGGTCCTGGGATCGAGCCCCGCATCGGACTCCTTGCTCTGCGGGAAGCCTGCTTCTCCCTCTCCCTCTGCTGTTCCCCCTGCTTGTGTTCCCTCTCTCTCTCTCTCTCTGTCAAATAAATAAATAAAATCTTAAAAAAAAAAAAGGTTCAGATAGTTGCCAGTCTAGTGTCATGATCAATGTTAAGGTAACAAGAAGAATATCAGTTAATTCACTATTTTTTTTTTAAAGATTTTATTTATTTGACAGAGACACAGCGAGAGAGGGAACACAAGCAGGGGGAGTGGGAGAGGGAGAAGCAGGCTGCCCACTAAGCAGACAGCCTGATGTGGGGCTCGATCCCAGGACCCTAGGACCATGACCTGAGCCAATGGCAGACGCTTAACGACTGAGCCACCCAGGCGCACCAGTTAATTCACTATTAAAATGTACCAGGAAGGTTCAAAGCACTTTACATGCAGTAATAATTTACTCCTCACAATAACTCATGAAATAGATACTATTATCATCTTAATTTTACAGATGAGGCAACTGAAGGTCAAGAAAGTTCCCCAAAGTCATATAGCTAGTAAATGTCAGAGACGAAAAGATGAAAATCAAACCTGGGCAGTTTGGATCTATAGCCCACAGTCTTAACTATAAAAAATATTGCATGATGGATGCTCTTCTAAAAGTCTGCCCTGTTTACAGAATTCTAATTCTATGATCCTTCTTCTTACTGACTCCCTTTCTCACACACACACACACACACACACACACACACACACACATTCCACTCCTCTGTGGCCATTTGACCAAGCATGGAGCTACCTCAAAGCACAGACATGGCTCCCAAGAAGCTCGCCAGCCACACTGCCAGCATGTGCATAATAACTCACAATTCTGGGCTATAATACAACTACTAAATATGACATGTACTCAACTTGGCCAGTACCAAAATGAGGAGGGATGATGAACACCAAATATACTAAAACCTCACTGATCTACTGTATTTTATTTTTTAAAGTAGGCTCTACACCCAGCAGGGAGCCAAATGAGGGGCTTGAATTCACGACCCTGAGATCAAGACCTGAGCCGAGATCGAGAGTCAGACACTTAACTGACTGAGCCCCCCAGGTGCCCTGGGTCTACTCTATTTTAAAGACGTTCTAGGGGCACCTGGGTGGCTCAGTCGGTTAAGCGTCTGCCTTTGGCACAGGTCATGATCCCAGGGTCCTGGGATCGAGCCCCACATTGGGCTCTCTGCTCAGTGCAGAGCCTGCCTCTCCCTCTGCCTCTGCTCCTCCCCCCACTGTGCTCTAATAAAATCTTAATAAAAATAAAGGCATTCTACATGATATACACATTTCATAAAGAAATGCACTTTTTGGGCGCCTGGGTGGCTCAGTTGGTTAAGCGACTGCCTTCAGCTCAGGTCATGATCCTGGAGTCCCGGGATCAAGTCCCGCATCGGGCTCCCTGCTCGGCGGGGAGTCTGCTTCTCCCTCTGACCCTCCCCCGTCTCATGCTCTCTCTATCTCATTCTCTCTCTCAAATAAATAAATAAAATCTTTAAAAAAAAAAAAAAAAAGAAATGCACTTTTTGGCTTTCAGTATATTTTATAAATGTAACACAAAATAAGAACAAGGTAAAATGCATCTCTATAGCTAGAAACCAGCCCAGGGCTAGATGTAAGGAGGTTGGTAGGATACTGACAGCTCTCAGTCTAATTCCATAAAAACCCCACATAAAGAAAGCACAGTATAAAGAGAAACAGAACAGAAAGGGGGTGGGGAGAAGCATATATTGTCTTGGACCTTAGGTCTCAGCAGAAGGTTGTTCAAGGAGCCCACATACAGTCCTGAAAGTCAGAAAAAGAAGGGAAGGCTGAGAAGGCAGGGCTGTGTTTGGCCTGAGATCTTTTAGATTCACAGATTAGCAGATTAGGTAATGACACTACTGATATCCAGAGAGAAGTAATTTGCTCAGGGTCACGTAGCAAGTTGATAGTAGAGGAGTACTTACACTTATGTCCAAACTTTCTATTTGTATTCTTAGACACCTTTATGAGATCATCCTGATTTCTCTTGCATCTATTTTGCACAGGGTCTCCACTTGCTGGTGTTTCATCCTCTCTTCGCCAGGCAAACTCTAAGACTGTATGTAAGAGTAACCCCTGCAACCAAACTCTATCATTGTGACACTGAAGCATTTATAGGGACTGAAGAAAGGCAGTGACTATTCTAATATTTATAAGACCCTCTGCCAGGTCCACTAGGAAGCAGCATGATGAATGTCACACTTGAACCAAGATGAAAGACCTGTCCTCAAACAGCTCACCTCTCAACATTTCAGAGCATTCACTACAAAAAAGCCCCAGGAAAGAGCTTTAAAAATGTATTTTAACAGAGCACAGGTGGGACTTCTAAGGGGCTTGTTAGGTTCTATTTCTTTCTTCTTTTTTTTTTTTTAAGATTTTATTCATTTATTTGACAGAGAGAGACACAGCGAGGGGGAGTGGGAGAGGGAAAAGCAGGCTTCCTGCCAAGCAGAGAGCCCGATGTGGGGCTCGATCCCAGGACCCTGGGACCATGACCTAAGCCGAAGGCAGACACCCAACGACTGAGCCACCCAGGTGCCCCGGTTCTATTTCTTGAGTTGGATGCTGGTTATATGGATATGCTCAGCTTGTGAAAATTCAAGTAGATAGAAAATTTGAGCTGTACACTTATAATACATGCATCTTTCTCTACGTATATTTCAATTAAAAGTTTTAAAAAGAGTAGTTGTTTTCTCACCAGCAGAAAGTGATGACACACATCTGCTAAAGAATTTTTTGACCACACAATCTCTTCTACTGCAGAAGCTTGTTCATGACACATCTACTGAGCCAGAGTAAGGATTGTAAAGAGAGTCTGGGGTGACAGAATGAGCTCAGGTCGTGTTCACAGAGGGCTTCAGAAGCCTTCCTCAACACTGGATTATTTAGGCAGAGTGACATCACAGCAGGGGAGGAAGAAAAGAGCATTTCCTCCCTAGCTTTTAGCTTCCTCTTTGTCCCCACTCTCTTCTTAAATGTCCCTTGTCCACCCCCACTAACCTCAGCAGCAAATTATGCAAAAGAGCAGCAGTCCCAGAAGTTGGGTCCCTAGATCTAGGGATGCCCTGAGCTGACCGTGACAAAGAAACCTGAGTGGGCCCTACGGTACTAAAGAGGGAAGAGAACATCACACTTCTAAGGCTGCAGGTGGGCCATGGCACCCATGCACAACACGCAATACACATTCAGTTAAAACTGACTGAATAAATGAATACATTATCTATGGACTGAAGCCAAAATGTGTGCAATAAGTGTGTGAATAAAATTAAATGATGGCTGTTCTCTAAGTCTCCTCTAAATCCTGCCTGCATTAATTCTGCATATTTGATCTTTAACCAAGATGAACATCAGCAGGTTAATATCTTCCACACAGCATTGTTTTCATATTTTTGAATGTGTTCACAAAAGCTCTTTACCACCTTTTGTAACAGATTCCACCAGGCAGCACTCTGAAGGCAGTCAAGTAGGATGAAGCTGCTTCAAGTTGTTTGAGTTGTTAATACTTTTTTTTCTTTTTTTTAAAAATGTTTTATTTATTTATTTGACAGAGACACAGCGAGAGAGGGAACACAAGCAGGGCAAGTGGGAGAGGGAGAAGCAGGCTTCCGCAGAGCATGGAGCCGGATGTGGGGCTCGATCCCAGGACCCTGGGATCATGACCTGAGCCGAAGGCAGACACTTAACGCCTGAGCCACCCAGGCGCCCCGAGTTGTTAATACTTTTATCTAAGAAGTAAGTAAGCCTGGAGGATGGAGTTTCTGTTTTTAACTCTCATTCCTGCCTAAGTGGAAAAAGTTTTCTGGCAACCATACTGCTAGGAACAAATTTCCTGTTTTTAGTATTGTTCAGTCTGAATAGGTCTCTAGAGACCAATCTTAACGCTGAGGAAGCAAATGAACTGAGCCCCCAAGACAGTTCCGGTTTCATAGTTGGGTGCAGCCAGCCCTGCTGAAGCCCATTTCATTCCCAGGAATCCAAGGTCTAGTTAAAGAGATTAGATTTGTGTTGATCTGCACAGCATCTGTCTCATGCATCCCACTGGCACGGGTCCTTCTCCCTCGAGCCACACTTCCCTCCTCCAACCCTGAACACTAGCTTGCAAAGAGAAGAGCTGCATGTTAGAATCACAAGATCTCAGGGGCGCCTGGGTCCTTCAGTCAGTTAAGCATCTGCTTTTAGCTCAGGTCATGATCTCAGGGTCCTGGGACTGAGTCCCGCATGGGGCTCCCTGTTAGTGGGGAGCCTGCTTCTCCCTGTCTGCCACTCCTCCTGCTTGTGCTCTCCCTCTCTCTCTCTGTCAAATGAATAAATAAAATCTTAAAACAAACAAAAAAAGAATCAAAAGATCTCCAACCACACTGGTATGGGGCATTTGCTGTACCTCAACCCTTCATATTAAGTCACCTCAACCAAATTAACAAAGCATAACTCCAACCTCAGCCAACAGCCTGCGACAATCTCAGGGTTACCCCTGCCACTTACCAAAGTGTAGGCAAAAGACAAAAAAAGATGATGGAAGACAACCTGACAGTGGTGAGTGCTCAGTTCAACAATTACCTGCTGGTGACAACAAAGAGAGGAACTGACATAAACCTGGCCAGTGAGGAACTTGAGAATGATTTTCAAGGAAGCATGGTTAATACACTTTTAAAAATCCTAACAGAGCTGAAAAATGCCTAAGAGATTCAGTCTCTCTGGTGCATAAATGCTTTTATGTGAAAAATACTGAGATAAGGTTCATCTCTGCTGAAAAATAAATACTTGAAAATTAAAGCTAGTAGAATTTAGGATAAACCTAGATAACAATGTAGGATATCATTTAATTCAAATATATATATATTAAGATTTTTTCTTCTGGATTCAATCTGGAGGTCCTGCATTCATTCTTTCCCTCCCCAATATGAAAGCGGACACCATAGGGTATCTTCACAGATAAGAAACCTACTCAAAAACAAAACAAAACAGGGGTGCCTGGGTGGCTCAGTCGTTAAGCGTCTGCCTTCGGCTCAGGTCATGATCCCAGGGTCCTGGGATCAAGCCCCGCACCGGGCTCCCTGCTCTGCGGGAGGCCTGCTTCTCCCTCTCCCACTCCCCCTGCTTGTGTTCCGCCTCTCGCTGTGTCTCTGTCAAATAAATAAATAAAATCTTTAAAAAACAAAAACAAAAAAAACACCAACAACAAACAAGTACCAGGAAATGCTGAGTTGTGCCAGGAAGGTAAAGGAGCACAATGGCTGAAAGGGTTAGTGCACAGATCCCAGTCCCCTTCATGGGCACCTCTGGTAACACCTTATCACTTTTTTTTTTTTTGATGTAGTGTTCCATGATTTACACCTTATCACTTTTAAAGTCCACTTAATAACCTGGCCCCTGCTTAGAAGAGGTGAATTGAAGTATCTCTTTGCTATGAAGTGTGAGCTATTTCTTTTGTCTCATGGTTGGGTCATTTATGGCTATTCAGAGGATTTAGAACAAAACACCTTGACTGCACCTATAGGCAAACACTTGCTTCAGAAACAAAGTTAAAAATAGGTGGGGTTCTCTGGGCGCCTGGGTGGCTCAGTCGGTTAAGCGACTGCCTTCGGCTCAGGTCATGATCCTGGAGTCCCTGGATCGAGTCCCGCATCGGGCTCCCTGCTCGGCGAGGAGCCTGCTTCTCCCTCTAATCCTCCCCCCTCTCATGTACTCTCTCTCTCTCTCTTTCTCGCTCTCTCAAATAAATAAATAAATCTTTAAAAAAAAAAAATAGGTGGGGTTCTCCATATCTGAGAGAGAGGCATCAATACGAAGGCTTGAAGACACATGTTCCTTATTCATAACTTTGGGGTTCTTTCCTACAATAAATGCAAAGTTTAACAGCCCAAATTTTTCTATTTGTCAGCTAATTCATATCATATTTCAAATATAAGAGGTAGGCACGTAGGAGGAGTTATCTCAAATAGTGGGCAGCAGGGTGTAGTGGAAAGAACAAGGGCTTTGGAGGCAGCAGATCAGGGTTTCCATCTGGGCTCCACCTCTTAGTAGTGTGGCCATGGTAGAGTTACCTAACCTCTCTGAACCTCAGTTTTCATGTCTCTGCAGTAGAGATGATAATCCACTTTACAGGGTTGTTGTGAAGAGTATATGAGAAAATAAGTCAGGCACTCAGTACCTAGAACAGAGTAGGTTCTCAAGAAATGGTATTTTTGTGGGGTGCCTGGGTGGTTCAGCTGGTTAAATATCTGCCTTTGGCTCAGGTCATGATCCCAGGATCCTGGGATCAAGCCCCATGTAGGGCTCCCTGCTCAGTGGGGAGTCTGCTTCTCCCTCTGTCTCTGCCCCTCCCCCCGCTCATGCTCATGCTGTCTGAAATAAATAAATAAAATCTTTAAAAAAAAAAAAAAAAGAAAGAAAGAAATGGTATTTTCTTTTCTCACTTCCCACTTAAGCAAGCTGGTCATGAGAATGTTTTCCAAAATTAAATGCAACTTTTCCAAACCCTGAAATCAAATCTCTAAACTACTTAAGAATATTTCCAGATGGGCGCCTGGGTGGCTCAGATGGTTAAGCGTCTGCCTTCGGCTCAGGTCATGATCTCAGGGTCCTGGGATCGAGTCCCGCATCGGGCTTCCTGCTCCTTGGGAGCCTGCTTCTCCCTCTGCCTCTCTCTCTCTCTCTGTCTCTGTCTCTGATGAATAAACAAATAAAATCTTTAAAAAAAAAAAAAAAAAAAGAATATTTCCAGATGCTTACTGAAGGAGGAAGTTGCTTCTATTTTCTTAAAATCTCTGATGTGGGAGAAAAGGAAAAGCAATACCAACCAGAAACCACATGTTTGTGCTTTAAACCATACCACCACCACAAACAAGACAGGGTTAGTTTAATAGGGGAGGAATAGTAAAGGGAAAAAAAGTAACTAGGGGTTCCCATTCCTGTCAGATCTCTTCTCATCTGAGCAGAACCACTATCTCTACCAGCTGTAAGGAAGCTGTATTAATTCTTCCTGCTACATCAATTCAGCACATACCCCATCAAACATCTGTATTTTATCTGTATAACTACTGAGATAAGAGTCAAGCAATGAAATGACTGACAAAGGAATATATCCCCCACTTCTAGGGAAAAAAAGCAAGAAAAAAAGTTTAATATACTCTTCTGTTTACCTCTTCCACTCCGGGGGACCAGATGTAAGGGGCTGTTTGTATATAGAAAATTATCTTATGAGTGAGTCCATCTGCTTCTGCCCAGAGACCAACTCCCCAGGGACTCTGCCTTTTCCAACTTCTAAATACAAACTGAAGGATGCCTGGGCACATCTGGTCATCATCTGATTTCAGGCTTCTATTGTGTTCAGTCTGTGGGGGGAAGTAAGTCTATAAATAGCTCATGCTGTTATGCCTTACACTTGAAAAATCAGAAACCATCAACTGCCTTTCCTGCAGAGAGAAGAGTTCTTCACTGAATCCAGTTTCCTCTATAATAGTCATACATCAAGTTAGTATGCTAAGTAGCCAGCTTCAATCAACTAATTCATACACCTATTTTATTATAAGAGTAAATAGTATCTAGAAAGAACTCCAATTAAAATTAGTGAATGATTTTTTTTTTTTAGAGAGGAGGAGGGGCAGAGGGAGGAGAGAGAATCTTAAACAGGCGCCATACCCAGTGCGGAGTCAGACATGGGGCTCGATATCACAACCCTGAGATCATGACCTAAGCTGAAATCAAGAGTCAGACACTTAACTGACTGACCCATCTAGGCACCCCAAAATTAGTGAATAATTTATATGATGCCTTGAGAAGTGTCTGATCCT
>NC_138377.1:75157523-75269243 GCF_054177405.1 Leptonychotes weddellii | reverse complement strand
GATGAACCATGAGAGACTATGGACTCTGAGAAACAAACAGGGTTTTAGAGAGGAGGGGGGAGGGGGGATTGGTTAGCCCGGTGATGGGTATTAAGGAGGGCACATACTGCATGGAGCACTGGGTGTGATACGAAAACAATGGATCGTGGATCACCACATCAAAAACCAATGATGTATTGTATGGTGACTAACATAATAAAATTTAAAAAAATAAATAAAGAAATTGGGGAAAAAAAAAAAAAAGAAGTGTCTGATCCTTTTGGAAACTCACCAAGCTATGTGCTCTCTGTCAAATAAATAAACAGAAAGTTTAAAAAAAAAAAAATTATTTATTTATTTATTTGAGAGAGAGAGAGCACGCACAAGTGGGAGGGGCAAAGGGAGAGAGAATCTGAAGCAGACTCCACGCTGAGCGTGGAGCCTGAAGCAGGGCTCGATATCAAAACCCTGAGGTAACAACCTGAGATGAAACCAAGAGCCAGACACTTAACCTACTACACCACCCAGGAGCCCCAAGAACTATGAATTTTTAATGGGTAACTACAGTATCCAATTCTTTTTTTTTTTTTTAAGATTTTATTTATTTATTTGAGAGAGAGAGAGTGCACACAAGCAGGGGGAGTGGCAGGCAGAGGGAGAAGCAGGCTCCCCGCCGAGCAAGGAGCCCAACATGGGACTCCATCCCAGGACCCCGGGATCATTACCCAAGCCGAAGGCAGACGTTCAGCTGACTGAGCCACCCAGGCGTCCCTTCAGTGTCCACTTCTTTTTGGTTATTTCCAGTGCTTTGCACAATTCTTGGAATATTTTTTATAGATATACATTGAATAAATAATGGAACAAGTTAAAATAATCACATATTATATGACCTTAATGAGCTTTCACAAATAAAAGAAACATCAAATTGAATGTTGGTTTAAGGGAGAGGTAACAGAAAAGGGGGCCAACGAAGTAGAAATGACAGAACAAAGATATAAACAGATTAAACTCCAAAAAGGCCATTTTTGCTGGAAGCTGAGCTTATGTAAATGTATGTAAATCACAGATTAGAGCCAGTATACTGTAGTGACCACCCCTAACTTTGGATCCTAAAAAAGAAAATATGAGACCAAACTCCTGTCCCAAAAAATGCAGTTCAGAAAGGAAAGCAAGTAGCAACAAGGATGTTAGGTAGCCAAGATCTACAACTGGAAATGCTCCAAAATGTTACATAGTAAATTATCAATTTTTTTTGGCTTTAGAATATATGGAAAAGTCTTCTGTCCATGCTCTAGAAGCCACAGCATATTATCACTGTGCCTGACAAAGGCTCTGGCTGCCTTTGATTTAGGAGACAAAGGCTAAGTTAAAATTTGCTCTGCTAAAGTCCATAGAGCAAATCACAAACCAATGTGGATCACGTGCTGACACCAGTCATACTGTTATATAGTTTGTGGGATATAAATCAAAGTCTCCATCTTTGCAGTATCCAAAATATGATAGCTACAATAAAGCTGAAGAATATACTAATAAACAGATGGAAAATGACACCAGATGGAAATATGGATCTAAAAAAGAAATGAAAAGCACCAGAACCAGTAACTACATGGATAAATATATAAGATTCTTTTTATTTAAAGATTTTAAATTCTTTAAAAGATAATTTACTGTCTAAGCAAAAATATTAATATATAATAGAGTTGATAACATTCATGTAGACATAAAGAATATGACTTGATAGGATAAAGACGGAGAGAGGAGAAATAGAAGTAATCTAAGGCAGGTGAAGTAGTATCTTATCACTTGAAGGTAGACAATATTAAGTTAGAAATGTATACTATAAACCCTAAAGCAACCCCTAACAAAACAAAGAGTTATAGCTAAAAAACCAACAAAGATAAAATGGAATCACAAAAAATATCCAATCCGAGAAAAGGTAAAAAAAAATATAAAACAAAAAACAAAGAACAGATGTGACAAATAGGAAAGAAATAAGCAAAATGATTGTCATAACTGTATTGGTAATTACACTAAATGTAAATGGTTGAAATAGCCCTAATTAAAATGCAGAGATTATCTGAATAGGAAAACATATATGCTGCCTACAAGAAATTCACTGTAGGGCGCATGGGTGGCTCAGTTGGTTAAGCGACTGCCTTCGGCTCAGGTCATGATCCTGGAGTCCCTGGATCGAGTCCCGCATCGGGCTCCCTGCTCGGCAGGGAGTCTGCTTCTCCCTCTGACCCTCCCCCCTCTCATGTGCTCTCTCTCATTCTCTCTCTCTCAAATAAATAAATAAATAAATAAATAAAAAGAAATTCACTGTAAATATAAAAACTTAAATAGTTTAAAAGTTCATAGTAGCAAATATATTATGGTTAACCCACACAGAAGGTTACCATGTGGCCATCAAAAAATTGAGGTAATGATATAAATGGATATGAAAATGTCTCCAAGATATATTAACAAGGCAAGATGCAGAATATATGTGTTCCAATTTTGTAAAGAGAAGAAATATACAATTATATGCTTATATTTGTATAGAATTCTCTGAGAATATATATACGAGAAATTGATAACAATGGTTGCCTCAGCAGAGGGGAAGGAGGTGGCTGGAGATAGAAGAGACATTTAAATTTCACTATATATCCTGTTGTACCTTTTTTTCTGCCATATGCACTTATTACCTATTGTTAAAAATTAAGACAGTATTTTTAGAAGAAAAATATTTTTATTAAAGAATTAAAAGCATCCTTTAAAAAAAAAAAAAGAATTAAAAGCAGAAGATACTGCATTGGCAACATATAGAACTCAGCAGAGACTATCCTGTTTGGTACAGAAACAACAGAGAATAAAATGCAGTAGTAATAATAATAAGTGATATTTAGGGGCACCTGGGTGGCTCAGTCAATTAAGTATGGACGCTTGATTTCGGTTCAGGTCATGATCTTAGGGTCATATTCCATGCTCTGTGGGGAGTCTGCTGGAGATTCTCTCTCTCTCTCTCCCTCTGCCCTTTCCCCTGCTCACACTCTCTTTCTCTCTCTAAAATAATAAATAAATCTTTAAAAAAAGAAAACAAGTGATATTTACTTAATGTTTCTACTCTTTTCCAAAGTCATCTCAAGCCTAATACTTCCTTTTATTGTAACAATATTCTTGTAATGTTGGTAGGTGGAGAATTATCACTGCCTCTTAAAAGTTAAAAAAAATTGAGGCTATTTAAATCACATAATAAAAAACTTGTTCCAGTAGACCAAAAGCCATCAAGGTTTGCCTGAAATGGCAGTTATGTAAGTGGATATGGGAAAGTCTAACACAGCTTCTTTCTTGAGTCAACCAGACAGAGAAATTTCAATCAGAAAATCATCCACATTGGGGCCCCTGGGTGGCTCTGTCAGTTAAGCATCTGACTCTTGATTTTAGCTCAGGTTATGATCTCAGGGTTATGAGATCCAGGCCAGAGTAGGGTCACACTCAGCAGGGAGTCTGTTCGAGATTTTCTCTCTCCATATCCCTCTGCCCTTCCCCCCACTGTGTGAGAGATACGCACGCTCGCTCTCTCCCAAATAAATCTTTAAAAAGAAAATAATCCACATTTTATAGCCAAAAAAAAGCAGTTAAATGGGCCTTGAGAAAAGCAGTCATCAATTCAGATTTCTATAAATTACAGTGGGATGTATCACATACTCTACAGTCTTGTTACTAAAGTGTAGTCCTCAGGCCAGCAGCATCTTGACTCCACCTCAGACCTCTTGGTTCTAAATCTGCTTCTCTAACTTGAATTACTTTCAGGTGTATATGTATCACCTGGTGATCTCTTTAAAATGCAGATTTTAATTCAGTACCCTTGGGTTAGGTCTGAAAATACACAATTTTTTTTAAGATTTATTTATTGGGATGCCTGGGTGGCTCCATCAGGTAAGCATCTACCTTCGGTTCAGGTCATGATCCCAGAGTCCTGGGATCAAGTCCTGCATTGGGCTCCTTACTCGGCGGGGAGCCTGCTTCTCCCTCTGCCTGCTGCTCCCCCTGCTTGTGCTCTCTGACAAATAAATAAAATCTTTAATAAATAAATATTTATTTATTTGGGAGAGAGAGTGGGCATGCAAGTGGGGGGGTGTGGTGGAGAGAGAAAGAATCTCCAGCAGACTCCTTGCTGAGCAAGGATCCTGATGTGGGGCTCAATCTCACGACCCTGAGATCACGATCTGGGCTGAAACCAAGAGTCGGGATGCTTAACCAACTGAGCCATCCAGGCGCCCCTAAAATATACTTTTCTGACAAGCTCTAGGCAATACCAAGGTCCACACTTTGAGTAGCAAGGCAGAATAATCCCAGGCTCTCTACATCTGTGTTCCCAGAGTAAGAAGCAAGTCCTCTTCCTCCCATGGTAAGGAGGCATCTGGATATGCATGGTCTTTAGTAAAGCTCAATAGGCATATCCAGAAGGTAAAACCAGGAATGTGTCCCTGGGAGGCTATTTTTCTACAAGAAAGTAGCTTAAATAATAAAATCAGAACACTTCTACTATTCCGGAATAAGAACAGATCTGTATGATGCCCAATGGGCAGGCTGCTGAAAAATCAGTAGAGATGGAGATACCATAACCCCAAGCTCAGGATCTGGAAACAAAGAAAGGCAGTGGTGTCCAAGTAACAGTGGGGTGGACAGAAAGATGATACAGGCACGATAGCCTACTAGAACCTCTAGAAAAGGAGCTCTGAATGAGACATTAGATTTGCTCAAAATCTGATCTGCAGAAAAGAAGCTGTATCAAGTGAGGTAAAAATAAAAATAAATAAATAATTAAAAAAAAAAAAAACAAGAACAAAAAAAATGAGCAAAACTCTGTCATAAATACACACACTCACAATTTGTTTACTCAACACCTAGCATATGCCTGACATATAGTAGACAAATATTTGAGTGAGTGAATGCTGTTTCTGCAATCTTGTAACCCAGGATACTTGGCCTCCTTCCCTCAGGTTGAAAATCTTCATGGTGCCCAAATTATCTAAAGTGAAAGTACCTACCCTCCCCTTTTTTGCTTCTGGAATGGAATGATGACATGGCTTATATCTGCTGGACTCAGCTGAGTAGCCAGGATACTCGAGGCCACTTTGCCACTATGCCAAAGAAACTGTGATTAGCCTCCATATCCCTTGGAGTCTGGAGTAACTAAAGAGGTGGAATATGGGAGTCTGGCCTTGGAACACTTGGAAAGATGGGCACTCTGACATCCTCTTAGATTCACCCTGGACTGGCACCACCTAATCCACTCAAACACATCTTGTGTATTCTTATTCTTGCCTTGCAATCTTCGTCTTTCCCTCTGACTGAAATGAACTCCCTTGAACTTATTCAGAGCAATCTATTATTATTGTTATTCCTCTGGATTCCTGAAGTAGTTACCATTAAGTACCACTCATTTAACAACTTGAATGCTCGGTATTGTTGATTATTTTTATATATCTAAAGCCCTAGCATTCCCAATAGGACTGTAAACTTTCTGAGGGCAGGGATCATGTCTTGTATCACTCCATATTCCATATTCTGCACAGCACTCAACCCCATTGTATTGCAGATGGTAGTTGCTTCCTAAATGCTCACTGAATGAATGAAAGAAATGTCAGTGTGCTAGGGAACGTGGGGTATTAAAAGATGGATGAGGCCCAGTCTGCCTTCAAGGACCATAGTCTATTGAAATATGTAAGTCATGTACCCAAAGAGCATTAATTGTAATACACAGGAAGTGTCAGAACAGAGTAACAAATACTATGAGAACCTAAGGGATGGCAACTTCAAGGACTGAGTACCATTTTAACTGAGTCTTGAAAAACAAGCAGCATTTTGAATGGCAGGAACTGAAGAGGTGAGATATTTTAATATATTTTAGAAAGAGGAGCCAACACAAGCAAAAGCAAGAAAATACAGGAAGGACATTTTGGGGAAGAGCAATAACCAAAATAACCAGGATGGTCTGAGAAAGGGGAAAGGACTAGCCCTATCCAATATTAAAAAATAGTGAGAGGCACCTGGCTGGCTCAGTTGGTAGAGCACATGACTCTTGATCTCGGGGTTATGAGTTCTAGCCCCACGTTGGGTGTAGAGATTACTTTAAAAAAAAGTAAAATCCTTGGGCACCTGGGTGGCTCAGATGGTTGAGCGTCTGCCTTCGGCTCAGGTCATGATCCCAGGGTCCTGGGATCGAGTCCCACATCGGGCTTCCTGCTCCTTGGGAGCCTGCTTCTCCCTCTGCCTCTCTCTCTCTGTCTCTCATGAATAAATAAATAAAATCTTTAAAAAAAAAAAAAAAAGTAAAATCCTTAAAAAAAGAAAAATTGTGGTATATACTTTTTTAAACATCTGAAAATTTCTCAAACAGTATGGTTCTATCACAAGACTATGAATCGATCAATTAAACAAAATAGTTGTAAAAGAGACCCAAGTACAGACAAGAATTTAGTAAATGATAAAAGTGGCTTTTCGTATCAGTGGAGAAAGGCTGGGTGTTCAATAAATGGTAATGGGACAGATGGTTAGCTGAGAAAAAAAAATAAACCTGAAGCTCTACCTCATTTCTTATACCAAAAAATTTCAAATGATAGAATATTAAATATTGAAAAGATAAATCTGTTAGTATACCATGAAAAAATGGTGATTTTTTAGAGGTGGGGAGGGGCAGAGGGAGAGAGAGAATCTTTCTAAGTAGGCTCCATGCCCAGTGCGGAGCCCAACTTGGGGCTCGATTTCACAACTCTGAGATCATGACCTGAGCTGAAATCAAGAGTCAGACGCTCAACCAACTGAGCCACCCAGGCACCCCAAATTCGCCTAGTTTAAAGACATATACACACAGAGAAAAAAAATTACCATGAACAGAGCCAAAACGAAAGTAAAAATGTGACATATTTCCAACATCTGAAACAGGGGGATTAATTTCCTTAATACACTAACTGCTCTTAAAAATAAGAAAAATATGTACAATACAGTAGAAGAATGGGGAAAATATATGAACACATAATTCACAGAAAAGATACAAACGGCCAAGAAAACATGAAAAGATGCTCAATTTCAATTACAATGAAAGAAAATCAAGCCAGTAAGATACTATTTTTACCTGTCAGATGGGCAACGATTAAAAAGTTTGGTAATACTTAGTATTGACAAAAGGGGCACCTGGGTGGCTCAGTCCTTAAGCGTCTGCCTTCGGCTCAGGTCATGATCCCAGGGTGCTGGGATCGAGCCCCACGTCCGGCTCCCTGCTCGGTGGAGAGCCTGCTTCTCCCTCTCCTGCTCCCCCTGCTTGTGTTCCTTCTCTCGCTGTGTCTCTCTGTCAAATAAATAAAATCTTAAAAAAAAAATATTGACAAAGGATATAGTAGTATTCTGATAAATTATTGTTGAGGGTATAAAGTGGTATAATCTTTTGGAAGGCATTTAGATAAAAATCTATTGAAATTTAAAATGCACAAACCTGGGCACCTGCTTGGCTCAGTCAGTTAAGCATCTGCCTTCAGCTTGGGTCATGATCCCAGAGTCCTGGGATCAAGTCCCACATTGGGCTCTGCAGGGAGCCTGCTTCTCCCTCTGCCTCTCTCTCTCTCTTTCTCTCTCATGAATAAATAAAATTTTAAAAGAAAAAGTTAAAAATAAAATGCACAAACTCTCTGAACATGCAACAGCACTTCCAAAAAATTTGTCTTACAGTTATACTTGCAAAAATGCAAAGATATTTATTCCAGTATTCTGTATTATAGCAGAAACCTGGAAATATCCCAACTGTCCATGACTAGAGAACTAGTTAAACACTAATATCTTTATACACTAGAATTCTTTTTTTTTTTAAGATTTTATTTATTTATTTGACAGAGAGAGACACAGTGAGAGAGGGAACACAAGCAGGGGGAGTGAGAGAGGGATAAGCAGGCTTCCCGCGGAGCAGGGAGCCCGACGCAGGGCTCAATACCAGGACCCTGGGATCACGACCTGAGCCGAAGGCAGACGCTTAACAACTGAGCCACCCAGGTGCCCCTATACACTAGAATTCTATGTAGCATTAAAACAATGAGGTAGAACTACATGTATAGCAAATAAATTAGGGCCAGGATAAGCTGAGTAGAATGAAGCACATTGAAAAATAATATGTACAGTGTAAACCCCTTCACATTTTTTTAAGGACATATAATATATGCTCCTTTTTTTTTTTTTTTTAAAGATTTTATTTATTTATTTGACAGAGAGAGACACAGCGAGAGAGGGAACACAAGCAGGGGGAGTGGGAGAGGGAGAAGCAGGCTTCCTGCCAAGCAGGGAGCCCGATGTGGGGCTCGATCCCAGGACCCTGGGATCATGACCCGAGCTGAAGGCAGCCGCTTAACCGACTGAGCCACCCAGGCGCCCCTAATATATGCTTCTTATGTTTAGAGAATGTCTGAAAGGATACTAATGAAACTGTAGACAGTGGTTACCTCTAGAGAATGAGACTTGGGGGGAGGTGTGGAAGGGAAAGTTTTTTTTTCCCATTTTTTACATTATACTCTTCTGTACTGTTTGCATATGTTATAATTAGCTTGTATTGCCTTTATAGCAAAATATTTTAATAAACTAATTTGCTGACACTTTTTATATGGACATCTGCTTTCCGCTGAGCACAGAACTAGAGAGAAACCCGTCCCATTTCTTTCTCCACACTTTCTGAACCCTTTTTAGAACACAGCACTTAGAAGGGGCCTTTTGTTGGTCAGCTGGACTGGCTTCCCCAAACAGAGGACCATTGACATGGTGCTGAGAGGGTGCTTGGACACAGACTTACTGTGCAAATATGCGGGAGAGAATTTAGCACCTGGCGAGGCAGACCAGGTGGCCTCCTCTGGAGAGGCCTACCGTTATCGGTCTGCCTGTGCACACATGTCTACTGTGGTAGACACATAGACCTTTTGTTCAAAGGGCTGCTCTTCAGTTTATATCCCCTTGTTTAGATGATTCTGTAAATCAGTTTTTCCAGACTCTCGAAGTAAGCATCACCATCATCACACTTCTCTTTTTCAAGCAATTAATTGGCAATCCTTTTAAACCCAGGACAAATTCACATGTAAAAGGAATGCATGTATAGGGCAATTTATCAGCATTGCACATGCAAGCAAGAGAACTTCTGGATAATGTCAAGGACAACTGTTTCGGGAACCCTATTTATATTTATACTTAGGCTGCCCCGGTCTGCAACTGACTATGGAGTTCAGGCATGCCTCCTCTACAGATAACCTCCCTCACTGGCCTAGATCTCAAGGACCCAGCTAGTACCAGAAATTTCTGTTAGTCCTTGGCTCACAGGGGAAGGAAAAAAAGTCCAAAAGGGCCCTTCAAGCAAGCTTTTGCATTTTAAAAGATTTCTCTAGTTTCTGCTGTTCATTTCTGTACAGGCATCCAGCACCAGCAGCAAATATTAAGTTTCAAGGACCTCAGTTCCTCAGACTTTTATGAGTCTGAAAGCTACTCTTTAAAGATTCATAATCAAGTTTCTAGAGAGGGGAAAAATGTGTTAGATGAAGCCAAAAGAATGACCTTATTCCCTTAAAATCCAGCCCATGGCCATGCTTATGTAGCTGAGCAGCTGTGCTGCTGGCAGGGAGAAGGAACATACTAAAATGAAACACTCATGATAATCTCCCTTCCCCCACTCGTGCCTGCAGAGCCCCATCCAGTTATTGCACAAAAAAGGCTTTTTCTTACAAACTTCTCTCCGTTCTTCTGTCTCCATCTTGGTTGGGAAGAAACAGCACTAGTGATGGAATGTACACAACTCTGCAAATATTCATGAGAAAATGCTTTGACGCCCACACGCTCCCCAGCTCCCCTAACACATACATGCATTAGGGAAAAGGGATGCACAGAGAAACTGATAGGCGTCTGTGGTTCTCTAACTTAAGTAAACTGAGAGGCTTTCTCAAAACAGGCAGCAAGATTCAAGAAGGCAGAGTCCTAACTTGTCTTTCATCCACTGAACCATAAATTGAATTGATCCAATAACCATTAATTGGTCATTTAAAATGTATGGCACCGGGGGCACCTGGCTGGCTCAGTCGGGGGAACATGTGACTATTGATCTCGGGGTTGTGAGTTTGAGCCCCACACTGGGTGTAGAGATTACTTAAAAATAAAATCTTAAAAAAAATAAAATGTGCAACACTGGAAATACAGAAATAAACAGAACTCTGTGTGGTGCGCCATTTGAAAGCTGAGTTTGAATATTGGGTCTGTGACTTGGCTGTATGACCTTAAAGCAAGCTACTCAAAATGCCTGAGCCAGCTCCCATCCTGGAAATGGAGATAATAATAATGACTATAGAAAGTGCCATAACCCTAACAGCATCTCCCCCTCTGTGAACTCTCAGATTTCTTCCCATTGTAGTTTCCTCTTCACACTCCCCTCCTCTTGCCCCTCTAAGGTCCTTCTCTCAGTTTCCGTAACTCTTCCACCTTCTCTACTCTTTCCCCAAAGCCTTCATTCACATTCCAAGCTCAGAACACACAAAAGAAATGAGAGTCTCAGTCCGTTTCTCCACCTCACTCTACTTACTTTCTGAGGAAGTAATAGATCATTTGTCTTCATCTTATAATGGGTTGGGGTCCTCAGAGAGAAACACTCCTTCTTCGGCAGCAGTATCTAATCACAGCCCAGTCACGTATCAGGATTCAAAAATTCTGCACAACTTACTCTTCATGTCCTAATTACATATAGTCGTCTGCAATTTTATCCTAATGAAACTGAAGACCAATTGGTTCTAATGCTCCATAAACTGTTAAAATCATCATGTTCTGTACTTGAACATTATTACCACCTGTCTTCTTGTCTCTGAAACAACATTTCTTCATTAAATAATCACTATACTGATGTGGCTTTCTTCTTGGTTCCTGGAGTCAGCCCTTCCATCATTTTTAGGGGTATGTGGGGTTATCCTCTGAAGACTCTCGGAGTTCCTAACATCTTCAAACTAAAGTCTAGAACTGAAGAACATATTCACCAAAGAATGTGTGTACACACACACACACACACACACACACTCCCCGCCCCTCTTCAGGGCTCTTTGAGGGTAGGCAATGGATGTACTGCGTGTTGTTTGGTGTTCAGTGCATGGTGGAGATTAAATAAATATTATAAAAACAAACGCACAATCACATTGCTGCTATAATTTCAGTTTTGGATTCAGTGGTTATGGGAAGGAAATCTCTTGCACACTCACACGATTTTTTGTCTGGAAAAGATACAAGTGTTTTAGGTATTGTGTTTCAGCCAAATAAACTGACCATTTTAAAATAAAGATTCCCAGGAGAATAGAAGCAATTGCTTTCCACAAAAGGCTGGGTAGCTTTTTGTTCCTGGACGTGCTTTCTGTTGACTCAGTCTGCACTTGTTTTGACAGCCAATTACAGCCCTTCTTAGGTAAAGCTGAGCTAATGCTCTTCATGGAAAGTTTTACAAACACAAAATTACCCAAACACAATACACTTAAGCAGAGAACTCTGGCTCCAAGAGATATTCCTGACCAGGAGGAAGGGAGGGAAGTTAATTTTCCAAGTGGAGCATGATGATCCAGAAGGGATCACAACCAGATTCAAAGAAGAGATTTTCAAATCTAGTTCAGCTCTGAGAAGCATGGGCCTCATTTCTCTAGTACTGTGATAGGGTAATCACAACACGGAACCAAGCCACAGTACTCAGGACCTCCCTTATCAACTCCAGTTGCCAAGTCCTGGTCTGGGAACTTAATTATTTCACTTCCTCCTCACAGGAACTCAAGCTCAAGAAATGAGGACTCAGAATTTAAGTAACTTGTCTAAAGTAAGCCAGCTACTAAGTGGCTATGCCTGAATTGAAACCCAGGTCTAACCTCAGAGGAGAAGTAGATTAACATTAATACAGATTATAACCAGATAAAATATAGGCCAATTTTGAAGAAAAGCCTTGGCTGCAAGTCCAAACATTAACAAAGACTAAAAACACAATTGAGATGAAGAACGAGCTGCCTTAAGAATGGGAAGCTAATGACACAAGGGTCACAGGGTAATGGACAAGACAGGTGGTATGATCCCCTGCCAGCCCCCATTCACTACAGTCTTTTCTCTGTCTTTCCTCTTCACCCTCTCTCCTCTTTCCTAATTTACCATGTCTTTCTTTTCTTTAATCCCTTTTTTTTTTCCTTCTTAAACTGTAGCATAGCAAAGCATATGAACTTTGCATTCAGATAACCTGTGTTCAAATCTAAGACTCATTTCTTATTGTGTGACTTTGGGCAGATCACATAACCTCTCTAAGTCTAAATTTTCTTCACTATAAAAGGATAAAATCTCCTACCTTTTAGGTTGTTGAAGGGATTAAATCAGACAGTATGTATGAAGAGATGACCAGGTCTCCTAGAGACTAAGTGAGATTTCTTTTAACTTTGAGGGTCTGTGAGGCTTCTTGGTATACAATTTAGAATTTGACAGTCTTGGATTTGAATCCCTGCTCCAATACTTACTGGCTAAGTTATTTGGGCAAGTCTTGTAACCTTTATGTACCTCAGTTTCCTTATCTATAAAATGGAATAAATAGTAAGGACATAATAGATTTGGGAGATGATCAAATGGAACGATAAACATTTAGAATCTATAGATATTTAATAATATATTAACAAAGAAACCTGCCTTTCAGTAGAACTTACAGTAGCTGACTTGTCCTCTAGTGGCCCATGTTTGCTGATGCCTAATTTATGTATCATGTGTGTCGCCACTAAGGACTGGTAGTGCTAAAGCACGAAGAAATACAAACCTTGAACCTATCTTCTGAGGCTGTAAAATAAATATAAAAAGAGGGAGGTAGAATGGTACAATGCAATGAAAAACCACCACAGGAAGCATGGGTCCAGTCCTGCTTGGGCATTAGCTGCCTATATAATGCCATATAAATCAAACAGCTATCTCCGGAACATGAAGGGGATGGAAATATTTTTTATATTCCTGATTGAGACTGCTACTGGCATTTAGTGGGTAGAGGCCAGAGATGCTGCTAAACTTACTACAGTGCACGGGACAGATGCCCACAGCAAAGAATTATCTGGTCAAAATATCAATAGCATTGAGGTTGAGAAGCCCTGGCCTAGATGACTGCTAAGTTCCCTTCAAGCTCTAACATCTTAAGAGACTATGATGAGGCAGCACCAACACCAAACAGATGACATTCTTGCTAACATCTATCAAGCAATGGCTTATGACGTTGCTCAAAATCCCCCTACAGGGCGCCTGGGTGGCTCAGATGGTTGGGCGTCTGCCTTCGGCTCAGGTCATGATTCCAGGGTCCTGGATCGAGTCCCGCATCGGGCTCCCTGCTAGGTGGGGAGCCTGCTTCTCCCTCTGCTTCTGCCTCTCTCTCTCTCTCTCTGACTCTCATGAATAAATAAATAAAAAACATTAAAAAAAAAAAAATCCCCCTACAGCCAGTGGGGAAAAATTTTCCCTCCAATATTTAATATTCTAAAATCAGTGCTGTATTTCTAAGGGTGAGGACAGCCTTTCCTCACAATAGGAAGAAACCCAGAGGGACGCCTGGGTGGCTCAGTTGGTTAAGCATCTGCCTTCAGCTCAGGTCATGATCCCAGGATCCTGGGATCTAGTCCCACATCCAACTCTTTGCTCAGCGGGGAGCCTGCCGCTCCCCTTGCTTGTGCTCTTTGTCTGACAAATAAATAAAATTTAAAAAATCTTTATAAAAATTGTTTAAGAAAGGGGGGGCGCCTGGGTGGCTCAGTTGTTAAGCATCTGCCTTCAGCTCAGGTCATGATCCTGGGGTCCTGGGATCGAGCCCCACATCAGGCTCTCTGCTGGGGGCAGGGGGGAAGCCTGCTTCTCCCTCCCCCACTCCCCCCGCTTGTGTTCCCTCTCTCGCTGTGTCTCCCTCTGTCAAATAAATGAATGAAATCTTTTTAAAAAAATAAAATAAAATTAATTAATTAATTAAATAATTAAATAAAATAAAAAAGGAAAGAAACCCAGGGATGAAGGGGGCACAATCCTCCAGGGACTTGGTTCCTTGCTCTTTGCAGTTAGAATCTATGCTTTCAAAGCCATCAGTTCCTTCTGGCCAAGCAGCTGATTTAAGTAAGTCTGAATGAAGGCCAGAATAAGATAATACATACAACAGCAGACATGAATCTCAAATACATCATGCTAACTGAAACAAGCCAGACCCAAAAGACTACATACTATTTTATTATATTTACATGATATTTGGGAACAGACAAAACTATAGGGACAGAAAACAGATTAGCAGTTGCCAGGGGCTGGGGGTAAGAACAGTTTGACTGCAAAGGGACATGAAGGCATTTAGGGAATGATGCACTGTTTTACTTATATACTGATTATAGCTATACAACTGTGTCAAAACTCATAAAACTGTACACTGTACATTAAAAAGGTGAATTTTTTTTTAAAGATTTTATTTATTTGAGAGAGAGAATGAGAGACAGAGAGCACGAGAGGGAAGAGGGCAGAGGGAGAAGCAGACCCCCTGCTGAGCAGGGAGCCCGATGTGGGACTCGATCCCGGGACTCCAGGATCATGACCCGAGCCGAAGGCAGTCGCTTAACCAACTGAGCCACCCAGGCGCCCTAAAAAGGTGAATTTTACTGTGTCTAAATTACACTTCAATAAAACTGCGCCTTTCACCCCACCCCCAAAATATGACCACAAATGCTATAGAGAAGATTGTTGTACTTCGGGAGAGGTTGAACTGGATGACATCAAAATTCTTTCCACCCCATGTCCTGTGATTTTATGACAGTCTGCTTCTCCTACCCTGGTGACCTCAGAGTTAAGTCTGGGCTGCAATTTCGGTGTTAAAGCAATGAGTCTCTCTGACCAAATCATGTGTATATGAGTCCTGCCATCATTCAGAGATCTCCGGCCCTACTTTAGCTTGTGACAGAGGCTCCTTTCCTGCTGTCTCCTATCTTAACTCCTCTTGGGACTGATAAGGGCCTTAGACAATTAATAAACAAGTGAGAATAAACCTCAGGGGACACAGGTTTTATCTCTCTGTACAGGCTTCCTGTCTAAATCCCATTTGATCTTTCCATTGAACTCCAAATCGGGCAACAGAAGAAGAATCATATTTATGAACTCCCCTCCACTATGGACTTTTGGGCTTCCCACTATATTATATTTATACACTTAAGCTATATAAATGTAAAATGTGGGGCACCTGGGTGGCTCAGTCATTAAGCGTCTGCCTTTGGCTCAGGTCATGATCTCAGGATCCTGGGATCAAGCCCCACATAGGGCTCCCTGCTCCGCGGGAAGCCTGCTTCTCCCTCACCCGCTCCCCCTGCTTGTGTTCCCTCTATCGCTGTGTCTCTCTCTGTCAAATAAATAAATAAAATCTTTTAAATAAATAAATAAATAAATAAATGTAAGCCTCACACCAAAATTATACCCAAGTTTGTTGAGACATAAATAGATATGTAGTTTTCTGTTTACACACATTATTAACCCTGATTACTGATCTATCAAATGATATACAAAATGGTTAACTTTTCTGGTATCCAGAATAGCCCTAGGGCACCTATGTGGCTCAGTTGGTTAAGCGGTGGACTCTTGATTTCAGCTCAGGTCATGATCTCGGGGTCCTGGGATTGAGCCCCGTGTCAGACTCCCCGATCAGCAGGGAGTTTGCTCCAGGATTCTCCCTCTGCCCCTCCCCCCACTCATGCATGTGCACACATACACACACACGCTCTCTAAAATAAATAAATCTTAGAAAAAAAAAGAATAGCCCTAGATAGGCTATGGCCAGGGAGGACTAAAATAGCCATTAGAATGCTCTCACTTTCTATTAATAAAGAGCACTGTCTTTTATGACACATATACAGTCACAACTGTGACCTACTGTAGGAGTCCCATTCCCTTATTTGAAAATCAGCTCCTTTTTTGGTTATTCATGGAGGCTCTCAATGGAACAGATACAAACGCCAGGAACCAGACACCTCATATATGCTTGAGTGCTAGGATAAAAATCATGGGCCAAAAGACAAGCCTGGACCTGCCAGTGCCTCCATATTCCAAAGGACAGAAAATATGGTAGAGATGAGGTAATATCCATACTGACCTTTTCTGCTGAGCATTTACAGCAAACATACTGTCACTACAAATATAGGGTGCTCATATTACAACAGAAGGAGCCCACAACAACAAATCCCACAGTGGTCTAGGGTCTTGTTTCCACATGATCCCCTCAGAAAAGAAGAATGGGGGAGTTACACTTTCATGATTTAAAATTATTCAATCATCTCAGAAGTCTGCAGCAGCAAAAAATCAATACTGTCCTCTAAGTCGCTCAAACTTGGTAACGTTGCTTCTTTGGCATAATCAGAAAAAGTTTCACAAAAAACTGAAACATTTAGCAGAAAACATATGTTAGCTTTTTATTCAAAAGTATATAGACTGACTTGGGTGCCTGGGTGGCTCAGTTGGTTAAGCATCTGCCTTCAGCTCAGGTCATGATCCAGGAGTCCTGGGATTGAGTCCCACATCAGGCTCCCTGCTCAGCGGGGAGTCTGCTTCTCCCTCTGCCCCTCCCCCTGCTCGTTTTCTCTCTCTCTCAAATAAATAAATAAAACATCTTGAAAAAAAGAAAGAGAGAGAAGTCCTGTAGACCCACCTGGCCAAACCTGCTGCCTCAGAAACTTGTGAGAGAGCTAAGTAGAACTACCAGACACAAGAAGGGTGACAGCCTTGCTGGGTAGGGCTTGGCTGGTCCTCTCAATCCTCAGCACATCAACAGAGTTCACCTCTTACATACCTTGCAGACTGCCAGACTAGTCGTCTAGGCCTTTTGCGTTCAGCTGCGGACCATAAGCACAAGCCTAAGACTCAAAGATACTAGCCTCTAGGATTCCTGAGCTCTTCTGCTGTATATAACAAAGGCCAACTTTGAGATGAACCCATTTACCTGCCATAGGAGTAGAACACTACCTGAACTAATGTGTACCCACCTGAATCATGCTGAGGCCCAAGCTTAAGTGGACCCTAGCCAACTTCTATGCCCTAGGCAAGCAGTCTTTTCTCATCTCCTTTGTTCTTTCTGCAACTGATGGCCTTTCACTACTACTTCTCAGATCAAAACATTATTAGTTTCTGACCAAACTATTAAAGTAAGAAACAGCCAGGCCCCAACTGCATGTTAATTTCCTAATAATTATCCAGTTATGGAGCACTGAGGAGAGTGAAGGAAAAATGACATTACCACATCCTGAGATGCATACTGAGGGTCCTCTGGGTTGACTGACCAGTAGCAGTAATCAAAGCCAAATGCCACAACCTTCTCCCGAGAGTCTCCAAAGCCATCTGGTCGATTGTCCATCTAAAATCAAACAGAATAGAGTCTTCTCTATCATAATGTCAGAATCTAGCCAGTGCCACTTGATTCCTCCCTACTATAGCTAGAGAGACCCAGACTGGTCATGAGAATCTTTACGTTATCTACCCAAAAAAGAAAAAAAGTAAACTCTGTCCTCATCTCATCAAATAAAAGCTCCAGAGAATTTGTCTCTCACCTATCTGCCTACATATGAACCAAGCTTAGGAAAGAATGCCTTTCCCTCTCTGACCGTCATGGGCCGTATCACTATCATTTTTTCTGCAAGTATTTCTATAAAGGATACCAGAGTGCATGAGTAGTTTAGTCCCCGGGCCTGACAGAGTCTATCAACCTAGGACTTTCACAGAGGTCCCTGGGTACCCATCCCCAGTGAATTAGAAAGCACATTGGATAGAAGAGCGAGGACCAATCCAACTGCTCAGGGTAGATGAGGGTAGAGTCAGAGATTGGAACCGCACTGACCTCCAGGTACTGGGGAAAATGGTATTACTGCCACAAATGTTTTATCTTACTATTTAATATTTAGACTCTGGACAGGGATAGACAAACCCTAGCACCAGCCATCATAAACTACAGTAGAAAGAGGCTGTCAGAATAACTAAGAAATTCTTAGCGGATAATTGACCTCAAGGAAGTAAGCAGCTAAGCAGGTGTGCAGGGGGCAGATTAGAGTTTGATCTTGGCCAGGATTTATTCTTAAAAAACCAAAACTCTCAGCTCTAAGAACAAAGCAACAGAGATATAAATAAGAGACAGCAGAGAATAAAAGGTCTTTGGTCCCTGGGGAGCGCCTATTGAAAGTCTGGCAGGTCCCATTCTCTTTTAGCAGAGAAGTGCTGACAAAAGGAAACAGATCACATCACAGGGGTGGGCATAGCCAGTAGGCCTGGGGTCCAAAGAACCCTCACTCCTACCAGTCAGCTTCCTCAGCTCTCAGGGATGCTGAACACCACCTGCAAGCTCTCTACAGCAGCAGGCACAAGGCCAGTTTCCCTGTCTCTCTCCACTCCTCAAGGCCAGAGAGAAAGAACTCCTTCCACTTCCGCTGTTCCGGTAAATGGAAGAATGAGATGGAGAAAACTAGCCCTGGGAGGGGGGTGACGGGTAGGGGAGGAAGTTCCCAGTGTTTGCCCAATTGTGACTCAAAGGTCAGTCAGATCTGTGAAAGAAAATCTGCAGTGCAACTCAGGATAGTGACTGACTCCCTTCTGGGATCCGATGCATACTAAATCTGTAGTAATGTCTCTAGATTAAGTGACATCAAATGAGAGGCCTGGGACAAAGTCTGCTGGTCTGGTGAGTTAAATATACCCATGGATGTACCCAGCATGACTTACACTAGCCATGACGCCCATAAGCTGTAAGTGACCAGTTTCCAAACAGCTGCACCCTGTTTGACAGAACTTGGGCTGCAGTGGCCACAATCTCTATACTTCTTTCCTGCTTTATTCTTACACTTGCTTTGTATAAAACTCTTCCTTCTCCCAAACTGCCATCCTAAACCCATTCACATACACACCTTCATCCCAGAAGCCCCTGTAATAATATAAACTCCTCAGTGGAAAGAGAAAGGAAAACAATTTCATGCTTACCTTTAAATTTCTGATTTTTGCCACTTTGCCATCAACTTCCACAATAATTCTTCCCCCTTCTTTGGTCTCCCTAGAAAGAAGACCCAAACCCATATGAAAAGAAACATTGCTTAAAAAAAAAAAATCAAGAAAAGAGAAGCTGAGATCAGCGCTACTGGGACAAAATGTTTCCCTACTGCTGTCTCTATAAGTAGCTGTCCCTGGCTGACACACTTCTCTGGATCATTAGAATTTGGCTCTGAAACAGCTAAGAATTACCACTATATAGCACTCTCCATGTGCCTAGCCGCTGTATTAGGTACAGTACATATTATACTTCATCTTATGCAATCTTCCCACTAACACACTCTCCTGACATGGCTTCCTACATATCTTCATTTTTTCAGATGGAAGACTGAAGCTGAGAGAAATTATGTAACTTGTCCAAGGTCACACATCAAGCAGTGGCAGAGCTGGGATTTTAAACCCAGATCTGTCTGACCACAAAGCCTGGGCTCTTAACCATACCCTTAGAAATCAGGCTTGAAATTCTGGACAGTATCCTTCGCTCAGTGCACAAGGCATCCCCTCTCACCTTCTCTGGGATTTTGAGCATGGATAGTAATGAAAAAGGTTTTGGAGTCTTCTCTGTTGAGATACTGAGAACATATTTCCCAAATCCTTTCCTTTTATCTTCCTAAATTGGAATGAGAGCCAAGATCCTCAAGAATTTTCCTATGTTGCAGTTACATAGTAACACTGCTAGCAACTAACCAATCCCTAAATTTACTTTAAGGGGCTTAATCCAAGTGACCCATACACCTGAAGCCCAAAATGAGTGGAATATACTCCATTCTATAGATGAAATCTTTTTTCATAACATAAAAACCTTTAGTGAAAGTACTCAAGGCCAGAATGTTAAGAGGTAAGAATTAAATTTATTAGCATTTCCTCCACTACAATGAAAGTAATCACTTAAATTACTCCTAGCCCAGGACCTTAAAGTTAAGAAAATATGTTCTGTCTCATTTTTATCCTTCCTCATGGTTCCCAGGATGTGACCTTGAGAATTTGGGGAGGGGAGGACAGGCACAGTGAGAGAGGGGTCTTTACATTTAGGATTTTTTTTTTTAACCAGTGAGTGAGTCTGGGATAAAGCCCTGTATAGGAAATTTCCCTCTCCCATGTAATAACATTTGTTACTTAAATTTCCTCAAGGCCCAGGGCGCCTGGGTGGCTCAGTTGGTTAAGCGACTGCCTTCGGCTCAGGTCATGATCCTGGAGTCCCGGGATTGAGTCCCACATCAGGCTTCCTGCTCGGCAGAGTCTGCTTCGTCCTCTGACCCTATCCCCTCTCAGGTGTTCTCTCTCTCTCATTCTCTCTCTCTCAAATAAATAAATAAAATCTTTAAAAAAAAAAAAAACTTCCTCAAGGCCCTAATGCTCTTTATCTCGCATTTCATGCTAGATAGTATTTAAGGCAGCAGAGATATTCTTAGTCCTTGAGGATCATAAACCACACACCCCCGCACATACACAGCCCTCAACAATTCTAAAGAAAATCTTTCATCTTTGCTGTTAACATTTTACAAGATAACATTTTTTTTCCTTTCTCCATTTTAAGGTAGATTTTCTTATCTCTCCTCCCTCTAAAAAAGTAATACAGAGATTGTAGTAAATTTGGACAATAAAGAAAATAAAAAATTATGCAATAATTTTTCCAAATCTATTATCTAATTTTTTTTAAAAGTATGCCCCCCTTTTTTTTAAGATTTTATTTATTTATTTGACAGAGAGAGATATAGTTGAGAGAGGGAACACAAGCAGGGGGAGAGGGAGAAGCAGGCTTCCCACAGAGCAGGGAGCCTGTGGGGCTCGATCCCAGAACTCTGGGATCATGACCTGAGCCGAAGGCAGACACTTAACGACTGAGCCACCCAGGGGCCCCAAGTATGCTCTTTCTTGAGGATTCATCTAAGACCCTTTCACATAAAGCAGCCTGAAAAGAAGCGCCCTGAATTTGACTTCTTGGAAGAAAGATACAAACTATAAGGGTAAGATGCTGCTCCTTCCTGGCCTGGAACACTGCCATTGGTAACCTAGTGATTCCAAGCTATTCTAAAACAAAATGAAGGAGAATTAAAATTGAGCAGAACAGAAAGAAGGGGCACCAACCTCAACTGGGGAGCTGGCCACACAGAGTTCAATGAAAGTCTGCAGAGATGGAGCCTTACACATGGCAGAGTGGCACTACTACCACTTGCCTCTGGGTCCTGAATTCTACCAACAGGCATTCATTCCTTAGGATGAATTTCCCTTTGCACAGGGAAATTCCTCCTAAGGAATTCCCTCAGTTACACATTTACTCCCAGAACAATGTTTCTCAAAGTGTGGTCCACGGGCTACCTTCATCAGAATTACATGAGATGGTGGGGCTTATTCATTCAAATTCCTGTTAACAAGTTGCATTATGGGGGAGAGGGAGGTAAAAAAAACAAAACAAAGCAAAATTGCATTATAACAAACTCCCTAGGTGGACTGTATGCATACTATAATTTGAGAATCACTGTCCAGAAGGGAAAATAAGCAAGCCATGACCACTTATTATCTATTCATTTGTAAAACTTAAAAAAAAAGACAGCTAAGTATAAGCAGTAATAAAAATATATAGCTAACACTTTGTTGGACACTTAAAATGAGCCAAGCCCTAAGTATTTTTAATGTATTCTTTCATTTAATCTTCATAAAAAACCATTGAAGTAGTTCTCCTACTTTACAGATTAAAAAAAATTTAAAAAACCCACAACACACACACACACACACACTCTCTCCCTCTCTCTCTCTCTCTCTCCACAGAAAGGGAATATAGTATAGGAACAGTAAATTTTGACAGGGCAGTGGGGAGTGTTCCAAAGCCTACAATATTGGCTGAAGAGAACATGTTCTTTTAATGATAAATGATTTTGGATAGACAAGGGACAGCATCACATAATGAGCTACAGACTTTCTAATTATGGGAAACTATGAGGAGTGGGGAGGCAATCAAAACCATGTCCCACATTGCCATTTTACTGATGGTCAGTTCTAGTCCTACTAAGCAAACAGGCATTTGATCAAGAAGTACAACTTTTCTGTAATCTCAGGAAGGAGCAGCTGGGTCTATTGAATGGAAACTTGGCTTTACCTACTTTTAGATATTAAACAAGACCATTTTCTCATCTGGAAAAACAAAAAATGTAAGCTTAGACCAGATGATCTCTAAGATTTTTTCCCTAGTACAACACCAGATCCAATGATTATTAACTGAATCTCTGCCAATAACTCATTTGAAGGGTGAACAAACCATATAATTAGCAGAGTCCCTACATTCAGATGAGCTTCAGCAAAGATGGTGGAAGTTAACAAACCCTGGAGTATAGTAGTATAATAGCATCTCTGCAGGATTCTCTGAGGAGACAGGAGTGGTCTCGACTTCTTAGCTCGGTGGGGGAGGGGGGGTGTCACACTGTGTTTATCCAAACTTGCTCCTGAATCTTCAGCTTGGTATAACCTACTCACACCTGGGTATCTGCAGTATTGGCATTCTACCTCTTGATGCTGAAGGCTCTTAACCTGACTGAAAGTAAATAAGCTTTTGTGTCCTTTTCCCCTCACTTTTGTTTGATGAGATAAATTACTCTCTACTGTGGCTGCAAGCAATTCAATTTCAACAGCATTTTCTTAATCCAATCCACACTATTGTAAATTCCTAGCTCTCAAGGAATGGAGAAGTTACTGTTGGGAGTGGCCAAGGTAATTATCCTGAGAACCCTAAAAGAACAGTTTCGCAAAAAGATCTGCTAGAGGCTACCTCCAAGGTGGCATACTCCTATTAAACTACTCAACCCTAAGTAACCACATCAAGTAATGTAGAAGCCAGATGTCATAAGCCACTTACCAATCTAAGTGCTACTTAGATTTTGGGCATGTGCTACTTTCCTTCTTTCTCCATGTATCTCTTTTGTCTTTTTCCTACTTTCTTTTCTGTTACTGTTTCCTTCCTTCATCCCATTGCTCTGCTCATTATTCTGTCCATTGTATGACTTTGCAAAACTACCACCATATCAGGGACAAATATAATCCCTGCTGGTACCAAATTATGTTAAGGGAGACAATGCATTTTTTGATCCTTCTGTCCAATTTTCAAGCCATCTTATGTCCTGGAAATTTTTAAACCTCCCAAATAATTCCATTATATGTCTTCTGGTCCCAAGCTACACTCTGCCAGCTTTGTCTCCTCTCACTCACCTCCCTCTACACACCTTCTCACCAAACAACCAAAACTTTTCTGTTTTCTAACAGCTGAAGTCCTTTATTCTTAGTGTCCTTTCTACAGAGTGCTCTCTACACCTTCTTCACCTGTCAGCAAACTCTAATAGCTCTTTAAAAAGCAATTCCGGGGCGCCTGGCTGGCTCAGTTGTAGAGCATGCGACGCTTGACGTAGGGGTGGTGAGTTAGAGCCCCACATTGGGCATAGAGATTACTTAAAAGAAAAACAGTTCAAATACCAGCCCTTCCCTGACTTTCCAAACTTGAGTGGAAAATCAGTGAAAACAGGAAGAAACTATGCAGCTGGACATTGGATGCCTCAAGAGCTGAGAGGTGCTGCATCAGATTCACCCATGAGGAAATGCGCACTGACCACGCTGAGGAAAAGGATTAGAATAACTTCCTTTTACTTCGCAGTTCTGCTGTTAATGAAACCACGATCTCCCTGGGCCTCAATTTCCCTCTCACACCTTACAATCTAGCTCTCTCCACATCTCTGCAGAGACACCCATGTGCGCCCAGGAACACACGCAATTCTGCCTCAATCCCCACAGGTACTCCAGAGCCACCAAGGAGAGGAGACTCCCCATCCCTCTCCCCGCGTACTTTCCCAGCCCTGCTCAGGGAACTCAGTGAGAAAGGCCCAAGTCGTGCATCACGACTTGAGCCGCTGTACCCCAAAACTCCTCACAGGACTCCAGGGACACGGACACAGCGCACCCCACCCCTGACGCAATCCAGGAACCGCTATACCCCAGGACAGGACCCGTAAAGCTCTACGAGAGGCTTTGTCCCGGCAGGCCTTTAAGGTTTCCGGACCCTGGTCCCCTGGGTCACTTTGTGTCTGATTTCTCCGCGCCAGAATCACTTGAGGGAGAGGCGAAGACCTCGCCCTCCTCTCAGCTCATTTGACGCCTCAGGCGCCCCTTCCCTCCCAGACTCACCTCTTGCTGAGGGGCCGGACCCTCACGGCCACCCGCACATTCGCCATCCCTCGGCCACCACCCAAGCAGCAGGTCCGCCCAGTGGCAGCACCCCCGGCCCCAACCCCAACCCGGCCCCGCCCGCCCCACGCGCTCACGGGACGACCCCGCCCATGCGCGCGCTGTGGGCTGGCATGGGTGGTGCCTGCCGTGCCTCAGCCAATCATGAGCCCGATGGGCGGGAGGTCGCGCGTCCCGGCCCCGCCTGCCGGGCCCGGTTCTCTCCGCCCCGCGTCGCCCCGCCCACGCACCTTCCGGCACGGCCCCGCCCATGCGCGCCTCTGTCCCACGGGGGCGGTGCCTGAGGTGCCTCAGCCAATCCTTAACCCGTGAGGCCGAGAGGGCGCCAGTCCCCTCCTGGTATGGCCAGGTCCCACCCACCAGGAACTAGCTTTTGTTCTCGGACAGTGCTATACCGAGTCAAGTAAATACGTTTAAGTTTCGGTTAAAGCGAAGTTTACAACGGAATTTGCTAAATACGTGAATTCGCTGCGTTGGCCTGAGTTGTCAGTTCTGTGCTTAAATTTTAGGGGCAGAAATGAAATGGGGAGCACCGATGTTTTTGCAATTACTGGAAAAGAGCAGTGTCTCTTTGAAGAGGCACTTGGAATGTGGAGAAGTTTAGAGTGCTCCAAGCTTCTCTGGATTGTGATGGAACTTCAGGGCCACTCTAGCTGTGTTTGTGATTGTGGAGAGAATGCTGTCAGACAGAAATGGTTCATTAGGGGCGCCTGGGTGGCTCAGTTGGTTAAGCGACTGCCTTCGGCTCAGGTCATGATCCTGGAGTCCCTGGATCGAGTCCCGCATCGGGCTCCCTGCTTGGCAGGGAGTCTGCTTCTCCCTCTGACCCTCCCCCCTCTCATGTGCTCTCTCTCATTCTCTCTCTCTCAAATAAATAAATAAAATCTTTAAAAAAAAAAAAATGGTTCATTAGTTCTTCCAAGAAATAATCTTGAGTTACCTACCAAGAGTCAAGTGCTGTTTTAAGGTTCTTGAGGACACAGTCCAAGTCTTCGTGGAAATTAGAATCTACCAGGAAGGGAAAAGAGACAATAAATATATAATATGTCAGGATGCCTGGGTGACTCGGTTGGGCAGCTGCCTTAAGCTCAGGTCATGATCCCGGGGTCCCGTGATCCAGTCCAGCATTGGGCTCTTTGTTCAGCGGGGAGCCTGCTTCTCCCTCTGCCTGCTGCTCCCCCTGCTTGTGCTCTGTCTCTCTTTCTCTCTGGCAAATAAATAAATAAAATCTTTAAAAATATGTATAATTTGGGGCTTCTGGGTGGTTCAGTTGGTTAAGCTACTGCCTTCCGCTCAGGTCATGGTCCTGGAGTCCCGGGACCCCTGCATCATGGCTCCCAGCTCCGCGGGGAGTCCGCTTCTCCCTCTGAACCTCCCCCCTCTCATGCTCTCTCTCTCTCTCTCAAATAAATAAATAAAATCTTTTAAAAAAGAATTAAAAAAATATGTATAATTTGTCAAGTGGTGCTGACTGCAATTTTTTTTTAAGCAGGGTAAGATACAGTAATGGTTTTGGGGTTATATAGAGGGAAAGGTGCTTATTTTATATAGGATCTTCAGGAAAGGCCTCACTGATACGGTGACACTTGACTAGATTTGAAGAAAGTGAGGGAGGGAGCTGTGCAGGTATTCATTTATTTAATAAATATTTTTTAAGTAAGCACCCCTATGACAGGCTTTGTTCTAAGCAGGAGGGACATAAGCAGTGAAGAAAACAGGCAAACCTCTGACCTCATGGAGCTTGGTGAGAGAATTTGAGAATAAGCAAAACAATTTGAGTAGTATGTATATCAGATAAGCTAAGGAGAAAAAATAAAGCAGAAGAAGGGATAGAAAGTGAGTAGAGAGGGTGTTGAAATTTTAAATATGGGCAGGTTTGTCTTTGCTGAGAAAGTGACACAAGAAAAATCTGAAGGATGTGAAAGAAAGACGGTAATCTGCGGTAATCTGGAAGGACAATTCCAGACACAGGGAACAGGCCAGTGTAAGGGCTCTGAACTTGGAGACAGTCTGGAATATTAGAAAAACAACAAGAAATTCAGGGGGGATAGAATGAAGTGACAGAGGAAGAGGGAGTCATAGAGGTAACACAGGAAGCCACCATAAAGTCTTTGGATTTTATTCTAGGTGAATTGGAAAACTATTGGAAAATTTTAAGGAGAAAGCGAAATTATGTGATTTATATCTTCAAAGGATCTCATTGACTGCCATTTTGAGACTAAATTGAGAAATGGAGGATGAAAGCCCAAGAGAGACCAGTCAGGAGGTTATTTTAGTACTCCAGTGATAGTGCTAGATTCATGGTGGTGCCTTTAATGTGTGTCAGGCATGTTCCCAGTTTACCTTTCCAGTCTCCCCTCTCCCATTTGAAAGTATTCTTACCCTAGAGTATTAGAACAGCTGGTTTACTATTCAGATTCACCTGGAACCCTAGTCTTATGAATGGCTTCTCTGCTCACTGTGCCTTGCAGTGAAAAAAAATCACTACTAGGGAAAACAGTATGGAGGGTCTTCAAAAAATTAAATATAGAATTACCTTATGATCCAGCAATCCCACTTCTAGGTATGTATCCAAAGGAAATGAAATCACTATCTCAAAAATATATCCTCATTCCCATGTTCACTGCAGCATTATTCACATTAGCCAAGACATGGAAACAATCTGTCCATCAAAATACGGATAAAGAAAATGTGGTGAGTGTGTGTGTGTATAATGGAGTATTAGACACTAAAAGAAAGGAAATCCTACCATTTGTGACAACATGGATGGCATTATACTAAGTGAAATAAGTTCAGACGGAAAAGATAAAACCTGTATGATCTCACTTATATGTGGAATCTTAAAAAACAAAGAAAGAAAAAAGAAAGAAGCGAGGGGAGGGAGGAAGGGAGAGAAACAGAAAGAGAGAGAAAGAAAGATGCTAAGAGAATAAATCTTAAGTCTTCTTACCACCACCACAACAAAAAAATAGTAATTATATGAGGTGATGAATATATTAACCAATCTTATTGTGGTAATCACTTCACAATATATACATGTAAGAAATAATCGTGTTGGGCGCCTGGGTGGCTCAGTTGGTTAAGCGACTGCCTTTGGCTCAGGTCATGATCCTGGAGTCCCTGGATCGAGTCCCGCATCGGGCTCCCTGCTCAGTGGGGGGTCTGCTTCTCCCTCTGACCCTTCCCCTCTCATGCTGTCTCTCATTCTCTCTCTCACAAAAAAAAAAAAAAAAGAAAGAAATAATCGTGTTGGGGCGCCTGGGTGGCTCAGTTGGTTAAGCGACTGCCTTCGGCTCAGGTCATGATCCTGGAGTCCCTGGATCGAGTCCCGCATCGGGCTCCCTGCTTGGCAGGGAATCTGCTTCTCCCTCTGACCCTCCCCCCTCTCATGTACTCTCTCTCTCTCATTCTCGCTCTCTCAAATAAATAAATAAATCTTTAAAAAAAAAAAAGAAATAATCGTGTTGTATACCTTTAACTTACACAGTTAAATATGAATTGTATCTCAATAAAGCTGGATAAAAAGTATTGCTGTGTTAATATATTTCTATTTTCAGGTTGGAGAGGTTGCCACAACAATATTCTGTGTTTTCAAAACTGTATATACTCATAAATATTTCAATATGGGTTTTTAAAAAATAAGGACTCCTTTTTAACATAACCATAATACTATTATCACAACCAAGAATATTAGTTCCTTAATACCATAAATATTCAGAGTTCAAATTTCCCTTATTGTCTCATAAAACTGTTGTTTCTTTTTTTTAAACAGTCTGTTTAAATCAGGATCCAGATAAATTGGGTTGATATGTCTTTCACTCTTTTTTTTTCTTTTTCTTTTTTTATTTTATTATGTTATGTTAATCACCATACATTACATCATTAGTTTTTGATGTAGTGTTCCATGATTCATTGTTTGCATATAACACCCAGTGCTCCATTCAATATGTGCCCTCTTTAATACCCATCACCAGGCTAACCCATCCCCCCAACCCCCTCCCCTCTACAACCCTCAGTTTGTTTCTCAGAGTCCATAGCCTCTCATGGTTCGTCTCCCCCTCCGATTTCTCCCCCTTCATTTTTCCCTTCCTACTATCTTCTTTCTTTTAACATATAATGTATTATTTGTTTCAGAGGTACAGGTCTGTGATTCAACAGTCTTACACAATTCACAGCATTCACCATAGCACATACCCTCCCCAATGTCTATCACCCAGCCACCCCATCCCTTCCACACCCCCACCACTCCAGCAACCCTCAGTTTGTTTCCTGAGATTAAGAATTCCGCATATCAGTGAGATCATATGATACATGTCTTTCTCTGATTGACTTATTTCGCTCAGCATAATACCCACCAGTTCCATCCACGTTGTTACAAATGGCAAGATTTCATTCCTTTTGATGGTGCATAATTCAGTAGCTTCCTTGTTCCTCTCTTTCTCTCCCTGGCATAAATTTATTTAAAAAAAACCCAAAACACAAAAACAGGCCATTTTCCTGTAGATTTCCCACAGACTATATTTTGCAAATTGATCCCTGTGGTGATATTCAAGTATTTTTCTATCCTCTGTATTTTCTGTAATTGGTAGTTCAATCCAGAGCCTTGATCAAATCAATCAGCACCTGTCTTTCTTTTTGTGCTATTTGCAGCCACTAATGATTATCATCTGAGCTCATTGGGTCATCAATTCATTAGGGGTTTGAAGGTGTGTGGAGGGGTGGTGTGGATCCCCATACCACCAAGCAATTCTCCAACATTAGCTGGATGTCCTACAATTCAATTCAATTCTGATACTACCTACCCAGAGATAGCATCAGATTCCAAAGGTTAAGGGCTCAGTCCCATTGGACTGTCTTCCACTTCCAATGCCAATCACAAACCGACGTTGTTACCTGTGCTTCAGACCCACTGGCTACAGAGTGGAGGTACCCACAAACTCCTCCTCTATTCAATTAATTTCCTAGAGTGGCCTTCAGATGCCAGTCAAAAAATCTAGGTTGTTACCTGTACTTCTGTCATAACTGGTCATAGACCAAAAGCTCCCCATGAGCCCCTTCTTGGGTTCAACTAATTTGCTAGAAAAGCTCACAAAATTCAGGAAACCCATTTACTCACTAGATTATTAGTTTATTACAGAGAAACTAAAGGATACAAATCAACAGCCAGATGAAGACATACACAGGGTGAGGTCCCAAAGGAGCTTCTGTCTTCATGAAGTTCAGGACCCAACATGGTGGCACATGGAAGTGTTCTGGTTCCCCAGTCTGGGGAAGAAAAATTTATTCTCTTAGCATTTCTTTCTTTCTTTCTTTCTTTCTTTCTTTCTTTCTTTCTTTCTTTCTTTCTTTCTTTCTTTCACTTTCTTTCTCTCTCTCTCTGTCTTCCTTCTTTCCTTCCTTCCTTCCTTCCTTCCTTCCTTCCTTCCTCTTGGGGTTTTATGAAGGCTTCATTACAAGGGCATGATTGATTAAATAAGTGACTGTTGCTAATCGATTCAACCAGCCTTCCTTCCTTCCCAGAGTTCAGGGAGGTGAGAAAGTTTCAACCCTCTGTTCACATGGTTGGTTCTCCTGGCAAACAGCCCCCATCCCTAGGTGGGGTCAAAAAGTCACCTCATTACCAAAACAAGTAACATCTTTAACAGTCTCATCACTTAGAAAATTCCAAGGGTTTTAGGAGTTCTACGCCAGAAATGGGGTGAAGACCATTATACATATTTCTTTTTGTAAATCACAATGTCACAGGATTGCAAAGTGATGATATTCTAATTTTATCATTCTTCATCTATTTTATTTCTTTAAAAGATTTTATTTTTAAGTAATCTCTACACCCAACATGGGGCTTGAACTCACAACCCTGAGATCAAGAGTCACATGCTCTACCGACTGAGCCAGCCAGGTGCCCCTATCATTTTTCATTTATGAGTTGAAATACTTCTACACAGAGTAACTTTTCCTCATCAACTATTTGGTTATTCTGAGGTACAGTTTACATTGCAAAGGCAGGACAAATGCTTGATTGTTTCAATTACCAGTTTTTAAAATAAGTTCGTTCCCTAGCACTTCCCAAAGGTGATTAATGAGTTGTTTTTTTAATATTATTATAAATTCATGGATTTAAGCATATATGATTTGCTTCAGCCTGTTGTACTTACTATTATTGATAACCAAATCATCCCAACTTTGGCCAGTGGGACATCACTGAATTCTGACTCAGCTCCAGTAATCTTTGATAGCTTCTTTTATTTCTGACATGACAAGAAGTTCCAAGTTCATTTTGAACATTTCCTACTCCAAATGTGATATCAGCCATTTCTTCAAGGATTTCTGGTTCCTTTTATGTCTCTATTATTTATTATTTTTTATTTAAAAAAATTTTTTTTAAAGATTTTATTTATTTATTTGAGAGAGAGAGAATGAGAGGCAGAGAGCACGAGAGGGAAGAGGGTCAGAGGGAGAAGCAGACCCCTTGCTGAGCAGAGAGCCTGATGCGGGACTCGATCCCGGGACTCCAGGATCATGACCTGAGCCGAAGGCAGTCGTTTAACCAACTGAGCCACCCAGGCGCCCCAAAATTTTTTTTAATTGAGGTAAAATTGACATACATTATATTAGTTTATCCTAGGCCAAAAAACAAGTCTTAATAAATTTGAGAAGGTATCAAGCAATGTTTCCAGCCACAACATTTTTTTTTTTTTTAAGATTTTATTTATTTATTTAAGAGAGAGAGACAGCAAGAGCAGGAACACAAGCAGGGGCAGAGGGAGAGGGAGAAGCAGACTCTCTGCTGAGCAGGAAGTCCAACACAGGACTCGATCCCAGGACCCTGGGATCATGACCTGAGCTGAAGGCAGACACTTAACGACTGAGCCACCCAGGCGCCCCTCCAACCACAGTATTCTGAAACTAAAAATCAAACAAGAAGAAAACTGGAAACTCACAAGTGTGTGGAGATGAAACAACATGCTACTGAACAACCAGTGAGTCAAAGAAAGAAATCAAAAGACAAAAAAAAAACCATGAGACAAATGAAAATGGAAACACAACATACCAAAATTTATGGGATGTAGCAAAGCAGTCGTAAGAGGGAAGTTCATAGAAATAAATGTGTATTGCAAGAAACAAAGAAAATCTCAAATAAATAATGTAACCTCCTATCTCAAAGAACTAGGGAAAAAAATGACAAAGCCCAAAGTTAGTAAAAGGAAGGCAATAACAAAGATCAGAGCAGAAATAAATAAAATAGAGACTAAAAAGACAATAGAAAAGATCAATGAAACTAAGAGCTGGTTCTTTGAAAAGCTAAACAAAACTGACAAACCTTAGGGTGCCTGGCTGGCTCAGTAGGTGGAGCATGCAACTCTTGATCTTGGGGTTGTGAGTTCGAGCCCCATGTTGAGTATAGAGATTACTTAAAAATAAAAACTTTAAAAAAACCCAAAAAACTAACAAACCTTTAGCCAGACTCACAAAGATAAAGAGAGGAGTCAAACAAAATCAGAAATGAAAGAAGAGACATTACAACTGATAACACAGAACTACAAAGGATCGTAAGATACTACTGTTAACAGGGGTGCCTGGGTGCCTCAGCTGGTTAAGCATCTGCCTTCAGCACAGGTCATGATCTCAGGGTCCTGGGATCAAGCCCCACATTGGGCTCCCTGCTCAGTAGGGAGCCTGCTTCTCCCTCTGCCCTTCCCCACCTCTCATGCTTGTTCTCTCTCTCATTCTCTGTCCCTCTCTCTCAAATAAATAAAATCTTTAAAAAAAGAGATTACTATGAACAATTATATGCCAACAAATTTGACAACCTTGAAGATAAGATAAATTCCTAGAAACATACAAACTACTAAGACTGAATCATGAAGAAACAGAAAATGTGAACAGAATAATTACTAGTAAGGAGATTGAATGTGTAAATAAAAAACCTTCCAGGGGTGCCTGGCTGACTCAGTTGGAGGAGTATGTGACTCCTAATCTCCCGGTGGTGAGTTTGAGCCCCACATGGGGTGTAGAGATTACCTAAATAAACAAAACTTAAAAACAAACAAAATCTTCCAACAAATAAAAGTTCAGGACCCAACAGCTTCACTGGTGAATTCTACCAAACATTCAAAGAATGAATACCAATCCTTCTTAAACTTCCAAAAATAGAAGAGGGAAAAATCCCAAACTCATTTTACTAAGCCAGCGTTATCCTAATACCAAAACCAGGCAAGAATGCCAAATTACAAGCCAATATCTCTGATGAATATACATTCAAAAACCCTCAACAAAATATTAGCAAACCAAATTTAACAATATATTAAAAGGATCATACCCCATGATCAAATGGGATTTATTCCAGGGATGCAAGGATGGTTCAACATCTGCAAATCAATCAATGATTAAAATCATATGATCATCTCAGTTGATGCAGGAAAAGCATTTGATGAAATTCAACATCCATTTATGATAAAAAGTCTCAACATAATATAGAAAGGTATAGAAGGAATGCACCTCAACATAATAAAGGGCATAAATGACAAGCCCACAGATTACATCATATTCAATAATAAAAAGCTAAAAACTTTTCCTCTAAGATAGAGAACAAGGAAAGGATGCCCACTCTTGTCACTTTCACTCAGCATGGTTTTGGAAGTCATAGCCATAGCAATTAGGCAAGAAAAAGAAATAAAATGCATCCAAATTGGAAAGGAAGAAGTAAAACTGTCACTACTTGCAGATGACATATTATATATAAAAAATACTAAAGAGGGGCACCTGGGTGGCTCAGTATCTGCCTTCAGCTCAGGGCATGATCCCCAGGTCCTTGGGATCGAGCCCCTCATCAGGATCCCTGCTCAGTGGGGAGCCTGTTTCTCCCTTTCCTTCTGCTGCCTGTGCTTTCTCTTGCTTTCTGTTAAATAAAGGAATAAAATCTAAAAAAAAAAAAGAAAAAGAAAAAGAAAAGAAAACCTTAAAGATTCTACAAAAAAACTATTAGAATAAAAAAATTCAGTAATGTTGCAGAATATAAAATCAATTTACAAACACCTGTTGCATTTCTAAACATTAATAATGAACTATCAGAGGGGCACCTGGGTGGCTCAGTCATTAAGCGTCTGCCTTCAGCTCAGGTCATGATCCCGGGGTCCTGGGATTGAGCCCTGTGTCAGGCTCCCTGCTTATCAGGGAACCTACTTCTCCCTCTCCCACTCCCCCAGCTTGTGTTCCCTCTCCTGCTGTCTCTCTGTCAAATAAATAAATAAAAATATTTTTAAAAAATAATGAATTATCAGAGAAATTAAGAAAGCAATCCCATTTACAATTACATCAAAAAGAATTAAATGCCTAGGAATATATTTAACCAAGGAGATGAAAGACTTGAAGTTGAAAACTATAAGACATTAATAAAAGAGATTGACAAAGACACAAATAAATGGAAAGATATTATGTTCATGAAGAATTAATATTGTCAAAATGTTCATACTGCCCAAAGCAATCTATAGATTCAATGCCACCCCTATCAAAATTCCAATGGTATTTTTCAGATAAAGAAGAAATAATTCTAAAATGTATATGGAACCACAAAAGGCACTGAATAGCCAAGGCAACCTTGAGAAAGAAGAACAAAGCTGGAGGAATCACACTCCCTAATTTCAAACTGTATTACAGTCAGAGTAATCCAAACTGTATGGTATTGGCATAAAAAGACACATGAGTATAAAGAGCCCAGAAATAAACCCATGCATATTAGTCTATTACTGCATGGAACCAAGAATATATAACAAGGAAAGGACAGTATCTTCAATAAATGGTGTTGGGAAAACTGGACAGCCACATCCAAAAGAATGAGACTGAATAAAAAGAATGAAATTTCAGGGAATCCAGAAAGGCCTCTTTAGCTAAGTTCTATATCCAATTCTTGCTTGTTTAATTCAGTGTCTGAAGGAATAAAAAGAATAGCCTGGAAAGGGAAATGGGAGTTACCAAAGTCATCTACTCTACTTTGGTTAAAACTAATAACAGCAAGGACTTTCACTTATTATTATGTACTAGGAACGGTTGTTCGTGTATTATCTTATTTAATCTTCCCAAGAATCCATGGAGTAGGCACTGTTATCTCCATTTAGAGAAAAGGAAATTGAGACTCATATTTAAGAAGTTAGAAAGAACATATAGTCATAGATCAAAGGAAGGAGCAAAATAAGAAAAACGCTAGAAAAACCAGGCAGCATCTCAATTCCTCCAGAATATTCTTCACAGTGACATTTTTTTTTTTTTTTTTTTTGAGAGGAGGTGGCGGGGAGGGGCAGAGGGAGTGGGAGAGAGAGAATCTTAAGCAGTCTCCATGGCCAGCCCAGAGCCTGATGCGGGGCTCGATCTCACAACCCTGAGATCATGACCTAAGCCAAAATTGAGTCAGACGCTTAACTGAGCCACCCAGGAGCCCCAGAGTGGCATCATTATTATGCTGGAAATGAATTTACACATCTCACATACCTCTTAGTGTTGGTTCACAAACTCCTCAGGAGTTTTCCAGGTGCAACTTAAAATTGGCCCCTGTATTTATTGGGCAGGATGAGACTGAAGAAAGAGGCTGGCTCCTCCAAGTTGGTAGGTGGCAGATTTAATAAGCAAGGGAACTTTATGAGGGTTGTCTTGAGAAGCTACAAGATGAGTAGATCCCCAAATCCATCTAGCAAATCTTAGAAGTTTGTATGTGGAGGCCTTAACTGGGTTCAGTCATGTATACCATCCAGATGGTCTCAGCACATCGCTATCTCAAGGCTATGTCCTTGGGGCAGCTTTGGGGAGTGGGGAAAGCAAGTAGAACCCACATTCCAAGGATAGGGGAGAGGGTGAGGAGCTTCTAACTGCTGGGGTCTAGCTCACAGATCAACAGGTAGTCACATCTTCTTGATGACCTTCCCCCACCTAGACATTCCAGAGTTTTTTTAGTATCCACATCTAAAAGCTAAGTAGTAATAAAAATTGATCAGCACTTATCAACACTACTGTAGTACTAAATTAGCTTTTCTCTTTGAAGCAGACCCGTCTGTTTTATTTTAAAGATTTGAGAGAGAGGAAGAGGGGTTGGGGGAGGGGCAGAGAGAGGGAGAGAAGCAGACTCCCCTCTGAGCGTAGAGCCCGAGGCGGGGCTCAATCCCATGAACCTGAGATCATGACCCAAGATGAAAACAGGAGTCAGATGCTCAACCAACTGAGCCACCCCAGCACCCCTATGTAGACCTGTCTTAACTCACCTCAAGCTTTTGAGTCAGACAGCCTGAAGGCCTATGCGCCTATACGTTGATGGCCGACACTATATAGAGAATCTATCCCATAGGATTCAGACAAGGGCCAGAAAATTTTAGTTACAAATTACAGGTTTGTTTTTTTATTTTGAAAAACATATACTAGACAAAAAACAACCAGGAATATCAATTTTTGTGACATGATATATATATATAAATATAAATATATATACACACAAATATAGGAAATCACATGAAGAAAAAACATCCTACGATGTTTGAAACCAAGGCTGGGTTTGAACAAATTTCTGATGAACTACAACTAAAACTTTAAATGACTAGACAATATTAGGTAATGTTCAAGATATTATGGCCAGTCTTCTATATCCAATTTACAAAAGTCAGCAAAGGAGACTTCAAAACATGATCCCTGGTTGTTCTGGCAGTTTTTTGGCAATGATCTTGCTTCCTTATGAACAACTACTTTACTCAGTCACTGTGTTGAGGTCTTCTTGTGTTAAGGAGTGTGATGAATAAAAGGATCGGTGAACCCTGGTGACAGAGAATGCAACAGCATAAAAATAGTCTGAAAATAACCAGAGGTAGTTACAGTACTGATACAAATGAATACATACTGAGGCTTAGTATTAAGAATTGTTATTGTACCACTTTTTAAAAAAGATTTATGGGGCGCCTGGGTGGCTCAGTCGTTAAGCATCTGCCTTGGGCTCAGGTCATGGTCCCAGGGTCCTGGGATCAAGCCCCGTGTGGGGCTCCCTGCTCTGCGGGCAACCTGCTTCTCCCTCTCCCACTCCCCCCTGCTTGTGTTCCCTCTCTCGTTGTGTCCCTCTCTGTCAAATAAATAAATACAAAATCTTAAAAAAAAAAAAAAGATTTATTTGAGAGAGGGAGTGCGAGAGAGCACAGAGGGGAGGGGCAGAAGGAGAGGGAGCACGGAGCCTGATGCAGGGCTTAATCCAGGACCCTGAGATCATAAGCTTAAACGACTGACCCTCCCAGGTGCCCCAATGTACTGCTCTTTTATATATACAATAATCTCGGGTAAAATATCTGAGCATTTTGTAAGGTAAATGTCTAAAAGTTTTACTATAACATGCCTTTTTCTGTTCTTGGTTCTACCTTTCTTCTTTGCCTATCCTTAAGGCTGCCAGTGAACACCCTCAGGAATTTCTTCATGTCTCAGGGTTTTGAAGACCACCCCACCCCCACCCTGAGGTTTGATGTTTTGAGGATTCACAGGATTCAGTATATCACTGTATCCATGACTATGATTTATTACAACAAAAGCATACAGAGTAACAGCAAAGGAAAAGGTGCAAGGGACAAAGTCCAGGGGAATCCAAGCACAAGCTTCCAGAGTCCTCTGCTAGTGAAGTCACACAGGATATGCTTAATTCTCACAGCAACTAAGGTGTAACATGTGTGAAATGTCTTTCATGAAAGCTCATTAGAAATGCAGTGCCCAGGGTTATTATCACGGGCTAGCCACATAGGTATCTTCTGTTTAACATGTACCAAAATTCTAGACTCCCAGAAGGAAAGGTGTTCAGCACAAACCACATTATACAAACACTTCAGGCATAGTGAGCAATTCATCAGTAATAGCGGAAGGAACCCTGTTGAAATCTAAATTCCTAGAAGCCAGGCAAGGACCAACTTTGTAAGCAAGCCTTTCAAAGGATAGCAGTCAGGCCTGTTATGTTTGCTCTTTTCTACACTTAGTAACTATCCCACAGGAAAAATCAACATACTTTCACTTGCAAGAAGACTCTTCTAATTCAGAAACAAGCATTTAAAAAGACTATTATGTCTGCTGTCTGAGATATGGCTAATGCATTCATGTTAATAAACTGTCATAGCTGTATTTGATTTTCAAGAGTTTTACTGAAAAGAATGCATGAAAAAAATATATGAAAAACAAAGGAAAACTCAATTTGGTCTCAGTGAACTTGAAATCTTAGTACTTCAATAGCAGCAGAGCCTCTAAATGCCCGTATTACAACTGGCTAGAAACAGACTTCACATGACTACATATAATTAGGCAAAAACAAACAGTTGACAATCACTTGGCATTAACAGTTTGGACATGAACTTTAGAAGCAAAAGGTAAAGAAGGCATTATAACATCATGTTTATGAAGATAATTTTCTTCTGCTAGTATTTTGGGGATACAAGAGGAAACTTCCTTTTGTTGTTCTCGCCACTTGAGTATATTCTCTGCCAGTTCTTCTGTTTCAGTCACCAACATATCCATTTTTGCTAATGCCATGCTCTGTAGTGTTTGAAAGAAGGGGAAAATAGGAGAAATTACATCTGTCATTAATACATCATTATTATATCATAAATGGTTATGATAGCAAAATGGTTATGATACCAAAAGTTCACACCTGACCTTTTCTAGCCCCTTAATACAAAGGCTTCTTAAAATTGTGTTCTCCCCACTTATTACAGAACATGCTTTTTATTTATGAGTTTACCTCTCCTTTGTCTTCAATTATCGTCTCAAAGATGACGACCCATAATCTATATTGTAAAACCTACCTGCTTCCTAAAATTCAGTCCCATATTTGTCTATTGAATATCTCCACCTGAATGTACATTCAGTATCTCAAACTTTATTTTTTTTATTTTATTTATGATTTAATTGCAATTCAGCAATGATTGAAGATTTACTCTCTGTGGAAGGCATGTCAGAAAACAGTCATCAGCTTTTTGATTTCTTGATCCTACTCACCCTCAAGTCACCAAGGCTAGCTACTTCATTACTTTGGATGTGTCCCTTGTCCAAAGAGTAGACACATTCTTTGACATCCCAAATCTCAAAGTTTACATAATCTTTTGTTTTCCTATGCTTTAAATCTTTTATCTGAATGCCTGTATTTATTCTCCAAGTTTCTCTGCCTTTGGTTCATTTGCCTAGTCCTCTAACCTACAGTTTATCAAACTTTAATGGGTGTAGGAATCACCTGAGGCCAAAGTGGAGTACCACTCTTCCCCAAAACGGCCAATGCTAATTTTCATGTCTTTCCTCACATTGCTGCTTTGGGCCAAACTATTCTTTCTGATGCAAATTTCACTGATTTTTCAAGATTCAGCTCACTACTAACCTCTACGTAAAACTTTACTGAAGTATTCTTACCCCCATTCTACTCCCAATTTCCCTGAAGTAGAAGCAATCCCTCCCTTTTCTTTGCTTAACAGATAGCATCTTCTTTATAATTCTCTGCTATATCCATTGCACAAAAATATTATAAAATAGAGAGTATCTCAGAGCTCACTAAACCTTGAGAATTTGAGGGCAGGGAGTAGTCATATCTGTTTATCTCTCCTGATACCTATAGCATAACCCCTTGAACAATAAAGAGAACACATATTTATTAAATATTAGAATAAAACAATATAAAATGACTTCTAGAAAAGCTATAAAAAAGCCATCTTAATTTTAAAAAATAATTCATTTAGAATATTTACCATCAAAAAATTAAACAAAGGGGCACCTGGGCGGCTCGGTTAAGCGTCCAACTCTTGATTTTGGCTCAGGTCATAATCTCAGGGTTGTAAGATCAAACCCTGCCATCATGCTCTGCACTGGGTGTGGAGCCTGCTTAAGATTCTCTCTCTCTCTCTCTGCCCCTCCCGCCTTCTCCCTCTCTTAAAAAAAAAAAAAATTAAACAAAGAGATCACACATTTGAGATTCTAGTATAAAAGAACTAAAGACAGCCAAATGTAATGTGAAGTAGTTGAGACACTTAAATGCTACTGTTAATACTCACCATTTTCTTTAGATTTTCATCTAAATGTGGGATATTTTTAATTGTTTCAAGATGGTTTTCTAATCTTTCAATGAAAGTTACTGCCAATTCCAGCAAATGTACCATGTCGCTAAAAGAGGGAGAAAAAAGTCAACTATTTTTTTACTTTGTGTTCTCTTTTTTCTTTTCAATTAGGACTTTTAATACAAGATAAGAGAATTACAATCAACCCAGGGAGCCAATAATAACCTTTCTGCATTTATGGAAATACCAGTTATAAAAATGTCATTTTCTTTCACTTTAAGCAGAAACTAATTCATCATCCAAACAGAAAAAGAGAGACAACACTAATCATATCTGGTATCCAACCTAATATTAGACAAAACTTAATGTTAATCATTTTCTCATATAAGTAATTTCCCTAGATTAAATCTCATTCCATTTCCATCTATTCATTCTCCATGAAAGGTGAATATAATAAGGATAATGTACTTGACTGAAACTGCCTACACCTAAAACCACTCTGAATCTTCGCATTTGCAAAATGCTTTAAAATCATTACTCAGTTCTTCTGATATATATAATGTATAACATATACATTAATGGTATTTTACTATACTGAATAGATAACTGAATATATCCACAAGAATGGGATTTTTACATTTATTCTTTTACTACAAGATAACAAATCTGACACTTAAGAGAGGTACTGATTTGCTAAGGGTCAGCGAGTGAGGCACTGGTGGAGAAAGTTAGCAATCAGATCCCCAGATGTTTGATTCTTTACTATTGTTTATTATTATACTTGCAATACTTGTATGGGGAAAAGAGCAACAGAAAGCATGCCCATTCTATGGATTGGGGGGCTGAGGTTAAAACCAATCATTTGCCCAAGGTTTTGAGGCATACAAACAGCAGAAATGAGAGCACAACTCGGTTTTTTTTCCTTTAGCTGACATGGTTTTCATCTCTCCCTGCTTACACTCCCTAAGAGAATTTTTACATATAGGCAACATTAACACAACAAGTTTACTTCATAGAAAATGGTCTATACATAATAAAAATAATTTTTACCCATCTTACTATATGTTATTGATCTAATTTCTTTCATTGAAGCCATTATATCATTCCCAAAACACACTGGGCAAAAGGAATGTCTTTTTCTTCACCACAGCTTAACTCTTTAAATGCAAAAGATTTTCTTTCTGGTTGTATGTATCAGCATTAAAAATGTTAACAGATACAGTCACTAATATATTGTTTAATGAATTACACTATGAAATAACTACCAGTCTAAACAAAAAATACCCTCAGGAAATATGTGTAACCATTAGTTTCTACTGTTTAGTTTAACCTGTGATAAACAGCTTCAATAGGCAAGTTTTCCTGGCACATGGGTTTCAACAGTCTTTGCCTGAGGGACCTCTTCTCTTTTAGCACTGCTTCCAAATGATTATTCATGCTTTGCAGAGTATGACACTTCTGAGCTATACAAACCAAAAACAGTAATCATAGTTAGCAATATGACAAGTTTCAAAATCACTAATTATTTTTTGCTTGGGTATGACACTATCAGTGTCAAAAATTAATCCATTTCCCTCCTAAATATCTCCTTTGCTATCTTTAATATCAAAACCACTTTGCTTTCAATGATTTTTCTCTTACTTTGCTTGCTGACACCAAATCCAGTGCTAAATTCTTTGTCTACATTATTCAACTCTACTCCTAGTTCAGTTTTTATTTTTTAAAAGATTTTATTTATTTATTTGACAGAGAGAGACAAGCGAGAGAGGGAACACAAGTGGGGGGAGAAGCAGGCTTCCCGCTGAGCAGGGAGCCCAATGCAGGGCTCGATCCTAGGACCCTGGGTCATGACCTGAGCCAAAGGTAGACGCTTAATGACTGAGCCACCCAGGCGCCCCCTAATCCAGTTTTTATCGCCATAGCCGTATTCTTCACATAAAATCTCTTTTCTCATCTCTGCCTCTAACATTCTATGTGAAATTAAAAAATAAACATGTCTTACAAGCTATTTCTGATTATTTCAATATTTTGCCTAGAATTCAGTTAATGGCTGCCAACTGACTCTTCTTTTAAATTTTTATTTTGAAAAATTTCAAACTTACAGAGAAGTTTCATTGAACTCCCACATACATTTCACCTAGACTCACCAACTGTTAACATTTAGCTACATTTTTTTTTTCCACATACTGAATACATGAATTTTTGCTGACCCATTTGAGAGTAAGTTGTAGATACCATGAACTTCTACCCCTAAAACTTCAGCATGTATTTCCCCACATAGGAACATTCTCTTATGTAACTATAAGTATCAAATTCAGAAAATTTAACAATGGTACAATACTACCAGTATTTAATACAGTCCATATTGACATACGACCAAGTAACTCAATAACATCCCTTATAGTAAAATAAATCTGTAATCAAGTATTCAATCCATGACCACATTGTGCTTTGGCTGTTGAGTCCCTCTAGTCTCCTTTAATATGGAAAGTTCCTCAGCTTTTGTCTTCAAGCTTTCCTGAATTGGAGGAGCTCCTACCTGGGTCACTTTTCATGCTATTTGCACTAGTCAAACCAACAGGACTTCTATTTGAGCACAGAATAGAACACTTTATTAGCTTTGGGGCAATACCTGAAAAAATTATGGTATATCATAATGTATGATTAAGGTAATCCAAGAAAAAGTTGAAATTTCAATGATTACCCATTTCATCCAATTACTTACCCAAAAAGGAAGGATGAACAACATCTGCTGTATCTTTTTCTAGTCTTAAAAGTTCAATTTCCAGGTTTTTCTACATTAAGAAGAAAAATAACACTCAGCTCACGTAGAATGCTGCCTGAAGGCTTAAACTTTAGTAAAAAAGGCATAGTCTTTAACCCATGAATACTGAGGCGGGGAGAGAGGAGGATTCGTTATGAGAGCCCAGGGGATTTATTGAAGATTTTCATTTTGGTGTTCAAGCCCTATTGCTGCTACTGCTACTACTACCAACTACTACTATGACTATTACTACAAATAAGTAAAAACTTATCCAGCTATGTGCTAGACAATGTTCTAAGTGCAAGAGAACTGCTGCTGGAATCAATTTTTTTTCGTGTACTAGAAATAGAAAGTAAAAAGTTCAACATAATTTACCTGGTAGATTTCAGCTTGAATATCTGTGATCTGCTGTAGTCTAGAGAAGTTCGCAAAGTAAGAAGCTGATTTCTTGGATATATTTAACATCTCCTATTGGTAAATGAACAGAGAAAGCAGCAGTGTGTCACAAAAAGTTTCTGTGTGCATTGGAATAGCATACCCATGGGCTTAAAACATGAGGATTTATTATGTCCAACACTGTCCTTGAAAAATGATGTACAGAGTTTAACAGTAGCAATGTATATTTGTTTTTATGTTTTGGGTTTTTTTTTTTTTAAAGATTTTATTTATTTATTTGACAGAGAGAGACACAGTGAGAGAGGGAACACAAGCAGGGGGAGTGGGAGAGGGAGAAGCAGGCCTCCCACCAAGTGGGGAGTCCAACGCGGGGCTCGATCCCAGGACCCTGAGACCATGACCTGAGCCAAAGGCAGACACCTAACGACTGAGCCACCCAGGCGCCCCATATTTCCTGTTTTTAAAATATTCACTGTCTGGGTACCTGAGTAGCTCAGTGGGTTAAGCATCGGACTCTTGGTTTTGCCTCAGGTAGTGATCTTGGGGTCCTGAGACTGAGCCTGGCATTATCCTCTGTGCTCATCGTGGAGTCTGCCTGGGATTCTTTCCCTCTTCCTCTCCCTCCCCCTCTGCCCCTCAGCCTGCACATGCTCTCTCATTTTAAAATAATCTTTTTTTTTTTTTTAAGATTTTATTTATTTATTCGAGAGAGAGAGACAGAGTGCAGGGAGCCCAATAGGGGGCTCGATCCCAAGACACTAGAATCATGACCCCAGCTGAAAGCAGACACTTAACTGACTGAGCCATCCAGGCACCCCTAAATAAATCTTTAAAAAAAAAAAGGTACTAAATATTCACTATCACAAATCCTTTGGCCAAATATTTAAAAATTAGAAAAACAAGACTTAATCACTTTGCCTATTTCCTAAAGTACTATGCACAATACATCTGAATTAGTGACAGCTATCAGAGAAGGCTAAGGTTAAGAAGGATAAGCTTGAGGCTGTTGGAGAATTACCTCTACACAAATCAACAAAACCTGGTTTCTGACCTTCCTGGGGCTAAAATCAAATACTTTCCCACCATGGAATCATTTATCTGATTCATTAAATGACCTCTATTGGCTATAACTCATTCATACTGTCTCTTTTCACATACTCACTCTCTTAAAGGAATGTTTTGTCCAGGTGGAATTATTCTTCTAAAAAGCTTACCCGCTCCTTTTTATCCTTTAATTCCATGCAAAATATTGCTTGCATATATTGCCTCCTTAAATTGCAGGTTACTTCAGAATAAGAATATTGTTCATCCCCTGGCTTGATCCATAATTTTCTGTATCCTCTTCTTTTTTTCAAGAATATTAGCACATTTAGAGATCTTCAGAGATCTTATAGGCAAAGGGTTGGGAAATGATAGTCCATGAACTAAATGCAGCCCACTGCCTGTTTCTGTACAGCCCATAAGCTAAGAATGGTTTTTATATTTTTTAATGCTGGGTAAAAAAGAAAAACAGTGTTTTATGACACATGAAAACAACATGAAATTCAGATTTCAGGATCCAGAATAAACTCAACTGCTCCCATTCATTTACTTATTATCTCTGGCTTCTTTCATACTACAATAGACTAGATGAAACCATATTGACCTAAAAGCCTCAGATACTCACCCTCTGGTCCTTAATAGCAAAAATTTGCTGACCAAAGATAACCAATTTTATAAGCATTTACTGAGTAAGACAATCGAAGATTGAAGAATGGATGGGAAGGAAAAGGTATTCTAGTACTAACATATATGTGAAAAGGAGGGGAAGATGAATCTGAAAACATAGTTTCCTACATAATCGTGGAAGATCTTGATAGCTGTGACAAGCAATTATAATGCAGGAAATGAGAGTAATTCAAGGTTTCCTGGTGAAGAAGTAACATGATCATATATAATACATATTTTAGAAATGTAAATGGGGATAGTATGGAAAATAAAACTAATGAGGCTGGGGGGGACAGTAAGGAATAGGGAGTGACTACTTAATGAGTATGGGGTTTTCCCTGGGGATAAAGTTTTGAAAATAGTTTCACAACACTGTGACTGTACTTCATGCCACTGAATTGTACATTAAATTTAAGATGGTTAAAATGGTAAATTTTATGAGCATTTTACCACCAAAAAAACTCGCCACTGGGGTGCCTGGGTGGCTCAGTCATTAAGCATCTGCCTTCGGCTCAGGTCATGATCCTGGAGTCCTGGGATCGAGCCCCACATCGGATCAAGCCTCCCATCGGGCTCCCTGCTCAACAGGGAGTCTGCTTCTCCCTCTGCCCTTTACTCTGCTCATGCTCTCTCTCTCTCAAATAAATAAAATCTATTAAAAAAAACAAACAAAAAAACCCATCACTCTGGTAACTAGCCAACAACATAAAACAAACAAACAAAAATACTAGGTGAGAGACAGGACTGGAGGTTGAATATTCAGACAAGTGGCTACTACAGCATTCCAGGTGAGAAGATGAGAATGTGGACTAGGTCAGTAGCAGTTAAAAAAGGAAAAGGAAGGCAGAGATGTGAATCCCTGGAGAGATGAAACGGATAAATCCTGGTTGATATGGGGTACTAGGGATAAAGTCAAGTCAATATTGACTCTGAGGGGACGCCTGGGTGACTCAGTTGGTTAAATGTCTGCCTTCGGCTCAGGTCACGATCCCACGGTCCTGGGATCGAGTCCCGCCATCGGGCTCCTTGCTCAGCGGGGAGCCTGCTTCTCCCTCTGCCTGCCACTCCCCCTGCTTGTGCTCTCAATATATCAAATAAATAAAATCTTAAAAAAAAAAATATTGACTCTGAGGATCCCTAGTGACTGGACAGAAAGATACGCCACGCAATGAGGAAGATAACACAAGATACTTTACTGATGGCAAAATTGAGGTCTGGGGGAGCAAAGTATTAGTTTAATTTCATTCTATAAATATATATCATGGCTGAAATGAGGATGAATCTAACCTACTGAATTTCCATCATATCAGCATAACTCTTTCACTCTTCTTTTCTGCTCTTAGGTAGAAGGTAAATAAAAAGTAAAACATCTCCCATTTCTCATTGTAACTTACTCATTCTCTGGTATCTCTTCATCCCTCCTTGTGTATATGCTAATCTTAACTACACACATGGAAACTAGAAAACTGTTGGGTTCAACAGCAGGGTAATGGAGCTTAGCCAAGAACATGTAAGAGAAACCAATGGAAAATAACAATGTTCAAGGGAAAGCCAAAAGGAGAGAGGAAAGAAGGAGTAGCCAAATTTCTCTAATAAATAGAAATTCTAACTACTTGAGGATTGTGACTTAGCCTTATATCTTAAAAAAAAAAAAAAAAAAAGCAAGGATTGGGGAATATAGAAAAGTTTTTACTGTTGACTACTGCTATTATATATTATATACTTTACATGCCAGTAGGGTAAAGGGACACTGAAAATGAAAGGATCCTGAAAATGGAGTCTGTTTAAGGTATTTCTGTTCATTCTGTTGCTAGGCACAAGAAGCTGAAATCCAAGACTTTTATGTATAATATAAAAATCCTGATAACACTGTGTACAAAAAATATATATGTATAAACTTGTGTCTTTGGGCATCCTTTCTTCTTTTTTGTCCTTTCTACTTCATACTGAATTCTAGCTGAGGGACATTAAAAGGGAGACGTATAGCAGAGAAATTAAAAGCAGAGGCTTTAAAATGGGGGAGGGGATATAGAGGTGAGCAGGACACACTGAGAAAATAAGATTTATATATATAGATGTATAAACATACATATAAATATGTAAACTATATATATATGTCTATATATATCTCTATATAGTGTATGTATATATGTATTTGACTGAGCTATCATGACTCACTAAAGCTTGCCAGAAAAATAGCTAGGATGTAAGGCCAATAAAGCAGTCCTAGGGCAATCAAGGGCATCTGGGTGGCTCAGTCGTTAAGCGTCTGCCTTCAGCTCAGGTCATGATCCCAGAGTCCTGGGATGGAGCCCCGCATGGGGCTCCCTGCTCCGCGGGAAGCCTGCTTCTCCCTCTTCCACTCCCCCTGCTTGTGTTCTCTCTCTGTCTCTCTCTCTGTCAAATAAACAAAATCTTTTAAAAAAAAAAGCAATCCTACAGCATAAACAAAAACAAATACCCCATTTATCCTACAGAGTTACCTATAACTTTCTTTCACTAAATCATTCCTTAATGGATATAGATCAAAACAAAATAAAACTCAAACAAGCTATATTTTCTGGAAGAGTTGCATCATATCACAATTTTAAGCATCACTTGATTTTTTAATGCAAATGGGATGATGTGCACTTAAGGGATAGACTATAGAGATCATATAACATTATTTTGAAAGAACCAATGCTAAATCCTTCTAATAAGAATAGATTTTCGGGCGCCTGGGTGGCTCAGTCGGTTGAGCGACTGCCTTCGGCTCAGGTCGTGATCCCAGGGTCCTGGGATCGAGTCCCGCATCGGGCTCCCTGCTCTGCGGAGAGCCTGCTTCTCCCTCTCCCGCTCCCCCTGCTTGTGTTCCCTCTCTCGCTGTCTCTCTCTGTCAAATAAATAAATAAAATCTTTAAAAAAAAAAAAAAAAGAATAGATTTTCATATGTAAAGTTTGCTTAAAGTAAAATCATACTACAAATCTGTGAAGTTTCCTCATTGGGACTAGTTGTGTAGTAAGATTGTAAGATGGTCTTAAAGAGCTATGGATTGGCAGATTTTACCTGAGGCAAAACAGGTAACTGTCTAATTAATGCCAGTTGGACACTAGGAAGAGCCTCTTCAAAACAACTTCTACCCCAACAAACAGCTGACTTATCAATGTCAAAATTCTCTTAGGTGTTTATTTCTCAAACCAATATACTCTAGAGGGATAACTCCCAAATGTCTTACAGTATGAGTTTACCAAATTACTTTGTTACAGAACTAAACAATGCAGTGAGACTACCAGGTGATTTGGTAGGAAGAAAACACATAAGAGAAGGTGAGAACTGAGGGAGTGCTGTAGTTATGTTTTGCCTATTTTCCAATGCATTCATCTGTACCCCTCCCCCAAAATCCTTAAATTCTGGTTACTAGAACCTCGACTAATCTACAAGAATTCTTCATCAGAAGTTTAAACTCTCAAGATAGTGTCATAGTATCATCTACCACAGTTCATCTTAGAGATGATACAATGTGTCAGAAAAGGGAGCGCTCTGTGATCTATTTCACTGGTTGAGTGACCTTGGGTAAATTTCTTGGTCTCGGGGCGCCTGGGTGGCTCAGTCTCTTAAGAGTCTGCCTTCAGCTCAAGTCATGATCCCGGGGTCCTGGGATCAAGCCCCACATCAGGCTCCCTGCTCGGCGGGAAGCCTGCTTCTCCCTCTGTCTCTGCCCCTTCTCCCCACTCGTGATCTCTTTCTTTCTCTCACTCTCAAAAAAAAAAAAAATTTCTTGGTCTCCTTACGCCTTAGTTCCATTTAAAAAAAAATTATTTATTTATTTGAGAGAGAGAGAGAGAGCGCGCGCAAGTGAGCAGGAGGGGCAGAGAGGGAAAGGAGAATGGTAGACTCCCTGCTAAGCGTGGAACCCCAGGTGGGGCTCCATGCCAGGGCCCTGGGCCAAAATCAAGAGTCAAGAGTCGGAGGCTTAATCAACGGAGCCACCCAGGCGCCCCTTTACTTTCTTCATCTTAAAAATAGTGTACAGTAGGGGCGCCTGGGTGGCTCAGTTGTTGGGCGTCTGCCTTCGGCTCGGGTCATGGTCCCAGGGTCCTGGGATAGAGCCCCGCATCGGGCTCCCTGCTCCGCGGGAAGCCTGCTTCTCCCTCTCCCACTCCCCCTGCTTGTGTTCCCTCTCTCGCTGTGTCTCTGTCAAATAAATAAAATCTTAAAAAAAAAAAAAAAAACAGTGTACAGTAGGAGCGCCTGGGTGGCTCCCTGGGTTAAGCCTCCCACTCTTGATTTCGGCTCAGGTCCTAATCTCAAGGTCCTGGTATGGAGCCCCACCCCCTGCTCAGCTGAGCAAGGAGTCTGCTTGAGATTCTTTCCCTCTGCCCCTCCCCACCCTCTTTCTCTTTTATAAATAAATAAATCTGTAAAAAAAAAAAAAAGTGTAAGGTACAATTCTCTAATGACTCTTCTAAGTATACAAAGTTATGTATTTTCCATAAATCTTCCATCATGTTCATACAGCTAATCTCTCCGTATGATTTTACCTTTCTACTTCTCCGTTTCCTTTTTAGCGAAAATCCTCAACTTGCTCGTTATCTCAAAATTTCTTTCCCTCCATCTCACTTTCCCCATTCCCTTGTCACTTGGATTCCATTATTCTCTCATATCTTTAATTTCTCCTAAAACTACAACCGCTGGGACTAATCTGCCTCTTCTCTGATAATTACTCCCCTCCTGCATTCACGTTCCAAGGTCTTTCGGGTCTTTCTCAACATTTTAAAAAATTTCTTTATTTTTTGCCTTTAAAGTTGCATGCTTCCCCTGACGCTCTCCTGTACCCAGCGTCTCCCGCCCCAAATATGCTTCAATACCTCACACAAACAAGCGTTGTTTGGCAAAGTTTGTGTTTTAACACTTACCCGTATTTGCCAACCCCGCACGCATTACAATATACAGGCGGTATCACTGGGTGAGAAAAAAGCGGGGGAAGACTGATCTTTATTATCTCTCACGAACTGACCCAGGATAACTCGCCCGCAGACACCTGAAACTCGTCTGCTCAGAGCCCCGCTTTGCACAACCACTGCAGAACCGTCGCTACTGTTGCCTGGAAGGGCCTCCACCTGCCTCTACTCCGGCACAGCCCCCACCCAGCACCACCACCTCACAGCCATCTTCTGTCGCCACCGCCGGCACCCCCTTAATGACGCCATCGCCGCCCACGCACCTGAGTGACCATCCCCGAAGCTACAAAATGATCCAGCAGCAGCCCGGCAGCAGTTGGCGCGGACGCGGGATCCCAAGGGTTCGCAGCAGCCATGGCTGGGACCCACCTCCCCGGCTGGCGCGAAAAGTGAGTGTAAAGTACGGAGAACGCGCGGCGCGGATCGATGACGTCACAGGGCGTTTCAGCCCGGGCGGAAGCCCGGGGAGCGCATCCCGGGAGAGAGCGGGCAGCGGCTCTTCCCTTGCTTAGCCGGCTGTGAGCTGAGGGGTAGGAGACGAGTCCGGCGCTCCCTGATTGTTCGTAGGCTCCAGCGGCGTCAGGCCTCGGAACAGCTGTAAAAGCTGTTGGCCCTGGTGGTCTGGTTGTTCTTCCCTTTCTTCCTTGCGACTTTTAGTTGGTCCCCAAGATCTGGGCGTCGGCAGGAGGTGACAGCTTGGGCACGACACCCAGCCGAGAGGCGGATGGGATGGCTGGATGCCTGGACTGAGTGGTGACAGCTGCGCTTCCTTCCTGCAGGGACCTGAGCCGCGGCCCTAGGATGGGAAACAGTGCCCTCCGCGCTCATGTGGAAACCGCGCAGAAAACTGGTGTCTTTCAGCTTAAGGACCGTGGGCTGACCGAGGTGAGACTGGGAGGGGACCGACCAGGGAAATTAAAGGGAGAGGGACGGCGGGGGTGGTGAAGTTAATCGGTGAGGAATTCTCCGCGCTGTGAACCCCTTTCTCCAGTTCCCCTCAGAGTTGCAGAAGCTGACCAGCAATCTAAGGACCATCGACCTGTCCAACAACAAGATCGAGAGCCTACCGCCTATGATTATAGGAAAGTTCACTCTGCTGAAGAGCCTCTCCTTGAACAACAACAAACTGAGTATGGCTTTTGCGCCTGGGAAGCTTTTGCTAGTGATCAGCTGTTAAGAAGGGTGGTTTTCTCTTACAAGCTGATTTTTGTTGTTGTTATGAAACCGTACTGAGAGCTCAAGACGCAGGAGGATATCAGAGTCCTTGAAGCTATCTCTTGTAATTACATCTACCCGCCTCCTCTGGTGGTGTAATGATTGGTACTGGCTTAATTTGGACTTGAAAGGAAAGACCATCTTTGGGATGTAATGTAAACAGAGCTAACTTTGCTGCCAATTTAGAAAGGGGGATGGAATGGGATGGGGAGGGCCTAACAAATGCCACAAAATTGCTGTCGGATTCTGCAGAGGTCCTTTTACAAAAGGAGCCCAATATACACATAAATACTTTCCTGTATTTTGATGGCACCCTCACTTTCTGAAGACTATGTTGGTAAAATGCAACACTTAAAAATGGCACATGTGGGAATTTTATGTGTTATCAGTAGGAGGCATATAAGGTGGCCATATAGTTTTTCTAAACTTTGTCTAAGGTATGTCTCAGCTGTATCAGATTCAGGTTTTTAATTTTTTTCTTTGCCAGCTATTCTTCCTGAGGAGTTATGCAATCTGAAAAAACTAGAGATGCTAAGCCTAAACAACAATCACTTGAGAGAGTTACCATCTACCTTTGGGCAACTGGCAGCCCTCAAGACCCTGAGCCTCTCTGGGAACCAGCTACGAGCACTACCACCACAGCTCTGTAGCCTACGGCACTTGGATGTGGTGGATCTCTCCAAGAACCAGATTCGGAGCATACCTGACTCAGTGGGGGAGCTGCAGGTCATCGAACTCAATCTCAACCAGAACCAGGTCTAGAGCTTAAGGGTTTTTTTCCTACATCATGTGGATTTACAGTCTCCTGTTTAATCCATTCTTTTCTAAACTGTAGTCATGGAGCTGGGTATCAGGCTAGATGAGCAGTATAGTCCATGGGCTGGACTAATTTCAAAGCTAAAAGTGCTATGGAATTAGTTGAGACACTGCGTGTTTGTGTGTTGCATAGGTGTTTTTAGGAGAGTGGGATGCGTAATGGGGTGAGATAATTTCAAAAGTTAAACTGTCTCACAAATCTTGGAGAATTCAGATCCTCCACAAATATGCCTCTAATCACCTAGCAAGGAGCTATGTCGGGTGGAGTGGAAAAGAGGCTTTAACTCATAGGTCCTTGGAGTTGGACAAGAGATAATTCATTGTCCCTTTTTTGACATCTTTGTCAAGTGTGTCCTGCTTATACTGAAAATTCATAACTGACAGGCTTTCTGGCCCATTTCATTGTTGGACAGCTTTAACTGAAATATTTGAAATTTTTTTCCATTACTTTAGAAGCTCTGGTTAGTATGTATCTGACTGGAGAAATAATCCTTGGTCTAGACATAAGGCTTAAATGATGAAACATTAAACATAGTGAGACTAGGTGGCCTTTAATTTTTTAGTGCCTACAGTTCTAGATTTGCACGGTCCAATACAATAGCCACATATGGCTGTTAAAATTCATTTAATAAATAAAATCTTAAAAAATATGGGCGCCTGGGTGGCTCAGTTGGTTAAGCGACTGCCTTCGGCTCAGGTCATGATCCTGGAGTCCTGGGATCGAGTCCCGCATCGGGCTCCCTGCTCAGCAGGGAGTCTGCTTCTCCCTCTGACCTTCCTCCTTCTCATGCTCTCTGTCTCTCATTCCCTCTCTCTCAAATAAATAAATAAAATCTTTAAAAAAAATAATAAATTAGATTTAAAAATTAAGTTCCTCTGTTGCCACTAGCTATATTTCAAGTGCTCAAAAGCCGGATGTGGCAACCATATTGAACCACAAAGATATAGATTTCAATCACTGCCAAGTTTTATTGTATAAAACTGTTCTAGATTGTAGTAATCTTACATTATGATAAAATTCAGTCTGTCTTGAGTAGATTGCCTCACCTTTTCCATGAAAGTGGATATTCTTGTATGTTGAGCTTTTGGGGAAAAAAAATGTGAATATTTGAAAAAAACTTCTGGGAAAACATTGTTCGAGAAATACTAGCTGCACACTCACCCCATTCACCTAGGCTGCTGCCCTATAATCACTGGTTCTGATTTTAGCGTGGACCACATTAACCAGAAGAGCTTGTGAAGAGATCACTGGGCCCCTACCCTCCGTGTTTGCGATTGAGTAGGTCTGGAATGGGGTCTGAGAATTTACTTTTTTTAAAATTTTTTTTATTTTTTATTATTTTTTAAAGATTTTATTTATTTGACAGAGAGAGCACAGATAGAGTGGCAGGCAGAGGGAGAGGGAGAAGCAGGCTCTCCGCTGAGCAGTGAGCCTGATGCGGGGCTCAATCCCAGGGCCCTGGGATCATGACCTGAGCTGAAGGCAGACGCTTAACCGACTGAGCCACTCAGGTGCCCCTAAAATTTTTTTATTAACATATAATGTATTATTTGTTTCAGGGGGAGAATTTACATTTTTTAAGGTTTTTATTGGGATGCCTGGGTGGCTCAGTTTCTTAAGGGTCTGCCTTCTGCTCAGGTCATGATCCCAAGGGCCCTGGGATCAAGTCCCCCATCGGGCTCCTTGCTCAGTGGAGCCTGCTTCTCCCTCTGCCTGTCCCTCCCCCTGCTTGTGCACATGAGTGCTCTCTCTGACAAATAAAATCTTTAAAAAAAATTACAAGATTTTTATTTTAGAGAGAGTGCGTGCACGTGCACACACAAGCATGGGGAGGGGCAGAGGGAGAGGATCTCAAGAAGACTCCTGGATGAAGGTGGAGTCCAAGGTGGGGCTCCATATCACAACCCTAAGATCATGACCGGAGCCGAAATCAAAAGTCGGACACTGAACCGACTGAGCCACCCAGGCGCCCCTGAGAATTTATATTTCTAACAAGTTCCCAGGTGATGGTCTGAAATGATACCAGGTAGAGTAAATATAATTTGGTGACGTGGAGCATTTAAAGGGCAAAAGAAGTGAATGAATCAAAGATAATTGTTCAAGGGCCTAAAAGAGTGGTGCTACTGAGTGGACAAACTGAGTCAATTATGATGGTGACTCATCCCAACAGAAATGTTTTATTAAAAATTGGAGACATGAGAGTGGAATAGACATGAGTAGATATGAATATAGATACAGATTTTCAGGTCTTAACTGATAGCTTTAAGAAAGGATGAGCTTTTTAGGAGGAAGTTTAGAAAGAAGATCCAATATTAGAGACTGCTGCTTGAAAATGTCTATAGGAACAAGGGGGCGGGGGAGCCAAAAATCAGCAATAATTCAAAAGAAGAAAAGTCCAATATTTAGGTACAAGGAGTTTCAAAAAAGTGGTAGATGATAGTCAAATCCAATAGGGAATGAGGACAGTGAATCCTTGACTTTGGCAGTATGGCGGTCAGCATCTATGTACACATAAAAGATTGGCAGTAAATGTAAATGCACCAAAATGTTTATGGTGGTAGATAAGAGGTAACTTTTTTCTTTAAACTTATGTGATGCTCAAATTTTCTGTAATGAACAGTGCTTTTATTAGGACACTTCTGTTTCTAAAAAGCCACCAGTAACCTTCAAACAGCATCTTTTTCCAAAAAGTGGAGGAGTAACAGAAGCTAGATAGCATAGGCTTTGGAAGTGGGTAGGTGGTGAGAAAATGGAGGCGGTAAAAGAAAGAACTAGGACAAATGGTCAAGTTTTTGTTTTAATTTAGTAAAAAAAAAAAACCACACAAAAAACATTATAGTAGTGCTTTTACTTTTTCCTATGATTCTTTTTTGTTGTTCAATAGATATCTCAGATCTCAGTAAAGATATCTTGCTGTCCTCGCCTTAAAGTTCTTCGCCTGGAAGAGAACTGTCTTGAGCTCAGCATGCTTCCACAGAGCATTCTCAGTGATTCCCAGATCTGTCTGCTTGCTGTGGAAGGCAACCTTTTTGAAATAAAGAAACTTCGAGAACTGGAAGGATATGATAAGGTATGTATTAGTGTACTTCATCATTGTTCCAGAGATAATGGTGAAGTAACCCACATAAACATTTATAGCTACAGGATGTATGCATAATCCTGTTTATGTCAACAGGATTTGTTCCCTATTTTGGAGGTGGATTCTAAAAATTAGCCAAATGGTATTGTGCCAAGGTAACTTTTCCTCCAGGTAGCTTATTGTAAAGCATTTTGTCTTTTGATGGGTCTCTTATTAAAATATAAGGGAAAAACCCCAAAGCTATGTGCTTTAAATCTGCATTTAGAATAGGTCGATTTTTAAGGAAATGAAAAAGACCATATCCAATAAAAATCTAAATGAAAAAAAAATCATAAAATCCTAATAAAAAAAATAGGCTAATATTTGCTTGTGCCAAAATACCACATATTCTTCTTTTATGATTTTTAGTACATGGAGAGGTTCACAGCCACTAAGAAGAAGTTTGCATGATGTTCTCCAGGAGCACGGGAACCTTGCAGAACACTGACATGGAATCTCTTGCAATCTGGCTGAATCAAAAGGTCCTGTTGTTGTCAAGGATTATCTGCAGTAAGGAGATGATACTCCCGCAGATATTTCAATGATCTTTTCCCTTTCCAGGGCTCGTCTTAAGCAAGCTAAAAAATCAAGGGACAGTAAGAGTCCTCCATTTTGAGTCATGGATAAGGGTAAAGGACAGTGTTGATCATCAAAACCTCCATTAGTCTGGCTTTAAGAAAAACAGTAGCTCATTGTTATTTATACAATGAGGGGATGCTGCTTGGTCACAGAATCACTCCGTATCACAGCTTGAAATTTCATGTTTAGTTTCAGTGTATGAACTTTCATAAAGTCAGTTGCCATTCCACCTGTGTTAACATTTCATATTTTTATGAAATATAGTTTGTGAGAGGCTACTATGGTTAATCTAGGATTTATGATTTTATTTCAGTCCATCAGTTCAATCGCAGTGTGTATACTTGGAATTTAGAATGTACATAAATATGTCACTGTCTTGATTAAAAGTATATTTTGTCAGAGAAGCACCAACACACTAAGAGATGTTCCCCAAGGCTGCAGTAGCAAATTTTTTACTATTGCATGTGCCTTACTGGTAGAGGGCTCTGAAGAGCTAAAACCATATATGCAAAATTTGTAAGATACAAAGGGTTGTAATCAAGATTTTCCTGAAGCTTTGTTAGAAATAATGTCTTATTTCTGGTAATCCTTTTCCCTTTTTGTGTTTATAATTCTACTAATCAAATTACCTATCAAAAATCTCCTACAATATTTTAAAATAGCCTATGTTTATAAAGTTTATTCTCTGGATGAGAGAATATACTAAATAAAGAATTTTTAATGAACTTCGGCTGGAAAAAGTGCTGATCCTCAAAGGAAGAAGACAGGAGAACTTTAACCTGTATGTGGCCCTTTGTTTGAAAGTAAACTGATTAGAAAGAAATGTTTCATAAGGTGCAGGAGTACTGAAATGCCTTCATGTGACTGATAAGCATTTTGCAGTACTAAAACCATGCTTATTAAGAGAAACTGAAAGTACAAAGGTAGATGATGTCAGGTTGTTACTGACATGAACATTTCGGAAACTACCACTCTCAAATATTCTGAGGTTTTGCCTTTGGCAAGGCAATTTAGCATGTATTGTCAGTTCTTGTTTTATAAACCTAGTTTAACCATTAAGTCAGTAGATCACAACAGCTTAGTGTTTATATGAGGAAGTCTTTCTGACTTTAAGTCTGATCCGTATTCTAAATCTGATCCATATTCTCTATTTCCCATGTTATTTTCTGTTTCTCAACATGGGGAGGGATGGGCTGCCAGTTTATTGTTAGCAACTGAGTTTTGCTTTTTGTAAACTTCAATGCTTAATCTTTTTCGTCTACTAAACAATGTTTCTCTAGATTTTTTATCAGTGCTTAACATCTAATAAATCAGAGCTTCTAAAGTAAACAACTTAAATGTCCCCAGACATTTAATTAATTGGAGTTAAAAATATCCCCCATCTCTGAGAATCAGTGACTGCTAGCTTTCACACTTGTACCTAGCCTTATTTCCAGATACCCTTTCTTCACTCTTATTTAACCTGCCCAGTCATACCAGATTATTCTGCTCCTTAAATCCACAGTGCAGTGTCTCCCCTGTAACTGCCTTTACATTGTTTGCTCAGTCAGGAATGTCTTCTCTCACTAATGTGCTCCATCTATCTAAAACCCATTTTAAGTCTAAGCCAAATTAATTGCTCCCCCATCTGTTATGATAGCACTTCTCACATTCTATATTCATCTGTTTCTTGCTAGAATGAGCTACTTGTGCGCAGGAACTATGTAAAGTAACATGCCCAGATTTATAACACACAAGTATTTAGACTTGCCTATGAGCTAACATAACAAAGTTGGTTAACTTGTGTGTGGTCTGGAGACCCATATTCTAGTTTGGCCACCAGCCCTAAGTCCCCACATTCTTTTAGAGCTTGGTTGGAAGTCAGTGTAGTATATTAAGCTCATGGGCCTTGGAGTCAGAAAGATCCTGGTTTGAATACACAGTCTGTCATTTACTAGCTTTGTGAATCTGAGCAATTTATGCTCATCTGTAATATGGTGAATACCTCCAACCTTTCAGATTTGTTATGAGGATATGGTAAAAAGATACATAAAGGCATTTTAGCAGGGTGCCCACAATAGAGTAAGCAATCAATAAATGGTGCCATTTATTTCACCTGTAAAGCATTAAAATAGAAGTTAGCAAATCATTATAGAAACAGAAGGCTTGGAGCAAATACTACATTAAAAAGGATGAAAACAAATGACTAGAGAGTAAGGAACTTGAATATCATCTATCTGAGAAATACAAATCTGATTAGGAATGTAATTGGGATAACCTGGAATTTTGATAAAACAGTGACCTAAAGAAAGTAACATTTAAGGAAACTAATTCTAAGTGCAATTGAGTATAAAATGGCTGGGTTAAGAGGAGATTCATAATTCACACATGACATGAAAAGATCTAAAGTGTGGTAACAAGGATGAAGGAAGGGACGCCTGGGTGGCTCAGTTGGTTAAGTGTTTGCCTTTGGCTCAGGTCGTGATCCCAGGGTCCTGGGATCGAGTCCCACATCGGGCTCCCAGGGAGCCTGCTTCTCCTTCTGCCTGCTGCTCCTCCCTGCTTGTGCTCTCATTCTTTCTGACAAATAAATAAATAAAAAATATTTTAAAAACCCCACAAGGATGAAGGAATTGTGAAGGAAGAAAGAAACAGGCATAACTATTGGTGATAAATACCATTGTCATTATAAGACTGGAAACTTGAAGGAGGAGCTTACCGTTAAAAAATTAAATTCAGGGTGATTATTTTGAACTCCTTAGTTATAGGTTAGTGTTATGCTCAAGATCATACAACAAGTAAATGACTAAAGCAAAATTTGAAACCAGGTGGTCAGACTCTAGAGCTTGTGTTAATCACTTTCAGTTACTACCTTTCAAAAGTAATGGAAACAAGTTTCCAGACAATGTTAACGAGAGAAAATCAGAAAAGGCTTTAAGTCAACAGCTTGTATTTCTAGTGCATTATGGACCTAACTTCTATGGCCTCATCCCTCTCCTTTCTTAGTAGGAGAAGCTTTGGCAGAGTTTGTAACCTGGGATCCATGGATTTGCTTTCAAAATCCACTGATGCGTGATTCTTATGCGTGATTCATGTTTGTGTTAGTATCTATTTCTCTGGGGAGATAGGCTATGTTGTCTTTCATCAGATTCACAAATGGATTCTTGACCCAAAAAGCTCCACCCAAGAAAGAATAGCAACTATAATTTATTAAGCTCTTACATTTATTGGGTGCTGCTCTCAGTTCTTTACATGGCATCACCACACTGACTTTTCGTGACAACTCTATGGAGGAGGAATTATTAATCCCCATTTACAGACAAGAAAACTGAGGCACAGAAATGGGCTTACAGTCTCAGTTAGCAAGTGGAAGAGTGTAAATGCAGATAGTTGAGTGCCTTAGCTTATACTTCTAACCAATTATAATGTGGGGGCAGCATTTTGGTATCCTCAGAACTATTACCTTTAGCCATAAGATAAAAAATTTTTTTAATGTTCTAAGCAAGGGCATTTAGGTATAGCATAATCCCCAATGTTTTGTACTTTCTCTCTTTACACATTTACCACCACCTACCAAACTACTCCTTTTGGCATGCAGCATTTCTATTCCAGAGGGCCTGATTGAATCTCACTCTAAATATTTTCCACTAAGGCCTTTGAAAGTCCTCATGTTAACAGTATCTTCAGTAAGTGGGTTGTAGTTCTAGTGCATAAACATCCTTTCAATCATTAGTGTATTAAAGCTCAAATGAGTAAGAAACTAATAATAATTACAATGAACCTCATGACAAATCGTAGGAAGAAAAGTCCTGTCAGTACTTCTGATAAAAAATGGGAAAGGTGCTGAAGGCAGCTTTCCATCAGAGTGCTTCTTGATTTATGGACCTTTGCTTTATTCAATTTAAGAGCTGATGAAATTATTGCCCCCAACCCTTGCCAAATAGTCACAGAAACACATTACCTATTTGAAAGAACAATTCCACCAGTTAGTTATAAAATTTAATTGTAAAGAGCAAGCAGTGGTTATCGGTCAAACCAATCCACATTAATAGCTTTGAAGTGTGCAGACACTAGTTCTTAAATAAAGGTGACAAATACCAATCAGATTCTTATAACACTGTTCAGGATCTAAATAAACGTGATTCTGGACATAATTCAATCTACAAGGCTAATTGAATGATAGTGCAATCATCAATAATTAAACCAAAGGCATAATTTTCCAAATCACTTTTAAACAGAATAAATTCTAGCTTTTTTAAGGTCTAAAGCTACAAAAAACTCAAAGCAATCTATTTTTCTACCTGAGATCAAAACAAGTTTCTTTTTCCCCATCTAAACATAATTCTTGACATTGAGGTAAATCTGAATTCACGTAATATACTTTGTCAAACTTTTCCAAAAAATTTTAAGCCCTGCTTTAGAGAGAAATGCTCATGTTACACATACATATTTACATATTTTTTTCTTCAAAGACTAATGACAAATTTAAGAGGTTAATAGGCATGTAATGGGACCATAATACTACTAATAATGTGAAAATAAAAAGTCATTCATTTATACAAAGTGTTCCTGTATGGTGCAGAATGAAATGGGATCACTGTCTATGTACATACACAAATCACCAAATGTTCAGAAACTAAGCCCACTTTGAGAAAAGTCATTCTATTTTTTTGGAGCCGAGGTTGCCAAGTTGTGATGATTAACAAAAATATTGTGTATAAAAGCTCCAAAACCAAGTATTAGCCTAAATTGGCAATAACTGCAACTTAAATGAAAAATTAAACCCAACTAGATCTTTACTCTGGCTATGCAACTTTTGCTTTGTGGCCTGCAGGTTTTACTGCGGTAACAACCTCTTCTCTCTCGCCTCTCCTCCTTGTGCTCCCCCTGCCTCCAGCTTCCTTCTTCATGGCTGTCTTTGGCAATGCTTCCAAATCTTGAAAGCAAAAGAACCTGCTAAAGTAAATGAGGAGGATGAAAAATAACACTATATATGATGTACAAAAACCAATCTAAGACTATGGACCGAGAAAAAAAAAAGGTACTAGAAGGAAGGCTGAGCAGTAGTGTACCCTCAAGGGAAAGAGAACGTAAAAGAATAGGGGGTCTGTACTCCTGGCCTTCTTGCACATTATCTCCTGATTTAGAAGAGTGTGGAACCAAAACGTCAAACTCTGAAAAGATAATGACTTTGAAGGAGGAGCTAGAGAAGTGAATACACGATAAAGAAGTACAGCAGCAGCTTTAGCTGTCAATGAGTTTCTTTGCTCTAGCATTGGCAACATCAATACGATCTTTGTTGGTGTCAGCCTGAAAAAAAGAAAAAGGTACCAGCATTATGTTACAAGGTAACTTGCTCTAATAAAAGTTGAATTTCATACACCTGGAGTAAATGACACACTGAGAAAATTCAGGAAACATATAGTCACATTACAAAACTCATTCCGGGCAAGAAGAGAGAGAACATGAAATTCATTTGGGAAAACCGGGAATATAAAGGTTTAACAGAAGGTTTAGCAGAAGAACTTGCCAGTATTTCATGAATTCTGTAACATTTTCTCATAGTTTAACTGGGATGTATCTTATAATCAATGCCATTTTCGATGCAATGAAATTAAGAATGCTTTCTGCTATAGAGGAGGACATTGTGGGAGTCCCCTGAACTGAATCATAGAATCTTATCTGAGACTACTCTAGGTCTAACCCAGAGAGACTGAAAGAACCTTCCCCAAGATTTTTGTAACAGATGTATTATCATCCACATTAATATCTGACCACAGGACAGCTTTGAAAGCATCTTATGAACCACTGTTTGCCTCCATGAAATCCACCATTAAGTGACTCAATAGAACTAAGCTTAAAAACTCATCCCATCCTGTAAGGGACCCTGAGATTTTTAATGAAATAACAATAACAAGAATGGCTTTTAGCCATGGCACATCCAAACACTGAATACAATTTCATTTTCAGTATCTTTTATATCATGTGAAGAAAAAAAAATAGCAATTCCATCTTATCTTTACCCATAGGACCCTGTTTTGTGTGTCCACTCCACAAGAACTATTCTGCAGAACTGATTTTCACTTAAAGACTCATGAGATGAGGATTTAGGAACTTACTAATTTGTTAGTAACAAAATAAAACTCCAAAAGCTAACTCATTCACTCAAGGGAAAAAAAATATAGCCCTCCCAAAGGTTAGAGTAGACTCTAAGCTTCGTGTGTGAAATTTTAAATAAAACCACTTCATTCTAAGGTCTTGGTTTCAAAATGAACCAACTGCCATGAACAAGAGATAGGAGGACCTGGCTATAATTTTTCAATGTATTAGAAATCCCATCTCATCAAAACTGTAAGACCTGTGAGGACAGGATCTTCTCTTATTGCCCCCCCCACCCCAAGTATCAAGCACAGATGTCCATTACTAAAGTGTCTCAAATTCCTATGGCATGAAGGAGCATTTACCTTTTCTGTGATCCGGTCTATTCGTCGATTTTGAGCCTCAATCTCATTGCCCATGTCTAGGGCCATGTTCTTTAGGTTTCCTAGGATACTGCCCACTTGAGTCAGGTTCTCTTCCATCTCATCCTCTCTGGCATCGTTAGTTATACTATCACAAAAAGACAGTTAATTCAGTACTTTTTGGTGAATTATAAAAATGGACTAAATCTCGATTTAGTTTTCATAAAAATAAGTAACCAAAATGACCTCAGCAAGCGTTAGACCCATGGGAAGGTAGGTTACCATTCTCAGAAAACATTCTGTAGTAAAAATTGAAAGACTGACCAAGAGAACGCAATGTCTTAAAGCCATGTAGGAGAAGAAACAACTCTAGAACAATGGTTCTCAACGAGTGATCACAGCGTCACCTGGGAACTTATGAGACATGAAAACATGCAAATTCTCACACTCTACTACAGATCTACTGAATCAAACTGGAAGTGGATCCCAGGATTCTATGTTTTAATAAACCCCCAGGTGACTCATGCACACTAAGTCTAAAGAACCACTGCTGTAAAACAGGTTGCAAAACTCTGGCCCAAAGGTCAAAGCTGGCCTGCCACCTTATGGAGTTATTCTTAGAAAATATATTATAAACCCTAAGGAGTGAGTGTGGAAGCAGCTGAAACATCAGCAGCATTCCTGTTCTCGGGCTTTTGAACACAGGGGCCCGGTAGGAGCAGGACCCCATGATCCCCAGGAGCAGGGCATAAGTTAGGAGCTATGAAAGAATGTAACCCTCCGTCCCCCCTTTCTGTACCTGGCGATTGCCAGCCCAAACATCCCACTCCTCCCTTATCCCATGACTGACTCCCTGCGTGCCTACGTGTAGGGGAAAATGCAAGCCTGCTTCAAGATATTTGCCATCCCTTTGTACTCCTTTCCCATGCTCGGAAGCATCTGTCCTTGCTTTTCTGATAAAAAAACAAAATAAAAGCTATGTGCAGGATTCAGCAGCTGCTGCTCTCCCTTGCAGAGGCAGCCCCGCATGGCCACTCAGATTGGTGTCTGAGAACTTTATTTCAGTGTGCGACAACACCACCTGATTCTGTAAAAAAGGTTTTATTCAAATACAGCCACACTTATTATTTGCTTACATATTGTTTATAGCTGCTTTCACCCTACAACAACAGAGTTGAGTAGCTGCAATGGACACCAGCCTGCAAAGTCTGGAGTATTTACTATCTGACCCTTTACCAATATCTGACGCCTAACTGACTGAGCCACCCAGGTGCTCCTGCATGATACATTTTAAAACACATTCTCCTATTTATAGAAGTAAAATATGCTTACTTGGGTAATTTTGAAAGTACTGAAAAACATAAAGAAAAGTTAATCCATCAATGAAAGTCAAGTACCACAGTCAACATTTTGTCAGAAGGCAGATTATAAAATGCATTTTTCAAATGGAATAAACACTGTTTCTAACTGATGAATTAGGGCTCATGTACAACACCCCCCATCCTCCTGAGTGAGCCATTCATTTAGGAAAGGGATAAAGAGCATCAGGAGGAGCCGGCATACCGTTTAATGTAGCCACCGCTAGCTGCTCCAGTGGCTGGTGGTTGAGGCTGACCGTTGGTCACTCGGCCTGGCTGCTTAGATACGACACTGCTAGGAGAGTTGTCTCCACCATCTCCCCATGTTGCCTTGTAGGCCTTACCAGACTCAAAGTTCTTTGTCCTGTATAAGTCAGGAGTGTAGAGAGATACGGAAAAGCAGGAGGGGAAGAAGTGTAATTATTAGTGCTTTTTACCTTCAGGACGACTCTAGCGCCCTTAGCACAAAAGCTACCTACAGCTAGATCCACATTAGCTCTACTATGCTCCGCTACAATACGGTATATGAAACAGATGAATTGTGTAAGCCCACTGACATTAAACACTTTTTTAAAGGTTCAACTATTTCCACAAAATGTTCACTAAGCAGTTAGCAAGTAGCAAATTATTTGACTTTTCAGGTTCCCCTAGCCTTTGACAGGCTTCAGAAAAGAAAATAGGGGATACCAGGACCAAAAAATTCCTTAGGAAAGGTGTTCTGGCGTTCCGTGGAGGGATCTCACAAGTTGATGAGGGATGGAAGAGAAAGAAGGCTGAGTGGGCAATACTCAGACCCCAGGTGCCCACTTATTTGAACCAGAGTAGATCCAGCTGATTCAGTTTTTTAAAGTTAGAATTTTGCATTAAATTAAAAAAAAAATCATGAAAGAAAGGCATGAATTATTTCCAAATTGAACAGTCAGTGATAACCATCTTGACCACATTGGTACCAGTTACAAAGCCTTTGATTTAGGGCTTTTTCATTTAAGATTTTACTTTTCCTCCTTTAAAAAAAGATGATCCTAAATCCAGGCCTCTTAAAAATAAAAGTATATACTTTAGATGTAACTGATATAGTCAAAGCCAGAATTTTATCTAGGGATTTACTACTCAAACTGGTAATAATGGCAAGGAAAAAAGCCTTGTAAAGTGACTTTTAAATGACTGTTACAAAAAAATAACACAAAACTTTTTTACTGATTATTTGGCTAGGTACAATTTTCACTCACACAATTTTAATTTTTACTTTTCTATAAACAAAAAGGAGTATATAGTTATAATATTGGTCTCTGATTTATTCCACATAATGTTAATAAGGAAGTCTCAAAACTGCAAAAACAGAGGAGATTTTTATGAAAATGGTAGTTCTTTCCTTAATAGACATAAGGATTCCTTTTTGGCAAACCTAGAATCGGCTCTTAAACCTTAATCATTAATGCTACAGAAAGGGTGCTACTACCTTTTTTATAAGAGGTACTGAAAAGGCAAATATATCTATGAACACTGAAAAGCTAATCAAAGTGCCTTTCTTGGTTCCACTTTAAGTTCTCACAGTTTCCTACTTGTGCTATGTTTAATTAATTAATCAATTTATTAACAAGCCATGTTAAATCTGTCCTGGAACAAGGTGGGATATACCTTTTCTAAACGAATATTTATATATAATTATCTGTTAGTTTGGTGAAACCCATTTACATGTATTCCTTTTTAATAAGGTAAGTTCTCAGACAAAATTCTAAAGCAGAGGAATACCTAGTAAACAGCACGTAAGTTTATCAGAAAGTGAATAACCAGATGTAGTAATAGAAGTAATATAAGACAAGTGCAGCTTTTATTGGGATGTCAGATTGTAGAACAAGTGAAAGAGTGAGGGCTGGAATTCAAAAGTCACTATATGAATGATATTATGTTTCTGAGAGTCATAGTACATAAAGAGTAGACTGGGACAGGACCTGCCAGCTCCTGGTCTATCAAGGAATATATACATGCTCCAACATCCTTCTCAACCTTAAAAGATTTGAAATTCCTTTAAGTTTTTGAGAATTCTTCCTTCCATAATTAGATACAAGGGGCTTAGGATGCAAATGAATTGTTTTAACATGATATTATGAATGAGTTCCAATTAAATCATGGTCTGTGTTATAAACAAAGAATCAGAATGGTTATCAAATCCTTCTCCCTTTAAGAGAACTGGATCCTAGAAGATGTTCTTCTAATATTAAGGGGAAAAGGAATAAAAAGCTGACACTGAATTTTTCCTTCTACAGCTTTGCATTGGGTTGTCATGTTTACTTTCTTTTTTTTTTTTTTTTTAAAGATTTTATTTATTTATTTGAGACAGAGAGAGTGAGAGAGAGAGAGCACATGAGAAGGGGGAGGGTCAGAGGCAGAAGCAGGCTCCCTGCCGAGCAGGGAGCCCGATGCGGGACTCGATCCCGGGACTCCAGGATAATGACCTGAGCCGAAGGCAGTCGCTTAACCAACTGAGCCACCCAGGCGCCCCTCATGTTTACTTTCAAATGAGTTGGGGAAAAAAAACTGCACTTTTCTCATGCAGTTATGACATATTCTCCACGTTTATGAAGAGGTGATTTTTTTTTTTAAAGATTTTATTTATTTATTTGACAGAGAGAGACACAGTGAGAGAGGAACACAAGCATGGGGAGAGGGAGAAGCAGGCTTCCTGCTGAGCAGGGAGCCCGATGCAGGGCTCAATCCCAGGACCCTGAGATCATGACCTGAGCCGAAGGCAGACGCTTAACGACTGAGCCACCCAGGAGCCCCTGAAGAGGTGATTTTTAAATGGTGCTCATTTTGTATCTTCATCCACATGACTCCTCCATGTCTCTTTCAGCACGTGCACTCTAGGTAATGCCTTCCAGTTTACCCTGCCACTTGCCATCACCCTGGATGGAGTTTGTCCCACAAGGTGGAATACCCTTGAAAGTTACCTGTTTTTAAGGAATTGTCAAGTAGCTGCCCATCTAATAATAATGATGATGATAATGGTTTTAATCTTGTTTGTCTTCCTTCAAAGGGTCTTAAATGCTTTATTTTTTTTTTTAAGATTTTATTTATTTGTCAGAGAAAGAGAGAGATCGCAGAAGCAAGGGAGCGTGGCAGGCAGAGGGAGAAGCAGGTTCCCCGCTGAGCAAGGAGCCCAATCCAGGACTCAATCCCAGGACCATGAGATCATGACCTGAGCCGAAAGCAGATGCTTAACCGACTGAGCCACCCAGGCATCCCCAAAGGGTCTTGAATGCTTTAAAGGCAATATTTCCCAAACCTGACTGAACACAAGGCAACCTGGAAGCCTTCGAACACAGAGATGCATAAGTTACATGCTAAAAATTTTTAGTATGTATGGGGTAGAGCCTGGGAATCTTTTATTGTTATTATTGTTTTATTTAAATTCAAAAGCTCATATAGCTTCCCAGCCAGGGAAAAGAAACACTGTCTAAGGGACTGCCAATCTCTTGTAGAAAGAGTATTTTAGTTACTCCAGTAGTCTACCTTAGTATTTCTATATATTGGGACACTGAGAATTAATCTGGACAAAGCAAAAGTACACACCAAGAATTTTTCTTTTTTTAAAAGGCTACAAAATTGTAATATATTGACCTGAATCCCAATCCTAGACCTGTCATTCTATTGCTGTAGAACCTTAAGCAAACTTCCATTATTTGGCTCAGTCAGGTTTGGGAAATACTACCTTTAAAGCATTTAAGACCCTTCGGGGACACCTGGGTGGCTCGGTTGGTTAAATATCTGCCTTCGACTCAGATTGAAGGATCCTTATACATCCATATACATCCTTATATGTAAACTAAGATAAAACGACGATACTGTACTAATATTAATAGTTCACAGGACTGTGAAATAGATAATAGATATAAATGGCTTTGAAAAGCATTTGTCAAATATTTTTATTATTTGGCTTTGATCTCAACCTGATCCTTACTTAACAGTTCATGCCTTTAAGTGCACAGATTACCAAATGGCATGTTTACTATTCTGGCCCATTAATACTCCCTAGCTTTGAGATCTACAGGAGCTGAATATAGTTGGAATATGGCTACATAAAAAGACAACTAGGCCCAAGTTGTTTTGGCCTACATTAAGAAAAGAAATGGTTCTGATCTGCGACTGAACTCTTGCTTAATAAAATTTACAGCCCTTCTGAGAAGAAATTAGACTTTATGATAAAATGCTTAAGCAAAGTTGTGACAGAATTGCTATTAAGAACGCCATATGGAAAGTTAGATTTACCCTGTCAGTTTTGAGGGGTCTAATAACCATTACCACTTTTTTCTATATAAATATCTCATTCAAAAATGGCAAGTTTGAGGGCATCTGGGTGGCTCAGTCCGTTAAGCATCTGCCTTTGGCGTAGGTCATGATCCCAGCGTCCTGAGATCGAGCCCCACATCGGGTTCCCTGCTCAGCAGGTAGTCTGCTTCTCCTTCTGCCCCTCCCGCTGTTCATGCTCTCTCAAATAAATAAAATCTTAAAAAAAAAAAAATTGAAGAAACAAAAGAACAAAAATGGCAAGTTTGAAATAATTTGAAATATCCCTTAATCAATTCAAGAAGCTGCTGTAAAAGCAGAAAACAAGTATCAAGATATGATCACAGGGCGCCTGGGTGGCTCAGTCAGTTAAGCATCCGACTCTTGATCTCAGCTCAGGTCTGGATCTCAGGGTCTTCAGTTCAAGCTCCATGCCCAGCTTAAGTAAAAAATAAATAAATAAATTTTAAAAAGTTAAAGAAGATATGATCACAGTAATTTTAACTATTTAGTTCTGGCTGTCAACATTAATATTAACTGAATAAAAAGAGCAAAAAGAAAGCCCAATATTAGCTATAATTCTTTCATATCAGGAAAAGGGACCAGATAAATACCAAATGTAATGAGCGTGTGTGTGTGTGTGTGTGTGTGTGTGTGTGTGTGTGTGTGTTGGGTGATCAGGCTACAGGAGGGAAGAAAAAGGAGGTCAAGAAACAAAGGGTAAAAATCAAATGCTTAATTTTCTAACATTTAACCATGGTCTTCACAGTTCCTTTAAAGATCCAAAATTAAGGAGTCAAACATTATACTAAACAGTAGGCAGACTATAGGCTTAACTTTCATAAAAAATTAAGATTAGTTAGCTCCATATTAATTCAACATGAAACCAAAGCAAGCTAACACGTGACATAGTAGGAATTATAGAGCAAGTTAAGAGGGAAAATCCTTATTTAAAGGAAGAAAATACCAGATAAGGTAACATTCTAAGTTTATATCCCACCTTGTTCCAAATGGTATTCAAGATGACTAGATTGGCAATTAATTCCAATTTGGTAGTGGCCTAAATTATGGATAATCCAAATCATTAGAAGCAACTCTTTTTTTTTAGTATATGTGCTGCCGAAGCGAGCACTAGAAGCAACTCTTTAATAGAAAAATCTTGATTCTGGAACCAGAAAGGCACAGGGAGTAACAGAAGATAGGATGCTGAAATCGAAGTCCTATGGAGAGAGGTGGATTTAGCCTGAATTCCCTTACCTTTGATCAGAACTAGGATGAAGCAATTCTCTACAAAGATCAACTTAATTAAAACGTCTTTAGAAACTTCAGGGATGTTTTTATTTTTATCTTAAACGTTATTTAGCAAAAACTTAGTTATCAGAACCATTAGTCAAAGGCTGGCATTATAAATTAAGAACATTTCGTCAAGTCCATCTTTTTGGCATACAGCACCCAGAACAAACTCACTTTACATTACACACCACAGCACAATTTTAAAGACAGTCTCCACCATTCACAAAATCCATGCACATGCACAGAAAAACCATTTGAAGCATCACCTTTAGATAGCAGATTAACAGCCCAAACTGCGCCATAAGACTGCATCTTAAAGTTCCCTTTGATCAGTTACTGAGCTCGGGTCCTGATGTTAATCTTCATTTTTAGTAAGCAGATTAGAAAGGAAGAGATTTATTAAGTGAGAGAATGAAATGCAGAAAAGAGTGAATGCCAGTGAAACAGAACAGAAGCAAGTTTAGAATTCTAAAAACATAATGCATTTAAATTCCTGCCTGGTTTCATAGAAACAACGAACATCTGAGAATCTAGATGAAAAGAAAAACAGGAAAATGGTTTAAACCAGAGCACACTTCATTTTTCTTAAGAATGTCTGGGTGATGATATTCTTTCCCAAAATTATAAAAATTAGTATGAAGAGAAGGTAAAAACTAATGGAGAGGTTCTTTTTTGTTTTTAATATTTTATTTATTTATTTGACAGAGAGAGACAAAGCGAGGGAACACAAGGAGAGGGAGTGGAAGCGGGAGAGGGAGAAGCAGGCTTCCTGCTGAGCAGGGAGCCCGAGGCGAGGCTTGATCCCAGGACCCTGGGATCATGACCTGAGCTGAAGGCAGAAGCTTAACGACTGAGCCACCCAGAGCCCCTAATGGAGAGGTTCTAAAACTTCTTCATTCTTTCTTGGTGATTACAGATTTCTCCTAGATATTTCTGTTATATATCTCATTTGCATTTAACTTAAAAAAAAAAAATCTTTTTACATGTCTAACTCTCCCATCAGCCAACAAGTTTCTTAAGGATATTCAATCAACAAGTATTTACTGAACACCTACTATGTCTCAGGTACCATGTCAGGCACAAAAAAAATAAAGAGTAATGACAAATGAAACAGTGCCGGAGCTACACCTTACTAATCTTTGTATCTCCAGTGAGTAGGGCGGAGGGGGAACTCAAATGTTGACTAAAATATAATTCAACATTTATTTTAACAATCAGAGCTGAATTTTTACATCTCAACATAACATAAGACTTGAGTAGTAGAAAATCTGTAGTACCAATTTTGAACTTCTCTAGTAAGTGGTCCAGAAATACCAATTTGTCTTCAAACTATGTATTTGACATTGTAAGTACACTGAAGAGAGGCAAGTTCAGAGAGAGGAATACCTTGTCTGAGAATAGTTAAATTGGGACACCAGAGAGTTTACTATTTTGAGACTTCCCATTTTAAGTCTGCTTCCTTTTAAACTCTTGTTAATTAGTTTAACAATTAGAATGACAACAAAGTTACCGTCAAAGATAATGACACCTATTCACAATTTTAAAGTTTAATCCTGGTAGTCTGTTTAAATTCTGGTAGTTCTTGGGGCGCCTGGGTGGCTCAGTTGGTTAAGCGACTGCCTTCAGCTCAGGTCATGATCCCAGGGTCCTGGGATCGAGTCCCGCATCGGGCTCCCTGCTCTGCGGGGAGCCTGCTTCTCCCTCTCCCACTCCCCCTGCTTGTGTTCCCTCTCTCGCTGTGTCTCTCTCTGTCAAATAAATAAAAAAAATCTTTAATAAATAAATAAATAAATAAATAAATTCTGGTAGTTCTTTAAAAAGAATTAGCTTAAGTTAAAATTCTCTTCTAATACAGGGTTCTGTTAAGTAAAGCTATTTCCATGTCTGTTTCATTTGCTGACCTGGCTTCAATGAATACTACCGAACAAAAAAAATCTCAAAGAACAAATCTACTCAAGACATTTTCTATATAGCAATACATCTAACAACAGCAACAACAAAAGGTTCATTCTTTTCCTGCCAAAGTCAAGCAGTGTAGCTATATAGTTAAAAGCTGAGACTCTGCCTGGTTTTGAATCTCAGCTCTTCCATTTCTTTGTGCCTCTGTTTCCCCATATGTAAAATGGTGATAAGAAAAGAGTCTATCTCATATTAAGGTTACTGTTAGGAATAAATTTAAAGTGCTCAGAATAATAACAGCCTAAATTAACATATAGGCCCACAAATTTCATCCAAACCCTTGGATTTGAGACATTTTGATCAGTACCATATAATCAATAAATACATGATTATTTCTGTAGTGAAACAAATTAACATTTACACTAAGTGGGATAAAGATTATAAATAGCTTCAGTTCATGTTACATTTTATGGCCTAATTAATGAGTTGTGGCTCATCATGGGGAAAAAAAAAAACCCCAAACCTAAATCCTTGGTTTTCAGAGTTTTTCAGATTTCTAGTGGCAGAATAAGAGATTGTGGACCTGGGTTTTTATTACTACCAGAATTAATACTAGCCTTATATGATCCTGCATCTGCCTTTGAGAAGCTCATGTTATGGCTATTTATACAATAAGCCTAACTAAAACCCAGGTTAGCAGATAAAATTAGAAAGGTCAAGACAATGGCAGGAATAACAGTAGACAGAGCTGAGGACAAGGATATCATAGAGGCCAAAAAGTCTATGTTATAAAGAAGAGATAGACGCCAAGGAAGGCAATTAATATACAACATCTTTAAAATGGAATATCACTCTTCTCTCCAGGGAACAACTGTTCTCTTATAGGAACCCCCTGATTCCATCTGCTAAGAAGTACCTTCTCTGGGCCAACTGAGAAAGGGTTCTTCTGAGGTGAGAGGCTGCAAGCTGCCTCAGGACCATACTCTACCTTCTCTCTCACCAGTGTCCCAGAAAATCCTGCCTATGCTTGGCTGGGATATACAAAGTGAAATAGTAATACTTAACTAATAATTAATACTTCTGTAGTTCCATTTCCCACTTTCTAAGATATTAGACCATCTTAGGATTCACTGCTTTTCCCTGATGGACAAGTCATATTTAAATTTATTTTATTTTTATTTTTTTTAAAGATTTTATTTATTTATTTGACAGAGAGAGAGACAGCGAGAGAGGGAACACAAGCAGGGGGAGTGGTAGTGGGAGAGGGAGAAGCAGGCTTCCTGCCGAGCAGGGTGCCTGATGCGGGGCTCGATCTCAGGACCCTGGGATCATGACCTGAGCTAAAGGCAGATGCTTAAAGACTGAGCCATCCAGGCGCCCCAAGTCATATTTAAATTTAAAGTCATTATTTAAATATGCACTTTTAGAGAGTCAACCAGGTCTAAACAGGCCAACAGATTTGTCCTAGAATAGAAAGCCAATGGACAACACTAGGAAGAATACTGTCAAATTTTAACTTGTTATGCTCCAAATAAACACCAAAGTTGACTAATAAGCAACTTAACTCTATTTTCTCTTGTAGAGAGATGGCACAGAGAATGCTGTCACATGAAAACACCTATCTAAAAGTATGACAATATAACAAAAGTTCCTCCATTCCTAACTCCTTGAGAAGTAAAAATGCTGAGAATATGTAAACCTTTGTCTCCCACTCTTGGTTTACCATACCAGCTGAGACAACTAGATGAAATACTAATGTTTATGAAACTCTTCTCAAATGAATGCTCTCAGCAGTAAGGATGGTCATTCAATTTCCAGATGTTGTCATTTCAACTAAGGGGAAAGTTCAAAGTTTTTGTTCTGTTAATAACAGACAGAAGGGAAGATAATGGTTAACTGCCTCAGCCCAAACCTTCTCATGGTCGAAATACATAAAATATTTGTCAACATGGGGTGCCTGGGTGGCTCCGTCGTTAAGCATCTGCCTTCAGCTCAGGTCATGATCCCAGGCTCCTGGGATGGAGCCCCGCATCAGGCTCCCTGCTTGGCGGGAAGCCTGCTTCTCCCTCTCCCACTCCCCCTGCTTGTGTTCCCTTTCTCGCTGTGTCTCTCTCTATCAAATAAATAAATAAAATATATAAAAAAAAATTTGTCAACAACATGGACTTTGGTTTACCTAAGAGTACGCAGGGAATTTAAATATTCATAATGAAGTCACCAAAAAGAATGAATCTCTTCTGTCAATCATAATTTTATACACTATACACAAAAAGTTTGAAGACTTCTCATCTCCTAGTTTAATACAAACTTCAAATTTTCAGAGACTTCTTTGATTTTCCCTTGTTTGCGTTTGACAATCAGTTGCTTTAAAATAAATTTCCTTGGGGCGCCTGGGTGGCTCAGTCGTTAAGCATCTGCCTTCGGCTCAGGTCATGATCTCAGGGTCCTGGGATCGAGCCCCGCGTCGGGCTCCCTGCTCAGTGGGGAGCCTGCTTCTCCCTCTCCCACTCCCCCTGCTTGTGTTCCCTCTCTCGCTATGTCTCTCTCTGTCAAATAAATAAATCTTTAAAAAAAAAAATAAAATAAAATAAAATAAATTTCCTTGACTTATACTTTTTTCTCTAATCTCAATAATAAGGCCTCACCTCACAGGCCTAGATTACAAAAGGTTCCTAACTAGTACAGTTATGTACTCTACTGCAATCCATCTACCCCTTAGCCCGCCTACTTATGTCTTATTTTTCACTTCTCAACTATATGAATCATGCAGTTCAGTTAAGTCAAGCTCCTCTATAATTTGTTTACTTTAGGAAATGCCCCCCTAGTTCTTCCACATCCATCCAAATCCTTCCAATCACTGAGTTCAACGCAAGTGCTCTCTCTCCTGTAATATTTTTCCAAACCAAACTTTATCAGTTCTGTTCCCTTATCCTTAGTTGACATATGATCTAGCATTAGATTTATACATTCTACTTTTTTGCCATTTTTCCTCACATATCCAACCACATGGTAGGTCTTTCGAAGATAGGATCCAAGTCCTTTCCTCCCTCGGCCATTCTTCATGTGCTTACCACAGAATATGTATTTTTTTAATATTCTTTGTTTGAAAGGAAAAGACACTCATTCCATCCTGCTCTGTATTATCCAGATGTATATTTCCTATATTATATTTCATGTATAATTAAAAAATGAAACTGGGACTTGATCCAAGGACTGACCAAATGGAAGCCATGGTTTTTGGTGAACATGCCCATTTACATGAAAAACTTGATCTGCCCAAAGGAAAAACAGCTTAAATTTTTCTAACAAAGTTCCTTATTTAGGCCCAGTTACACTTCTGACCTTCCTGGAGGGTGGAATGTTCTCACTTTAGTTTTAAAAAGGTCTTGATTTCTCAACTCACCTATTACATGGGCAGACGCAGAGGCCACAGCACTTGTTGAGTTCCGTTAAAGTCTTCTCTGCCTCTTTCATGTCTTTATTTATCTGGTCCATGCCTTCTTCTATGCGGTTTAGTTGTTCTAAGAATAAGTTGTGGAAGTGACATTTCGTGTTATATTCACAGTGCCAATGAGAAGATACTATTATTATGGAACAGCAAACTTTAACTCTGAATCCACCAGTAATCCATCCCAGTGACTGTATCAGTGCCAATAAGTACTACATACTGTCCAACATGAAAACAATCTTTCACAAACTGATCCTGAGGCACCTGGCTTCTTATTGTGGGAAGATCTGTTCTAAAGAGATCTGTATAATAGGAGCATGTGAGGGCTTATTTAGAGATCACCCTTGCAACCAAATTAAGTGTACTTTGACCAGACCGTATCCCCAGCATTTCTCTCTCCGAGTAAGTTCAAAACTTGAAGGCTATCATAAGTCTAATCAAATCTAGGCCGGATTGCTCAGGGGCAACTCAAATGGAATGTTTCCAAGCTCACCTGAATGTAAACCTGTTTAAGGACTTAAGCTTCATTTCTGAAAATGATGCTAGAATATCATAGTATCTAATGTACATATGACAAATACACACAGTAAGTCCTGCTGCCCGACAAATACTTGGTATATAATTGGGCATTGTTGCTCCCACCTCAAATAGGCAATGAACATGATATAATTCAAATCAGAAAAAAGAAGTAAACGTATCACTCTTATCTTACATAGGGAAGGCACTCTCAAGGCTTAATTTTAGACATGGCTGATTTGGAAGGGCTTTCTGTTGTCGTTACGTCAAATCAAGAGTTTCTGCCAATGCCTGCAACTCACCCCCTTGTTCATCCAGCATAGTGATAGTCTTGATTCCTGCATCCTGAGACTAAAAGAGAAAAAAGCTGATAGCACTACAAAACAAAACAAAAGCAACAGAAACAAAGCCTATAAGGCCTAAGAGCAAGAGAGAATCATTTAGAAACCTAAGTTCTCAGAGGATGAGAGTTACAGAGAAAACTAATATCGCAAAGCAACAAACTTTAACATATTAAACACCCCCATATAATTAAGTCACAAATTCATGGTGACTTGATCTTCCCTGTCATAGTCTAATAGTGTCAAAGGGAAAAACAAAAAAGGCCCATCAGTGCATGGTTTGACAAGTTCAGCAACTGCTGGTTTCAAATAATAAAGCTCACTGATAACATATACTTCTGACTCTTAACACAAATTCCAGCTTGTGCTATTCAAGATCCCTCTTATACAATTTTTGTACTTAATGATTAAACACTGTCTTACCTCAAGAGCTAAACCCAGGATTCTCCTTGTACTTTCCAGAGACTAGGGAAAAACACAGGCTTTTAGTATTCTAAAATATGTAGTCAAAAAAAAAAAAAAATCTGATCACATAGTCATGATGCTACTCTATTTTTAATTGCCAGCCCAGCCATCCCTCCCTTCTCTAAAACAAAAACAAAAAAAGAAAGTTGATCACTGTAATTTAGTTATTTTCTTCCTACCAGCTGCTCCTTAAGAGAAAATTTGGAGGGTAAAGTTAATGGTATTTATAAAAGTTTAATGTGAGCAGAAAGCTAGGTATGTTACACAGATGTTTCCAATTCCTCAAATCTAGAGTATCTGTTGTAACTGTGTTTATTAAACAATGACTTAAAAAAAATCATACAAGCTGCTTTCGCTTACTTAGTTTTTGGTGAGCTGACAAACTAAGGGGCCGGCAATGGCACTCTGAGGCAAATGCATTCTTAGACATAAAGGGACAGGGAGGAGGCCAAAATGGACGTCTAAGAAGGTCCTCTCATCCTTCCACTGTGAAAATGTCAAATGCTGAATTACTTATTCGAAGTAAAATGTTTACCTCATCAGTAACCTGGTGGGCTCTCAGCTGAATTTCTTCTGATGACAGATTATCCATGATGAATTAAAACTTTTGATAAGCACCGAAAGTGAAACGTGGATATTCTGTAAGAATAAGGGCACAAAAGGGTTTGTTTGAACAAAGAGTGTGGATTTATGGAATTCAGGATATTTATCTGGAAAACAGGATAAAAAAGCCTATCTATATCATTAGCTAACTAGCTAGCTATCACAGGTGAAGAAATTAAGGCCAAGAAAGGATAAATGGATGGTTAAATGCTAGTTAGTACCAGAGGTGAACCTGAAACTCAGGTTTCAGGACTTCTAATGAAGTGCTGTTTCAGAGAGAAAGTGGTCTCTCTACTCTGAGGAGCACGAACTAGAAGACAAGCTTTAAGAGATTATTAAAATGAATTCTTGGTTGTACAATGTTTTTCATACATTATTTGAATATAGAAAAGCAATGAGGTGAAGAGGTCTAAGTCAGGTTGTATTCCATTAATAAAGTAACAAAATTCAAAGTCGTGTGCCTGAACAACACAGGAGACATTCCAGACATGGGCCAGTTGTCCAGGCTACTCATTGGAGAAAATGAAATATTTTCATTCTTAACAAGAAAAGGATAATGTTGACACAGAACTCAGAAAAAAAACCTGAAATTTTTCATAATGGACTTTCCCTTTCCAATTATTTTGTATTTTAGTGAAGTTTTAGTGAAGTCCCTAAGAAACTATAATTATTCTCCTACACATAGTAACTTAGTAACTCATAACTCAGAGAAGATTCATGGACATTCAAACTAAAACACTACACATTTAGAAGGTGTTATTCAGGACTACCGTTGTGTATTCCTCTTTGAAAAGTCATATGAAGTAATAAGTACTGTGTGACACTCTAGGTTGCTTTCTTTTCATTACATTTGCTAGCTTTTTATTACTTTTTTTTGTATTACATTTTTTATTTTTTTATTTTATTTTATTTTTTATTTATTTATTTGACAGAGAGAGAGATAGCGAGAGCAGGAACACAAGCAGGGGGAGTGGGAGAGGGAGAAGCAGGCCTCCCGCCGAGCAGGGAGCCCAATGCGGGGCTCGATTCCAGGACCCTGGGATCATGACCTGAGCCGAAGGCAGCCGCTTAACAACTGAGCCACCCGTGCGCCCCTGTATTACATTTTTTAAAAACTGATTTTATCAAGTTCTTTGTCAGTGACACAGCTAAAGTCTGGTTTACATTCTGAATTTACCCTCAGGAAACACCTGGCAATGACTGTCACAATTTTGAGGAGGATGGGTAGTGTTACTGGCATCTAGTGGGTAGGGGCCAGGGATGCTGCTAAATATACTATAATTCTTCCCAGGACAGCCCTTCACAACAAAGGATTATCTGACCCCAAATGTCAAAATGCTGAGGTTGAGAAACCCTGCCATGGAGTAAACTCACTGACCAGTAGGGAACCTAGTTAACCAGGAATATACTAGACTAAACCCTTGGAAGGCAGAGATTTTGTTCTATCTTTTTATCTCTAACACCTAATAGGATGTGACAGTTGGTACTCTAGCAAATGTGTGCTGAATGAACGAACAAATAAGTAGAAAAATAAAGGTATTCTCAAAATATTTAAGTGGATCTTAGAAACAAAGCTACATGTACCAGCAGCAGAAAGCCTGCAAATATCCACTAGAAACACAAAGCAAAAATTGCCATTACATACATATAATCTGGAATGGCCTGCTGGTCACACACAAATCTTTTTAGTCACATCCATAGCTAACCATCACTTTTAGTAGAATCATCATCGATAAAGCAAAAAGCAACAATATTAGATTCTCAGTACAAAAAGGCATTGCATTTAGAGGTCTGTTTATTAACTCTACTGTCATGGCTGTTTTAGGTTTAATTAAGATTTTGAACATTTATTGAAGTTATTAATGCTCACGAAGAAAATTATTAATTACTATTATTAATAAAAAGTATTACTACAAAAAGTTGCAAATTTAATTTAATATCTTGCTTGCCATTGTAGGACTCTGGCTCTGGCAAAAGGTTCATACACAAAGCTATAAAATCAAGATATAAAGGTCTTTCTTGAATTAAGAATTGATCATTCATTAGATAGAAGCATAAATAGAACCACATGATTTATTCCTTTGCTAATCATTTGAGCCATTAGATTTATCATAGATCTGTTCATGCTACTTTCTCTTGTTAGTATTTCATAGTTACAATTATGAAAAATTGTTTTTGTAACCTCTCACCTCCAGATTTCTGTATACCTTTTCTTTCTGTAATACCCCAGGTAACTTTATGCTTCTCCATTACTTTCAGAGCCCCAACAACATACTTATAAAAGCCTGCCCTTCCCAGCATGCTCCAGTTGTCTATACCTCCTCAATGCCCAACAGAGCAGAAAGTGGGGAGAAAAGTAATACATGCTAATCAAGTAATGCCTGGAAGTGTCAGGTTTTCCAATATGGTATCCTGCGGGTAGAAGACATTTTGGGCATAAGGATGCCCAGATCTCTCAAATTGTATAATTTTATAATTCTACTCCTGGACCTAATTCCTGCCAGGTACAAGTCAGTATTTGCTATCTTCCCATCCTAGTGAAAATGAGCAAAAACTTCTCATAGATTCAAAGAGAGGCTTGAATATAAAACTGACCTCTGTCAAACAAGAAGATTCCAAGAGTCCTACCTTCTAATGATAAGAAGGAAGAAAGGAAGGAAAGAAGGAAGGAAGGCAGGAAGGAAAGAAGGAAGGAAGGAAGGAAGGAAGGAAGGAAGGAAGGAAGGAAGGAAGGAAGGAAGGAAAGAGAAAGAAAAAGAGAAAGAAAGAAAGAAAAGAAAAGAAAAAAAGGCAGATACAGCTGGGAGGTGTATATGAAGAATCAGTCCTGGCATGGCCATGGGCTCATTTCGAGGGACACACCCACTGGTGAACTCAAAGTGCTGCCTAGTACTTCCTTTTTTCTCTCTTGAGCAGATGGCACAAGACAAGAAATAGACTGTAAAGTTCTCACATACCTGACAAGCTGACATCAGAACACAGCTACCTAAGACCTCTACTCTGGATTCTGGAGGGTGTTGAACACATGGTTACAGTAAATGGGAGCAAGAGAGACAAAGCAGAACTGTAAGGGGGAAGGACAAAGCTAACAATACTCCCCAGGCTGTTATTAGCCTTTACAAAACTGCTCAGAAGTGTCGGGCAGGGTGCAACCTAGAATTAGCTAGCTTTACTCATATTTATTATTTTCTCCAGAAGTTTTTCTTATAAAGTCAGGGAAAGGCTATCCAGAATGTTGTAGTAAAGAGAATTAGAGGTGGGACAGGGGAAGGAAAACAAAATGTCATTTGACGCAAATATCCCATTAACTTACTGTTCTTAGATATAACCTAATAGATTAAATATCTGTGTCATTCTTTCAATGCTCCCAGAATCTAATATACTATGTTAATTGTGAGAACAGTATATGCTCCCTTTGAGAGGTAACTGCAAGATTTTTCCCAATGCTTTTACAACATATCTTCCTTACTATGGTTCATTTGGGCTTTCTAGAAGACTCCAAGTTTACCTTAATTTCTTGTTATAAACTTTGGGGGGAGTGGGGAAGAAGAAATATTCAATGAGTACCTACTATGTGTCATATACCCTACTAAGTACTTATATACATCATTATCTTTATTATACCAGTTTATAGATGGGGGAACTAAGGGTCCAGTAAGTAATTTGCCCAAGGTGACTGAGTCAGTAAAGAGCAGATTTATTATCAAGTTTGGATATTCTGAAACCAAAAATAGCTCATGGTTTAGTAACTAGTCTTAACTGTTGGATGCATCTTCCCTTAACAAATATCAGATGACAAGAACTGCTGAATATTGGAAAATAGACTAAGCACCCTACCTGACAGCTCATTTCAAAATTTAAGATGCCTTTTTTTTTAAGATTTATTTATTTATTTGGGGGAGGAGGGGCAGAGGGAGAGGGAGAGAGAATCTCAAGCAGACTCCCCGCTGAGCGTGGAGACCAATGTGGGGCTCAATCTCACAACCCTGAGATCATGACCAGAGCCAAAATCAAGAGTCAAATGCTTATGGGGTACCTGGGTGGCTCAGTTGTTAAGCGTCTGCCTTCAACTCAGGTCATGATCCCAGGGTCTTGGGATCCAGCCCCGCGTTGGGCTCCGTGCTCTGCGGGAAGCCTGCTTCTCCCTCTCCCACTCCCCCTGATTGTGTTCCGTCTCTTGCTGTGTCTCTGTCAAATAAATAAAATCTTTAAAAAAAAGAAGTCAGACGCTTAAGCAACTGAGCTGACAAGCTGATGTGCCCCTGAGATGCCTTTTTTCTTTTTAAAGATTTTTTTTTTTTTAAGATTTATTTATTTGTCAGAGAGAGAGAGAGAGAAAGCACAAGCAGGGGGAGCAGCAGGCTCCCCACTGAGCCAGGAGCCCAATGCGGGACTCAATCCCAGGACTCTGGGATCATGACCTGAGCCAAAGGCAGATGCTTAACGAACTGAGCCACCCAGGTGTCCCCCTAAGATGCCTTCTATAATAAAACCATAAAAACTCTTCAACAGATTCAAAGACAGTTAAATTAAAGGAAGAATTGGGGTACCTGGCTGGCTCAGTTAGTAGAGCAATGGACTCTAGATCTCAGGGTTGTGAGTTCAAGTCCCACACTGGGTGTAGAGATTACTTAAAAATAAAATCTTAAAAAAATAATTAAAGGAAGAACTACACAGACAAGAGTAATCATGGTTTTCAGCTGTTTTATTTTTTTCCAGCTGTTTTAAAATAATTTAGAATCTGAAATTATTTAGGGGCAGTTGGCTTGCTCAGCCCGTACAGCATGCGACTCTTGATCTTGGGGTTGTGAGTTCAAGTCCTATGTTGGGTACAGAAATTACTTAAATGAACAAAAAATACAAAAAGAAATTGCTTTCCTAGGCAACTAAGCAAAAAAAAAAAAAAAAAAAGAATATCTTGTAGAATCTGAAATTATCTAAATTTAGAAAATGAAACTAATACTACTGGGAAGAAGGACTACAAAGAAAAAGGTCTTGGAACTGAATCAACAGGAGATCCATGTTTTCACTGATAAAAATGAAGATATGTAAGGAATAAAAGAAACAGCACTTTAAATCACCACCAATTCCAGTGTCCTGCCTAGACCAACATAGGAGTGATTTTATAAAATAATTCATTTTATACTGGAAAGCAAAGATTTTGCATTAAAATATTCTACTAAGTTAGCTTCATGACTTATTCCTTCTCTTAAAATTAATCCTAATTTTAAAAATTAATCCTAATCCTAAGATGCTCTACAAATTACACCCATATAGTTTATTACTGTAGGATAAAAATTTGTGACTCTCCTTGATATATTTTGGTTGGACTTTCATGGTAATCAGTGTACTGACAGCAAGTGCGAATTTCTGTTCATAGCAGGCTAGCATAGTGGTCATTAGCAGGAACTCCAGTATTCAAATTCTGACCCCAAAATGTATTGGTTGTCTGACCTCAGGCGAGTTAGCTAAATCCACTACGACTCAGTTTCTACATTTGTAAAATAGAGATAACAGGCCCTTTTTGTGAGGATTAAAAAAAGATGATCCATACAAAGTGCTTGTTATTAGTGCCTGATACATGGCTAATATTCTAGTGTCAGCCATTATTTTAATATTATTAGGGAAGCAGAAAGAAATAGGCAAAAGAAAAGCAAAACAACAATGTTAAGTATATGTGACATTAATGTAAATGATACTAAATATTAATTGTTCCATCTGTAAGGCTAAATTTAAATATTAGAGTTGATAATACTGTGTGAGCTACACATCTGACCTATTTTCATGCCAGCCATGAGTCTGCCCATGTCAAGACAGATATTAAACAGGTTTAAATCAAACCATTTCCGGTTGATAGGTACTTTAATCTAGACAAATATATATATATAGCTTTGCATGTCTAAAAAATTAAAGACTGGGGCGCCTGGGTGGCTCAGTCGGTTGGGCGTCTGCCTTCGGCTCGGGTCATGATCCCAGGGTCCTGGGATCGGGCCCCGCATCGGGCTCCCTGCTCGGCTGGAGGCCTGCTTCTCCCTCTCCCACTGCTCCTGCTTGTGTTCCCTCTCTCGCTGTCTCTCTCTGTCAAATAAATAAAAATTAAAAAAAAAAAAAAATTAAAGACTGCCCCAAAATGTGTTTTTTTTTCCCCTGGCTAAGGCTTAGCAAACACAAAACCACACAAAATGGCGAAGGTCAGTATATGAAGTGAACAAAGTAAGACTTAAAAATAGTCAAATACTTGCTATAAAAAGTATGGGTAGAAAAAAGTCTAGAAGGGAATAATTAAAATATAACCAATAGCTATGGTGGTAGAATTAAGAGTGATTTTACTTCTTCTCCCAATTTACCAAATAGTTTGCAATGTAGTTATACTATTTTTAAAATTCATACATTTATTTTCATCATAAAATATGATAGCTTAGGGGCGCCTGGGTGGCTCAGTTAAGCATCTGCCTTCAGCTCAGGTCAGGATCCCACAGTTCTGGGATCCGAACCCTGAGTAGGGCTCCCTGCTGGGGGGGGGGGCCTGCTTCTCTCCCTCCCCCTGCCCATTCCCCATTCCCCCCCACAGCTTGTGCTCCCTCTTGCTCCCTCGCTCCCACTCCCTCTCAAATAAATAAATAAAACCTTTAAAAATATATGATAGCTCATGACAACCAAGAAAGCTGATTTATAAGATTGGAGAAAACAAAGACAAGGAATTAATTTTAGACCCCATTTCATAAGCATAATTATGAATTCTTGGCCTCTCTTGAGAGAAATCTTCTGTTGGCACATAGTCACAGTAAATATAAATTTGTAGAAACATTTTCATGCATTAACAGATGATCACCTTTCCAAACCACAAAGGTATGGAAATAATACAGAACAATTGGTCCTAAACATCCTGCTAACAGATGGTTAGAGCAAAGGCCTTTGCTAAAGTTTGGCTGGGACCTTACTTCATTCACAGTAGATGGCAGAAATAGGTTCTAATGAGTTCTGAATAAGTTCTTAATGCTTTCATGGCAAAATACTAAGAGGTGGATAAAAGAGGGCCCCACAAAGAAGCAGAGAACTTAGCTGGAATAGAGAATTTACAACTCAGTCCTGGAATACAACCAATCTCCTGTCATGGCCCTTCACCTTCAGTGTATTCTCTTTCTCTAACCTTCCTACCAATAATCAACCTCCTCAGGGATTCTAAGAAAATGAATGAAATTAGAAGCCATTTAAAAGGTAACCTGTAGGACGTGCTTTAAAATAATTCAGAGGTGATATGATAGCTTAGGGGCGCCTGGGTGGCTCAGTTAAGCATCTGCCTTCAGCTCAGGTCAGGATCCCACAGTCCTGAGATCCGAGCCAGGGTGGGAGTACAGAGGAAACAAGATTGGCCATGACTGTTGAAGCTGGTGAATAATACAGGAAAGTGTCATCATGCTACTTTCTCAACTTTTTATTATGAAAGAATTCAACATATATGACAGTTCTTTAAAATGGCAAGTAACTTTTTAATAGTCGTTACTCACCATTTTGTAAGTCTAAATAATGAGTAAGGGATTGAGAAGAATCACAGGAACAACTACAAGTTAATACTTACAAAGCACTATACACGGAAGGCACTATTTTTTTAAAGATTTATTTATTTGAGAGAGAGAGTGTGTGTGTGTGTGCATGGGGGGGTGCAGCGCGGCAGAGGGAGATGGAGAGAGACTATCTTAAGCAGGCTCCACACCCAGCGCAGAGTCCAAAGCGGGGCTCGATCTCACAACCCTGAGATCATGACCTGAGCCAAATCAAGATAAAAAATCAAAATCAAGAGTCGGATGCTTGGGGCGCCTGGGTGGCTCAGTTGTTAAGCATCTGCCTTCGGCTCAGGTCCTAATCCCAGGGTCCTGGGATCAAGCCCCGCATCGGGCTCCCTGCTCAGCGGGAAGCCTGCTTCTCCCTCTCCCACTCCCCCTGCTCGTGTTCCCTCTCTCGCTGTCTCTTTCTGTCAAAGGAATAAACAAAATCTTTAAAAAAAAAAAAAAAAAGAGTTGGACGCTTAAGCAACTGAGCCACCCGGGCGCCCCCATGCAAGACACTATTCTAAGAAATTAAAAACATACACATACACACACACACACACACACACACTCATTCATTTAATCCTTAAAACACTCTCTTAGTCTGTCCAGCTGCTATAACAAAAAAACATAGACTTGGTAGCTTATTAACAACAGAAATTTATTTGTCGCATTTCTGGAGGCAAAAGTCTGAGCTCAAGGAGCCAGCATTGGTCACCTTCTCATCAGGGCCCTCTTTCTGGTGCAAAACTGATGCCTTATATGGTGGAAGGGGCTAGGGAGTTCTCTGGAGCCTCTTTTATAAGGTACTAATCACTTCCATGAGGGCTCCACCTTCATACCTTAAGCACCTCCCAAAGGTTCCACGTAATACCATCACACCAGGAATTAGGATTTCAACATAGGAATTTTGGTAGGAAGACACAAACATTCAGACCATAACAAACACTATTTAATTCCACATTTTACAGATGTAGGAACTAAGGAACAGTGAGGTTAAGCAACATTCGCAAGGTCATATAGTAGAGCCAGGTTCAAACCTAGGTAGACTGATCCAGAGTATGTGCTTTCAATCACTATTACATACATTAACAAGAGAAGAAAAGAAAGACACATTATCAAGTCATTCAAATGTATAGCAGCTTTGCCAAGAAAAGTATATATATGAAGTTCCTGCCTTCCCCTTTTCAAGTAGCAAGTCTAACTCCAGTCAGAGTTAGAACAGTAGTTCCCAGTCTTGGCTACACATAATCACCTGGAGGCCCAAGCTGCACCCCGGACTAATTAAATCAGAAACTCTGGGGGTGAGAGCCAGTTGATTTTAAACCTTCCCAGATGACTCCAATGAGAAACCAAGGTTGAAAACCACTGTTTTAGGTGAAAGTTGTTTTTTTGGTTTTGTTTTTTTTTTTAGGATTTTTATTTATTTGACAGAAAGAGAGCAAGCGAGCACACAAGCAGGGGAAGCGGCAGGCAGAGGGAGAGGGAGAAACAGGCTCCCCTCCAGAGCAAGGAACCTGCTGTGGGACTCGATCCCAGCACCCTGGGATCACGACCCGAGCTGAAGGCAAACGCCCAACCGCAGGCACCCTGTTTTGTTTTGTTTTTTAATGTATAGCCAAGTCTTAATTGATGATATCCTACCCCTGTTATAATTCTGGTACCTAACAGAGGAAAAACATACTATTTAACAACGTAGGACAAGAACAACTTAGGCTTCAACAGGTTAAGCAGTGAATTACTACGTATGACCCAGCAATTCTATTCTACGTACATTAGAGAGAAATGAAAACATAGGTCCACATAAAAACTTGTACACAAATGTTTAAAGCAGCATTATTGCTAACAGCCAAAAAGCAGAAAAACCAAATGCCCAAATGTCCATATAATGGAATATCATTCAGCCATAAAAAGGAATGCTACATGCTACAACATGTTTGAGGCTTGGAAGCATTATTCTAATTGAACAAAACCAGACACAAAAGACCCCATATTGTTTGACGTCGTTTATGTGAAATGCCCAGAATAGGTAAATCCATAGAGACAAAAAGTAGATTAGTGATTGCCAGAGGATGGGGGAAAGTGGGGACGGGACTGACTACCAATAGATATAGGGATTGTTTTGGGGGTGATGGAAATGTTCTGGAATTAGTAGTGATGGCTGCACAGCCTTATGAATATACCCAAAGCCACTAAATTGTATACTTTAAATGGCAAACTTTACATTATGTGAATTATGTCTCAATTTCTAAAAATTGAAAAAAATGACTTAGGGATGGAGAAAGAATATTTAAAAGAAGAAAACAGTTAAGGAAAACAGTATGAGTAAGAATGAAAAGGAAGATGAGAAGGAAAACATTAATTCTGTAGCTTTTCCTATGCCAAACAATTTTCTGCCACAGTATAAAATGATAGATTTAGTTAAAATAAATGATAGTAGCTATAGAGGAGGCACCACTGAAATATAAAACTTGTACTTTATATCCAATGGATCCCCTCCTTTCTTCTCCAAAAAGAAAAATGGTGGTTGGAAAACAGGATAGAACAACCACATTAAGAAATAAACCGGATGTACTTCTTTATTAAGATACAAGTACAGTCTGTGTTTGGATTCTGAAAACGTGCCATTCCATATCTTTAAAATGGAAGAGTCCAATTTTCTTTCTCACAATGAGAGAAAAAAATTCTTTTAACTGGCACTTCTGGCTATTATTAATAACTAGTGCAAGAGAAAGTAAAACCTACATAAGGCAACATCAAGGTCATAACTTTTATGTTAGTATATCTGGAAATGTTGAACTGTTTTTAGAGCTTAAAATGGTCATTATAAAGGTTATACACTATATTTTCCAGCAATAAATCTTAATGCCACATTAAAAAATATGTATAGTTTAAAAACTAAAGGCCAAAAATGTAAATGTCCACCCAGCTTAAATGAGATGGAATGAAAACGTTTTAAAAAATTTTACAGACGGGGCGCCTGGGTGGGTCAGTTGGTTAAGCGACTGCCTTCGGCTCAGGTCATGATCCTGGAGTCCCTGGATAGAGTCCCGCGTCGGGCTCCCTGCTCAGCAGGGAGTCTGCTTCTCCCTCTGACCCTCCCCCCTCTCATGCTCTCTCTCTATCTCATTCTCTCTCTCAAATAAATAAATAAAATCTTAAAAAAAAAAATTTTACAGACGATTTTTATTTGTCTTACACAATAATGTATTTTTCTAAATTTTCTTTAAAAGGACTTTTTTTTTAAGTTTTTATTTTATTTATTTTTTTTTTAAAGATTTTTATTTATTTATTATTGAGAGAGAGAGAGAATGATAGAGAGAGAGCATGAGAGGGAGGAGGGTCAGAGGGAGAAGCAGGATCCCTGCTGAGCAGGGAGCCCAATGGGGGACTCGATCCTGGGACTCCAGGATCATGACCTGAGCTGAAGGCAGTCGCTTAATCAACTGAGCCACCCAGGCGCCCCTAAGTTTTTATTTTAATTCCAGTTAGCTAACATACGTTTCAGGTGTACAATACAGTTTCAGGTGTACAATACAGTGATTCAATACTTCCATAAATCACCAGGTGTTCATCACGACAAAAGCACTCCTCAATCTCCATCACCTATTTAACCCAACTCCTTACCCCACTCCCAAAAAGTTATAAACATAGACTGGTTGGGCGCGGGTGGGTGGCGCAGTCGCAATCGGTTGAGCATGCAGCTCTTGGTTTCAGCTCAGGTCATGATCTCATGGTTGGTGAGATCCAGCCCTGCCTGCAGCTCCAGGCTCATTGGGGAATCTGCTTGAAGATTTTCTCCCTCTGCCCCTCCCCCGACTCGCACGCTGGCCCTCTCTCTAAAATAAATAAATAAAATTTTGGGGGGAAAAAGAAAGAACTCAAAGACCAGGACTTTAAAAATTTTAAATTAATAAATCTTTTTTTTTAATTAATAAATCTTAAAAAAAAATCCATACACTGGTTTTGTAGATAAGTTTCAGAATACTGTTACTCTATAACTTCATTAACAGCAAATTTATGCAATAACTATAAGCTTTTGATAATGAAAAACTCTAAAAGATAAAAAATGTTGCAAACTCCAAATGACACAAGAAACAGTGATATAAACAGTATTTTTTTTAGCATTCAGGACAGTCTGTGGGTATTTCAATTCCCACTCCTATAAAATTAAAGTTTTCTTAACCAGTGTTTAGGAAAGTAAAATGCTGATTTTTAAAAACCAAAACTCTGCAGCGCCTGGGTGGGCTCAGTTGGTTGAGCAACTGTCTTCGGCTCAGGTAATGATCCCAGGGTCCTGGGATGGAGCCCCACATTGGGCTCCCTGCTCAGCAGGGGGCCTGCTTCTCCCTCTCTCTCTGCTGCTCTCCCTGCCTGTGCTCTCCTGCTTTCTCTCTGTCAAATAAATAAATAAAATCTTAAAAAAAAAAACAAAACTTTCAAGAGATGATGTAATATATACAAGAAAATTTTAAATTATTCCTACTCTTTGACTTTTTCTTTCAGAAATCCAGAAGAAAATCACAGATACAGACAAAAATACATTGCTCCCAGTATTTATAATGTTAAAAAAAAAACTGAAGCAATCTAAATAACCAATGATGGGATTTAACTGAATAATTATGGTACAACTACATGATGGAATGTTATTCAGCCATTTAAAATTATTTTGAAGACTTTATATTCTTCCATATTTAATTTTAATCAAAAATATATATGTGTGGGGCGCCTGGGTGGCTCAGTCGTTAAGCGTCTGCCTTCGGCTCAGGTCATGATCCCAGGGTCCTGGGATCGAGTCCCGCATTGGGCTCCCTGCTCGGCGGGGAGTCTGCTTCTCCCTCTCCCACTCCCCCTGCTTGTGTTCCCTCTCTTGCTGTGTGTCTCTGTCAAATAAATAAAATCTTTAAAAAAAAAAAAAATATATATATATATGTGTGTATATATACGTGTGTGTATATATAAGCATCTACCTTTGGCTCAGGTCACACATATACGAACTATGTATATATACACACAGTTTGTGTATATATACACTATGTATATATACACATACACACACACATATACAAACTATGTATATATACACATAGTTTGAGATGTCAAATAGTTCTACAACAGTAATAAATAGCAATTCCCCTGCCCTCCCTTGCGCCCCAAACCAATTCCTGCTTCCAGGAGCCCAGAGGCAAAATTTTCAACAGTGTTAGTTGTTCCAGTGTTTAACCTCAAATTCCTAAATCATATGCTTATAGTGTTGTTTCTTGATATTTTCCAATTTGGGGTATCATTCATGAACTTTCTACAATGAAGATATTTAGCTCTTATACCTCCCCATCTCCTATTTTTCTTATTTGTCCTTGGCTGGCTGGCTAATTAAATTCTTGGCTGGAAATCAGAAGTCCTGAAGCAGTGAAGAAATCTGTTTAATTTTGGCTATCCCAGTCAAACAGAGATGACCATAAAATCTTTCCTTCAAAGAACATTTTTATTAATCCCAAGGAACCAAGGTTCCATGGAACATGACTTGGAAACTACTAGCCTGAAGAAATTTCTGCTTAATCAATCAGTTATCTGGGAACAAAATTTCTGCTCAATTCTTATCTCAGAGAACAGTCTCTGAAAATAAACCTCAGAGATCATCTAGTCCAACTTCTTTATACTAAGAGAATAAAAAGCAGCACTTCTGGCTCTTAGGCTCTTTCCATAATACATAATCTTTTCTGGGAGAGGGGGGTGGTCCCTCCTGGAACAGACCTGATGGTAACTGAGGAAAAGGTAGTTGTTTGCAGAGGCCTGTGGTCTTAGAAGGGCATGCCAGACCAGAACCCAACTGAAGAGGAAAACTAGACAAAGGTTGTCAGATGAGAATGTGGTGACATCTAGCTATGGTGACTGCCCCCAAAGAGCTGAGAGTTCCCTTATGCTGATGGATGGAGAGTCAGCAATCTGCCTAGCCTGAAAGCTTAGCAGAAAAAGATTCTGGTCCCAGAATACATCCCTCTTAATTCATTCCAGAAACATTTTTCAAGAATCTGCTATCAAGGGGCACCTGGGTGGCTCAGTCGTTAAGCATCTACCTTCGGCTCAGGTCATGATCCCAGGGTCCTGGGATCGAGCCCCGTATCCGGCTCCCTGCTCAGCGGGAAGCCTGTTTCTCTTTCTCCCACTCACCCTGCTTGTGTTCCCTCTCTTGCTGTGTCTCTCTCTGTCAAATAGATAAATAAAATCTTTAAAAAAAAACAAAAAACGACCATTAAAAAAAAAAGAAAACTACCCTCCTTCCTTTTTAAATGTGTATTTTATGATACATTGTAGTTAGGACATGGAAAATAAAGCACTCTTCTCTCCTGCCTCTAAATATATAGTTTCCAGTTTTTCAGTTTTCTAGTTGTTTTGTGTACACAAGTCCTGCCTCTCTACAAGACTAAAGTCTTCTTAGCTTAAGGCTAAAACCATCTCAACCAATGTCAAGGCCAAGTTGGGCTGAAAATGATTTCAGTTATTATCAATTCTCCTGTGACTAAGCTTGCTACTTTTAGATTAGGTGAGATAATTTAATAAATTGTGTTGAACGAACATAATGTAGTGGTTAATAACACAGACCCCGAGGTCAGACAAACCCTGAGTTCATCCTAGCTCTGATACCCAGGCAATTTACTCAACCTATTCAAGTTTCAGTTTCCTTGTTCATTAGGATAACAGTTCTACCTCCCAATGTTGTTTCAGAAATGAATTAATGTATGTATAGTGTTTAGCACAGTGCTCACGTTATTTATGTTCTCTATCTGCGGTATTTGACTGTTTGAGAGGCTAATCAAAAAGTTACTAGGTGAACTTAGAATCACAGCCAAAATACTTTGGATGGTTGGGGTGAATATTTTATTCAAGCAGGGTGAGCCTTGTGTCATCCCCATCTCACACCTGTGTATCTAAAGATGAATAACGGAGAAAAAAACGGAAAAAATAGAAGAAAGGATAACAGAGAACAAAGTAGAAATTCAGACACGGACCATCACTTATGGGGTAAAAGAATTTAGTTTTTCTTTAGGAATATATTTTTTGCTTAGATCCCATTTTTAATATGAAACATTAAAAATGTTCACACATGGGGGGCGCCTGCATGGCTCAGTCAGTTAAGTGTCTGCCTTCAGCTCAGGTCATGATCCTGAGGTCCTGGGACTGATCCCTGCATCGGGCTCCCTGCTTGCGGGGAGCCTGCTTCTCCCTCTCCCTCTGCCGCTCCCCTTGCTTGTGTGCTCTCTTGCGATCTCTCTCTCAAATAAATAAATAAAATCTTAAAAAAAAAAAAAGAAGGAAGGATGTTCACACACAAAAAGTACAGGTGCACAGTATTCTAAAATACTCAAAATACTCTAGGTCACACCAAAAAGAGTCCCTGCTCTGGTTAGGAAATTTAATTCTTTCTAAAGACATTCAGATGAGAGCTTTATTTATGTCAGGCTAGTTTCCTCCTTTTACTTCCTGTGTTTCCTTTCTACTTCCTTCTACAGGAACAATTTTAACCATTCTTTTTTTTTTTTTTTTTAAAGATTTTTATTTATTTATTTGTCAGAGAGAGAGAGAGAGAGAGAGAGAGCACAAGCAGGGGGAGGAGCAGAGGGAGGAGAAGCAGGCTCCTCACTGAGCAAGGAGCCCGATGTGGGACTCGATCCCAGGACCCTGAGATCATGACCTGAGCCGAAGGCAGATGCTTAACGACTGAGCCACCCAGGCGTCCCCAATTTTAACCATTCTTATAAAGCTCAAAAACTATGCAAATATAAGAAGTACACCACTGAATCATATCTATTAAACATCTTGTTTCAAAGAGCACTGAAGCACATGATTCCAGACAGAAACCATACTGCTGAGAAAATACCACTAAAAATCAGGAACCGAAAAGATCAAGATTACATTTCAGCTTTATAGAAGTACTGTTTATGACTTAATTGCTGAAGCCCAACACCTAGTTTTCAAGTCCTGCTCAACCCTGGAACTTCCACAATTCTACTCTAAGTGACCAGAATATAATCTTAGGAAGGTAGATCTATATGTGATTGTAATCAATTGTATTGACATTGTCTAAAAGAAAGGGTATGGAAACAGAAAAGGGATGCTCTATAAGAGTTAAGAAAGAGGTTCAAGAATGCAGCATTCATTCTCTAAGTAGGAGAGATGTACAATCTGGCAGACTTAAGTATGGTATCTGCCAAGGAAGACACCAAGTGTGAGGTAGGGACAATTAGCAAGGATTCACCTTGCCTGAATGAAATATTTACCCAAGTCATCCAAGTATTTTGGCTCTGATTCCAAGTTCACCTAGAAGCTTTCTGGTTAGCTTCTCAAATATTCTGATACGATGCCAGAGATAGAGAACATAAGCACTCAGGACCCTGGAAAAGAATATCCCCCACAGTAGGTAAAAAGAATGGCATTCTTGGGGCGCCTGGGTGGCTCAGCAGGTTAAGCATCTGACTTTAGCTCAGATCATCATCTCAGGGTCCTGGGATCAAGCCCCAATCAGGCAGGCTCTGTCCTCAGCAGGGAGTCTGCTTGTCCCTCCACTCTGTCCCTCCCCCTGCTCATGCTCTTGTTCTCTCAAATAAATAAAATCTTAAAAAAGAAGAAGAGTGCCATTCTTGTTTATACAAAGGGCAATAGAGCGTAGTGGTTAAGTGCCCCATACTTGGAGGCATGTTTTAAAATCCTGACTATTGCCTAATTTACTTCTCTGTGCTTCAGTTTTTTTCATTAAATGAGAATATAATGTTTATTTTGAGCATTATAAGGACTGAGTTAATTCATGCTAAGCATTTAAACCTTGACTGGTATATAGTGCTCAATGAAACTATCATAATCTTTCATAATTATTAAACATCTCTTGTGATTTTGATTTGAGAATCAAAATCCAAGCATGATCAACCCTAAAAAAATTGTGATTTTAGACTATCAAAGAAGTGTCATAATGTAAGGCCTCCATAGTCATGCCAGAATATACTGTTATGTGTATACAGAGTGGGTAGGGTGGCTTTAAAAGGCAGACACAGGAGACAGGTTTTGAAGGGCTTTGTGTACTCTACCAAGAAGTTTGGATTTTATTTTAGAAGTCTCAAAAGGCCATCTAAAGGTAATTTCAATTGTCAAAGCATTGTTCAAATAAATTTAAATCCAAGTTACACATCTCACAAAAGTCAAGACGGATGGGGGGATTCCAGAAAAAATATACTGATAAGTATACAAGTATGAAATTGAAATCAAAACCAAAATGTCAGTGAATTTAACTGAGTGCAAATGGAACACCACCTCCACCACCAATATTACAAAATGAGCAGTACATGCTGTTTCCTGGCTCTATAATCTACTTCCTCCAGTTGTTGGAGGCACTGGATCCATCTGTTTCAAGTCTCTATTCACCACAACAAAGAAAAAGACCAGTCCTTGTCATCTAGTCCTTTCTCAATCGACAGACCTAGAAACGAAATATAGCACTAGAATAAAAAAGTTCAGCACTCTTGAATTCAAGCAACATCATATATTATAAATGCTAAAATATAAATAACACTGAGTACAAACATAAAAAACAAACTTCCAGAATGTTTTAAGACATAGCACCTTAATTTAGAAGAAAAAAAAAGGCAGCTGATTTCACAAAAATGTCAAAGAGCAAACATCCTCTTTTTCCCTTTTGCTATTCTAATCTACTTTCAGCTGGTGAAACCAGATAAGTAGGTGTGCTAGAATTGTGTCACAATAGTGAATGCCATCACTGAGTTCACAGAATTTTGAAGTCCACTGGCCTAGTCCAATCTTCACTTTATTTTAAAAATGAGTAGGTTAGTTCCAAAGCAGTATTTTCCAGAGTGCAGAGCAAGAACACGAGATGATTTCAGTTGCTATGTAAACAAGTTACATACTGAAGTTACATATTTATTATAATGTGTACTAGAAAAAGGTATACATAAAAACCATGATTTCACAGATTATCACTTTGGAAGAGGGTAGTGCTGAAAACAAGTCTATTAAAAACATGAAATAAAATAACACAGATGATCTTCTAAAAGGCAAATTTTATTATAGTGGTATGGTTCATGAGGAGTGAAATACAGCTGTCCCATGAACAACAGGGCCTGTTTTTTTATTTATTATTTTTGTGTATTTGCTTCCTTCTTGGTTCAAGGTTGTGTTCTGAATGATTAGAAATGATGTGACCTTTAGTTATCCTGTTACTATGCTTAAGCTCATTTAGAGTAAAAGAAGCAAACACTAAGATGCATACAGAAATACTACTGTTTATAGGAAAGAGTGCCATACTGTTAAGAAAATAATGGCACAATAAGACTTTGTTATCCTGGAACTAGAATAACAGGAATTTTTTAGTACATATCCACACACAAGCACCTTAAAAAAAAAAAGAAAAAAAAGAAGCCTAGAAATACGATAAATATCTGAGCTGTAGGCTGTTACATGATTATTCTATTTACTGTCACACTTACTGTCAAAGGAGCATGGTAATGTGAGCAGAGATGTTTCTCCTAATATTTGCTAACATTTATATGAATGTGTTCTTTCTCGTTACCTCTTGCCAAAGGAACGAGTGACAACTAACCATTAGAATGCCTTAGGCATCAACTGTGATGGTGGAAGAAACATTAATTTTTAAAAAACCTTACTATGAAATAGTTTGTTTAGATCTCAACGTGTTCTAGCTAATGATGTGCCATGAATTTCAAGTGTGGTTTTCCAGGCTAGGCAAGAACGCCGGAGAATCATTTCTATTTGGTCTTATCTGCTGTACTTTTTACTGGCACATCTGAAGCCAGTCTTAAGGACATAAGGGCAGAGGGAGTAATATTCCTCTCAGTTCTTGAAATATCTGCTTCTGTGAAGCTACGTTATTTTCACATTACTGAGGGAACGCTGTCAGAAGCTAATATCCAAGCACCCCTCGCCAGTCGTCCCCCTACTTCCTAAAGGAGATGACTAGCAAAAGGCAAAATGATACTCCCTTTTCATCTTCTTTTCCCAACTTTGATGTCTTTCGGTTTCCTCTACCCTCGTCTACCTTTCCTAACATTGTGGTGACTAATGATGAAAAAAAGGATGAGCTGAAATAGCACTTTCCGGTACTCCCCCTGCCCACCCCCGCAACCAACAACTCCAGCCTGGAATTGTAAAATTCGGTGTTTTACAGATCCTTCGTTAGTCTACAGTAAAGCCGCGACGTTAAGGATGGACTTTCCTAGAGAGCATGGACTCTCCAACGCCACGAACCTTAGACACCTTCACACAACTAGTTCAGAGTTATCTGATCACTGTGGTCACCATACAGTCAATTAAGCCCGATCACAGGAACACTGTAGGGGTAGAGGCTGAGGAGGGGTCCAACGAACCACCATCCCGCCACCCTTCCTCTGCTTGGTTTTTAGGAGGGGTCCGACGAACCACCATCCCGCCACCCTTCTCCGCCGGCCCCAAGGTAGTTTCCCGGTGGCTCGAGTCCTTGCTCCGGGCCCGGCCTGCCCAGTCCCGGCCAGAGCACCTCTACTCCTCCCCTTAAGCCCGGCCACACCAAGTTTTAAGCCGTCACGATAATACTCTTCTTCCTGGGACCTGATCCCAAACTTCAACCGGGCTAGCTCCCTCAACCCCACTCCTGAAGGCTCACCAAGCAGTTCCGGCCACTCCTCTCGCGCCGCAGCGGCTCGGACACCCCCAGGCCGGACCTGAGGGTGAGTCCTCCTAGCGCCTGCGCGCGCCGGAGCCGCGCGCCTGCGCACTTCCCTGGCCGCGCGGCCGCGGACACACCCCTGCATCAGAGCCAATCACAGTCTGAGGGGTTTAAATCTCCCTGCCACGCAGGCGGAGAGTCTGCGGACTCACCCGTTAACCGGATAATTCGAATCCCTCCCAAAGGTGGGAAGTATTTATGCAACAAACATTTGTCAAGGGTAAACCGTTTGCTGGATGATCGCTGAAGAAAAGAGGGAGAAAAAAATGCCTTCCCTGCCTTCCCGGGTCTTTCCACCTGTCTAGATTGGAGATCGATATGTAAACAAATTATAGTGGATAGAATATGGTGTATGGCGTTGGAAAGTCCGAGGCGAAGTTGGCGCACAATGAAAGCAGCGCCTTATTCTTAGGGATGTCTGAAAGGGTTCCCAGAGGAATTGACTTTTCAGTCAGGAAGGCTAAGTAGGAGTTCTGCCAGAAGTCTGGGATGGAGGGAAATAGTTTTCCAGCCTGTGGGAACAGTGTATGCCATTAAGATCATAGCACCTTCGGTAAATTCCTTGTAGTTCATCTTGGTTAGAGGCTTACAGCTCATGGTGTATCTCCGGGTGAAGTGGGGAATAAGGTTTAAATAGTCGGCAATGGGCCAGATCTTGGAAGGTTTTGCACTTTTGGACTAGTGAGCCTGCACTTTATGCTATGAACACAGCCACTGAAGGGCTTTAAACAGGTCCAGGAACTCTTCCTGAATAGAGCACAGTGCTTGAAATTAAAATAAATAGATAGATAGATAGATAAATAAATAAATAAAAAGTATTTCAAAGGAGAAGAGGGTTTTGGAAGAGAGAAGGTATCTCAATTATAAGAGGAAGTATGTGTAAGTTTTATGTTTAGTAACAGGAAGTTAAAGAAGTTCTCATCTGATGACCTCTGTTTTCTCTGTGAAGTAGGAGATGAGGTCATCTGCTAATAGAAAAGGAGTTGGGAGCTTTAAGGAAAGTGGAGAAGTTTTGGAATATTGTTACAGAAAGTGAAAGAACAAGTTGACCCCAGACAAGTAGGACTGTTAAGCAGTGTGGGCTTTTATAAGATTGGTAAAAATGAGCTTCCCAGCTTCTACCCTCCTGTGTGACTTTCTCAAGCAGCAGTCACTTCTTGTGCGCAGAAGTGGACAAAATGTATGGTTGAGTTTATTTATGGTTGGGATAATGCCATGGTATAATGCCATAGTTCTCAACCAGGAACATTTTTGCCTTTGAAGGAATATTTGGCAATGTCTGGAGTCATTTTTGATTGTCAAGATGATGGGGATTGAGTTGGGGGATATAAAGGCATGTAGGTGTAATGTAAAGGATGTAATGTAAAGGCATGTGAAGGACGTAAAGGTGGGGGATACTACAGGCATCTAGTGTCCAGGGATGCTGCTAAGCATCTTACAATGCACAGGACAGCACAAGAATTATCTCCAAAATAGGGGCACCTGGGTGTCTCAGTCCGTTAAGCGTCCAACTCTTGATTTCAGCTCAGGTCATGATCTCAGAGTTGTGAGATGGAGCCCCGCATTGGGCTCTGTACTGGGCGTGGAGCCTGCTTGAGATTCTCTCTCTTTCCTTCTGCCCCTCCCCACCTCTAAAAAAAATTATGTTCAAAGTATCATAGTACCAAGGTTATAAAACCCTGACCTAGGGGTGCCTAGGTGGCTCAGTCGGTTGGGTGTCCTCCTTTTGGTTTCCACTTAGGTCATGATCTCGGAGTGGTGGTGTCTGTACTCAGCTGGGAGTCTGCTTCTCTCCCTCTCCCTCTGCCACTCCCTGCTCCCCTGCTCTCTGTCTCTCAAATGAATAAATAAATCTTAAAAAAAAACCCAAAAAAACCCTGATCTAGGATTACCTTGATGCTCACCAATGGCTGACTTTGGTCTTCTACAAGCTTTTTCTTGGACTATGGCCCTGAGCTTATAGGGCAACATAGTCCTTCCATTGCACCTTTGAAGGAGAGTAGAATGAGCAGTGTACCTCAGACTTTGAGTGTTTCAAGAAATTGTGATGTCACAAATACAGAATTGGAATAGCTCCTCACTCCTTTAGATGCAAATCTGGGCTTATACATAGATGAAGATGAGTTGCTTACTTTGATTTTAGGTATCGAAGATCTTGTTGAACATAGACATTATTAGAACTTCAATAATATAGGAGTAACACTTCACACCATTATTAATCTTAATGTAACTTGGTTTATCTGATTAATTGTAGTCACTAAAAATAGGATCCTGAGGGAATGAGTATGGACTACATTTAATGAAGGAAATAAATACATTCAGCATTAAAATATAATCATTGGTATTCATGGATTTTTTTACTTTATGACGGGCACCCATTCATGGATAGGCACTTGACCCAAGTTATGTCATTTAATCCCAGCAACCCCCTGAGAGATATCACTATCCTAATTTTAACTGTGCAGAAACTGAGTGTCCGAGAAAACTTGTAATTTGCCCAAAGTCATAAATTACTAGTAGATAGGTCAAGATTGAACTCAGATCTGTCTGCCCGCAAGCTCTTGCACCTTCCATTAAACTTCAGTAAGTTTTACAAGGCAAAAATTGTTCGAAATTTAGCTTAAACAATTGCCACAATATAAAAGGAATGCTGGGGATTTAGGAAGAGAGTAGAAGCAACTGGGAGGCCCAGAAAGAGTAAAAGAATGAGAAAGGAACTAGGGAGGCTGGTCACAGGTGCGTTCATTGCAGCCGAGTAACTTCTGCAAGCCGGGCTGCCTTCTTGATCTTTCTTTTCCAGTAAAGCCTCTTTCCCCTGTGTCCGTTGTTCACTCTCGTGTGTTCAAATAAAGCTAGATTATTGAGAAAGGCGGGCAGCAAAGGGGGGGGGGGGAAAGGAGCGTGACGGCGGCGGTGTGCGCCTGCGCGCTGGCGGCAGCGGCGGCGGTGCCCGGCGGGGAAGGGGTCCGGAGTGGGCCGCCGGACCCAAAACTGAGGGGGGCCTCGGGGAGCCCCCTCCCGGGGACCTTGGCGGCCTGATGGAGTAAGAGGGGTCGGCTGTGATTGTGAGTATCGAGGGGCCGGGCTGCGTTGAGGCATCCCGGAACGGCGGGGTCCTGGTGGTCTGCCCCTAAGGTTTCGAGCTGCAGGACGCGGCCGGGTTTCTGCTCCTGCAGGCTGCGGCGCAGCGGCATCCCGGTCCTCCCCTCTCCCAGAGCCCGCGCGGTTTACAGGCAGGCGGTGCTTCTGGCTTCGGGGTACAGATTCTCGCGGGGGCGTTCTGGCTCTGCTTCTAGCCCCTGCAGGAAACGCGCCTGAAAGAACCCTAACCTTTAGGGGAGGCCACTGACCTCTTTCGGCCCCCGGTTCCTCAGGGATCTCGTAGACCCAGGTGCTTCAAGGCCTACGGGTCACAGGCCAGGAACACCTTTCGACCTCTTGTGACTGACAGCCTCCGTTCTTTTGCCTCCTTCCGTCTTCTCTCCCCGTGGGATGCCTCTTAATAATAGCTACTAATTATGGAGCGTTTACTACGTGTCAGTTTAATATTTAGTCCGAATCTCGGTGCATAATTATGGGGGAGGAAATACTTTGCACCCCGCTCCCGCTTGAGTCTGCTCAATTTAATCATCCTTGAGAGTCAGTAAGCCATTTTATTGGGAAGTTTGAGATTTCCATGGCTTTTAGAAATTTGGGACTGCCATGCTAGTTAAGGGAAGTTCTCTTACCTAACAAATAGGTGCCTTATCCACCATAATGGTTTATATAGAATTTACTCAAGCCGAAACAACTTTTTAGCACTTAAGAGCCCAATACTATTCTAAAGCCCATGGGAAATAGTAAAATTTGTTTAAATCCCTGTTCTCCAGTTTGGTTGTGAATGAAACAATGGAAGATAATATTTCGATTCAGTTAGGATACATTTAGCACCACTGCATATGTGCCAGACACACTCAGGTTTCTCACAAAAATTGATGAGATACTGTAATGGAAAGTGTTTTTTTAATTTCAGATTAGGCCGCTAAAAGTTTGATGGTAATTTGCTCAAGCTAACCTAGCTAGGGTAAGTGGTGAAATTCACATATGCCAAGGCTCATCTTGTCCTGTTACACCAAGAATCCTAAGCACTTCTGAGAAACAACTACATGACAGTTTTAGTTTCTAGAGTTAACTCTTTAGAAAATGGTAGACACCTTTAAAGGTACTAGATGGTTTTTGAAGAACTTCAACGTGGCTTGGAAGGTGGTAGGAGGGTGTGAAGGAAAATGATCAAGTTAGTTCAGAACCAGTTGCTTTGATTAAAAGGACGATATTTAGAAAGGAAAAACTGCAAATGGTAATTTTTTATCTACATTAGAGCACAGCACGTGTAATCTGTAGAAGAGTCTCCTGTACAAAGAAAGCAAGGAATAATGGTAGATGCTACCTGACTTGGTTCTGGGACCATGAATGGCTCTGTGAGAAATATACATATTGTGCATTTCGTAATTGGAATATTTTAGTGGGACGTTTAGGTTTAATTTGTGTATCCAGTGAATAAGAACATGTAGGTAGATAAGTTACATAGGAATACTCCAGTTGCACATTCAGCATGCTAAGTCTCTTAATTGAAACCTTACAGTCAGTTGGGTTTTTTCCTCCTAGAATCTAATCTGAAAGGAACTATCAAGAAATGAGAGTTCCTAAGTGTTCATCAGTAGAGGACTGGTTAAAGAAATTATGCATTTGTTAGAACAAGCCAGCCCTCTGTGCTGATACTGAGTAATAACCAAGATATGTTAAGTGAAACAAAAAGTGCAAAAGAGGTTTTGTATTTTGCAACCGTTTGTTACTTTTTAAAAAAGTTTATGTATTTGCATATATATGTATAGAATAGGTCTGGAGGAATATGTAAGAAAGTGGTAACAGTGACTGTAGGTGCACATGGCTGGGAAATAGGAATGGGAAGGGAATAATTTTCTGTGTTTTTAAGATTGTGTGTGTGTGCGCGTGCGTGTGCATGCACACGCACACGCGCATTTGCGCAAAAAGGTGGTTTTATTAAAGCACAGGGACAGGACCTGTGGGTAGAGTTGCCCCGGGGTCATGAGGAGTGGACCATTATATACTTTCAAGTTGGGAGGGGGTTAGGGATAGTGTTAGCCTCCCAGCTATTTTGGAAACAAGGTTTCCTGGATCCTGAGGGGGCTAACAATTGTTAGGAAAGGTCTTATATTACTGTTTAGTAAAAACTTAGTCATGAGACCCTTCAGATGTATATCTGTGGGTCATATGCTTGGGGGATGATTGACAACTTGTATCATGGGGGGAGTAGATAAAGGAAGTTTCCAGAGGAATTTTTATATGTTAAAGTAGACTTACGGGGTGGGCTAAAACTAGCCTTTTGCCCTTAGCAAAGTATTTATATTGAGGCAGCTGAGTTCCTAGAGAGAGGTCACTCTACCTGTTTCAAGGACTTATCCGTGGGCTGTAGATAGTAAGGAAATTTAATTTTTTCTTCTGCCTTTGTTTCCCACATCATGTTTTTAAGAATTGTTTTATGAAACTTAAAAACATCCAGAAAAGTAGAGAAAATGCTGTATTGAATCTGTGCAAATTGATCATTTTAAAATCTGTTGTTACATTGCTGTATTTTATTCCTGACATCTCTAAACAATTTAATACACATCTCTCATAAAAAGAACATTTTCCTGTATAACCCGGTAACACAATCACACTGAACAACTAATTTTTCTGTATTATGTAATACCCAGTCTTTATTAAAATTTCCCCAAATTGGGGGCACCTGGTTGGCTCAGAGGAACATGCGACTATTGATCTTTGGGATTGTGAGTTCAAGCCCCATGTTGGGTGTAGAGATTACAAAAAAAACCTTAAAAATTGTCCCCAAATTGTCCTCCCCCCCCCGCACTGTTTTTGATCCTATTTGCAATCAAAGTCTATGCATTGCATTTGGCTATTATGTCTCTTGAAATCTTTTTAAATCTAGAACAGTTACCTTTTTTCTCTCCCATTCTCTTCTTTCGTCATGACTTGTTGAAAGAGACCTGGTCAATTATCTGGATTTATCTGATTGATTCCTAGTGGTTTACTTAGCTGGTTACTGCAAACTGGAAGGTACAGGTAAATGCTTGATTGGATTCAGGTTAAACACTTTGGGGCTATCAAAGACTATGCTGTGTACTCTAGTTTTTCTATTAATTATATTGAGATTAGTGGATTCAGATGGAAAATGTGAGATTCTCCATTGTAAAATTGTATTTCTCCCCTTGGAAACCAGCTGTAAGCCCTTTTGTATATTTAAAATTTAAAACTAGTGTTACCTATTCAAAATATAAATAATTACCTTTAAAAAGACAAAGCTTGGGTGCCTGGGTGCCTCAGATGGTTAAGCGTCTGCCTTTGGCTCAGGTCACGATCTCCAGGTCCTGGTATTGAGCTCCAAGAGCCCTAGGTTGGGCTCCAGGCTCAGCAGGGAGTCTGCTTCTCCCTCTCCCTCTCCCTCTACCCCTGCTCTCTCTGTCTCTCTCTAATAAATAAAATCTTAAAAAAAAAAAAAAAGACAAAGCTTACTGGAAGAAATTGCTGCTGCTTATTTTTTATTTTTTAAAGATTTTATTTAGGGATGCCTGGGTGGCTCAGTCGGTTAAGCGACTGCCTTCGGCTCAGGTCATGATCCCAGGGTCCTGGAATCAATCCCGCTTTGGGCTCCTTGCTCAGCGGGGAGCCTGTTTCTCCCTCTGCGTCCTGCTCCCCCCTGCTTGTGCACTTTTTCTCTGACAAAATCTTAAAAAAAAAATAAAGATTTTATTTATTTACTTGTTTAGAGAGAGCAAGAGCAGTGGGAGAGGGAGAGGGCATCTCCAGCTGACTCCGTGCTAAGTGCAAGGTGGGGCTCCATCTCACAACCCTGAGATCATGACCTGAGCTGAAATCAAGAGTCGGTTGCTGGGTGCCTGGGTGGCTCAGTCCTTAAGCGTCAGCCTTCGGCTCAGGTCATTATCCCAGGGTCCTGGGATTGAGCCCCGCATTGGGCTCCCTGCTCCGCGGGAAGCCTGCTTCTCCCTCTCCCACTCCCCTTGCTTGTGTTCCCTCTCTCGCTGTGTTTCTCTCTTTCTGTCAAATAAATAAATAAATAAAATCTTAAAAAAAAAAGTCGGTTTCTTAACCAACTGAGCCACTCAGGTGCTCCATGCTGTTGTTTTTTTTGGGGGGGTGGGGTGCGGGGGGAAGGTAGGGGCAGAGGGAGAGAGAGGATCTTAAGCAGTCTCTGTGCTAAGCGTGGACCCCTACATGGGGCTCAATCTCAGAACCCTGAATTCATGACCTGAGCTGGAATCAAGAGTCCCAACATTTAACCGACTGGGACATTCAGGTGCCCCATGCTGCTTTTTTTTTTTTTTTTTTAAGATTTTATTTATTTATTTGAGAGAGAGAGAGTGAACAAAGGATCCCAAGCAGAGGGAGAGGGAGAAGCAGGCTCCCCACTGAGCAGGGAGCCCGCTGTGGGGCTGGATCCCAGGACCTGAGCCGAAGGCAGACCCTTAATCAACTGAGCCACCCAGGTGCCCCATGCTGCTGCTTTTTTAAACTGAATCCCTGATAACTAGGTGGTAGTATCTCATTTTATACAAGAGGAATTTCAAGTTCAGAGGTTAAAATTTACTCAAGGTGGTAGACCTATTAATTTTATCTGTTTCCAAGGTCATGCTTTTCCACCATACTTTGTAAACTATACACTGGTATGTAAAAGTAAAATTGTTATTACTCCTAGTAGTTATGTTACTTGTCTCTCATATCTTTTTGAACAGGTAATCAGTATCTAATGATATTAGACATTTTGGAGTATCAGTAAATGTGGATAGATCTCTGTAATGTAATAGTCTATAATGAGCCATTTTGAAAGTTCAAAATATGTGTGCAAGTCGAAACTCTTAATGATTTCTGGAGTTCTAAAAAAGTTCTATACATGGAAGCATTATGCAGTCTTGGTTCTTGTGCCTAAAGTCTTCAAGGTTTAAAAAAAATATGAGTTAAAAGAAAATTAAAAAATTAAAACTATATGTGTATTATTGTTTAATTTTTTTAAAAGTACAAAAGGGTCTGTAATGAAAACCTGCACACCCTCACTTTTTTCCCCAGAGGCAGTAACTGTTACCAGTTCCTTGGGTAGCCCACTATAGATACTCTGCATGTTTATGTATATGTCACTAGGATAAATTTTGTCATTCTTCTATAGAAGTATCTTAGCAGCATAACCTAAAATAATACTGTTGAAGTTTATACTCCAGTTTTTATTGTTTATATTTTGAATGTCTTTGCTAACTTGTATTCATTCATTCAACAGTATTGAGTGCTTATTCTATACCAGATGGTGTGGCAAGTCATAGGAATAAAATGATGAACAAGACAGGCATTCCTGCTAGCTGTCAAGGAGGTTACCCTCTATTGGGAGAGGCAGTCATTAAGCAAATCATTATACTAATGACAGTAGCAAAGATTCAGTACCTGCTCTGTGCCAAACACTTTATGTGGATTTTTAAATTTATTTCTCAAAACAACCCTATGACATTGATACTAATAATATTTTTATTTCATGAATGCACAAAAAGATTAAATTATTTGGTCAAGATCGCACACAACTAGTAAGTGATAGAGCCAGGTTTCAAACACAAGTAGTCTGGCTATAGAGATCTTGGCTATCTTCCTTTATCCTAATGCAGTGGTTTTTAATGAGTTTGAGATCATCCCCTAAGGAAGTTTGGAAATTTGTGGGGGTGTTTTTTGGTTTCAGAATCATTGAGAGGATGACTTTGACTTTAGTGGATGGAGATCAGGGATGTTGGACATCCTGCAATGTAAAGGACATCCCTAACCTATATGGTAAAAATTGTTACACATTTTGCATCACTTTCAGATGTTCCAGAAGATGTTCATGTATGTGAAAAATCTGTTTATGATCGTATGGCCTAGAACCAATTTGTTTTACACAGAAACTCTATTTTTTTTTGTTTTGTTTTTACATACAGCATAGTTACTGTATAAATCAAGTGATTGTGCTTTCTTTACTTTAGAAAGTTTACAAAGAGTTGGCCCCTATTTTGGAAAATCATATCATAGACAGCAGTGCTATTCCTGGTATTTTTATCAACAACATAACATGTCTACATCAGTCTGTATTTGTAGTTGTTACCTTCATAGTCTTACATCATCTAATCTAGTCATGTCCAAGCATTTGCATGTTGAAATGCATATTTTTTATGAGAAATTACTTTTTTGTTATAGTTAGCACATTATATTGATATTTTAGATTTTACTTGTGTAAGTTACAGTACATTATATTGCACATTATATTGATATTTTCAATTTTACTTGTGTAAGTTACAGTAGCTCTGAATGTCGTTTCTTTTTTTTTTTTTTTTTTTAAAGATTTTTATTTGAGAGAGAACGTGTGCGTACATGATCCCAGGGTCTTGGAATCGAGTCCCACATTGGGCTTCCTGTTCAAGGGTAAATCTGCTTCTCCCACTCCCCCTCCCCCTACCGCCCTGAATTTCATTTCATTAAGGATAGGAGATATTAGGGGCATCTGGGTGGCTCAGTCGTTTAGCATCTGCCTTCGGCTCAGGTCATGATCCCAGAGTCCTGGGATCAAGCCCCACATGGGGCTCCCTGCTCAGTGGGAGGCCTGCTTCTCCCTCTCCCACTCCCCCTGCTGTGTTCCTTCTCTCGCTGTGTCTTTCTCTGTCAAATAAATAAATAAAATCTTTAAAAAAAAAAGGATAGGCGATATTACAAAATATTTATGATTAAGAAAAGGTATAAGTATCTTGAAAGAAAAATTGTGTGGTGACAGTTGGGGAAGCTGGTTGATGAGCACACTGGGGAGTGTTATATTAATCCCTCACATTTATGTAAGAATGAAAATTCCCATCATGTTTTAGAAAAAAAAAAAAGGGTATTGGGTCTGATATGGTTGAGAACTGCTGCTCTAGTCCCTGCCTCAGAAATAGTCACAGTTGTGACAAGTGGTATGAAGAAAGTACAGGATTTTAGGAAAGAAGTGTATATGAGGGAATATGGCCTAATCTGAGAGATCAGGGAGCACTTCCCCAGGCAGCTGACATTTGGACTGAGATTTGAAGCATGAGTAGTTAACAAGATGGAAAAGAATAAAAGCATTCCAGGGAGAGGGACCAACATATGAAAAAGGGAGGGAACATGGTAGATGGGAAGAACTGGAAATACCATTTTGTCTGGTGTACAGAGATCTAGGGGAAAAGTAGCTCAAACCTAGTGCTTATTAGCAAGGGTCATATCAAGTGGGCTTTTTAAAATATTTTGGTTTTTATCTTAAATTATTGGACGTAATGAAGGGCTTTTAAAAGTCAGGGGCTGAGGCATTAAACATGAGTGTATGGGCTTGGCTTTTTCAGTGTATGGTTGAGGGAATCATAGAAGTGTATGTTTAGGTGAAAGTGAAATTGAAGTAGACCAGAATGCTGAGTCATTTCATGAAAGACAACTGCCATTTAAGAGTCACTGCAGACCCTAGCCAACTTTGTCACTAAGCCTAGGGCCTCCTACTCCATCACAGGATTGATAGGTAAGTCTTTTTTGAACAGCCCCACCTGCTTGAACATTGCCTGGAGCCATTTAGTCAGTCTGAGGGCTTTTAAAAGTGCAAGCATGGGAATCCAGTTCTGGTCATGGCTTAGTAAGCTCCTACTGGTAGACCTTCCTATGAATAACAGCTATTTAGACCAGAAGTACATAATACAACTAAGATCAATGGGGAGTTACCCAAAGCAAGCAGATTCTGGAAGGGAATTAACATTTGAGGAACAGAACGACATGGGCATGATTTCCCATTTTCACGGCCCCAATCTGTACCAGGTAGGATGGTTAAAATTCTGAAATAAACTGCAGTGTTTTGGTTCCTGAAGAAACAAAAGTTAAGGCTCAAGGCAGACACAGCTGTTGGGAAGTGAGAGGAGAATCCTGGAACATAGAGAAGCATCAAACTCTGAATGAATTCTACCCAAGTCTTGGCAGACTGTTGAATTATGCATGTGTAGAGCAGACTCCAAGAAGATCAACTAAGGATAAAAGGACTAAATTGAGATTTCATCTACCTAAGACACAGAGTTTGCAGTTTGAGTCAACCAATTTAAGTACCTACTAAAACAAAAATAAAAACACTCTTCAGAGGAATATAAAGGAATCCAGGGCCTCCACAACATAACATTTACAACATGCAGCATATATTCTAAAATTACTTACATACAAAGGATCAGAGAAATGTAACCTCAAGTTAAAAGATAATCTACAGAGACTAACTTTAAAATACATAAATGTTGGAATTAGCAGGAAAGGATTTGAAACTTTTGTAACTGTTATAAAAGGAAAGCGATGTATAGGAAAATATGTTCACAAAGAATGAATATTAAGTAACCAAATGGATATTCCAAAGTTGAAAAATATGATACTGAAAATAAAGTGGATGGGCTAAAAGCAGAGTAGAGATGACTGAGGAAAGAATCCATGAAATTAAAGATCAGTAGAAATTATTCAGGGAAAGGAGCAGCATATCCTCAAGGACCTGGGGGCAATATCAAAAAATCCAACATATGTAATTAAAGTCCCAGAAGAAGAGGTAGAGGTGAAAGAATGGGAAAGAAAAATATTTGCAAATATAATGGCTGAAAATCTCCCAAATTTAGTGAAAGGCATAAATTGACAGATTCAATAAGCTCAGCAAATCCCAGTAAGGATAAAGACAAAACCATGCAAACCACAGGTTTAAAAATGAAGAAGGGCGCCTGGGTGGCTCAGTTGGTTAAGCGACTGCTTTCGGCTCAGGTCATGATCCTGGAGTCCCTGGATCGAGTCCCGCATCGGGCTCCCTGCTCGTCAGGGAGCCTGCTTCTCCCTCTGACCCTCCCCCCTCTCATGTGCTCTCTCTCTCTCATTCTCTCTGTCTCAAATAAATAAATAAAATCTTTAAAAAATAATAAATAAAAATGAAGAAAACCGTAACTGGGTGCTTCATAATCAAACTGTTGAAAGCCAAAAATCAAAGGAAAAATCCAGAAAACAGCAGAAGAAGCCATGTTGCATACAGAAGGGTAGTCATAAAGGCCAGAGAGAATAGAAAATGATTAAAATGCTGAAAGAAAAATTTGACAATCCAGAATTTCAGATTCAGTAGTATCGCCTTCAAGAATGAAAGTGAAATAAAAATATTGTCAGATAAAAGAAAACCAAGAGAATTCATAACTAGCAGGTTTGCACTACAAGAAATGCTAAAGTGCTTCAGTCTGAAGGGAAATGATACCTGGTGGAAACTTGAATCTTCATAAGGAAATGAAGAACATCAGAAATGGTAAATATGTGGATAGTTATAAATCTCTCACTTTTTTCTTAAAACAACATATAACTGTTGAAATAATTTTTAAAAAGCATCTTCTGGCGATCATCACATAATGTAGATACGAAACCTATACGATAAAGCATGGAATGGGAGGTGGGGGTATATGGACCTATATGGGAACAAGGTTTGTATATGTTATGTGAAATGGCAAATTATTAACATTGAGTAAAGTGTAAAATGAGAAGGATGTATTTTGTAATTCTTAGAGTACTTACTACGGAAAAAATGTGAAGTGTTGCTTAAAAGCTAGTAGAAAAATTAAAGTGAATAATCCAAAAGAGGTTAGAGGTACAGCCGAACAGAAATAATGGTAGACCTAATCCAACCATATCAATAATTTCATTTAGTTTAATGGAATAGATACTCTGATTCAATGCATATGGACAGATTGGCTAAAAGTAAATGCATGGAAAAAAATACACCTTTTAATGAGTAAGCATAAGAAGGCTGGAGTGGCTGTATTCATATCAGATAAAGTAGAGTTCAAGATAAAGTGTGTTGCTAGAGTTAAGGGGGTCATTTCGTAATGATAAAGAGGTCAGTTCATGACATAATCATAAACATGTATGTGCCTAATACAGAGGTTCAAATTACATCAAACAAAAATGGATAAAATTGAAAAAAGAAATAGACAACAGTCATGGCGATTTTAACACTCTTCTCAACAACTGATAGACAACTAAACTAACAAAAAGTCAGTATAGAGCTCCACCCAACTACTACAGAATATACTTCTTTCCCCAGGTGTACTTACAGACCAGATGCTGAGCTTTGAATCAAGTCTCAATAAATTTGAAAGGATTGAAATAATACAGAATATGTTCTTTGACCATGGTGGGATTAAAGTAGAAATCAAGATGTCTAAAATAACCCACACAGGGGCTCCTGGGTGGCTCAGTCGTTAAGCGTCTGCCTTCGGCTCAGATCATGATCCCAGGGTCCTGGGATCGAGCCCCGCATAGGGCTCCCTGCTCAGCGGGAAGCCTGCTTGTGTTCCCTTTCTCTGTGTCTCTGTCAAATAAATAAATAAAATCTTTAGAAAAAAAAATAACCCACACATATTCTAAACCTTTGTGTGAATGAAGACATCACAAGAGAAAGTAATTTGAACTGGATGATGAAAATAGAGCATCAAAATTTGTGGGATAATGGTCATAGCCAAGAGGAGCCTGCGGAGACATCACAACCAAATGTAATGTGGTATCCTGGTTGAGATCCTGGAAGAGAAAAAGGATACTAGGTAAAAAGTGAGGAAATAAAATAATGGACTTAAATGAATAATGTATCAATATCAGTTTTTTAATTATGACAAACTCTCATACTGATGCAAGTTGTAAATAATACGGGAAACTGGGAGTGGGGTATATGGTACTTTACTATTTCTGCAATTTCTCTGTAAGTCTAAAACTATTCTAGAATAAATAGTTTATTAAAAAGTGCTTTAAGGGGCACCTGGGTGGCTCAGATGGTTAAGCATCTGCCTTCTTCTCGGGTGGTGATCTCCAGGTCCTGGGATCGAGCCCTGCATTGGGCTCCCTGCTCAGCAGGGAGTCTGCTTCTGCCTCTACCTCTGCTTGTGCGCTCTCTATCTCTCTTTCTCTCTCTCAAATGAATAAATAAAATCTTTAAAAAAAAAAAGGGCTTTAAAAATTTGTAGGATGCAGTTAATGGAGTGTGTAGAGGGAAGTTTATAACTTTAGGCACCTATTTTAGAAAAGAAAGGTCTAAAGACAATGGCCTAAAGTTCTACCTTATGAAGCTAGTAGAGAGCAAGATACTTCTAAAGTATATAGAAGAAAAGAAATAAGACAACAGAAGCAATCAGTGAAATAGGAAAAGACAAACTACACAAAATTACAAAGTCAGAAGTTGGTTTTAACAACATCAATAATGTTGTTAAATCCATAAATACACTGGTAAAAACAACACAAATTACTAGTATCAGGAATGAAAGGGATTTACCACTACAGATCCTGTAGAACAATAAGAGGATATTATAGGCAACCTTATGCCAAAAAATTTCACAACATAACTGGACAGTTTCTTGAAAATATCTATATACTAAAGCTGTCACAAGTTGAGATAAGATCTGAAGATGCTTATATTAAAGAAATAGAAGAATGATTGAAAAAAACTTCCCATAATGAAAACTCAGGGCCATAATGGTTTCATTGATGAATTCTATCAAGTATTTAAAGAAGAAATAACATCAATCTTATATAAAATTACAGAAAATAGACAAAGGGAAATCACTTCCAAACTCATTTCACTAGGCCAGCATAACCCCAGTAACTAAAACCTGATAAAGACGTTACAGATTTAAAAGAAAATTACAAAAGTGTGCCTTATGAACATAGACCCTAAATAATTCTGGGCAAACTATTAACAAGCCATAATACATTATGATGAAGTGATTAAGGATAGATGGAAAGGTATCTATCTGATAAAACATATGGTAAATTGTTAATGGTAGAATCTAGGTGGTAGATACAGGGATATATGGGAAACTGGGTGTAGGATATTCACTATGAGATTCTTCCAGCATTTTTGTGCTTGAAGTTTTCTAAAATACAATATAGGGAGAAAAGGGAATATTATGAACAGATTTGTATTTTAAAGGAATTTCTCCTGCTGCTGTGTAAGGATTAGGAAAGTAGAGGATTACCTGAGAATAGTTTGAGAGAGGATGCTGAGACCATTTAGGAGGATATATGACTGTTCATTTTAGGCTGGCAATTTTAAGGTAGAATTTGAGCCCTGGGAAAATTTCCAAGCTGTTGGAATGCTGAACTTTTGAATAGTACCAAATTTTGTCTAAGCGTATTTTTTTTTACTACCTACTTGCTGAGAAGTTTGGATATATCACTGCCGTATGCACAGTATGCATCAGAGCTTTAATTTTTTGATTTCTAATTTTTTTTAAAGATTGATTTATTTGAGGGGCGTCTGTGTGGCTCAGTCGGTTAAGCATCTGCCTTCAGCACAGGTAATGATCTTGGGGTCCCGGGATCGAGCCCTACATCAGGCTCCCTGCTTGGCGGGGAGTCTGCTTCTCCCTCTGCCTCTGCTGCTCCCCCTGCTTATGCTCTCTCTGTCAAATAAAAAAAATAAAATTAAAAAAAATTTATTTGAGAGAGCATGTGCTTGATGGCTCGATCCCACAACCCATGAGGTCAGGACCTGAGCTGAAGCCAAGTGTCAGACACAACTAACTGAGCCAGCCCGGCGCCCCCATGTGAGCTTTTAGTGAGCATTAGACTTTTGACATTTACAGAGCGATATTGAGCATTTTTGCAAATTCTAAAATTTGCAATACCACTACTTTAGTGGCACATAAATTCCTCCCTAAAATCTGATAAAATATATGGTGACTTTTTCAGAGACTTATTTTTTTTCTTTTTTTGGTGGGCAACAAAGCAAGATTTACTGAGCCATAGCAGAGTGATAGTACAGAGCTCCCAAGGAGGGGACCCAAAGGGGTTGCCCTCAGAGACTTAAGTGTACTTTTTTTTTTTAAAGTATACTTTTTTAAGTATAGGACAGAGGCATTTAGAAAGCTATTAACATCAACTGCTAAAGTAAATGCTTTATTGTATTACACCAGGACTGTAGCCAATGAACTTAAAAGATTATATAAAAGGAAGAAATAATGAAGATGATAGCTATTGTAGTCCTACTTATATAAAGTGGTTGAAGATTACTGAATGTATTGTTAGCAACAAGATGCATGGAGAACGGCAAAGCTTTTGGGGGAGATGTTGGGCAGTTAGCTAGACTCACTCATTAGCTTGCAGTGATTGTAATTCAGTGATTTTTATTTTTTTAAAGATTTATTTATTTATTTTAGAGAGCATGTGAGTAAGCCTGGGGGAAGAGGGCCAGAGGGAGAGGGAGACAATCCCAAGCAGACTCCCTGCTGAACACGGAGCCCTACATGGGGCTCGATCCCACAACCCTAAGATCATGATCCAAGCTGAAACCAAGAGCCAGACACCCAACTGACTGAGCCACCCAGGTGTCCCCAGAATTTTATTTATTTTATTTTTTAAAGATTTATTTATTTGACAGAGACAGCGAGAGAGGGAACACAAGCAGGAGTAGTGGGAGAGGGAGAAGCAGGCTTCCCGCTGAGCAGGGAGCCCAATGCGGGGCTGGATCCCAGGACCCTGGGATCATGACCTGAGCTGAAGGCAGACGCCCAACGACTGAGCCATCCAGGCGCCCCCCCCCCCCGAATTTTTTTAAAGACACATTTATTCAGCATCATGATCAGACCATTACTTAGCAATCAACCACATGCGTGCAAAAAAAAAATCTACATTAAAACCCTTTGTTGGAATGCTTTACACTTTCCACAGAACAGAAACTAAAATAACCTGTTATACAATTAGTCCTCAGTTTTTTGCCCATACACATGAGCATTGTCTAAAACATGTCTTCTTTGCAGCAGGTGGGCCCTGCCACCACTGTGCTTGGCTGAGTTCACAGATCTGTTGTAACCTGTAGCT
>NC_138377.1:75122237-75157023 GCF_054177405.1 Leptonychotes weddellii | reverse complement strand
AAAAATCTACATTAAAACCCTTTGTTGGAATGCTTTACACTTTCCACAGAACAGAAACTAAAATAACCTGTTATACAATTAGTCCTCAGTTTTTTGCCCATACACATGAGCATTGTCTAAAACATGTCTTCTTTGCAGCAGGTGGGCCCTGCCACCACTGTGCTTGGCTGAGTTCACAGATCTGTTGTAACCTGTAGCTTCCCTCTCGCTTCTCTGGCTCTCCTCTCCTGCTAAGCTGTGTTTCCTGGCAGTGATTAAAACCTCCTGCCACTGCCGTAGCTCCTGCTGCTGCTGGAACCACCACAGCCACCTTGGTTTCGTGGTTTGGCAAAGTATTGGCCTCCACCACCATGGGGGCCAGAGCTTCTGCCTCCAAAATTTCCTCCAAATCCAAAATCTGAGGATTGATTGTTGTAATTGCCAGAATCATCATAACTTCCGCCACCTCCAAAATTGCTTCTTTCATTACCAAATTTGTTATGGCCATCCCCACTGCCACCATATTCACCACCACCTCAACCACCACCAAAGCTACCTTGCCCACTGAAGTGTCTTCCATAATCAAAGTTGTCATTCCCACCAAAACCACCTTCATAGTTTCCAGAACCACTTCGTCGCTTGCTGAGATAGGGCTCTCCTTAGTTCACAGTCATGGCCGTCTTATCTACAGCGTCGTGGTCATCAAATGTTATAGGAAAGCAAAGGCTCTCTTTTTGCCACTGCCTCGGTCAGTCATGATTTCAGTCACTTCAGTTTTCTGATACTGTTCAAAATAATCCCTTAGATGATGTTCTTCAGTGTCGTCTTTAACGCCACCAACAAAAATCTTTCTCACAGTTAAGTGGGCACCACGTCTTTGAGAATTTTCTCTTGGGACAGCCTTCTTTGGTTCCACAACTCTTCCATCCACGTTGTGTGGCCTTGTATTCATGGCTGCATCCATCTCGTCCACAGTGGCATTCGTGACAAAGCCAAAGCCTCTGGAGCACTTGGTGTTTGGATCTCTCATTACCACACAGTCCGTAAGCATTCCCCATTGCTCAAAATGGCTTCTCAGACTCTCATTGGTTGTTTCAAATCTCAAACCTCTGATGAAGAGCTTCTGCAGCTGTTCAGGCTTTTTAGGAGACTCTGACTTAGACATGACAGTGGTGGGAGGGGAGACTCAGTGGGCAGAAAGGCGTAATGAATGTATCTCCATGCCACAGAATTTTAAATTTCATGTCACAGAATTTTAAATTTTAATATCTTTATAAGATATATTGAGTACAGGAATAAAAATTTTTTAAATTGTTAAATACATGCAACAAGCTACCAAGTTATACTTTTAAAAAAGTGTTTGTACAGGCTATCTTTGGGCTTAAAACTTAGTCTGTTCTATGATGGCGACGTTTGCTAATATGTTACTGTCTTGTTAGGGTTGGTGTTATCCCAGTTTCTTTCTCAGTCACTTCCCTCTAAGATGTAATGCTTGCCAAGTTCCATAATTGAGTAAAAAATTGGAACCTGGCGGTAGTTCTGATTCTGAATTAAGGGATCAGTGGGCCACCCTGTCCATTTCCTTGCCTGGTAATGGACAATGTGAACAGCTTCATTTTGGGGGGCACAACTTTTAATGCCTTTTTCTGGTCACAGCCTTGTTAGCCCTGTGCTTATTTAAAAAGAGTGGTTGGTACATGAACTCTTGGTAAGTGTGTTAGGGCTGATAATATAAAAAGTAGGAATGCTAGTGAGTAAAATCCTGATAAGCTTATGCTCAGTCAACGATATTGGATGCAGAAACCACCAGTCACTTGCCTTGGGAAACAGGAGCCAGCCAGAACTTAGAACTAGCAAATACGACAGCTACCCAGAATAAGCCTTTGAAAGTTGTGGTTATAGGTTGATGTGACCAAAAATACTTTCTGACCTCTGTTACCAGCTTATTTCTTCCTTAGCTAGGAGACTTGAAACTTTCTCGGGAGGCCCACTGAGCAAAGTGAGGACCTCCCAGAAGTGCCAGTCATACCTTTGCTCCATAACCTTCTGGGCAACCTAGGGGTAGTGGCAAAGATTTGTTCTGTCACTGAGTACGGTCTCTCTCTTGCCCTGTCTTGCTCATCAGAAATCTATTAGTTTTTTGGTCAGGGTTGAGGTGGAAGCACAGAAAGTTTTTTTTTGGTCAGGGTTGAGGTGGAGGCACAGAAAGTTAACCTGTGAGATTCAGAGAAGGGATTCTAATCTGAGTACCACTCCCCCAACCTCAACCCAATAATTAAAACTTTTTTTTCTTTAAAGTTTTTATTTATTTAAGTAATCTCTACACCCAACGTGAGGCTCGAATCCATGACCCCAAGATCAAGAGTCGCATGCTCCTCTGACTGAGCCAGCCAGCCACCTCTAAGCTTTTTTTCTTCACAGTTTATCATTGTCCTGTAGAGTCTGAGTTCAAATATCTGAAGTATTACCGGGTTTACTGTAATGAATCTTAGGAGATTTATAAAAAGACAGACCCCTTCCTTATGGTAAGGTCAGGGAGATAGACATAACCTACCATCAGATAGCCTGCACTTACATTGCTGGGTGTTTGAATAGTAGGATGAGATAATGTGACAATGTTTCAAATAAAGTTCTATGACACTAAACAGTGTGTTTTCCAGCCTTGAGTTACATAATAAATATTTGGAGAAATATTGTAACATTGATATTTGAGATGGGATACAGTATTATGAGATAGTGGTTACTTGGAAGTGTGTTTTTCTGACCTATTTAAGTCACTTTTGAATGACAACCCTTGCATAGGGATGGCGAGAGCATAGTAAAGTACAAAATGGAGTCTCTGGAGATTACAGTGCAATAATTCTACTCTGCCTTCACAACTGTAATTCTTTTTACTAATCAGCTATGTGGATGATTCTGAGGTACTGCTTGAGTGTAGAACTTCTTTATTGGGGGCGGGAGTCAAGGCAGGAATCTTTAATGAGTGGAGCAGTTGGGTGAAGGAAGAATAGATGTAAGGTCTTGAAGGCTTATCACATTGAAGAATAGACAGCAAAAATGAAAAATAGAGATCTTTTAGGACTCGACTAAATACAAGAATCTGAAGGAGAATAATTAATAATAGGGTTTTTGCCCACAGACATGGTAATTGTATTGACAGAACAGTAAATAGCATGTTGAGAAAAGGTATTTATTACAGTATTTTTAAGGCTGTTATGACAAAAAAATATCAGATATTTCTCATAGTTGTTTGGAAAAAATTGAAAGGTTTCATAATGGGTGTTTTTAAGTGATAATGGGAGGAAAATGCAAGGTGGTTAAAGTAAGAACAGCAGTAGTTGAATTGTTTATTTACACTTACTTGATTTGTATAATGTAACCTCTCAAACACTTCGAGATTGCAAAGTTGGATGGTTTCTATTTCCTTGACTTCTAATAATTGTTAAGACCTTTATTATTTTTTTAAGAGAGTGAATGGGAGAGGGAGAGAGCACGTGAGCAAGCGAGCGGGGCAGGAGCGGGGGAGAGGGAGAGAGAGAATCCCAAGCAAGCTCCACGCTCAGCCTGGAGCCCAACACGGGGGTCCATCTGAAGACCCTGAGATCATGATCTAAGCTGAAATCAACAGTCGGGTGCTTAACCTACTGAGTCACCCAGGCGCCCCCTTGTTAAGTAAGACCTTTAAGGAGAACAGTGGTTGCCATCTAGAAAGCTGTGAGCTAATGTATTTCAGAAAGCTTAATGGAAATCATATATTAACCCAGATTAAGGATGAAGAAATTAAAATGCCTTTGTCTTTGGCTGGAATCCTATCAACTTAGTGCTTAAATACTAGGACTTCCTTTTTGATTAAATGCTTTGCTAGCAGTTATACTTTTTGATTTTTTTTTACAGAAATGAAAATGAATTTACTTAATTCATGCAGGTTAGAAACACGGAGCTTGTGAAAGGAAAACAAAAAGAGGGAGTCTTTGGTTAAAAGGTTGATAGAGAATATTATTATTATATGACTATTTACTAGGAGTTGTTGCCTTTGGCTTTACTAAATAGAAACAGTTTGTATTTTAGTGCCCAGTTCTCAGTTGACTGAATATGTGAAAACACCACAGTAGCTGTTGCTTATGCCAGAAAGTCACACTTTTTCATTGATTTTGTTGCTTTTAAGTTTTTTTGATCCTGTTTTGCTTTGATGGTTAATAACTTGAGGAAGTATTAAAAACATTTCTGGACATGGGGGGCCTGGCTAGCTCAGTTCAGTGGAGCATGCGATTCTTGATCTCAGGGTCATGAGTTCAAGCCCCACGTTGGGCATGGAACCTACTTTAAAAAAAACAAAACAAAACCAAAACACATTTCTGCAGCCTTCCTACACCTCCTTCTCTCTGGGCTTGTATTTTGGCCATGACGTTGTGGCTCCGGCACTTCTACAGTTAACTGAGGAAAAGTGCGAGGGTGCCCAGTATCTCCTGAAGATGCAAAACGTGGGTGGCTGTGCCCTGTGACAGGACGTGTAGAAGCTATCCCTAGATGGGGGGGATGAAAGCTTGGACACTATGGGAGATGCTGTGATCCTGGAGAAGAACCTGGACGAGGCCCCTTTTATATGTGCATGCCTTGGGTTTTGCCCATGCAGACCCTAATCTCTGTGACTTCTTGGAGAGCCATTTCCTAGATGAGCAGGTGAAACTCACCTAGAAGATGGGCAACGACCTGACTAATCTCGGCAGGTTGGCTGGCCCCTATGCTGGGCTGGGCAAGTATCTGTTCCAGAGGCTCACTCTCAAGCATGACTAAGCCTCTAGAGCCCAGTGGCCTCTGAGGGGCCCTTTGGCATCTTCCTGGTGTCAGGGCTTCTGCCTGAGCCTCCCCCTACAGCCACTAGGCAGCTTTTTAACCACCCTGGAGCCCTCTCCCGAGCCATAGACCAAATGGAAACAATAAAGCTTTTTGCAGCCAAAAAAATAAGCAGGTTAATAGGATAGAAGGAATGGGGAGCAAAAAATACATCATTGTATAGGTCAGGAAAGGCCTCCCTCATCCCTGGTGAAGAAACATTTCAGATACCGATGGAAATGAGTGAGCCATGAGAACATAAAGACGTCTTAAGCAAATTACAGGCAGAGAGAATAGGAAATGTAGAAATTCAAAGGTGGGAGAAGCCCTGGGGTGATCAAGGACTAGGAAGGAGGGCAGTGTGACTGGAATGAAGTGACAGAGGCAGTGAGGTGGGGCATGGAGTCCCAAGAGCGGGAGAGGAAACAGATTTTGTAGCCCATGGCAAAGGACTGGATGTTGTGTGAGTTGGGAATCTCTCGGAACATTTTGCACAGAGGAGTTAAATGATCTGCCTTAAATTTTAAAAGAATCTTGTGAGAATCTTTGGCTACTGTTTTGAGAATAGACTATAAGAGGACAAGAGTGGAACTAGGGAGGCAAGTCAGTAGGCTGGTGGCTTGTGAGATGGCAGTTGAGCTCAGTAGTGAGGAGGGGTTGGATTTGGGATGTATTTCAAGGGGGGGACTGACAAGATTTGCTGATGAGGGAAGCTATGGGGTGAGAAAGAGGGATCAAGGTTGACTTCCACAGTTTTTGCCCTAGGTACCTGGAAAGCTTGAATTTTCATTTACCAAGATGGGAAGGCTGGGAAGAGCAGGGTGGAGGCGAGGGCGTTGCAAGACTTGGATTTTTAGCTATGTTAAGGTGGATCTAAGAAGACATCCGGGGGAGAAAGGTTACTAAATGTTACTTCCTCATTGCAGGTGTGAAGTTGAGTGCTTCAGATCTGGTCACTATGGTACGAGAACGAAAATGCATATTGTGCCACATTGTGTACAGCTCAAAAAAGGTAATACATAGAAGAGGGAGAATCTGAGGCTTTATGACTGCTCTTTTTGGAATTTGTAGATGGGTAAAAGCTTTTAACAGTGTCTTATTTATGCTTCTTTCCTATATCATAGTCTCATTCCACTGGTTTCTTTCTCTTTAGTGCCTCATAAAGCCAATATAACTATATTATTAAATCTACCCAAAATTTGAGGATACTCAGAAGTCGACAGTAAATAGTTACTAATTTAGTCAGTAACCAGTTACAGAGAAAAGACCTTAAAATTCAGTTTATTTGAGGTTATACTACTTTCTGATGAGCTAAGGATACAGCATTAGTTTTCCGTACCTGCGTTCTGTTTCTGCCTTGTGAAAAGTGCTGCAGAGCAGAAACGGCATTAACAGTACCCTAGATGTCCACAAGGGGGGGATGTTGCTCAGAGAAAAATATTTTTAAGAACTAAAAGAATTTTACCTGTGTCTTAGGGAAATTGGCTGCAATTTGACTTACTTTTTTGCTTTTTCTTGCCTGTATCCTTTGCTTTCAAAGTAGTGCTGCTATCTTAACTACTGAGAAATTTTTTTCTAAGCTTTTAAGATGCTCTGGATTGTCAATGAAAATTCGGAGAACTGGGAAGATTATCTTATCATGAGCTAGGTTAGCCAGGGAGGTTTGAGTGAACCTGGAAAGATGTTTGGGAGTAAGATGGTTTCAGAGAAATAGAAGAGAGATATTTTAGGTGGGATAACAACATGTACAGAGATACAGAGGTATGGAGTCTAAGAGTTCTAGGAGTCCATGAGAAGGCTTACCTGATTAAGACAGTTTTGTAATGGGGATAGTGGGACTGCAATATAATTTGTAATTTAAATGCAAACAGTTATAAAATGTGTTGAATGCCAGACTGAGGGGTTCAATTATAATTCATCCAGTAGGCTGGGGTGAATTTTTTTTTTTCCCCTATTTAGGATTTCTGTTAGTGATGGAAAAATCAGTTGAGATTTTAAATTCATGTTTAATAATATAGCTGCTGCCTTTTACAACAGTAAAAGAGCCCTTCTAGTTTTAAAAATTTTTGACCAGGGTTTATGCAAATTTATAATGAATAAAAATTCCTTATGGCTCCTTTCAGATTGGGGGGAGATGGGAAATTGAGAAGGTGTGAGAGGGATAGGCAGACACTCAGAGGTGTGGTGTCAGACTTCTCATGGAGTAGCAGCCCTGCCTTGTGATAGCTCATAATTTTGCCGTTTTAAGTCTTTTGGCATTTCTTCCACTCTGGTTTTCTTGTTTGTTTATTTAATAAGAATCACCTAGGATCCTTGTTTTTTTTTCTTTTTAAAAATTTTTTAACGATTTTATTTATTTGGGAGAGAGAGTGTGAGCAAGAGAGAGAGCACCTGAGCAGGGGCAGAGGGAGAGGGAGAAGCAAACTCCCTGCTGAGCAAGGAGCCTTATGGTGGGCTCGATCCCAGGACCCCAGGATCATGAACTGAACCAATGGCAGATGCTTAACTGACTGAGCCACCAAGGCGCCCCTCTACTCTGGTTTAAACATGTTTTCATCTCTTCATATTTTTCCGTGGATCATAATGAAAAATCAAGAGCTGGGATTACTCACTCCTGCCTTAGGAAATGCCAGTTACAGGTTTTTAAGCAAGGGAATGACATGATTTGAGTGTTAAGGTTAATGTGGTCTAAGGAATTAGTGGAATGGGTTAATTGAAAGAGATAACTCTGATAGTGAGTTTTATTTATTTATAAATGTATTTTTTTTTAAAGATTTTTATTTATTTATTTGACACAGAAAGAGAGAGAGCACAAGCAGGGGGAGGGGCAGAGGAAGAGGGAGAAGCAGGCTCCCCGCCAAGCGGGGAGCCTGACTTGGGGCTCCATCCCAGGACCCTGGGATCATGACCTGAGCTGAAGGCAGATGCTTAACGACTGAGCCACCCAGGCGTCCCTGATACTGAGTTTTAAATCGATTATCAACAACTTACGTTGAAGCAGTGCTTTCCTGTAGTCTCCCAAACTAGTGTAACCCTGATTTCTCCAAATATACTGTGGAGAAGAAAAAGACTCTGTAAGTGTGGGAAAAAGCTGTGTACTACATCCCTGAGCATTCTGATGTTCACTAATTTATTTTTTTATTTTAATTTTATTTTTTAAAAGATTTTTCATTTATTTGAGAGAGAGAGAGGGAGCACGAACCGGGGCGGGGGCTGGGTGGGGACAGGGAGAAGCAGGCTCCCTGCTGGATGTTCATTAATTTATTAAAAGACTGAGAAACCCTGGAGTTAAAAACACTAAAAAAAAAAATTCTGTTGTATTACTCACTGTTTTATAAATTTGTTCAACTGCCAAATCTTTTCAAAAAAAAATTTCCTTTCTCCCCCTTCTTTAAAAAACATAATACTGATTAATATTATAAGAACTAAAAAGAAGCTTGGTAACTGAGCACTTGGGGTTATTTAATCCTACTACCCATGGATCTTTCCTAGTTATTTTGAAAGCTCAGGTTGCCACGCTATTTGCATTTATTCCTTGGAGCAGGGTAGGAGAGAATTTTGCACGTAAATTTAGGAAAAGATTTGTGAAGGGTTTTAGACATCTAGTCGGAAGTCACCCTAAAACAAATTTTGAATGATAACATTTTTATAACTGAAATAGGATACAGAATTGGTTTTTCTATCTGAGAATAACCTATTTCAGTGAATGCTGTTTTGATCAGGAATGGTTTCATTGCAAGAAAAAGAACCAACTTAAATTTAGCTCAAAGAAAGGGGATTTGGCACATGTAAATCTAATATAAGGAAAGATAGAACAAAAGGATACATAGGGATTTGAGCAGGTGTTTATATTGTTCATGGATTTTTTTCATTCTTGATTATGTCACTAATCTGATTCAGCTTTCAGCTCTGTAAGTGTTCATTCTAGTTAGTGGCCAGTCAATTGTAGGTGGGGCGGGTGGGGGGGGGGGAAGGTCACATGTAAAGCTATCCCCTCCAAGAGAAGCATTTATAGAGACAGGAAGGAAGTGATGGTCATCTTCAGTAAAATTGTCATTTAAAGGAAGTGTTTGGAATCACAAAGCTGTTTGTCACACTGTAGTAGATAAAGTAAGAATAGGTTATTGGGTTGTTGTATTCTTTTTGACAAATGAATTGTATATGAAGAAAAATCTCAATGCACTAGATGGTTACAGTGTGACGTGGTATATAAAACCTTGGCTTTGGTGTCAGATATGTCAGGGTCTGAGTCCTAGTTTGACCACTTGATTATCTATGACTCTGAGAGGGCAAGACTGAATATTTTCACACTTATCCCTTCAATGCCTAGCTCTGTATTTGGCACTGAACAAGCAATGATAAATACTTGGTGAATAAATGAGTTAGCTTCTGTGTATCCTTGTATCCTTATGAAGTTAGTAATATTCCCTCAGCAGTGTTTTGTAGTTCATATGAGGAAATGTTTGAGGCACTTAAACACAGGGCACAGTTAATAGTAATACTCAACAATTATAGTAGCCCTTTATTTTATTTTATTTTTTTAAGCTTTTTTTTTTTTTTTTTTGACAGAAGAGAGGGAGAGAGAGAGAGCATAAGCAGGGGGAGCAGCAGGCAGAGGGAGAGGGAGAAGCAGGCTCCCCGCGGAGCAGGGAGCCCGATGCGGGGCTCGATCCCAGGACCCTGAGATCACGACCTGAGCCGAAGGCAGATGCTTAATGACTGAGCCACCCAAGCGCCCCAGTGGCCCTTTATTTTATTTTATACGTGAACAGCCATTCTCTAATTATGGCGTGCTACCTATATATATGCCTGCGTGACAAAGGGGTGGACATTTACAGCTTTTTGAGATTTGCGTGTATGTGCGCATGTTTTTAAGTGGCAACTCTTCCCACAGATTTCATTTTCCTCCCACTAAGGATGGGTTGGAGGTACACGAGGCCCTAGTAGATTTTCAAACATTTCATTAGAACCAAACAAATCAATTGGGCGAGAGTGGGCAGTGACGATGAAGGCATGATTGAGCTGTGTTCGAAACAGTTTTAAAAAACTTCTGATCAACCACAGGGAACTTCTGTTATATCCATAACTTCTACCTAGAATTAATATATCTATCATTCAGCAAATGTGGACAACCGTATGCCAAGCCCTGGCCAAGACTTGAGTAAGAATTTTAGCTTATTTTTGAGAAACTCTCAGTTGAGTGGGGAAAGTATGGAGAAAAGTAACCAAATAGTTGAGAAGTTAAGTGATTTCAGATTTTAAAAAAACCCCAAAAAAACAAGTAAATTCTTTGAGGTAGAATTTAACCCACATAGTTTATTCGTAAATCTTTTGCCCCCTAAAGACAATATACGTTCTAATATTTTTGGAAAGCCATTTAAATAGGTTTTTCTTAAAAAGTCCTTTATTTAAGAATGAAATAATGTCAAAAACATAGCTAAAGAACTATGAGGAACTGATTTCAATATTGAATTGAGAAGGGTAACCAGGACAAACACTTAATGACACAAAGAACCTGAACCCCAACTGTTGATTGAATAAAAACGAGGAATTTCTTTTCCCAAAGCAATCTCCCTTAGTTTAATCTGCTTTCTTTAATTTTGAAGGAGATGGACGAACACATGCGGAGCATGTTGCATCACAGGGAACTTGAGAACCTGAAGGGCAGGTATGGAACGGCTGTCTTCCATCAACTTGCGACTGTCGGGGGATCTCAGTGCTGAGGGTGCCTCTTAGCTTATTTTATAGTAATTCTTCATAAATGAATATGGTCCTATGACATAGAATGATCTTTTAGAATTATTAACAACTACAGTAGTGTTTTGGCATTCCAAAAGGATAAATCTTTGTGCATCTCCAATATGGAGAATTCACTGCAGCTCTAGGTAGTAGATTGCAACAGAAGTGGGTGAGGATGAGCTAGTTCTCTCATTAGGATGTTTTCTCATTCCTATACACCAGCCTTGAAACTAAGACATTTCTCTGTTATTGCTTCAGCTGTGTTACAAAAATTATTACATGGCAGAAACCTGTAGTGTTACTGAAAAAGTCTGAGAAGTCCAAAGTCTGCTGAATAGCACTGAGTCTCATTAGTGTAAATAAAATCAGGGCACAAACTTTGAATATCTAAGAATGCTATTTTGTGATGCAAAACTTGAGATATTTAAAGAAAGTAAGTCTAATAAGCACCTTTAAAAAATTAAATGTAGCGGATGTATATATTCCATGTCTCTCTTTTTTTTCCATCTATGGTTTTTTTTTTTTGATGTTTTTGACTTGAATTTGAGGTTTGGAGATAGTATGGAACAGAGAAACATTGGAGAACTGAGAAATACTTATTGCATGAATAATAGATACAAGCTTTAATCATGAAGCCAGACTAAGTCATTTGACGTTATTTGTATTTAAAATAATACAGTTTTATATGGTGTGGGCAAATTAATATGTTAGTAAACTTTTAGCATCTGTTTAGCATATTTGTAGAATTTTTGCATGGTCTCAGTTTCTTACTATAGGAAGTTTAGGTCTTAGCAGCAACATAGAAGAGGCTTTCGTTCAGATTTAGTGTGGAGAATCCTTGTCATAATACCTTGCATACATATGATCTTTAACTCATTATCATTGGAAACCTATGAAATAGAGTCAACCTTTGATTCTCTAAATGGGTGTTATCTTAATTACTTAATCCCATTTCCAGCAGACTTCCTGTTGGAATTCACCTTTTTCTGGGCTATCTACCTGCCATGTGACTATATTATAAATCAAATGAAACATATGAGGTCAGTAAATCTAGTCATTAGGAGAGAAGCCACTTTTATTCCAAGATTAATGCCTTATTTTCTTCATACATCCACTAAACAGCTATTTAAAATGTTAAAAAGAATTTTGATTACTTAAGATTCGTGTTCATAATGAATACAGAATTAATTGTAAAAAGTAAAAAAGGTAGAAGTCCTCTCAGTCCTACATGCCCCAGCCCTGCTCCCTTCCTACAGGAAAGCCAACAGTTCGGCCCATATCCTACCTAAACCTCGTTCTGTGGGTATACATAGACTTACGTTTCTATATAGACACATTTGGTCTTGTCTTATTCACGTAACTGAACTACATGCCGTATATTTATTGTTCAGTAACTTTTCTTCTACTCCACCCATCAACTTAACTGTGCCTTGGAGATTTTGTGTATCATTTTCAGTTATTTGGAGCATAGTCAAATGATCGAGGAGAAAGCATTTAGAAGCCTCCAAGCTGACAATAAAAGTGTCAACCTTAGCATCCAAAGTCATTTTATTTAGAGGGAAACACCTTAGTACTTACTTATTCATATTTTAGGTACAGAGCTAACAAGTTTTATATGGTCTCCTAGCCTGTAATAAATTATAAGGGCAAAGGCAAAGCAGGTAGCAAGGAAAAACAACTGACAAAACTATAAAAAACAAAATCTCAAAAATCATTTAATTACTTGGAGCATTTACTGTAGTGACAAACTGTGATCACTAGTTTGTACCATAGGGACAAGTAGTTATTGGTCATTATTTTTCCTTTCTCTCAGTTTGTGATTATTTTCTGTGGAATTCATGTTTAATTACTGGCTTTCTGATGTTAAAGCTTTCTGTTTCTCTTTATATTTGTATCAGTCTAATTTTTAGCTGTGATCTGGTTAAGAAATTTAAAGAGCATATTTTTTAGGTTTTGAATACAAATTTGAAAAGTAAGAAACTTTCTTTTTATTTTAATAATAATTTAAATTTATTTTTTTATTATGTTCAGTAAGAAACTTTCTTATTTGGTTCACAATTTTGGACATCTGGAACATTTCTCTCTTTTTTTCCCAGTATACTTACTCAGATGTGTGGCCTATTTCTACAGATAAATGCTATTAAAAGGGCTCAAACCTTTATTTATCAACCAGCTGTTGTGGTATAGTTAGAGCAAGCTTAATAAAGAAAAGCTTATGGGTAGAATATCTTAAGGCTTTGCCTTCCACACATGAGAGGAAATTGTGTGGTAACAGGATGAAGTTAATTTGGGCCCTCCTTTAAATGTCCCAAGGACAGTTTTTGCCTTTATTAGTCAAGAAGTGAAGTAGTACGTGTTCCCCAGCAGTTACTTTATATAGTTATACAAAGTAGTAAGTGTTTTAACTGGTTATTGATAGAGAATTGGAAAATAGCATCATTAAAATATTATTTAATTTGCCATTAAGTTTTTAAATACGTGGTTTCCCTAACATCATATGTAGAGGCATGAATGCCTCTTGTATGTAAAACGGGTAATATGCTTTCCTGCAGACACAGACACACTCGCATTTTTAAGAGATGTGGTTGTCCTAACCCATTCTTTCCCTAGATAAATGTGGATCCTCTCTTTTCTCCTTTTGACATTTCTTTTTTTTAAAAAATTTTTTTAATTTATTTATTTGAGAGAGTGAGAGACAGAGAGAAGGAGCAGGGGGAGGGGCAGAGGGCGAGGGAGAAGTGGACTCCCCGCTGAGCAGGGAGCCAGACGTGGGGCTCAATCCTGGGACTCCAGGATCATGACCTGAGCCAAAGGCAGACACTTAACCAGCTGAGCCACCCAGGCACCCCTCATTTTGAAGTTTCTTGTAAAGATTCTCTCTCTCTTTTTAAACTAGAATTCATTTAGGAAAAATTTTAGGAATTTTTGGTTTTGGAGAGTTTGTTTTTAGTGCTTTTTTGTTACACTTATTGCCTCTTCCCTTGTGGGCAGGATCTCTTTAGGTGTTTTTCTATTAAATATAACTTTAGAACTATGGTTAATACCCTTTCTTAGAAGGAACGCACATATGTTCTAAAAATCTGTGTTTGAGTATTTGTTACATATCCAACATATGCCTGTGCTTTGGAGATTGCAAAGTGTGTGGGTTTAGGATTATGGATGTTTATTTTTAACAGAGTTAAATACTGTCTACACTGCGTTCCTTAATATTTTAAACAGTGTGGTCTTCCAGTTATATCTGTAAAGAGAGGGTTCTTAATAGCTTGAACATGAGAAAAATTCTCAGCATTTTAGAAGTAAGGGTATAAGCAGAAGTTTTATTTAAGAATGCCTTTAGGAAAGATATCCTTGGTACTACAATATACAGTTTAGTGTTCTATAAGTTTTTATGTAGAAAAGTGGACTAAAACATTTTCCATAGTTTTAGAGAATTTAAAGCTCAAAAGATTTTCTAACCAGAAAATTCAGTTGATTTGAATTTTCTTTTTAACTTTATGTTTTAAATTAAAAAAATTTTTTTTAACTGAGAAGTATAGTTGACACACAGTGTTACATTAGTTTTAGGAGTAAGACATCATGATGCAACACCTCTGTGCTCACCACAAGTATGATTCGAATTTTTATGATAGTGTAAACTATGTATTCTAGGTTAGTTGCAGTTTTCAGACTCTTCCAATGCTGGACAGATTTATGCTTACATATTTTTAACTTCTTTTTGTGTTGCCATGAGAAAAGGCTTGATTTCTGCTACAAGTTAACACTTTGTATGAGCTACCGTAATTTTGAGAGAAGAGTAGGGGTATCCGTGGCAAACTTGAGGAATTTGAGGATTATACTTTAGTGGAAAATGCTCAGTGAAAGAATAGATTTAAGCTTTTGGGGAATTAGAATATTGATATACAGGATAATAAGGTAATGAGATTTTTCAGGGAACCTGGTCAGAACTCATTAAAATGAATCTTAATGTCAGAGACTGTATTGTGTCCAGAGCATTTGAGGTTACAGAGTTCAAAAAAGGTAAAAACTTAGGAATTTTCTCCATTTTTCTGAGGTGTTTTCCATAATTCTTACAAGGGGAAAAACTTTTAATTTACTGGGCATTATTTCTACTTTGTCATGCTAGACAACTGTAACCATATAGTTAGCATGATGCCCAGAATTTATTAGGTATTCCGCAAGGTTTTTTTTTTTTTTAATGAATGTTCAGGTGGCCTGTAATAGAAACCATCTTTTGGTAAATGAAGTGCTCAGTTTTGAGGTTCTCTTCTGGTTAATTGATATGAATTCCACCCTGTCTTTATAGATATATGTGAGGGGAGGATGGAACAGTGTTGTGCATGTGTGTATGTGTGTCTTTCTGCCTGTCTTATAAGACAGCATGTATTTTTGTGGGTTTTTTTTGTTTTGTTTTGTTTTTAAGATTGGCATAGAGAATTTTATCAGTGGAGAAAGCACCAACTTAAATCTACATAACTACCCTTACCATTGTTTTCCTTGCTTTTCCTGGTTACCTCCCATAACTGTTCCTCCTTCCTGCTTTTCTTTCTTTTGCCTTTAGCTGAAGATGGTATTTAAGTTGGTGGCTTAGGTTACCTAGGAGAGTCACTCATTTTTCCTGGGTGTCTCTCATGTATACCTGGGATATGTATGGTAATAAGCTTCTGTTTGTAAAATAAATAAATGAATGAATGGATAATAGAGATTGGCATAGGAAATGCAAAAATATCACTAGTGTAAACCCAAGACAAGTGATACAGAGTTAAGCCCGTTGAGCCATTATTGAATGGTTATTACTGTCCATTCATTACATTTGTGGCCATGGTGTTCAGATGTTTCTCATCAGTGGCTACATAGACAGCTGAACCAATCAAGAGATTTCAGGAAGCTAAAAAAGCTGTTAAATTATTCATCCACTACAGCTCTGGGTGTTGGTTCAAGGTTTTGGTTTCTTAAACTGGCCAAGTATGAGATTTACCATTGACTGCGTAAAGTAAAAGGAAAAAAACCTGCTCAGTTTCTTTCTGAACTAAGAACCTGGCTTCACTTCTCTCCAAACTTGCATTTTCTGAAACTTGAGAAAAACCATTTGCCTAGCACAGCTGTTAACTTCCTACAACTGAAATGCTTTCCATTCCCTTTTAAATAAGCCCTTCTGAAGCAGAATGTAGGTCACATGTATCATCCAGACCAAAAAAGTTTGCTGAGACTACTCCTATCCTTTGCCCTGGGGTCCGGAATCTTCACATTCCAGGCAGAGCTCCCGCTGTTCCGATTTAGCTACCACATTGGGATTGGCTAGGCTGCCTGCTCTTTTCTCCACCCCTTAACTCTCCCTGGGAGAAAGCTCTTGAGCCTGAGATAAAATGTTCGCGCTGTGACCAGGCTCCTGAGTGCCCCTGGCACCATGGGTGTGCTCTAGAGCAACTTTTGTTTGCTCTGAGCCCCCTGCCCTGCCTCCCCTTTCACCATGTTTCCTCTGGCAAGATTTTAAGTACAGCAATTCAAGAAGATTTCTCCTCGTAAACTATATTATTCTGAAGTGTACTGCCTCTTGATTGCTGGAAAAGAATCTTAAAATCATTTCAAAAATAACTTTAGAACAAACTTACTAAAAGTGATGAAAGGAGCATTGAAGTTGATTAGCACTAATCTTTCACTGTGCCAAAGTGTGCAGCGTTTTTCAGAGGAAACCGGAAGAGATCTGTTGAGTGTGCCATGCCAGTGGGGAGAATTGAATGTCCCTCATCTCCCTCTTTCCCTAGGGACAGTAGTCATGAGTGCCGAGTGTGCGGGGTCACAGAAGTGGGTCTTTCTGCATATGCAAAGCACATTTCTAGCCAGTTGCACAAAGATAATGTTGATGCCCAGGAAAGAGAAGACGATGGAAAGGGAGAAGAAGAGGAAGAAGATTATTTTGACAAGGAACTCGTTCAATTAATAAAACAAAGGAAAGAACAAAGTCGGTAAGTAATGATTTTGGTTTTTAAAAAGGCTGTCTAAAATAAAATATAATAGAGAATACATTTTCCATTTCTATACTTTTCAGCCTGTAGCTTTCAGACTTACCTTCATGGCAAAGGTTAGCTTGAGGTTGCTTTCTTACGCATAAAAGGTGATTGGAATCCTTCTTTGAGCTACTATACTATCTGTATTAAAAAAAAAAACTCGGGAAAAAAAACTACTCAGTATTGTTTCTATAAAAATTAGCTGTAGGTGCTACATATCTGAAATTTTTCCTATGTTGATAACCGTGTTTAGAACTGTTTTTATTGGTTCCAATTTCTTTTGGACACCAGTGAATTGTTTTATTTGGTATCCAGAATTTCTAGTGGAAAGGTATTAGTGTAAAAGCTTCTTCTTTTAAGTATTTCTTATTATATCCATTAGGTAAAAATACTTTGCCTGATATGAATTAACATGGTGCTTCTACCAAATTTGATTCGTCCTTTATTATTTAGTGCTTCAGTAAATATTTATTGAATAAATTTGTATTGTAAGTTTGACATTGTCAAGATCAATATAAGTTTTCCAGCTTATACTCTATAATTTGACACCTACATCTATAATTCAGGTATTAGGCTTTTGTATTTTTGCATTATTGAGTTGTGGTCTAAAGAGTTTAATTCATGAAGCAGAAATTTTCAGATTTCTCTTTCTTTTCGGGTAAGAGAACCGGTTAAGAGGTTGGGTAATTTTTTCAAGTCTTGGAGTATAAGGAGAAACATTACAATTCCAAAATAAAATTTTAAAGATTCTTCTTGAATACTAGTTATACTTGGTATGCATTTCATTTTTAATTAGAGGTTTAGCGTAAAAAGGAAGTAGTTTTCGCTGTACATGCTACAAGTGTTCTGAACAAGTCCTTGAAGGAGACTTTCTTGGTCTTAAAACATCAGTAGCAGCATGGTTCTTAAACCCGTTTAGTTGCTTAGTCCTTTAAATGACATTGTTACTACTATCATTATAGCTGTAGTTTACTCTTGTTTTAAGGGTGTTGAAGTCTCTAGGAGATTAACGTTTATCTTTTTCTTACACACTTGTGCCATTATTAGCTTATCTGTATAAATGATTAAATATTGAGTCAGAAGGTAAAAGAGCTTCTCAGTAAATTAGACATTCATATCATAGTTAATATTCTTCGAATATTCTGATATGCTACTTTGGTGATTTATATATAGTCTTATTTCTCTAGGAAGTTTTTTTCTTCTTTCCTTCATGAGGTTTTTAATTTACATGGCTTTTTCTGGGCTATGGATTTGGCTGCATACTGTTGTCCCCTCGATCTAGCTAATTCAGGGTGATCTAGGAATTCTACTTTGTGACAGATTTATTGCCCGATTCTCCCATTTCTGGATCCCATTAGTGTAGCCGAGTCAGATCCAAGAATCTCCTTGGATGTCAAAAGTTGTATACTGCCTAGAAACAAAAGATAAAAACAGTTTGGTCACTGGTGTTACAAAAATCCTGCACATGTTTGCAGTAACACTTGTCACTTGGGGACTTAGGATCTCCGGTTTAGAAGTGGTTGTAATTCATAATGTAAGTAGATGTTTGAACTTTCAGGTAAATTAACTTTCAGTTCCATCTTGTTGAAAAAGGAAGAAATTCCAAATTTCCAAAATCTTAGACACATTTGAAACTTTTTTAGAGTTTTTAGAAACTGAGTTTAAGTCAGATTTAGAGGAGGGAGCCCAACAGCAAAAACTTCGTTGGGGGATTTTCAGTCTCTCAAAGCCCCAGCGGTGAAGAGTGTAGATGCTAGAGTCAGACTGCCGAGGTTCACGTCTCTGCCGTACCACTTCTGGCTGTCTTACTCTAGGCAAGCGACTCAGCCTCTCCAGTCCTCAGTTTCCTCATCCAAAAGGTAGGAATAAGAAGAAGAATTGCTTCAGGGCTGTGAAAACTAAATGAGATAGTCTATATAAAGTGCTTCAAATGCCTGACAGTAGGTACTCAGTACGTTCTGGCTAGTGTGACTCCATGTTTCGAGCACCTGTGGCACGTTAAGCACAATGCCAGGCACACTACAGGCAGTTTGTAGAGGAAAGTGGTTTTGCACCTATTTCTGTGATGTTGACTTAGGTTTACCCACATGTCTGTGGGCTCCATGGCTAACACGAATAGTTGAAACAGCTGTAGCTTTATAAAAGCCTCCAGCTCGCGGAGCTCCTTGTAGCTTTATAAAAGCCTCCAGCTCGCGGAGCTCCTTGTAGCTTTATAAAAGCCTCCAGCTCGCGGAGCTCCTTGTAGCTTTATAAAAGCCTCCAGCTCGCGGAGCTCCTTGTAGCTAGCCCTGATTGCAGGTGCTGCTTATTCGGTGTGTGCTATTTTACTCCTGTGTGTGATCTCACTTTCTCAGCTAGGCTGTAAGCCTTTCAGGAACGGGCACTGTACATAAAAGTTCTCTCTCACCACAGTCATTGGATGTGTGCCTGATAAAAGTGTTTATTAATGAAGGTGCTGATGCAAAGTGAAATCTTAGTGTTTAAAATAGGTTAAGAAACTGGGTTTTTGAGAAAGAACCTACAACTGGAAAAATCCACAGTATTAAGAGCCGCTGAACTTAAGTTGTATTAACTATGATAGCTAGCCAAAGCTACAAAATATAATTGTGCTTTTCAAATAGGTGCATAATGTAAAAACAATAATTGGATGATAGGGACAAAAGTCCCGGAACTTGCTAAGAAAAATAGGAGCAGGAAAAGGTGGATAGTATAAATGTGTTAATTTTTAATATTTCTGAGGTGATAGCAGAATGAAGATATTGTTTAATGTCTAAATCAATTGTGAAATATAAGTTGAGCTATATTAAAGATAGGAAAGCAGCCACTATTAGAAATAAAAATAGACTCTATTATATATTTTGAGTAACTGAGGAGATAGGTAGTGGGAAGTTTGATGCGCTCTGCCTGTGAAGCATGATAATTTCTTTAAATCTCTAATGGAAAACTGTTCTTCTTCCAGACAAGATGAACCTTCCAATAGCAGCCAAGAAATAAACTCTGATGACAGGCGACCCCAATGGAGACGAGAAGACCGAATCCCTTACCAAGACAGAGAGAGCTACAGTCAGCCAGCGTGGCATCATCGTGGACCTCCTCAGCGAGACTGGAAGTGGGAGAAAGATGGCTTTAATAATAACAGGAAAAACAACTTTGCACATTCTTTGAGGAATAACGGTGGACCAAGAGGATGTTCCGGGTGGCACAAGGGTGTTGCAGGAGGCTCCTCGACTTGGTTTCACAACCATAGCAATTCTGGAGGTGGTTGGCATTCAAAGAGTGGTGCAGTAGATTGGAATCCTAATGGTACAGGAAGGAATTCCAGTTGGCATTCTGAAGGAACAGGTGCCTTTTCCAGTTGGCATATGAACAGCAGTAACGGAAACTGGAAATCCAGTGTACGTAGTACAAATAGTTGGAATTACAGTGGCCCCGGAGACAAATTTCAACCAGGCAGAAACAGAAATTCTAACTGTCAGATGGACGACCTGACTATGCTGTGGAACAAGAAATCTAAGTCAAACAAATACAATCAAGAGAGATATAGTTGGCAGCGGCAAGAAAGTGACAAAGTTGGTACGGCTGCCACGTATAGAGGTCCTTCTGAAGGATTTACAGGTGATAAATTTCCTTCAGAGGGCTTACTTAACTTCAATTTTGAGCAGCTGGAAAGCAAAACTACTAAGCAGACAGATCCCATAGCTTCCAAAATGGGTGGGAAGAATGGCAGTGTAGCGAGGGACAAGCTCCATCGCTGGACTCCTTACCCTTCCCAGAAGACTCTGGATTTACAATCAGGAATGAAGGAAGTCACTGGTAACAAGTCAGAAATGATAGATAAGCCTTTCTTTGACTTCAGCTTGACAACCGCAGGAACACCAGAGCCCCAGATTGATGAAACAGATAATTCCCCAACGCTGAAAACACAGAAAGAAACACATGGTGGATCTCTTACTCACAAAGCCCCTTCTGACTGCACTGCTTCTTACGAGGCAGTGAGAGATTGCCCTGTTACAGAAAAGCATGAACAAGAGCTTCACTTAAGTAAGATGCCATCCTTAAAATCCCCACTCCTTCCAATTCCAGTCACCAAGTCAGTTCCTCAAAAGCCAGATTTAAAGAATCCCTCAAAAAACACCAAAACAAATTCTTTTTTTCCTGGAGAACACTCAAATCCCTTGAACAAACCTGCTATGGAAGACAGTCATGGGTCTCATGTAACCAAATTGCGAAGTTCATGTCCTCATGTTTTAAAAGGGAATAAAAGTACATTTGGCACTCAGAGAGAACCTGATGAGAATTTCAGCGATACATTACAAAAAGCCAAAGAGGTGCTACAGTGTCATGAATCATTGCAAAATCCACTTCTTGGCACTTCTAAAAGGACCAGGAACTTTGCAAAAGCAAGTAGGAACGTAGAAGAGTCTGAAAAAGGATCTTTGAAGATAGAGTTTCAGGTACACACGTTAGAAGATGAAAGCGATGGGGAGCTCTCTGACACGGAAAAGCGAGGATCAAAAATTGGGACCCTGGGCTCTGCCACTACAGAAATGTTATCCTGCAGCACTCACCTCGCTGACGAGAAAGAGGGGGATGACCAAAACCTGAAAACATGTAGAAAACTCTCCACTAATGCATGTAATTCAACAGTTCATCAGAAAGAACCTGAGTTGCAGATGACCTCTGCGGCCAGTCCACCCTCTGGCTTACTGCTAGACTTGAAAACTTCTCTAGAAGATGCACAGGTGGATGACCCTGTTAAATCTCATGTATCTTATGAAACAGAAGGTTTTGAGAGCGCTAGCTTGGATGCAGAGCTTCAGAAAAACGATCTAGGTCAGTCCTCAGGCCCTCTTCTGCCTGAACTCAGTAAGCTTGGCTTTCCTGCCTCTCTCCAGAGAGATCTAACCCGGCACATTAGTTTGAAGAGCAAAACTGGAGCACACCTTCCCGAGCCAAATCTCAATAGTGCTCGCCGCATTCGCAATATTAGTGGTCATCGAAAGGGTGAGACAGAGAAGGAATCTGGGCTCAAGCCAACCCTTCGACAGATTCTAAATGCATCTCGGAGAAATGTCAACTGGGAACAAGTCATCCAGCAAGTAACCAAGAAAAAGCAAGAGCTAGGCAAAGGCTTGCCCAGGTGTGTACCTCTTTTTAGTATCCCATTTCTCTGTCTTTTAAACTTACCCTTTGACCCTGGTCAAGAGAATTCTGGTTAATTAAATGTTTGTAAGAAATATATGTTGTAGATGTCTGGTTTAAATAGCAAAGAGTGACTGCTACCCTATAACAAATGCAGTAGAGTGTTTCCTGACAGGGAATTCAGGTTGCAAAGAAGCACGTCAGCCTCTAAGAAATGAGACGGGGGGGGCGCCTGGGTGGCTCAGATGGTTAAGCGTCTGCCTTCGGCTCAGGTCATGATCCTAGGGTCCTGGGATCGAGTCCCACATCGGGCTCCCTGCTCCTTGGGAGCCTGCTTCTCTCTCTCTCTCTCTCTCTCATGAATAAATAAATAAATAAAATCTTTAAAAAAAAAAAAGAAAAGAAATGAGACGGGGACGTAGAAAAAGACGATCAGAAATCCATCACTTTAGTTATAGGGGCCAGAAAGTGACAGCATGAAAAAGTGTATCTATAGATCTGTATCTATCTCTAGATCTTAATGAGCAGTACAGTTTTTAAGTGTCACTGCTCTTATTACCTTTTACTCAGAATCTATAAATAGTTACCCTTCTGTATATACTCTGGGCATTGTATTCATGATCACAAAATACTTTCTCTTAAGTCCTTGTGTGGCATTTTGGCTATTCATCTTAGGTTGAGGTGCTAAACTCTGAATGGGAAAGCAGCATTCAACACAGGTTTGCTATGTGAAAATCAACCTGCTGTATTATAATTGTATGGCCCTTCAGGCTTAAATTTTTATCCTTGTTGAAATAGCATATTTATTGTGCACCCTTTTCCATCCCTTGAATATTGAGATTACAAAGTTCTTGTTCTTAGCCTCATGCCTGGCACTTGTGAATGCTCAGTAAATATTTTTGTTTGGTTGGTTTGGATTTGTGTGCTGTTTAAAAATTATTTGTTGTTGGTTTGGAAAAGCTCCATACTAATAAAACTCTCAATATTCACTTCCTCAAATGTATTCTCCTAACTGTGCACAAATCTCTAATTTAGTACTTGTTACATGATAGTACTTACAGATGGTTATTTACTTTGTGTCTGCAATACTTACTAGACTGTGAGCTTCTTGAGGGCAGAAACCATCGTACTTATATTTGTAATCTCATTAAGTGGTGCCCCCTCTTCCCTACCCACGTCTGATTTATGGTTTTTTTCTTTGTTTTTTCTTAAGGTTTGGCATAGAAATGGTGCCTTTGGTTCAAAATGAACAAGAGGTCTTGGATTTGGATGGGGAGCCTGATCTGTCCAATCTAGAAGGATTCCAGTGGGAGGGTATTTCCATTTCTTCATCTCCTGGGTTGGCAAGGAAGCGAAGCCTTTCTGAGAGCAGTGTGATCATGGACAGGGCTCCTTCTGTGTATAGCTTCTTCAGTGAGGAAGGTACAGGCAAAGAAAATGAGCCCCAGCAGATTTTTTCACCTAGTAACTCATTGAGGGCTGCACAGAGTCAGACAACGACCCTGGGCCTTAAGCAGGAAGTGACACCTCTGGCTGCCTCCCTAAGAACAGGTGAAAGGGCTGAAAATGTTGCTAGTCAAAGGCGACACAGTGCACAGTTGTCCACTGACCGAACGATACCTTTGATGCACTTGGCCAAAGACCTGAACAACCAGGAGGGTTCTACGCCATCTTCAGAGAACCAGAATACCCAGGAAAGTAATGGCGAAGGAAACTCTTTATCATCAAATACATCCCCAGCCCTCGGAATCTCCAGTCTGGCAGACGCAGCCACAGACAGTAGCTGCACCTCTGGTGCCGAACAAAACGACAGCCAGAGTGTGCGGAAGAAACGCAGAGCCACTGGGGTGAGTACAATTGCCCACGCTTGTTGTAGGGCATTTCACGTGGTGACTTGGCTGTTGGAAGAAGGATGTAACTGTTTAATTGCTTCTGGGTAGCTGGGGTTCTGCTGCTTCCTACTCTGAAATAGGTTTGTGAGGCTCTTACTGTCATATTCTTATCCTCTTGGTTTCTTTCGCTGAGTAATTCTCCTAAGTTAGATGTAATTGAATATGAATGTACAGTACTAGGAAAATATGAAGTCATCTCTAAAACTAGTCTCCAAGCCAGTGATTCTTTGTATCACCTTACCAAGGAGTAAGACACATCTTTAGCTGTAACTCTATCTCTTTTCACCATGCATTCTGTACTGCTACTGAAGAAAGGCACTCTAGTGTTGCATTGGTAGGGCGTGAATGCTTGTTAGACCCAGGACCGCTGGGCTCAACGCTAAGGTAGTTTTAATACTACTGGAGTGCATCTATGCGAACATAGTCTTAGAAATATTTTTAGTCTCTGTTACTCAGTGTTTTGTACCTCAGTTACCCAGCTTGGCCCTTTCAGAATCCGTTCCTGCACTGACACCACTTCTCTTCTGGTATCTCTGTTGCTAATACTGCCTAGCCCTCTCAGGAACCCTTTCTGAAAAGAAAGAGTTGCTGGTAGTCATATAGTCTGGAATGTGACACTGTGAGAAAATGGGCTGTGTCCTTTATTTATTTATTTTTATTTTTAAATTTAATTTTTACTTTTTTCACCTTCCATTTTTTTATATTTGCTTTTCCCCCCCATTTTTTGATTTAAAATCAATTAATTAATATAATGTATTATTGGTTTCAGAGGTAGAGGTCAGTGATTCATCAGTCTTATATAATACCCAGTGCTCATTACATCACGTGCCCTCCTTAATGGGGCTGTGTTCATTAATACTGAGGCAATAAAGCAGAGTAGTTAAGGACTTGGCTTATAGACCTGGGTTCAAATTCCAGCTTTGCTCCTTTGAGTTGGACACTGTAGTGGATATTGTTGGCTGAAAGTTTGTCCTGTAACAAAGCTCATATCTAGGGGCTTGTCTCAAAGACTGTTCAGCTTTTTGTTGTAAAGGTTTTGTTGTGAAGATTTCCTAGTAAAGTAGAAACTATGCCACGGTGAAATCAGGTATATGCATTACTGGCTTTGTCCATACTTCTAACTATGCCTTGCTTTACCAACGTGAAATGCTTTGCCTTAGCCCCAGTGCTTCACCGCCTCTAGGATGCTAGGAAGGTACTTGACCTCAAATTCTGTTCTGGGGTTTTTTTGTTTGTTTTTTAAAGATTTTAATTTATTTAAGGGAGGGAGAGAGAGAGCGTGCACGAGCATGCACACGAGCATGCGCATGAGCAGGAGGGGCAGAGGGAGAAGGAGAGAGAATCTCAAGCAGACTCCATGCTGAGCTCGGAGCCCGATGCGGGGCTCAATCTCACGACACTTGAGATCATGACCTGAGCTGAAACCTAGAGATGGATGCCTAACTGACTGTGCCACCCAGGCGCCCCTGTTTTATTTTTTTAATCATATACATTCAATTGATGTTTGAGTTCATACCTTGTGCATGAGATTCCTAGTATCCTGTTAGAGATGGCAGCAATAGTGAAGAATAATGTACAGTGGTCTTAGAATTGATTCGGTTTTTTCCTTCCTGGGTAATGGCCTTTACACATTCAATATTACTCAGTTTTCTTTCTCTTCTCAGGATGGATCTTCTCCCGAACTCCCAAGTCTTGAGAGAAAAAACAAAAGAAGGAAAATTAAAGGAAAGAAAGGTATAGTGCAAAATATTCTGACAGAAAGAAATTGTTCTTATAGCAATTCAGCCTTTTTTACAACTGGACACAGAGTATTGCTTGTGGTTATCAAACACTGATCCCCCATTTATTCTTATTTTTTGACATTTTTGTTGTCTTGCTTAAGGGCATAGAAAAGTTTGATTTTTCTACCATATCCAGTGCAGCTATAGAAGAAATGTTTGATGCCACATAGACCCATAAGCTAAAGTTAATATGCATCTTGGACAAATTGAGTTCAGTATAAAGTCAGAAAGTCTCATTGGTCCTTTTCAGTGATGAAAAGGAATAGGCCATTTAGTAAAGATTTTGTCTCTGTTGGTTTTTTATAGCCATTTCTCTCAATTGCCATTTCTGAGGTATCTTTGTTGCTTCTCTTACTTGAATTGAGGGAAGTTGTTAGAGTCGCTCCCTCATGATACACTTCTGTGATTCTTGCTTTCCACTGACTCTGAACCCTTTCTGGTGTAAGGGCGAGTGTGGGAAGTGATTGGATGAACCTTGGGGTGGTTGGATGTGATGGATAAGGTAAGTGTCGAGGATGACCCCAGTTTCTGGCTGAGGCATCTTTGGGGTGTTGGTATCATTTGTAGAGCTAGAAAACTCCATGAGAGGAACAAGTTGAGGGTAGAGGAAGATGAGGAGTTCCTTTTTGGATCCTTTGAGTTAAAGGATCTTAGAGATACCTCAGTAAAGATATCAAGGTAGTAGTTGGGTATGTGGATCTGGAGTTTAGGATAGAGATCTTGACTTACCGAATGGGAAAGAGACAAACATACATACACGTGGTAGGACATTTTATTTAAAGTAATTTAAATGTACTATTTTGAAGCTATATTTTCTTCAGGAAGTTTTTGTCTGACGAAGCGAACTATTTTATATTAACTAAGAGACTAGAAAAATACAGATTAGGAAGAGAGTGCAAGCCATTCACATCTGAGGCCTAATCTAAGCAAAAACCATAGGTGAAGAGGGTGGTAGATAAAGGAAGAATGGGAAATGAAATGTACAGCAGTTGCTTTGCCTGGGACAAAGATTTCACTTGGAAGGGGAGTGGTGGAAGATGGTGACGAGGTAAGATGGGACCATGTGGCGACACACTTGTACCTATGAGCTACCTCCATCTTACCAGTTCTCACTTCTCGTTTAGCTCTGACGTCAGTCTTAACACATCAGTGATTTGCGAGATTTGATGAGTCTCCAGTTGCCCTGTTGGAGAGAAAATAAAGGCTTCTAGAGAACTGATGTAGTTCCACCTTCTGAGGAGCTGTATTATCAAGAATTGTCTCCCGTATTAAACTGAGCCTTATGGTTTCTCTTGGCAGAACGTTCTCAGGTTGACCAGCTGCTGAATATTTCTTTAAGGGAGGAAGAACTGAGCAAATCATTGCAGTGCATGGATAACAACCTTCTGCAAGCCCGTGCAGCCCTGCAGACAGCATATGTTGAAGTTCAGAGGCTTCTTATGCTGAAGCAGCAGGTAACAGCGGACAGAACGTTTAATGAGAACGTGTCATCTCTAAAGTTGGACTTCAAAATGCTTAACCAATTACTTTATTTTTAGATAACTATGGAGATGAGTGCACTGAGGACCCACAGAATACAGATTCTACAGGGATTACAAGGTATTCAGAGAGCATCTGATGGATTGGATCCTCTGTAGCTTGTTTATTTCTTTGTTACCTATACAGGGGAATTGAAGTAATCATGAAGAGGTCATATGTTTTCCCTCCTGTCTCCTTGCTTTCATCCTTCTGTAGAAGAGCCTGTGAGACTGTAGGCCCCGAAAATGCTTAGCAACAGGGGCAGTATGTTACAGAAAGAGCCTTGGGTTCGGAATCAAAAGACCTGGGTTCAAATCTTGGCTCTTCCATTAGTAACTCTATGACTTTGGATAAGTCACTTAAAATTTAAAAATGGAATACTAATCCCTGTTCTGCCTGTGTCCTTGTTGGTCATATAGATTTTATGACAACATATTTCGAAGAATTATCAGGGACTTCGGAATTCTCTTGTAATCTTTAAAAATACAAATTGGCTCTGAAATGAGTGACTTTTCAGAGAAGATTTTTGCATTTGTACATACGTATGTTTCCCATTCTAGAAACATATGAACCTTCTGAGCGCCCAGACCAGGTTCCTTATAGCCTTCCACGAGAGCGAAGGAACAGTAGATCTCAGACATCTGCTGATGCCACCCTGCTGCCTACTCCCTTTTTCCCAGTTGTTCTGGAGCCTCCATCTTCCCACATGTCTCCATCATCCACTGGAGTCCCTCTCCAAGTAACCACGTCTCCTACTTTCCAAGCTCACGGCAGTGTTCCTGCTCCAGACTCTTCAATTCAGATTAAACAAGAACCCATGTCTCCTGAACACGACGAGAGTGTGACTGCTGTGTCACAAGGCTCTGCTGGGAATGTGTCCAAGGAATTACTGCAAGCTAATAGTATGTAAACCTTTCTGTGGGTTAGGGGCAGACTGGCAGTGGGTTTAGGGCAGTTTTAGGTCAGTGATGAAGTCATATTTGCCCCATTAAAACTAAAATTGATAGAATTAATTTTTCTTTAAGTTTCCTTCATTTAGGGAGGATTGTTTATTTTTGAGAGAGAGAGTATGTGCACTTGTGGTGGGGGAGGTGCAGAGGGAGAGAGAATCTTAAACAAGCTCCACGCCCAGTGCAGAGCCTGACACGGGGCTTGATCTCATAACTGTGAGATAAGTACTTGAGCCGAAATCAAGAGTTCTGAGCTACCCAGGCGCCCCTACGAGGATTATTTAAATATCAGTAACTTTTCCTCAATTTTCCCTAATCTAGGATTACTAAATTGACTTTGCATTAGCACCGAAAAGGTTCCATAATGAGGATTGGTGCAGAATGGTTTTTTTTTTAAAGATTTTTTACTTACTTATTTGGGAGAGAGAGAGAACATGAGAGGGGTAGGGTCAGAGGGAGAAGCAGACTCCCTGCTGAGCAGGGAGCCCGATGCGGGACTTGATCCCGGGACTCCAGGATCATGACCTGAGCCGAAGGCAGTCGCATAACCAACTGAGCCACTCAGGCGCCCCCAGAATTGTTTTTTTTTTTTTTTTTTTTATATATGACAGAGAGAGAGACAGCTAGAGAGGGAACACAAGCAGGGGGAGTGGAGGAGGGAGAAGCAGGCTTCCTGCAGAGCAGGGAGCCCGATGCGGGGCTCGATCCCAGGACCCTGGGATCATGACCTAAGCCGAAGGCAGGCATTCAACCATCTGAGCCACCCAGGCGCCCCCAGAATTGTTTTTTTTGTGAGATAAGTGGAGTTGAAGTTACTCAGTCAACTTCCTAGATAAACTATATCCTCTGAATTTCTCAGCACTTAACTTTATCATTTAAAGGCAAGACAGGGGTGCCTGGGTGGCTCAGTTGGTTAAGCGACTGCCTTCAGCTCAGGTCATGATTCTGGAGTCCCGGGATCGAGTCCCACGTCGGGCTCCCTGCTCAGCAGGGAGTCTGCTTCTCCCTCTGACCTTCCCCTCTCATGTGCTCTCTCTCTCTCTCTCTCTCTCATTCTCGCTCTCTCAAATAAATAAATAAATAAAATCTTTTAAAAATAAATAAATAAATAAAGGCAAGACAGGTTTAATATAAGCCTAAGAGGCAGGTGCCCATGATGAAAGGCAGAGGACACTGGGGCTGGAATCATCAGTAGGAACTTGAGTGGTTTTGAGAAATAGCCAGTTTTTACTCTCTTCATAAAGTAACACTCACCTGGTTACCATTTGAGAATAACTTCTAAGCTGTTTTAAACCTTACCCAAAGTTTGTGTAACTGTAATGGTATAAACTGGCATTGTGTGACCTAAACAAAAAAAGTCTGAAGAGGGGCGCCTCGGTGGCTCAGTCGTTGGGCGTCTGCCTTTGGCTTGGGTCATGATCCCAGAGTCCTGGGATCGAGCCCCGCATCGGGCTCCCTGCTCGGCGGGAAGCCTGCTTCTCCCTCTCCCACTCCCCCTGCTTCTGTTCCCTCTCTCACTGTCTCTCTCTGTCAAATAAATAAATAAAATCTTTAAAAAAAAAAAAAGTCTGAAGAATTACCCTAGGTTTTGCTACCTGTTGCAACACTAATCTAGATATTTATCTCAAATGTATATTATCTTCCATCTTGAATTTTGTTGCTTCTCTGTGAATAGTATTCAATACTTTTTTAAAGACTGGTAAAGAAGTATTATAGTGACTTTTTAAGCTAATATTAGATTTCTTTCTCTGCAAAATAATTCGTGTTCACTGTAAAAAGATGGAAGACTGGGTGCCTGGGTGGCTCAGTCGGTAAGCATCTGCCTTTAGCTCAGGTCGTGATCCCAGGGTCCTGGGATCAAGTCCCGCATTGGGCTTCCTGCTCCGCGGGAAGCCTGCTTCTCCCTCTGCCTCTCTCTCTGTCTCTCATGAATAAATAAATAAAATCTTTAAAAATGTAGATGTTATTTTGTTATATATTATTTCAGTCTTAAATTATAAATGTGTGTTTACCCATAGACTTTATACAAAGAGAAAATCATAGTCTGTTATATAACCTGACTTTTTTCCACTTGATACATCATGATCATTTTCCTGTGTCATAAAAATAATTCATCTGAAATATTTTAATTTTACTAGTTGAATAATACTTGAGAAGTTGCATTATATGGGTATGTTAATTTATAATCTCCTTTGAATATTTGCTTTTTATCCTTTTTTTAGTATTCTGTATAACAGTACATTGTGTATGTCTTTGAGTATGTCTATGATTATTTTATCAGTTTAAATTCCTCCACATGAAATAACTAAGTCAAAGAAAATAGACATTTTTAAGTCAGCTGACTTTTTAACTACTGTTATGTAGCCAAACTGGATGATGTACCCATAATGGCATAGTGAAAGCATCTAAGAAATAAAGGCAAAAGCACTTGAGCTGAGTAGATATTTATTTTTTTTACTTTTTTTTTTTTTAAAGATTTTATTTATTTATTCATGAGAGAGAGAGAGAGAGAGAAGCAGAGGGAGAAGCAGGCTCCCAAGGAGCAGGGAGCCCGATGTGGGACTCGATCCCAGGACCCTGGGATCATGACCTGAGCCGAAGGCAGACGCTTAACCATCTGAGCCACCCAGGTGCCCCGAGCTGAGTAGATATTTAAATGTCTACCAAGAATAAAACATTACGTTAAATATATGGACATGTCAAACAGGAAAGAAAGAAAAAAGATGGGTAGAAACAGTCTGTGCCCATAAAGAGCTTTTGTACAGCATAAGACATGCATGTTATTTGTGAGATCAGTGCAGGGCAAAGTGTAGTAAGTGCTGTCACAGAAATTTCTGTAGGTTATGGGAAGCTGAGGGGTGAGATAACCACTTTAATAGTTGTAGCTTTGTTCACATATCACTGAAAGGTCATTACTTGGTAGAGATTCGATCATTGATAAATAATGGCAGTTTGTGATGATAAACAGCAGACACAAAAGAAGATGCAATAATTTTTTTTCTTCCCAATTCAGGAGAGAACAGTGACAGTTGTCCAGTTTATCCAGTCATCACTGCAACGTTGTCCTTATCAGAGGTCACAGAAAGTTTCCATGAGCCTAGCCAAGAACTGAAGTTTTCCATGGAGCAAGGAAATACCAGCAACAGAGGAAATGCCCCCTCTTCCCAACCAGCTGATCTTCATGAAGAACTAGTCAAAGGCAACAGCGGGTCTGAGGCCTGTACCAGTTCCTTTCCAAGATTGTCGTTTGTTCCCGAAACCCCCTTAGAGAGGGACCCCCACTCTCCAGCGGACCAGCCTGAGCAGCAGGCAGAGTCTACCCTGACATCAGCTGAAACACGGGGAAACAAGAAAAAGAAGAAACTTAGGAAGAAGAAAACGCTTCGGGCTGCTCATGTTCCCGAGAACAGTGACACTGAACAGGATGTATTTACTGCTAAACCTGTAAGGAAAGTAAAGACTGGAAAGTCAACTAAAGGGGGGAAGGTAACAACCTCCACCTGGGAAGATAGCAGAACTGGCCCGGAACAAGAGAGTGTCAGAGATGAGCCAGATAGTGACTCGTCTCTGGAAGTCCTAGAGATCCCTAACCCTCAGTTGGAAGTGGTGGCCATTGATTCTTCTGAATCTGGAGAAGAGAAACCAGACAGTCCATCTAAAAAGGATATTTGGAACTCCACAGAGCAAAACTCATTAGAAACTTCTCGTTCTGGTTGTGATGAAGTTAGCTCTACCAGTGAGATTGGCACTCGTTATAAAGATGGTATCCCTGTAAGGTGAGGATGTTGTGCTGGTCCGATCAGAACAGCTTTCACCATTATTCTTTTCGTAAAAAATAGAACTTGTGGTTATGAATCAGTTTTTAAATGAATCAGATGTATAGAAAATCAGTAGAGATTATGGGTATGGAGGAATCAAACCTTGGCAATGGAGATTTTTCTGCTTTCTCATTTGTGTTGTAAATATTTACTGTACTTCTATTTCCTTTCATATAGAAATTTCAGATGGAAAAACTGATCTATCACTGCTGTGTTGCCCATTGTTTAGAACAATCCTTTGAGTCAGGAAAAATAAGTTTTATGGCCTGTCCTATTCACAGGTGCTAAAAAGACTTTTGTTATTATTTTGTAGTGTGGCAGAAACTCAGACTGTGATCTCCTCCATAAAAGGCTCAAAGAACTCTTCAGGTATTGGTTATTCAGCTTCATTTAAATTAACCACAGAAAAAAAGGCTTATAAATAGTAGAGCCAGGGTTTAAGTAAGCCTATAGAATGGGGTGAGGTGGGGTGATTGTCACCAGAAGGATTGCTTTGACCAGCAATTATGGTATCTGTAAATCCTAAATCCTGCCTTTTTAGTTTCTTATTCTCATCTGTCTTAGCTGTTCAACTAATGAGTATTAAGGTTTCATTGCCTCCCGGGGTTTTTGCTTTGAGAAGGAACTGCTTAAAGAATAATGCCTTATTCAACAGAAGAACTGGCAGCAGAAGAGAGGATGTGGAGAGCGATTTGGTACTTTCCAGGTTCACTCAAAAAATAAGTATCTTTTTTCCTACATGGAAGCCTCCTCTGCCTTCTCTTGTTATAAAGTCTTCATAATGAAGATCATTAATGAAAGATGTGTTTTGCTAGGGGAACAAGGTTTTAAGGAGAATCCAGGGACCACTATATTATGTAATGGTTTTAAATTTTGAGTATCTTTTCAGACAAAAGCCGACAGGTCTCTGAAACATATTCTTGTTTTCCAGAAATATCTTCCGAGCCAGGAGATGATGATGAGCCCACAGAAGGGAGCTTTGAGGGGCACCAAGCCGCAGTGAATGCAATTCAGATATTTGGGAACTTACTGTACACCTGTTCAGCAGATAAAACTGTCCGAGCTTATAATCTGGTGGTGAGTTGATAACTCAATTGGAATGTTTTTGCAGGGTTTAGGAACTCCATTTTACACTCTCTTAAACAATAGGGATCTATTTGCTGTCCAGAGATGAGGTGAGTTTTAGACTAACCGTAGATGAGGTTGATGCAGTGGCTTAGAGGGTCACTGGGGACTTAGCTTCTTTCTGTCTCTCCATTCTGCTTTCTCTGGTGTCACCTCTTCCTAAAGCTAGTTCTGCTCACAGATTTTGGAAGCCCTTGGGGTTTCTTTTTCCTCCCATCGCCATAAAAATGGGTCCTGTGCTTGACTGTGAACAACCACTTAGCAAAGGGAGATGAGATGACAGCAGTGGGCTTGGCCAGTCAGGTTCTAGTCCTGGCGTTGTTGATGAGGTCAGTCCCATAGCTGCTACACAGTAGGGTAGAATGAATGTCGGGGAAGTACTGGAGGAGGCATTTTTCCTCACAGTTCATTAATTGTCCCAAGTTACCAAGGAGAGCAACAGTGTTCTAGTTCCTCACACTTAGTGTAATCTGATGCTCGTTAGTCTCAATTTTCATAGAACGAACTTTTCATAGAACGAGTTTTGATTTTGGTGTATGTCAAACTGATTTTGCTAATCAACAGTGATAGCCAAGAAACTTTAGGAACACTCTGTTGTCTGAGCAAACACCATGAAAGTATTTGAAATTACTGAAGTCTTGAAAGTCAAAAGGTTAGATGATGGACCCTGAAAATGTGTTCGCTCTAGGCAACAGGTGTCTAGGAAGGAAGCAGTGGTACCAGGAAGTAGGAGTGTAACATTTGGGGAATTGGCTCTAACTCTGAATTGCAAGATAAATGTATATATGTATGCACATTCTAAGTGGATCTCCATATGTGCACGAAGATAACATGTAGGACGCCCCCTTGTGAAACCGCCCCTGGACCACTACGGCCCGCCATGGCATGTGACACATCTCTGAATATCGTGGAACATCCATACTTACTGATGAGATGCAGGAACTTATCTGGGAAATTAGCTACAGTTTGGATTTGTCAGATCTTTGTTCTTATGTTGGAGATCCTTGCCCTAGGCATTAATTAAAATTCTGATCTATCTTACAGCAGATTGCCCTAAGTATTTTTGGTATGGCTCAGCTAACATAGAGTTGGAGGTACTTAGTTCATGTGACTGTTGACTGGGCATTTAGTGAGCAGATACTGAGCACCTTTTGTATACCAGGCACTAGCTGAGGCACTGAGGATACAGCAGCAAACTGTATGTTTCAGGATTTTTGTTGTTGTTGAGGAACTGTGTTACCTAATCCTCGTGTATCCACAAGTAATGATCTGATATGTGCTTAACTTCAGAGTCGCCAGTGCATTGGTGTGTTCGAGGGGCACACCTCCAAAGTGAACTGCCTCCTGGTTACACAAACCTCTGGGAAGAATGCTGCCCTTTACACTGGTTCCAGTGACCATACCATTCGCTGCTATAATGTCAAGGTAAGTGAGTCCAGAGAAATCAGAAGTGATCATATGAAGCTGCTTTGGCTGTATTTACTGTGTAGAGTGGAGACACTGAGACACATGCTTCATTCTGCCCACTTGATTATGCTTTGAGCCTATTTTAGTAGCATACCTCAAAGATACTGCAGGTTGGGTTCCAGGCCATTGCAGTAAGGTGTGAACATCACAATAAAACTAGTCAAATGAAGTTTTTTGTTTCCTAGTGAACATAAAAGTTATGTTGATGCTATACACTGTTCGGTTAGGTGTGCAGTGGCATTGTATCTAAAAAAAACTATGTACCTTAATTAAGAAACACTTTTTTCTCTTCTCCACAGAGAGGGAAAAAAGGAAGGAAAAAAAAGAGAATGAATACTTTATTGCTAAAAAATGCTAACCCTCATCTGAGCTTTCAGCGAAGTGGTCATCTTGTTGCTGCCGGGGGGTCTTGCCTCGGTGTTGATGGGCCTCTGAGGGGTGGGGGATGGTGGTTGCTGAAGGTTGGGGTGTCTACGGCAATTTCTTAAAATAAGACCACAGTGAAGTGTGCCTCCGTGATCGACTCTTCCTTTCAGG
>NC_138377.1:75073654-75121737 GCF_054177405.1 Leptonychotes weddellii | reverse complement strand
CTCATCCAGTACAGTTTTATCCTGAGATGGCAGCAAGTCCGTCACGTCTTGGGGCCCCACTTCTCATTCTAGTTCTCTTGCTGCTATTCCCACCACATCTGCAGTGACTTCCTCCACTGAAGCCTTGGCCCCCTCAAAGCCATCGTTGAGGGCTGGAATCAGCTTCTTCCAAACCCCCTTTTACATTGATATTTTGACTTCTTCCCTTAATGGCATCTTTAGAATGGCGAATCCTTTCCAGAAAGTTTGCAGTTTACTTTGCTGAGATCCATCAGAGGAATCACTGTCACAGCAGCTATGGTCTTGTGAAATGTATTTCTTAAAAAATAGGACTTGGGGGGCGCCTGGGTGGCTCAGTCGTTAAGCGTCTGCCTTCGGCTCGGGTCATGATCCCGGGTCCTGGGATCGAGCCCCGCATCGGGCTCCCTGCTCAGCGGAAAGCCTGCTTCTCCCTCTCCCACTCCCCCTGCTCGTGTTCCCTCTCTCGCTGTCTCTCTCTCTCTGTCAAATAAATAAATAAAATCTTTAAAAAAAAAAAAAATAGGACTTGGAAGTCGAAATGACTCCTCGATTCATGGGCTGCAGACGGATGTTAGCAAGTATGAAAACAACATTAATCTTGTACATCTCCATTAGATTTCTTGGGTGACTAGGTGCTTGTCAGCGAGCATTCATATTTTAAAAGGAATCTTTTTTTCTTTTTTATTACAGTATATATCTGATTCCCCTATAAAAACTACAAAAAGCTCTCACATGGCTTAACCAGAGGCAACTTGAATTTTAACATTTGGGCATATTTACTGTCTTTCTATTTCACAATTTTATACATGGCATTTATATTTATAATTTTATGGAAGAGAATTGACTAATTTTGGAGACTGGCTCTTTATAAAAGAAGGTTGGGGAAAGAGGTCAAAAGCTTTGACAGCCTACAGCTTTTATCATCCTACCCACAGCTTGTCTCATTCTATCCAGTTTTAACCATCTTGATTTTATCATCTGTTTCCAATCCTGTTTAAAAGCTACACTTGGGCCTTTAGTTGCTTAGTGTCATTCATTAACAAATCTTGAGAGCTCACTATCTTACTGGAAACAGGGCCAGGTTACCTAGGTAACTAGAATTGCTAGTATAACCCAGTTCTGGAAATTCATGGAAATCATTTCTTGAAGGTGAGATCAAATAGTACTTATTTAACCTGGATATTACTAAAGAAATTTTTTAAAATGCATATTCCAGAGCCTACCGAATTAGAATCTCAGGGGTTGAGGATGAAGCTTGGGGTTATATATAAATTGTTTTTGTTTTTGTTTTTAAGATTTTTTACTTATTTGACCGAGAGAGACACAACGAGAGAGGGAACACAAGCAGGGGGAGTGGGAGAGGGAGAAGCAGGCTTCCCGCCAAGTAGGGAGCTGGATGTCGGCCTCAATCCCAGGACCCTGGGACCATGACCTGAGCCGAAGGCAGACACTTAACAGCGGAGCCACCCAGGCACCCCAAAGGGTTCTGTATATTTTAAAAGCTTCTCAGCTAATTATGGATCAGCCAACCGAGCGCTGGTTTGAAGGAGGCATTTGGGAACTATTGAAATAGAGAATCAATTACAGGAAAGCACATACATGATTAATGCAAGTATCAAATATACAACTGTAACCTTTATTTTCCTTTTTAGATGTCAAATGCAGCTTTACCTTTGGCTACTTAATTTAAAATTTTAAGGCCCAATTCTTAGTGCCCTTCAAATAATTTCTGCATTCCAAAGTAGGAACACGAGGGACATTATTAGAGTTAATGTTTGTTTAGAGCTTGAGGGTCTTTGGCCAAATCTATGATAGTCTTCTACAGGATAGAGGATGCTACATTTTCTTCCTCATAGAAATCATTTCACACTCTGCTTTAAGAAGGATTGATTTCACATTTTATTTGCTGTTAACCTCTGCTGATGAGATGTTGTGTACTTTTGTCAGACGCGAGAGTGTGTGGAGCAGTTACAGCTGGAAGATCGGGTTCTCTGCCTCCATAGTCGATGGCGAATCCTCTATGCAGGACTGGCAAATGGCACTGTGGTCACCTTCAACATAAAGGTTAGTGTGTGGGGGAGAAGGCTACATTCCCATGTCACTTGAAAGTAGCGTGCGTGTGGGAAGAAGTAGAAGGCAGACATTTTCCTGCTTTCTTGTGTGAGAAAACAACAGAATGAGCTGCTACTCAAAAACTGTTATCTTCTGGTATAAGTGAAACAAGAGCCTTCATTCTGTCTGCTCAGGCTCAAGTGTGCCAGGACCAAAAGGTAACTCTACTAAGTTAAACCAAGCCTGATGATTTGGGGCCAAATAATGAGTCATAGGTTGAACTAGTCTATCTCATTTTAAGAATGACACCATGAAAAATGAGCTTAAATTCTTTTGAGTATGACATTGATGTGGTTTAGAACTGATTTAGGGTTTCATGAGGATAGCCTATTCTGTAATGTGAACCCAGTTGTAGGTTTGCCTTTTGCTCATATGGCTTCATTCTTTCCTAATCCAAAGATAAATTCATTTGTTGAGCAAACCTTTACTGAGCATGTGTTACGTGCTAAGCCTCAGGATAAAGCTTAGGAAATGAGGAAGGACCAGTTCTTGATGGCCCTATATGCTTTGTTAATGTAGGTGGACTTCCATCATGTGGGCTTTAAAGTAGGAGAGACATGATCCAATTTGTATTTTAGAAAAAGTCATTCTGATGATAGGAAAGTACTGGTACTAGTAGAGGCAGGAAGATCATTTAGGAGGCTTTGTTGTAGAAGATGAAGTAGAAAGGTCAGACTAAGGATGAAGAGAAGAGAATGGATAAAAGATGTAAGAGGTAGAGTTGATGGGTTTGGTTACTAATGAGTTGTAGCACCATATCCCAAGGTCATCTGGTCATCTTTTTTTTTTTTTTTTTTTGAGTGAGAGAGTGTGAGTGTGCCAGTGCGGGGGCTGGGGGTGGAGAGCAGGAGAGGGAGAGAGAAAATCTTATGCAGGCTCCACAGATGGAGCCCAACATGGGGCTCGATCTCATGACCCTGAGATCATGACCTGAGCCTAAATCAAGAGTTGGATGCCTAACCAGCTGTGCCACCCAGGCACTCCATGGTCATCTTTTAACAGCATGTTAAAATGTTTACTGTGTTGGGGCGCCTGGGTGGCTCAGTCGTTGGGCGTCTGCCTTCGGCTCAGGTCATGATCCCAGGGTCCCGGGATCAAGCCCCGCGTCGGGCTCTCTGCTCCGCGGGAAGCCTGCTTCTTCCTCTCCCACTCCCCCTGTTTGTGTTCCTTCTCTTGCTGTGTGTCTCTCTCTGTCAAATAAATAAAATCTTTAAAAAACAAAACAATGTTTACTGTGTTATGCCCAATTATAGTATCATTCATGTGTTTAGCGAATACGTACCAACTCTCCTTCCACATGTGAGCTGGAACCACTGCTTATAAGGGATACAATAAAATATGTCATGGCTTTTGCCTTTCAGAAGCTTAGAATCAAGTTAGAAGAATCTAGCACATAGATAATCAAGTGCCAGGTTATTTGGTTCACTTGATAGGAATGGATCACAGATGGCTCATTAGTGGAAGTTGTTGCATTCCATATGTGAAGTGTTAACAGCCTACATTAGATTTGGTTAGGGCAATAGGAATGAAGAAGAAAGAATAAGTTTAAAATATTTTAAAGGATAAAATTTGATAATTGCCTAATTCTCTTTCGGAAGAATAACGTTATCAAAGGTGGACAGAAGTTAGGAGCAGGACTTCTGAGGCAAGATGAGGACAAAAAATTCAAATGGAAATGGTCTTTAACTGGTTGACAAGCCGCAGAGAAGATGGACCTTGACACACAGATTTGAGAATCTCTGCAGACATGGGAATTTTGAAGCCTTGTGAGGGCTGGGCCCTTTTTGGATTGCCCATACACCTAGAATGCAGTACTTCTGAGGTCTCAACAGAAAGCCAGGGCTATTTCTCTGTGCTGTCCACCAGTGGACCTTGAGCTCCATCAGGCTGTCTCCCCAGCACCTAAGATGGCTGGAGTCATTGCTTAGCCATGGAGGCTCCCAGCTGCTCGGAGCTTAGTGCTTAGTTTCTGGGAGTTTCACCGCTTGTGTGCACCTGAAGTTCCTATCTATCTATCTATCTATTCATTAAAGTAATCTCTGCACTCAATTTATTTATTTTTTTATTTACTAAAGTAATCTCTACACCCAATGCAGGGCTTGAACTCATGACCCCAAGATCAAGAGTAGCATGCTCCACCTTCTGAGACAGCCAGGCAACCCCCCCTAAAGTTCCTTTTTATTTTATTTATTTATTTTTTTTTTAAAGATTTTATTTATTCATGAGAAACAGAGAGAGAGAGAGAGAGGCAGAGGGAGAAGCAGGCTCCCAAGGAGCAGGGAGCCTGATGCGGGACTCGATCCCAGGACCCTGGGATCATGACCTGAGCCGAAGGCAGACGCTTAACCATCTGAGCCACCCAGGCGCCCCTAAAGTTCCTTTTTAGAAGTTTTGAGGAAGGGGGAAACTTTATGAACAAGATTGGTGTGGGGATGAGGGAAGCAAGTAAGATTTGAGGTAAAGGAGTGTTTGGGAATTCGGGATGTGACCATGCCACTCTGATATAAAAGGCTTCTCTAGTTCACTAAATGATGTCATGAGAGATAACGTAGAACGAGAAATCAGAAGAACTTGAGAATAACAGAAAGGTGGAGAATGAGAGACTCTTACCGAAATTATCTAAATAAGTAATTCTCAGTGGAGAAATTTGGAAACATGTGACTGATTGCATAATTTTTGATGACAAAAAAATCAGGGAAAGAGTTTCTGGGTCTATGGCATGGAAATTAGAATATGAAAAAAAAAGTTGATCATTCATTATCATTAACTTCAGGGAAGTGAGCAAAGGCATAAAAAGAGAATCAAGTGCTAATTATGATCAGATAGTGTAGTTTGAAGTTAGAAATGTGTTTATAATGCACAAGTTTACCGTGCCCCCACTGGAAGGGGGGAGGAGGGAGTCATGAGTTGGAATGGGAATGGCAGAGGTTGGGAAGTTAAAGACAGGGGTGGGGTATGAGAACTTAAGTACAGGTAATAGAATTTAAGAGTTCGTATTCAGGTAGTGATTTGGGTTAGGTGATTTTGACATTTACCACCTAAGTTGCTTTTACTTCATATAATGGTGGCTTATTTTTCAGAACAATAAACGACTTGAAATCTTTGAATGCCACGGCCCTCGGGCTGTCAGCTGTCTTGCCACAGCACAGGAGGGTGCCCGAAAGCTGCTTGTTGTTGGGTCTTATGACTGTACCATTAGTGTTCGTGATGCACGGAATGGACTCCTCCTCAGAACTCTGGAGGGCCACAGCAAAACCATTCTTTGCATGAAGGCAAGTACAATGCAAGAGAAGAGGAGTTGGTTGTCTGGCACAAATAGAAGACTTTGAGTGGCATTTCCCTTCTTGTCTAATGCCTTATTTAGAACACATCATCTTGAAAAGAGCAAGGAGATTACAGTGCTTTTCTTTAGGCTTGGGTCACCAAGAGATGGACTGTATTTTACTTTATCAACAGAGAAACAGGTGTATTTTATCATAGAATGTAGATATACTTTAAAGCCCTTCTCGGCTATTTCGCAATCATTCTGAAGAGACAACAAACCCAGTAATACATTGGCAGTTCCTCACAGTACCTGGTGGTAGGACGGAAGTTTCACTTTAATAAATTTGTCTGAGGAACTTACTATTTTATCCCTAGTTCATGCTCATGTCAAAGTAAGTTAGAAATTAGAATTCAGCGATGTGCTTTACAAGTTACAGAGGAAATTCAGAACCTTATACCAAATCTAACTCAGTGAATTTTTTTCAAGGTGGTGAATGACCTTGTGTTCAGTGGCTCCAGCGATCAGTCAGTCCACGCCCATAACATTCATGTAAGTTGTGTTGATGTAAAGAAATCTTTAATGGAATGATGGTTAAAGCTTGAAGGATTCCTCAGACCTCTTGCAATTTAAATGAAACCCCTTTTCCAGGGAAAAGCTTAATAATAATCCCTACCCGCATAAGCTCTTGGAAGATAGTGAGCACTCTAGAAATTCTGACCTCATCAAAATTTTTAATGGGAGACAGATTCAAAGTTTAAACTCATTTAAACTTGAGATAAATTGAGCATCTGAGGCTCTAAGAAAGTGGATATGTTATGTAGTTTAAAATAGAACAAATAAAAACAGCTGAGAGACTCTGCTCAGGTCATAGAGACAGCTCTGTGAAGCTCAGTGCCTGGGCTGTAAACCTGAGGATAATGCATCTTCAGGAACTTGTCCAGATGCAATAAAATGATAAAAGTGGAAATACTTCACAACCTATAAAATACATACAGATAGAGTTGTGGGCCTTCTCTTTCTATGACGCCAGCTTCTCTCCATCAGGATACATTTCATATATATTGTATTACCTATATTGTAGTAAATGCTTGTGTGAGTACTTCCTCTGTTAAAATTAGTTCAGCTACAAGTAGTTTCAGAACGATGACTTTTGGAATAAATGAATCGTAAATCTCAAAAGTCAGAAGGAATCTTGAAAGTCAGTCTAGTGACTTGTTTCTTTCTGGATGCAGACTGGTGAGCTTGTGCGGATCTATAAAGGTCACAATCATGCAGTGACTGTGGTGAATATCCTAGGAAAAGTGATGGTGACCGCTTGCCTGGATAAATTTGTTCGTGTCTATGAATTACAGGTAGAATTTGGATCCACTGTTTTGCTTGAACAATTTGGGGAGAAGGTCTGTTTGGGTTTGGTGTTAATATATTTTTTTTTTTAATATAGTAAGACGGGTGGGGCCCAGAAATCTGCATTTTTCACAAGCCCTCTAGATAATTATGAAGCAGATGGTCCGTGCACTACACTTTGAGAAACATGGCTCTGAGGTTCCTGGTGAGGCTCACAGAGGTTAATACCGGATGGTTTCCAGACTGCAACTGTAGTCTCTAAAGCCTATCTAGTGCTCCTTGTGTGCAGTTCCAGGTTTGAGACTTTGATACTATACAGAAATTAGTTTTCTCATTTCCAATTACCAACTCCTCCCTTGTGGACTTACTAGAAAGATTGTGTTTCTCTGAAAATGCTACTGTGCCTCAGCATAGTGCCTTAGGGATGGTTTTAAACCTGCCAGAGGCCTCCAGGGATTAGGCTTATTAAACACAGGGTGTAAATAACCTTAATTCTCTATTTATTTCCTCCACCTAAGTCCCATGATCGACTGCAAGTTTATGGAGGACACAAAGACATGATTATGTGTATGACCATCCATAAAAGTATGGTGAGTGTTATTAGCCATGTCACATACTGCTTTTGAATATGTTTACTAAAAACTACAAACTGATAATAATGTTCCTATTTATCACTTCCAAAGATGACATCTGTTTCTGACATGCCTCATTATTGAATGCTTTTCTGTCTTGCCATAATATCACTGAGAAGTAGCCCAGTGACGTTGTTGAATATTCTCTTTGCTATTCATAAGCTAAAATAATTACAATAAAAATCTGATACCACCATTAAACAGAAAATAAGTTTAAGATGTTTCCCCTAAAAATTGAGTGGTGCTTTTTCCAGAGACCTTACGATCCAAACAGAACATTGGAATAGAGTCCGGAGATTTGGCCAGTACGGCATAGCGAAAGCAGACCTAAAAGTAGAAGCTAATTCACTCAACCCTGCTAAGTCTCGATTTATTTTATTTTTAAATTATGTGGTTGAACCAGAGTGGATGTTTTCTAGATTTTGAGCCGTAGAACCCCTTGTTGCAACGAAAGGCAGATGGCTACTGTGTGGCGTGCGGTGTAGCATACGATGCTCAGGAGCCTGGGTGCACAGCTTGCAGTGTGGGCAGGTGCCTCCCAGCCTGAGCCCTGCTACTGCTCTCAGCCAGTGTCTCAGGAGTGGCTGTCTAAGCAGCATAGCTTCAGTGTAGCCCCACCAGACATACTTACCCACGGTAGGACGGTAGGACGCGCGGCCGGCTTTGCTGTAGGTTTGTGTTTTCTTACAGCCGGCACAAGGAGCTTTTGACATGTATTTTGAGGATGTTTAGTAGTTGTTTTTTTGTGTGTTGTTTTGGTCTGATGTGAGAAACTTCTTTTTCCAGATTTATACTGGCTGTTACGATGGCAGTATTCAAGCTGTGAGGCTGAATCTGATGCAGAATTACCGTTGTTGGGTAAGGAGTGCTTGCCCCTAGGCTAATTTATAGATCTTCATTAGCATCAATTAAGCATTTTTTTTTTTAAAGATTTTATTCATTTATTTGAGAGAGAGAATGAGATAGAGAGAGCATGAGAGGGGGGAGGGTCAGAGGGAGAAGCAGACTCCCTGCTGAGCAGGGAGCCCGATGCGGGACTCGATCCCGGGACTCCAGGATCATGACCTGAGCCGAAGGCAGTTGCTTAACCAACTGAGCCACCCAGACGCCCCAATTAAGCATTTTTATATTTGAGTATCTACTTTATGCCTCCCACTGTAGGACAAGGAAGCTTATTTTTATTGTTTTATTTTTTTTTTAAAGATTATTTTAGAGGGTGGGGAGAGAGAGTGAGCATGGGTGGGAGGGGGAGAGGGAGAGAGAATCTTAAGCAGACTCAGCACTGAGCATGGAGCCCGACGTGGGGCTTGATCTCACAACCCTGAGATCACAACCTGAGCCGAAACCAAGAGTCGGATGCTTAACCAGTTGCACCACCCAATGCCCCAAGGGAGACAGTGAGAGCAGGAACACAAGCAGGGGGAGTGGGAGAGGGAGAAGCAGGCTTCCCGGCGAGCAGGGAGCCCGATGTGGGGCTCGATCCCAGGACCCTGGGATCATGACCTGAGCCGAAGGCAGACGCTTAACCAACGACTGAGCCACCCAAGTGCCCCAGAATTTTAAGATTTAAAACAAGCAAGCCTGGAGGGGGAAAAAACCAAGACAAAGAGTCTTTATGCTTTCTGACCAATGAGTGAGATTGAGAGTTGAGCCACATTTTTAGTAAAGTAGGAATTAAAAAAAAAAAAAGGGGCACCTGGGTGGCTCTGTTGGTTAAGCATCCGACTCTTGGTTTCAGCTCAGGTCATGTTGTCAAGGTCGTGAGATGGAGCCCCGAGTTGGGTACCATGCTCAGTGGGGAGTCTGCTTGAGATTCTCTCCCTCTGCCTTTCCCTCTGCCCACTTGCATGCATGCTAAATGAATATATACATACATACATACATACATACATACCTAAAATCTTGAAAAAAAGATTGCGATTCAAGTGATAAAGATTCTCAGTAAAGTCGGGTTTCCAAGGCATAGTTTTCTTTGTCAGACCTTTTTATTTTCAAGTTTACGAGTCAGCAGTTCTCAGAATTGTGAAATACAGCCCCTTCAGTATTATAGAGAGCTCTTAGCCTTTTTTTTTTTTTTTTTTTTAAAGATTTCATTTATTAGAGAGCGAGCAGGGGGAGGCGGGGGAGGGGGGAGAGAGAATCTCTAGCAGACTCCCTGCTGAACATGGAGCCCGACTCAGGACTCGATCTCACGACCCTGAAATCATGACCTGAGCCGAAATCAAGAGTCAGATGCTTAACTGACTGAGCCACCCAGCACCCCGACTTTTTTAAATAAATGGACTAAGGAACTCATTTTATGATGGCAAGATAAAAAATAAATGTGGCTTAAACTGAATTTTATGGTAACTTGTCTGTTAATATTTGCTAACCTTTTCCTCTAACAATGTGGCTATCTGGGTGCGTTGCCTTCTCAATAGAGCAGAGTGTCAAGACTTTCCAGTCTTTTCAAGGCTCCTCAGAATATTGGTAATTAATGTGGATGCCTCTGGCTTTGTTATATTTTCTAGCCAAGAATAAAGAATAAAGGGCTTGCTTTTGCTTCCACAGTACTTAAAAGATACAAGTGAGGACTGCTGTAAATTGTGATTGCATGTTTCCTGTACTGTTTTTCCCTCACCCTTTCATTGTCTTTCTCCTCAGTGGCACGGTTGCGCTCTGATATTTGGTGTTGTAGATCATTTGAAACAACATTTGCTCACTGACCATACAAATCCAAACTTTCAAACTCTGAAATGTCGCTGGAAGAACTGTGACGCTTTCTTCACTGCTAGGAAAGGATCCAAACAGGTACATGAGTGGGACCTGAGGCCGACCTGGGGTCATTCAACGGCTCAGAGCAGGCAGACCTTTTTTGCCTTAATTAGAATGTTCAGAATTGCAATAAACAGGGAGAGTCTAGGGATTTTCCTTTTTATTATTATTCACAGATTTGGGGAATAGCTTAATGAGGTTTCAAATGATGACATAGGTAGTTTTTGAGAAAGAACGTAAAGAGAATGTTTTCTTTTTTAATTTTTTTGAAGATTTTATTCATTTATTTGACAGAGAGGGAACACAAGCAGGGGGAGCGGCAGGCAGAGGGAGAAGCAGGCTCCCCGCGGAGCCACCCAGGCGCCCCAAGAGAATGTTTTCAAATGTTTCAAATCCAGTAACTGGACCTAGAGATTATTACTGTGTTCTTGTGTAAGATAAGAATTCATCTTTAAGTGCATAGTTTCATATGAATGAGCAAAGTGCTGGGTCCTAATCGCCTTCCATGTATGGATTTTAGAATGTACCCGTGAAGCTCTCCTTGGCTTGGATTTTTTCTTGTCTTACTACCAACTTTTCTCTCACGGGCCCCTTTCCCTTTATTCCTAGGATGCTGCGGGACACATTGAACGACATGCTGAGGATGACAGCAAAATTGATTCATGAAGTTTTTTGCCTCCCATGTTGGGAAGTTATCATTTGAACTAATTTTACATCGGCCCTTCACAGAGGCCACAGTCTTCCCTTCCGCAGAGAATCAGGGAAGGAGAAAGTGGTTACTAGCCAGGCTTACCACTAGCATAAGTCTGGGCAGCTCTATGGGATGATAGTTACACGTTAAGTTCTTACTGGAGGTTTGTCAGATTGAAACAGATTTTAAGGAACTATACTTCTCTGGGACAGCATGGAACGTAGTAATCTGTGCTACTAGTATTCTCCAGATGTGGATTAAAGATACAGATCTTAATTGGCTACCCAGTCTGACCCTAATCATATGTATTTTTTTAATTGCTTTCAGTTTGCGATTTTTAGTTTATGTTCTTATGATGGTTTAAACCTGTAGTCCGGCTTTTAAGTACAAGTTTGTGCAAATGCTAGATTTTTAGGATCACTTTTAATTTCTTTAGTTCTAATAACTGGGTATTTAAATTAGAAGCAACTAGTTCCCTTTCTTAACAATTATGTGCAGTGTGTTTCACTATTCTCTTGCTTTGTAGGTAGACAGAGCTGGCTTTAAATGCCAAAGGGACACACAGTAGATTTTCAACAGCTAGAGTGACTGCTCTGCTGGTTATATTTTAGGAACTCAGCAAATCACATAATGACAAGTCCTCACAGACAGTACTTCCTATCGAACGTCTGTGCACATTTTGATGGGAGTGCTCAGTTCAAGACAGTGCACAGACCTAACATCTACCTTGCAATGTTGCTGTTAGGCCTGGGTGCTCACGCTGCAGGTATTATCAGGCCTTTCGAACTGGAGTGTAGCCTTTATCTTCCTTTCCAGTTTCTGACTCTCCAGGCCTGCTGTGGGTATGAAACCTCTTAGTTTGCTCCATTGCCAAACCCTCTCTCCCCTGCTCTCTGGCTGTGCCTAGACTGTTGGTGGCCATCACATACTTCCTCTAGGCTCCCAGGGTGCTTTCCCCCCACCTGCAGCACCCAAGATGGGGGAGTTAAGATAAAGCATCTGCATACAGTCTTTAGGGGTCCAAGCAGGCTTCTTAGAGACTGATTTCTGAAACTAGAATCTTGCCTTCACCTCCCCTCTTGCTGGCAAAGAAGAGTGGAGTATGAAGAAGGGAAAGACTCCATTTTTCCACTGAGAGCAGCCAAATTAACAAAGCCTAGTGAGACTGCTTTGTTTTTTGGAATTTCTCTGGACTCTTGAGAGAAGCTATAGAAGTGTTGCTTTCCAGCCTTTTGTTTCTGGATTCTCAAAACTCTGAAAGGTTCTTCAGAGAGCTAAAGAAGGGTGAAGAGCCCAGTGCCACATACCAGACTTGGGGATATGATGCATACTGTTTTCTGGGATTGCATAGCACGCAGGTTTCTCTCCACCCCTGTTCGTGTGCACACACCTACTCGTAGGTCTTCTCTCTGGCTCTAGGGCTGGAGACTTCACTGGGCTTCATGGTTGGATTTCAGGAGGGTATGAAACTGGATGCAAGACTTAGGATGTGTTCTTTTTTTTTTTCAGGAAAGGCTCCAGTGGTTCTTACTGGATCCATAAACAACTAATCTAGGAGCTACTACCAAATAATGGCCCCATGAACTATTTACGTCTATCCTTATGAACGGGAAAACTTTTCTTTTTTTTCTTTTGACCACACTATTGATAGTTGCATGATACTTGAGAGAGAACAGAGAAGAATCTCTTGCATAAAATGTCTTTGTGCTGTTTCTGTCTGAGATTAAGAAGCTTTCTTACCTCTCCTCCCCATTTCTTGTAAGGATGACCGGAGCAGTCAGGCTGTTGTGTGGGTTTGAGAAGGGCAATTTCCCAGGAAAGCATATTGGAATTTATTACTAAACCAGGCGTTTTATTCGGGGTTGTAGTGAAGCTGCATTTCCATGTTGACTGGGCAGTGTGCTAAGAAAGCGTTGTGCACTCTGTTGCATAGATGCCCTTCTGTCCTGCCTGAGGACACGTCTGAAAAGATGAGAGTGCTGGAGCCGTTGTACAGCAGGAACGGGTTATGTGAGGTGTTGGGCAATCGTGGGGAACCTTTGAAGGTATGAACAGACTGATAGAATCAAGTAACAACCGATTCGGGTTTACTTTTGGTTGAATTGTGCACAGTCTATCTGCCTTTGTGTGTGCAGGTGTGAATGTTTCTTGTACGTGTGTGTGGGTGTGGGTATCTCTACTTGTAATACTTTCCCTCATTTCACAAACATTTGTTTTTTTGAAGCCCTGGTAATAACATCTTTGTTTCAAGAATTTGTAGAATTATTTTAACCCCAGGTTAGTGTGTCATCCTAAATGCACTGTTCTAGCTGTTGATTTAGAAATAAAGGCACCATAAGCATCTTGGCTGCTTATGGTTGTGTTATTGCTTTTAAGAGCCTTGAAAGTTATGCAGAACTTAGGCTGTTTTTTGTCTTTTACAGTGTCTTAACTGCTTCTAGCCTTCCGTCTTCCCTTAGAGGAGAGCGGTGGCTCAGGTTTCTGTGTTGACTTGGTATTCAGTACTTAAGGAAGGAAGGAAAGTGTTACATGACCTGACAAAACCCAACTCATTTCTTATAAGGGGTTGGAGGCCATTTCGAGAATGTTATCCTTAGTTGCCTGTGCCTACTTCTAATGGCCAGAAGCCAAGAAAACCGTGGTATCCGTCCTTTGTTGTAATGGCAGTTTACGACAAACTGTCAGTCACTTCAAGTTTTAAACCAGGTTCAAAGTGAGTTTTGACATACTCCTCTACTGAGTTATAAAGCAGGTAAACACATAAGAGCAAAGAATGATCTCCACCTGGTGTTACTTGAATTCGAGGGAACGCTATTGCTACTACACTCCTGCTTTTGTGGGGGAAAATGTTTTTCTGCCTCAGAAGTTAACAGTTGAGTGTTTAGCTCCTGACCTACCTATAATGTATAGGCAGTACCATTGCTGTTTAGGTGATTATTTGCCTAACAAAGGGGCTTTTTGGTTTTGGTTTTGGTTTTGGTTTTGGGGTAGATTATATAGTAGACAACTTTAGTGACTAGGTATGTGGATGATGTGTTGGGAGGAGGTATACAACACTTAGTGGAATGGTATGGTATGTTTTATGGAAGAGAATTCATAGGCGGGGAGATCACAGTATACTGTGAAGTGGGATTTAAACAGCACACAGCCTCTGGTTTGCGCACATAACTGTAGTTTGTATACGCGGACTTAACAAATTTTGTTTCTGCTGCCAAAAGGAGAGCTCCTAGAACTGTTAAGAAGGCCATGCCCGCCACATTGGTAAAACTGTGATTTCATCCCTGCCCCAAATCATCACGATCTTCAGGATTTCAGAGTGACTGTCTAATGGATAGGGTAGAAGCTACAGTGGAGGTGATTTGGTCTATACTGAGTTCCATGTGCAGGTGGATGTGAAATCCTGGTGTAAACCAAACATAATGCTTATTAGACAATAACCTCTAACCTCACCTCCAGCCCCCAAGTATATGGCCCTGCTGGGTCACATGGCAACTAAAGTTTCCTAGATTTGCTTTAAATTCAAGGTAGTAGCCCAGTTGAATTGGTGGGGAAGGAAGTCAAGGAGGAAAGGCTGTTGAAGAGCTTTCTCCTGCTTAAGAGAAATATATGCCCTAGAGCTGCTCCAGTACCCTTGGTATCTGAATTTTTTTATATATTGAATATGGATTAGAAGAATGAAATCAGATGACATTTGACGGCAAAAATGTTTATAAGCAAATAGCTTAGCCTTCTTACATTTTGGTATAAAGCTGTGAACTTCATAACTTTGTAAAGCAAGATATAAAGCAAATACAAGAGGAAAATAAAGTACTTTTACTAATTGTTTACTTTTGCTACCTTATCTGCATATTAATAGCCCATCCTTTTTTCTCCATGTCGGTATAGACAGCAAGAAGGAAATTGAGTGGAAAACACAAGATGGTTATAGATATACCACAGACCATGGTCCAGATAAGTTTGGCAAACAGCTACATTTAAGGATTTGTCCAAGGTCATAAAATAGGTCAGTCATTTAGTGAAGGAGCTAGGATTAAAACTACATCTTCGGGGTTCAAGATGGTTGTATAGGAAGACTTTGAATTCATCTCCTCCCACAGATAACAAATTTTCAGTTATATAAAGAATAATTTTCCTCTGCAAATGACCTGGGAACTAGATTAACAGCATCTCCACAACAAAAGATAAAAGAGATGCATTGAGACAGGTAGGAGAGGCAGAGACGCGGTCTCCCTCCGGATCCTACTTGAGGTACGATGACCCACTATCAGGAAGGGATCCCCAAAATACAGCGCTTTTCCTCGAAGAGTGAAGGAGTATGCCCTCACTTCAGGCATCCAGACCCTTGTGTCTGGCACCAGAAAGACAAGCTCCCCAAACATCTGGTTTTGGATTATTAAGTCCAGGGGAACCATAGAACTGTAGAGAACAAAGAACCTGCTCGTAAAGGGCTCACACGCCCATCCACTCATCCTGAAAACCACTGCAAAAATAATTTGAAAAGAGCCTAGACTATAACTGAGGGAGAGACCCATTTGTTAATCCTAACGTGACTACAGGCAAGAACCTGCAGTGACTTTCTCTGGGGACAGAAGCACTGGCTGGTGCCATTTTTGCAATCTCATTCTAACTAGCTGGTAACAGAGTTGGTGGGCACCATGTTTGGTGCCCTCCCTCTAGCCTGCTAGCACTGATAAGCATGCTCCTTGTCCCACTGAACCTATGCAAGCAGCCACACCACAACTGGGCCAAGTGAGTACATCGCATCTGGGCTGGGCATGTTCCATGTTCACCCTCCCTCTGCAACAGCTGTGCCACAACCAGATGGGCTCAATAGATATGTACAGAACATTCCATTCAAGCAGCAGAATACATATTCCATGCCCATGGAACAATCTCCTGGTTAGATTAGCAGCAAAACAAGTTTCAATAAATTGAATATTGAAGTCATATCAAGCATATTCTCCAACTACAATGGTATGAAACTAGAAATCAGTTATAATAAGAAAACTGGAAAAACCACAAAAATAGGAGATTAAACATGCCACTGAACCATCAATAGGTCATTGAAATAAAGGAGATAGAAAAAAATACCTAGAGACAAATGAAACAGAAATACGACATACCAAATCTATGGGCTACAGCACAGACCTAGTTCAAGAAAAAAAGCTCAAGTAGTCTAATGTTATAGCTAAAAGAACTTAAAAAAAAAGGGAAGAAACTGGTACCTGGGTGGCTCAGTTGGTTAAGGGTCCAACTCTAGATTTTAGCTCAGGTCATGATATCAGGGTCGTGAGATTGAGCCATGCGTCAGGCTCTGTGCTGGGTGTGGAGCCTGCTTGGGATTCTCTCTCCCCTGACTCATGCGCATGCTCTCTCTTAAAAAAAAAAAGGTGGGGGGGGGAGGAAGAAACGAAGCCCAAAAGTAAGTAGAAGGAAGGAAACAAATATATTTATATAAAAAAGAGACTACCAAGACAGTAGAAAGATAAATGACTAAGAGATGTTGCTTTGATAAAACAGACAAACCTTTAGCTAGACTCACCCAAGAAAAAAAGAGGACTCAAAATCAGAAATGAAAGAGGAGACATTACGACTGATACCACAGAAATACAAAGGGTCATAAGAGACTACTGTGAACAATTATATACCAACAAATTTGATGACCTGGAAAACATGGATAAATTTCTGGAAACAACCTACCAATGCTGAATCAAAAGGAAATAGAAAATCTTTGAACAGACTGATTGCTAGTAAGGAAACTCAAATCAATAATCAAAAACCTCCCAACAAACAAAAGCCCAGGACCAGACAGCTTCACTGGTGAATTCTACCAAACATTCAAAGAAGAATTAATACCAATTCTTCTCAAATTCTTCCAAAAAAAAAAACCAGAAGAGAAGGGAACATTTCCAAACTCATTCTATAAGGCCATCATTACCCTAATACCAAAACAAGACAAGGATGACACTAGAAAATTATAAGCCAGTATTCCTGATGAATATACACTCAAGAATTCTCAACAAAATATTAGCAAATCAAATTAAACAATGCATTAAAAAAAAGAGTCATACCCCATGATCAAATGGGATTTACTCCAGTGATACAAGGATGGTTCAACATCTGTAAATCAATGTAATTAACCACATTAACAAAAAGAATGATAAAAACATGATCATCTCAATAAATGGAGAAAAAGTATTTGACATAATTCCAACACCCATTTATGATAAAAACTCTCAAAAGTGGTGGGTATAGAGGGAATATACCTCAACATAATAAAGGCCATATATGACAAGCCCACAGCTAACAACATAATGGGGAAAAGCTGCAAGCTTTTTCTCTAAGATCAGGAACGAGACAAGGGTGCCCACTCTCACCACTTACTCAACATAGGTATTAGAAGTCCTAGGCAAAGCAATTAGGTAAGAAAAAGATATAAAAGGCATCCAGATTGGAAAGGAAGAAGTAAAACTGTCACTATTTGCAGATGACATGATATATATATAGAAAACCCCAAAGACCCCACAAACTTAGAATAAAAAGAATTGAGTGAAGTTGCAGGATACAAAATCAAGATATAAAAATATGTTGCATTGCTAAACACTGATAATAGTTTGAACTATCAAATCCAGAAAATCCCATTTACAATTGTATCATAAAGTGCCTACGAATAAATATAACCAAGGAAGTAAAAGACCTATACACTGGAAACTATAAAACATTAATGAAAGAAATTGAAGACACAAATAAATGGAAAGATATTCGGTGCTCATGGATTGGAAGAATTAATATTGTTACAATGCCATACTACCCAAAGCGATCTACAGATTTCAGCGCAATCCCTGTCAAAGCCCCAATGACATATTTCACAGAAATAGAATAGACAATACTAAAATTTTTTAAGATTTTATTTATTTGACAGAGCGGAGAGAGGGAACACAAGCAGGGGGAGTGAGAGAGGGAGAAGCAGGCTTCCCACTGAGCAGGGAGCCCAATGTGGGGCCAATCCTCAAATTTTTATGGAAGCACAAGAGAGCCCCAAAACCCAAAGCAATCTTAACAAAGAAGAGCCAAGCTGGTTGCTCCCTGGTTTCAAACTATTCTACCAAGCTATAGGAATCAAAACAGTATGGTACTGGCAAAAAACACACCCAGATCAATGGAAGAGAACTGAGAACCCAGAAATAAACCTACACCTATACAGATAATTTCTGATAAGGAAACCGAGAACATACAATGAGAAAGGACACCCTCTTAAATACATGGTTTTGGGAAAACTGATCAGCCACATGCAAACGAAAGAAACTAGATCATTATCTTATGCCATGCACAAAAATTTATTCAAAACGTATTAAAGGCTTGAATGTGAGACCTGTTCCTAGAAGAAAACATAAGTGGTAAGCTCCATGACAACAGTCTTAGCATTGTTTTTGTGATCAGACTCCAAAGGCAACAGAAATAAAAGCAAAAATAAACAAGTGGGACTTGATAAGCGGAAAGGTTTCTGCACAGCAAAGGAAACCATCATCAGAATGAAAAGGTAACCTACTAAAAGGAAGAACATAATTGGAAACTATACATCTGATAAGGGGTTCATATGTAAAATATATGAAGAACTCACACAACAACAAAAAAACCAATTAAAAAATGGAGAGAAATAGACATTTCTCCAAAGAAGACATTCAGATGGCCAGCAGGCATGTGAAAAGATATTCAACATCATTAATTGTTAGGGAAATGTAAATGAAAACCCATGAGTTATCACCTCACATCTGTCAGAATGGCTTTTATCAAAAAGATTAATAAGTGTCAGTGAGGATGTAGAGGAAAGGGAATCCTTGGACACTTGGTGGGTTATAAGTTGGTGCAGTCACTTTGAAGAACAGTATGGAGATTGTTAAAAAAATGAAGAATGACCGTGTGATCCAGCTATTGAACTACAGAGTATTTGAAGGGTACCAAAACACTAATTTGAGAAGATACCTACACTCCTATGCTCACTGCAGCATTCTTTACAGTAATCAAAATATGGAAATAGTCTAAGTGTCCATCAGTGGATGCGTGAATAAAGAAGCTATGGCGTATATGTATGGCATACTACTGAGCCATAAAAAAAGAATGAAATCTTGCTATTGGCAACAACATAGGTGGACCTTGAGGGTATTAAGCAGTGAAATAACTCAGAAGGAGAAAAACAAATACTGTATGGTCTTGCTTGTACATGGAATCAAAAAAAACAAAACTCAGATACAGAAAACAGATCAGTGGTTACCAGAGGGAGAGAGGTTTGGAGGGGTGGAAGGTGGGTGATAGGCGCGAAAGGGGGTGGATGGTAGGGTGATGGATAGCAAGCAGACTTTTGGGTGATTATAGTGTCTACAGATGTCCAATCACAGTGTTGTATACCTGACACTCCTCAAAAACAAAAACCACAACTACATCTCTGTTGCATTACACTCCGGTAACTGGCCCCTCCAGTGACAGGGCTGCTCATTTATTCTTGATATTCTATACACCAACAGCTCTTCCCTTTCTTACCGATCTTGAAAAGTATCGGAGTGATTCCTATGTTCAAGAAATACCAATAGGCACGGTTACCATGGGGTCCAGGTTTTGTTTGTGTGTGCAGATGTGTCTCTTGTCTTCTGAAACTCGGGCTCTCTGCATGACAGTTGAGTGTAACATTGGAAGCTACTCAGCCCTGCTCTGGCTGATATTCTAAATGTGAGAAGACAAAACACAACTGAACCAGCCATACACATGCCTTTATTTAGATCAACTCTTTTTCAGAATGCAGCCAAACTTATGAGTCAGACAGCCCAAAGTATCCAGCCCTCTTCCACTGAGCTAGTTTATCCCGGAGCAGGCCCATCCTGAAACAATGAGACAGAACCAAGTGCTAGTTTGGTTACCGTCCCATGGGTGACACGAAGGCGATGGAGGACACTAGCACAGGAAGTGCTGAGTGCCATTGGCAAATGCTTCTGTGAACAGCCTAGGGCAAGCTAAGGAGAGCATTTACTTCAGAGCTGAGGCCACTCAGATCCTGAGCAAACGTCTCAGCTGGGCTACAACTTGCTGAGGCAGACAGACACTTGGCTCCATGTGGCAAAAGGACAAAATTATTCTCTCTCATTTCTTAACTGAAGGGTCAATGTGGGCGTGACAGATGGACAGATGCCCTGAGGCCGAGTGGGGAGTGAAGCAGAGGAGGAACAAGACCGATGAGGTGCCTGGAGGCTTGCTGGGGGGCCGGGCAGGGCGCAGCTACAGTGTCCTTTGAGGTAAGTGGCTCTAGCTATATTGGATGAAATGGATATCCTGAGTGATCTGTATGGCCTTGGATGAGGCCAGCTTGGTTCAGGCATACATGGTGAGCTGCAGCCACTGAAAGAGGAAGTCCCAAGATCAGAAAAGAGAGCCAACCAAGAAAAGAGAGCCCAACCCTAAGGGTCTGATAGGGTGGGGGGAGAAGGACAGCCCCAGCATGCCAGACCCTGGAAAGATTTTCTAAGAAGCAGTGGTTTAGGGCCTGCTTCCCCAATCTCTACTAGGAAGGTATGTTTTCCAGCAGAAAAGCCTTTTAGGATCTGAGTACCCTTTGGAGTCTTCCCCCAGTACTCATTTCCTATGAGCTTGCCTTTCTATTCCTTTCCTAGGCCATCCCTCCCCCAGCATTGGAAGTGAGGAGCACACAGTGCCTCCAGTTGCCCTCATTGGCTCCTCTACCCGGAATTTTAAGGTACAGGGTGAATATACTGCTTCTATTAGGCTTTACCTCTAGAACGTTGAGTTTGATGATACCATCTCCATCCTTGTCAAATGCATTAAAAGCTCCTGTGGGGAAGAACACAGGCAGTTACGGGCTCACTTCCCCTCCACTACTGTAACTTCTCTTCAGAAGACCATGTGCTAAGTGCTGTCCTTCAGCACAAAAATGTGCCAGGCAGAGTATGCACAATCACCCTCCCTTTACCAGCCCATTCTGAGCTTAAAGCGGGCCTTTGCCTTTGTTCAGCTTGGAGAGAGTAGACTGGAAGATGGTCAGGCCAAGATTTCTACCACTGCTGCCATCCGGCCCCAGGGTGCGGAAGGGCGGCCCCCCACTTACTGAACATGCCCTCCAGCCTGACGAAGCAGCAGATGAAGCTGTCGAAGTCGATGTTCATGTGTTTGTCTGCATAGCGCATGGTAATGATGTCGTAGAGCTGGCTGTTGAGGTGAAAACCTGTGGAGGGCGGCGTGGGGAAGGAGGAAGTAGGCTGAGTCCTTGCCTGCATTCTGTCCTATTCCCTGCCTCTCAGCAACCCCGTGTCCCTCCTCTGTCCCCCCAACCCACTGATTCCACCAGCCCTGTCCACGTCCCCGCCCCCCACTGTCTTCCCCAGCACCTGCGTCATTGACTGCATTTCGCATCTCATAGCTGTTGATGGTACCAGACTGGTCTGTGTCATAGTGTTTGAAAATTCTCTGGCAACAGAAAATTTGCGGACAGAGGTCACACAGTAAACCCCTGAATTAGCCCCCCTCCTTCACTCCCATGCTTCCTTCTCTTCTCACCTGCCAGGCTTTAATCTTCTTCCAGAGGTGGTGGAACTCTTGCAAGTTCAGTCTCCCAGAGCCGTCTGTCTGGAGGAAGGAGGTCAGGGCTACAGGACACGCATAGCGAGATCCCCCTGGACTGGGAGGAGGGGGTTCTAGCGACTACAGGGAAGGTCACCTCACAGGAAGGCTCTGCCCCAGGTAGCCTCCCACTGCCCTCTCCTGGTATTTAACCCTCCCTTCCACGCCTCTGCAGTCAGAGTTCGTGTCTGCTCTAAAACCCAGGGAGCCTGTCTCCTCAGGACCATGTTGGCTTGGACCAGGCCCTAGGCAGAATCCTAGGCCTGAGGTGAGGGCAGAGGTTAGGGGCTGGTTATAGCCCAATGTCCTGCCCAATTGTGCCTCCTCCAACAGCCCCCTTCAGACCAGTAGCTCAGGACCTCAAGTCCTCCCTTAGGCACAAATTTGGGCCTCTCTTTCTGACTGGGCACCCCTTGTTGCCTTGGCCCCCGTGGGCTGCACAGGGGCTGATGACAGAGAAGCATAGTGGGGAAGAGCGGCAGGAAGGATACATCCATGAGGGCAATCATGCTACGGCAGGACTCCAGCGTGAACCCTTGAGTCTTCAGGTCCTTATCTGGGCGGTAGGGAAAAGAGTGAGGAGCTTCTTTCAGGTACCCGGACACCCGCTCCTGCCTGCCCGTCCTCCATATACACTGTGAGCCACTCACGTTTGTTCACAACCGTGTTAAGGATATTCTTGAGCTCATCTGCACAGACCTCCATGTCCTGAGGAGGAAGGGAGTAGAGAAGAACAGTTCTAGAGGGCAGCTCCTGATGGAGCACAGGGTTTGCAAAACAAGTCCCTGTGCTTGTCAAGTCTCCATCACTGCCATGCTGTCCTGGGAAGCCGGGGCTTTTCCAAGGAAGACACGGCGCCCTCCACGTCCAGACTGCAGTGGGCAGCTCAGGGCAAAAAGGCCTCTGAGCCACCCAAGCAGATGATGGTCTAGGACCTGACTGGTGGGTTTTTTCTGTGCTACACATACATAGCCCCTGCTTCCACCAAAAGCCTAATGACCCCTACTGAACAATAATGAAATAACCAGTCATTTGAGCAGGAGAGGAGTCAGGGTCGGCAGTACTCACATCGCCTGCTATCTGCCTAAAAATGTTCCGGAATTGCAACTGCTCCTCACTCTCTTGGTCAGTGTTGCCAGGCCGTGACTGTGGAAGCACAAAGGAAAACTGGTTCACAGGTAATCAGGGAGATGGGCAGATGCAGGAGGAAAGTTCTTTCAGGGCCGAAGGAGCCAGAGTGCCTAAACAGGCCTAGGTGGCAGCAGGAGCTGGATACAGGACAAAGGCTTTTCTTTCTTAGTTGAGCCTAGTGAGCTGGAGTGAGAATCCTCTAGGCCCCAGTGACCCTTCATTCCAGACATCCTAGCCAGAGAGCTTACGTCAGCCATGCAGACATGTGGACAGCCCCCTTGGCCCTCTCTCCCCACCCCCACCAGCTAGAGCCTTCCCCCCACTGTTTTCAACTTGACCTTCTCAACCAGATGAGAAGGACAGAGAGGACCAGAGCATTCTGACACCTCCAGCCACCTGTGTCCACCTGTGTCTTCAAGGCTAAGTCCTCAGAGGACCCCCCACTCCGCTGCATGGACACTGCAGCATAGAGGACGTGGCCCTGGCTTTGTCTGTGGGCTTTGGTCCCTTAGCCTCAGCTCCACTAAGCTTTCTATGCCCCCTTCTCCCCACTTCAATAGAATACCCTTCCCTGGGCTCTGCGGGCCTCCATTTCTGAGGTCCACCCCCTTTTCTGCTACTATCCTCTATCCTCTCACTGTCAAGAGCTCGAAGATACCAGGAAACAGGGGTTGCTCTGTCTTGGGCTCTCTCAAGCTGTTGCGTCTCAGACTTTGCCTCCCCTTTCCTTCACTGTCCGGGCTGGGGGCTCCAGCGGGCAGGCTCAGCCTGTCCTTTCCAGGTCCAGGACTGGGGTGGAATGGCTGCCAACCCCCAAGACATTCACCCAAGCAGCACCCCAAATTTTAGGAGAACATGATGAGAGAAAAGGTCAGTGGGATACATCCAAACCTCCAGATGCTATAGGGACACCCCACCCTACAGCCCCTACAATCCAGAGGACCCCACGGTACGCTGGCCACCCCATTCATGCCACATGCTCAAAAACCTGTGGGGATTTCTCTTGCTTATCAGGGCTCGTTTTGTCTTTGCCCTCCTCTGATTCCTGGTCCACACCCAGTTCCTTGTTGCTGTTTGCTCTGTCCGAAACGAAGATGATGGGCTGGAGAGAAGAGGGAAGTGGGGAAGGGGCAGGAAGGAAGCAGGGATTACAGGCTGAGCGGGCACATGGATGCAGCCTCCTTCCTGGAGCAGCTTTGTCCAATGAAGAGAAGAGCAGAGTTGGGAGCTCTTGAACCTCAGTCCCAGCTCCATCCCTGCCACTAGCAAGCTGTCTGTGATTTGGGGAAAGATGCTAAGTCTTGATGGGCCTCCATTGCCCTGCCTTTCAAGCATGTTTCAAGTAAAAACATGGGTTTAGAGCAGGTAGGTATGACTTCCAGTTTCCCCACTCATTAGTTGTGTGTGCTTGGGCAAGTTTCTTCACTTCTCTGAATATCTGTAAACTATAGAAACTATCTCAGTTCCTTATCTCCTGATGGTGGAGCTCTGAGGGTTAAACAAGGCCGTCAGTACACATGAAAATGCTAAGAATGTTAGAAGCAGTGTGATTTAGTGCAATGATTTTCAAATATCATGGAGGCTTTTTTTTTTTTCAAATGGAAATACTGTTCAAATTAAATTTCTCCAGAAGCCCAGTGTATATGAAGTCATTAAGAACAAGCTTCTCTGCTCAATGAAGAGGGTAGAGCTTTTTTCCCTCAGCACACCCATGTCACCCATGGTAGCTGGGAGGCACTGCCAAGGAACCTCTATGACTCTGCAGAGGACAGACTGAAAAAAGGTCTCAGATTAGTGGCACGGTCAGTGGGGGAGAGGTCAGAACACTGAGCTGGAAGTCCAGCGCTGCCCTCACATACAAGCAATATCCTCTCTGGACTCAGGTTACTCATCCATTAATGTGGATGACAAAACCTGCTTGACCTTTCCCATAGGGCTCTTGGGTGGGGGTGCGCATGAGATACCGAGTATAAAATTGTACTGCAAAATATTTCAGACTCAAGACATGCTCATGCAAGTGAAGAGGACACAAAAAGAGTAGAGAGCAGTTGCCATGCTACTTGGATCCTAGCTGGAGCCATACGCTGCACAGGGAAAACTAGAAGAAGGCTAGGGTGTCAGGGCTGTGGCTGCCGTGCAGAAAGCAATGGGGCAATCAGAGTCTCTCAATGCAGAAAAGCAACCTGACCAGTTTCTGAATCTCCGTCTGCTTTCCCATGCTATTCATCTAGAACAGCACCATGGGCAGACCTGTGGAAACAAGCTTCCAGAACTTTGGTTCCCAGCAGGCCCCAAAGGCCCTGGCTTGCCCTGCCTTTCAAGCAAAGGGTTTTGTTCAAGCAACTGATTCTTGTAGGGGTCCTAGAGCCAGTGTGGATCACAGTTGGAGGGGAAATGTGTGCCTCTGGACGTGGTGTGTCCATGGGTCACCCCTGCTAAGGCACACGTCTCCGGGCCTAAGTGTGGGTCTGGATAACACAGGTCTTGGAGTGTAAGGAGCCTGAACCAGATTGTTGAGGGCAAGAAACATGGGTTTAGAGCAGATAGATATGGCTTCCAGTTTCCCCACTCATTAATTGTGTGTCCTTGGGCAAGTTTCTTCACTTCTCTGAATATCTGTAAACTATATATAGAAAGGGAATGATAATAGCACCTACCTTATAGATACTGTTGTAACAGAAAGCAGTGTATGTTTTACCCCTAGCACAGTGTCTCATATGTGGTAGGTGCTTGATCAATGTCAGCTCTGGTCTGCACCAGCTTCAATACTCAGAGGACCTCTATGTTGGATCTTTCCAGGAACCACCATAAACACTAACACCAAACCTTGTCTGATGGCCTATGGCTACTACCTCATGGGCTTGAGGATGCTCAAAGGTCAGTCATTTCCAGATGGCACTCTTGAGTGGTCAACCCAAAATTTGGAAAGGGTTAGCCATCATGGGTAGGCCCTGGAGACCATGGGAAGGTTATGGGGTAAATGGAACAAGGATGTAGGAGAGAGTTTGAATTGCTCAACAACTGTAGTCTGGAATTCTAAAATCACACAAAGGGAACAGTGCCCCTGGTCCCAGATGAAAGCTTTGCTCGGAGGCCCCTGAGATGCTTTAAGCACACATGGTCGCCTTTAGCAATAGTGTCCTTACAGCCAAATGGTTATAACCAGGACACATAGGAGGAGATCTTAGAGGCCCTGGTGAATCCATAAATCACCACAACCTACCAAGACCCCACGAGGGGAAGCTGCCCAGGTAGCTCTCATTCCCCATTAAACCAGTCAGGTTGATGAGCTCTTCTGGGGCTGTGAGGGTGAAGATCTCTTCCCTCTTCCCCACTGCTAGCTGGACACAGCATGCCGAGTCTGTTGGGTCCCATGGCTTAGCGGAGCCTGCGTTTGGAACGAGAGGTCACCTGTCTAGAAGGGGATTTGGAACAAGAGCTTCTCCTGGAATAAGAGCCCCGGCAATGACTTAGCCTCTCTGGGCATCCTCTTCTGCTCCAACCCCAGCAGGCCAAGGAAAAAGGAGGAGTGGGGAGCAGGCAGGGAAAAGAAAGGAGGGAGAAGGAGCAGTCCTGTCTACAGAGCAGGTGGCTGGCATCTTGAGACCGTCTCCTTGGAAACCCTCACACACCTATCTCACTGTACCCTGAGAAACAACCAGCTGCCATTCCTCCCAAGAATCAAGCCTTGCTTAGCAGAGCCAAACCCACTTCTGAGAAAGAAGGGGTGCTCCTTCTGGTTTTTGCAAGAGGCCCGTTTTCACTGGTTGGCCATCCCCTCCCTCCCTCATTGGAGAGGTGGGCATGGGGGTGCCGAGCAGACTCTGGGGCCAGACTGCCCGGCTCCCAGTGCGGGCTCTGCCACTTGCTGGCTCTGTGGCCTTAGACAGGTCAGTTCATCTGTACCTTGTTGTCCTCTGGAAGTGGGGATACTAACAGTACCAGTCTCACAGGGTCGTTGTGAGGATTGAGTATATCCATGCAAAGCACCTGGAAGAGTGCCTGGCATGCAGCCTTCCCTTGGCCAGTGTAACACTGGTCCACACCCAGAGCTGCACCTCGGGCCCAGGAGGGTGGTGGGGGGGGGGCGGGCAGTGAGGGAGGAGGCAAGTCTGGTACACATGCTGTCACACACACACATGCACAAACACCCTCTGCTGTCTGCCCACTCACCCTGTTACACCCACCTTGATTTTTTTCTTTTTCTGCATAAGGAAAGGAAACAATAAATGCAGAATAAGTGAAAGTCAAGTTTCCAGAAAACCCAGTGGCTTTTGGCTTCCCTGTGACCTGGTCCTCAGCTTCGGGTGAGGTTCCGGGGTCCAGGAATCTGGGCTACATAGAACCAAAAGAGGCCTGGAGGGTGAAGGGAGGTGAGAATTTTCCGGGCTCAGAGACTGGCGGCTGCCCTGGTTTATAGTCCACTCCTATTCTGGACACCGCCCAGGAAAGGGATCTTCTGGCTAATGTTTTGTATTTTTTTTTAATTTATTTATTTGACAGAGAGAGAGAGACAGCGAGAGAGGGAACACAAGCAGGGGGAGCGGGAGAGGGAGAAGCAGGCTCCCCGCCGAGCAGGGAGCCTGACGCGGGGCTCGATCCCAGAACCCTGGGATCATGACCTGAGCCGAAGGCAGTCGCTTAACGACTGAGCCACCCAGGTGCCAGTGTTTTGTATTTTTAATGGAAGTTAGTTACTAAAACACCAAAAGAAGTGGCTCACCCAAATTGGCCTAAAAATGAATTTTGTTTGATTTACAGAGTTTTGGGTTTTGTTTTCTTTTTTGTTTTTTTCTGTTGTTGTTTTTGCAAATATTTAACGTAGGGAGAGACTTAATATGGAAACCTAGGTTTGGGGCTTTAAAAAATAAAACTAGAAGGTCTGGCAGGCTGCATGTGCCTGCGACCTGCTGTGGCAAAAATGGGGAGCTGAGAGTAGCTGCTGTCTGCGCCCTCCAGATGCCACAGTCACCACCACTCCAGTTGTCCCTCTGAAGCTTAAGAGTCAGTTGAGAGCTGCAGGCCATATGCGTGTGTCCAGGGACATCCAAACCCCCACACCTGCCTGCCCTGTTCATGTGGCATGCCAGTTCCCATACTCTCCTGAGTTTGAAATTCCTGATAAATACACTACCCTGATGACTAATGTTTAAAGATAAGAATGGGGGCGCCTGGGTGGCTCAGTGGGTTAAGCGTCTGACTTCGGCTCAGGTCGTGATGTTGGGGTCAAACCCTGCATTGGGTTCCACACTCAGGGGAGTCTGCTTGTCCCTCTCCCTCTGCCCCACCCCTTGCGTGTGCTCTCTCTCTCTCTCTCTCAAATAAATACATAAAATATTTAAAAATATATAAAATAAAAGATAAGAGCAGAACCAAATGCACTTAATACTAAAACCAGTGTCCCGTGATAATTCAGAAGGCACTTCGACAGGGTCAGGATTAGAACCGTGAGTATGACTACCCAGAAGACAGTTCGGTGGGGCATTTGCTGTCCTCTTATTGGCCAAAGTCACACAGCACAAGGGACTGGTTTACAAACCAGGGCCCCAAGGCCCAAGGCAGGCACAAGACTCCTTAATACAAGGAGACACCACATAACGCCAACTCTGTGCTTGTAACTCTGGGATTCACATCCCTGGGAACAGGTCTCGGCATGGCGACCAAGGAAAGAGCCTGAGCCTGGGCTCCAGGAATCTGGATGTCAGTTCCAGCCCTGCCACCTGTGAGCTCTGGGAACTCAAGGGAGCCATTTAACCCCACTGAGCCTCTCCTCCCTTACTTTAATGCCAGGGATAATAATCTTATTGCATCTCAGAAACCTTGCAAGAATCAGGTGAGGTAATGCACGGGAGAAGTACCTTGTAAGATATAAAGCCCATGACTAATAGCCACCATGTGGGAGCCCATGCTGTGCCAGACACTTCACATACATGATCTCACAGATTCCAACATCACAAAAGCCTTGCAAGGCACCTCCTATTATCCCTATTTGACAGAGGAGGAAAACTGAGGGGTTATGTAACTTGTCCAAATCACCCAGGTGGTAGGTGGAGGACCCAGGTTTTGACACTGACTCCAGAGCCAGTGTGTATATTATGTATCTGAGATTGGCCCTCATAATGCAAGCTAGTTGCTGCCCTTGGTGTCCCTTCCTATGGCCTTGACCCCTCCCTCTAGCAGTTCAAACCGCTTCTCCCCTCTAGGACTCCCTTCTGCATGTCCTAGCTCCTGGGCTATGTGGCCCCAGCGCCATGAGGCCTGTTACTCTAGTCATGGCAAAGAAAAATTGCAAGAATGTGAAAGAATTGCTCTGCATGCCCCCCGACTCCCATCTTCCTCTGCCAGTACCCTCTCTCCCCTCCCCCCACCCTTCTCTCCCTGCCTGGATTAGGGAAGGTGACCTTCGGGACCTTTTCACACATTAGAACCAAACCACTCACCACTGGCCGATCCACGGAGATTGTATTTTCAACTTCCCTGTGAGAAACACAAATGGTTGGGGGGAGGGTCTCAGTGTCACCAGGAGCAAGCAGGAAGCACAGAGAGGATTTGCTCAGGTCACGCAGCTTCTCAGAGCCAGATCGGGACTGACCTCAAAGGAACCCCAGGACCTAATTCTCCCACCGCAGGAACCAGCCTCATGTCGGCACCAGCCCCAGCAGCCAAGGGCACACACATGGGTTCTTGTTGGCTTTGCCCAGAGCTCCTCAAATTCAGGCCCAGCCACCTACCCAGGGACCTTGTGTTTCTTTCAAGGGAGAGTTCAGAGGAGTTGGGCTTATGAGCTCATCTGCAGTGACCAAAAATGCAGGATATGGCCGTGCTGACTTCCCTGGCCACCTTACCTAAAAATTCCATCACCCCCAATGCCTCCTCTCCCTGTTCCCTACTCTCTTTCTTTCTTATCACTTATCTTCCTCTAACATATATATGTGTGTGTTTCTCCCCATGCCTTGTCTCCTGTTAGAATGTTAAACTCCACGAGGGCAGGGATTTCTTTGTTTGATTCACTGCCTATCCTCAGTGCCTAGAAGAAGAGTGCCTGGAACACAGCAGATGCTCAAGAAGTATCTGTGGGATGACAGACTGACTGAATGGAGGAGGTGGGACCAGTGGCTCGGGAGCAGGGGAAGAGGGGCAGCCTGGTCAGCCTATCCAGGACTTCTAGAGGGGACTGGCCCAGCTACCTCATGCCTCCAATCTCTGGAATGGGCTGCATGGGCTTTTAGGGACAGGTTGGGAACGGGGGGCTGACTCACTCAGAGAGGTTCCTCTTTTCGGAGAAGACCCGGAGGATGAATTCTCCCTCCTGGTGGGGCTCATAGGTGGAGGGCACAATGACGTACTCGCTGGGAGGCAGGCGGAAGCGCTCGGACACCTCTCGCATGTTGATGTAGGTTTTGCTCCTGGCCTTGGAGGCATTGTACAGGAAGAAGTCCTTCTGCAGGTGCTGTTTGTTCCCGTGCATCTGATGGAGAGAAGAGCCAAGGGACTGAGCTCCTTGCGAAGGACACCAGTCCTGCTCACAGCCCCCTGGGGGTCTCTTCCCGACTCCCTGGTCACCCAGTTCACAGTCATGACCTACCTACCTCCGACTCCCAAGGCCTCAAATAGCTCAATATCCCTGGAGCTCCCTACCCCATTTCCTCCTCCTTTTCTGTTGTGATTCAGAAGTGAAGGCCAAGTCTATCATTCCCCCACTTACCGGAACTGCTGCTGGTCAGCTCCAAATCACCTCCAGGCTGGGGAAGGACCCCAAGGAGGCAGGAGGGGCCTTGGCTGGGGTCTGAGGGAGGCGATTCCTCCATCCCAAAGAGGGCAGTCACCCTCAGAATGTGTCTGTGTGACTGTGTGTGTGTGTAATTGTGAGTGCAAATGTGTATGAGTATGAGCAATTGTGTGCACATGCGTGTGAGACATGAATATGAATGTGTGAGAGCATGTGTGTGACTGTGGTGGGAAGGGAGAAAGGGCACATCATGACGGTGACAGTCGGGAGGTCACCCTGAGGCACCCTTTCTGGAGTTCGTGACACAGGCAAGACCCTCCCCTATCATAGTCCTGCCGTCAAACCCCACCAGGAAGCTTCCCGACGTGCCACTGACGGACACAGGACCCCCGGGCAATGCTGCACACAATTGTTGGCCACTGCCACTTCTATACCTCTTTGGGAACCTTGGGGAGAAACAGAAAAAAGAAGATGCTCAGATTCTGTGGATTTCACATCTGAATCGGGATGAAAAGCACGCAGGAAGGGAATGCCAGCAAGCATGGAGTGAATGCAGAAGCCTGATTTCCCACCACCTATCCAGCCAGCCCCAGCCCCACTCCGCCTCTCCCATCCTGAGTTTTTTCCTCCTGTGACAAATATCTAAGAGCTTCTGACACAAGTGGGCCTGATACCAGGAGTTCTGGGGGTCACTGAGTACTGGGGAAGCCCCCGAAACCCTCCCCTCTGAGCAATGTATGTGTGTCTGGGGCTGAAGCTGGTCAGGAGCTGCACACCTCGTAGATGGCAAAGCCAATGGTGAAGAGGTTGGCCCCCAGCTTCCGGTCCTTCCGCCGGTTCTTCTGCATCAGGGCCACCAGGAAGCTGCAGATCACCTCAGAGTCGTCGGGGTCATCGTCCTCCTCCAGGAGCTTCAGACGGTACTGTGGGTTGGTCCAGAAAGTGTCTGTGCCCCCCAGGAAGGAAATGTACGTTCGGATCTGCCTCTCAGAGAACGGGCAGGAAGAGGAATAAGACAGAGGGGACCTGCTTATCTCCTGCCTCTAGGTGCTCAATAAATACAGAAGGAGTGATTCCGGCATTTGTCAAATGATGTGGGGGGAGCAGTGGGTAGCCTTGACCTTTCTACAGATGGAGCCCCACTGCTTGGCTGTTTGGCTCCTCCTCCCTCTCTGAACTGTGATTCTCAGTCTCTGCTGATGGCTTCCCTTTCCTCGCCTGCCCTTGAAATGCTGTTGGTCCCTGGGATGTGGGCTTAGGCCTTCCTCCCACCCCACTGTTCTGCGACCCCTAGGCCGTCTTATCCACTTTTTAACTGTCCCTGCATAATTTCGATGCAGATCCCAGCCCCCATCTGCATTTGACTCCCTCCCTCCCTCCTTCCCTACCTCTGTCCCTTCTGTCTTCCCTCCTTCCTTCTTCTCTTCTTTCCATCCTCTCTTCCACAAATATATGTTGAGTTCTAATCATACAACCAAGGACCTCTAATCTGTGCATCCAATTCTCTGTGACACATCTTCACCTGGATATTCTACAGGGGCCTCAAACTTCCCATGTCCCCAGCTCAACTCCCCTCCCTACAAGCCCACGACCAACTCCACCGAAAAGCCAACAACACGCTGAGTTTTTTCTCCTGTGTGTCTTATGTTGCGACACTGACCCCATCCCCTCAGGCCCCCCCAAACTGAGAAACTTGAAGTCACTCTTCAGGGACTTCACCCAATATTCTGTCCCCTGAATCTGCCCCCTTCCCTCCATCTCCGCTGCCAGGGACTTGCTCCGGCTCTCATCATCTCTGGCTTGCACCCTTGCCGTCGCCGCTAACTCTGGGTTCAGTCCCATCCTCAGCATTAGGAATGCAGCATCGTTCTGACACGGTGTCCTGCTTAAAAGTTGTTACCAGCTCCCTACTGCACGCTCCTCAGCCTGGCCGTCTCCTTCTCGGTAAAATGGGGAGGGTTTCGTAAGACAAGATACCCCCCGGGAACTTAGTACAGACTCAGCTCCCCCTGGAACTGGTTCTGCGCGGCCCTTCCCCCATCCCGAGCCTCTCCCACCTGGGAAGTTGCGGCAGCCTCCGGCAGAGCAGCCCCTCACCCAGCGGCCCTCATTCACGGACACTGTCCACGTCTGCAGCTTGTCGGACTCTAGGGCATCGGCTGTGAGGTTGCAGATCTCCAGCTTCGTGAAATGGTAGATGAAATCGTCATACGACATCCTGAGGGGTTGGAAGAGAGAGACTCATGTGGGAGGCTGGGACGAGCGCAGCGCAATCAGACAGTTCAGACAAACTCGGGCACGGCCCCAGAGAGGACCCTGTCTCTCCTCGTTAGGGTACACACTATCTGTTCTCATGTCTGCACCCCAAACTAGCATCTCTTCCGGTAATGACTCAAACTTCTGTGTCCTTGATGGGAGAGCTTGGCAGCATTTAGTTCTCCAATGGAACAGTGTCCCTCTGCACTGGACCCAGGCACTGTGCTGGGCTCAGCAGAAAGAGAGACAGACAACTAAGCCAGCAATTTCGAGGATGATGAGTCTCACTAATTAATCGCAGGCCTGGGCAAAACAGGGGATCCTGAAGAAAGTTCCCTTTAAGCTGAGACTTGAGGGCTGAGTAGAAATGATCTGAGTGAAGGGTGAGCATGGCATTGGGTGAGCAAAGTAGAGCTGCCTTGGCTCAGAAGACAGCTCTGCAAAGGCCAGGGAGCAAGTAGCTGGAGCCGCGTGTGCCACAGAGGGGCACAGGTGAGGCAGGAGCCACATCATGCTGGCCTGGTCCCAGGCTCAGTCACCACCGTGACCTGGTCGGCTCCTCTCAGAACCCCATCCTTGCTGGGCCTTGGACTGGAGGAGGAGAACAGGGCCCAGATCTCCTGAGGGCCGGGGTCTGATGGCCTCTTTCCGGGGATTGAGGTTTGAGATTTCAGCTCCCCACCTCATCCCTTACCCTTCGGGGTCCTCCTGGGTCTTGGACTCACCAGAACTCTCCATCCTCAGTGACCTGGTGCTGCAGACGAGCCTTCTCAGCTTTGTCCACAAAGCTCCAGTCCTTCCAACTGGAGGGAAAATGGAGGAATTAGGGAAGGAAGAAGAAGGGGAGACCTGAGGTAGGTTGGTGCAGGAGGTATCAAGAGAAATATGTTGAAAGACTAGCCCACCTCCAAATTGCAGCAAGCATGAAGCATCAAAATGGAAATCTGATCTGATCCCCTCCGTGTAAAACCCAATAATGGCTTCTCACCATCCGCAGGAGTAAGACCTTAAATGGGTTTGTAAGGGCTTGATCCCTCTCTGGCTCAGTTTTTTGTTTTTTGTTTGTTTGTTCGTTTGTTTTTATCCCCCCTCACACTTTAAAGGTTAAGAGTTGACCTCTGGAAATAGACAAACTGGATTCCATTAGTTGTAGTTTTTTTTTTTTTTTAAGTAGGCTTCATGGCCAGCAGGGAGCCCAACATGGGGCTTAAACTCACAACTCTGAGATTAAGACCAGAGCTGAGATCAAGAGTCGGACACTTAACAGACTGAGCTACCTGGGCGCCCCTCAGGATTCCATTTAATAATACCAGTACTAGCTGCGTAACCTTGAGCATGTCGCTTAACCTCTCAGCGTCTGCTTTCCCAACTGCAAAAGGGGAATGAGTATTATCATCTACTTAGAGGGCTGCGATGAACAATGAATGAAATAACACATGCAAAAGTTTTAGACCAGCGCCTGCCCTCCAATAAATAACTGTTTGAGTTCTGAGAAGAAGACCAAGCATGTAAACATTTCCTTTCTCCTGCCACCTCAGGAAATAGCCTGGCTGCGTGTTTCTAAAGGCTGGCTGGTTTTCCATACTCTCCTCAGGAGGGAGGAAATGAAGCACATGTGTGTTTCAGTCATGCTGAGGAGAATAAAGCTAAACTGGGTTGTCCTTGGCAAGGTAAGGGATTGAGGAAGGGCTTGGGGTCAGGGAATGCTCAAGGGGAAATGGAGGTTCCGGAGAGCAGAAGGAGGGACCCAGAGCAGGGAGGGTGGTCTCCTTGCGTGACCCAGAGATGGGCCCCACTTGTCAGCAGTCCCAGCGTGGAGGCATTGGCAGGATGTGTGTTAAGGCTGGACACCAAACTATGGGGCTGGAGAACACAGCGAGGGTCCCTGTGGGTGACCTGGGCTAGTGGGCCGCTGACGGGGCCCTGAGGGCCTTCCCAGAGCAGAGAGCCTAAGTCCTATGTGGCTCTCTCTGGCAACCTTTCTCTACTCTTCCTATCCCACCCAAACTAGGTGAGGGACTCCCCCTTTGGGACCTTTATCTTCATTATTAGTGGTCGTTTTGTCCTTCCCACTGGAACTTAAAGTTCACAGGGGCAGGGCCTGTGCCTCCCTGTTCATTTCTAAGTCCCCAGGTAGTAACGTCTGGGCACAGAGGAAGTGACAATTTGTCTCACTGCTGAGGGAAGGAATGCCGCGAATGTCTGCAAGAGGCAGTAGGAAGACTAGAGTCAACAGATTATCCCAGTCTCTCCGGGGAGGCTGCCTGTTCAGGGAATATCCTCAGTGCCCAGACCTGTGCCTGCTGTCCAGCAGGTGCTCAGTGATACTAAGTGAAGGTAGAGCTGAATGAACCAGCAATGCTGGTGCCCTGGGTGGAGGTAAGCCCAGGGGCTGAAGAGCGCACGCGCAGCTACGCAGTCCGGCTATGTCCTCTCGGGAATGAAAGAGCTCGAGGGGCTGCCCCCCACTCAGTGAGGCAATTGGGATCCAGTGATTGCGTGCACTCTAAAAGCTTTGTAAATGTTTTCGAGCCATCATACAACTTGCCCGTGTTTGTTACTTTTGCTGCACCCGGTTCGTTCCTCTCGGTGATAAGCAGCAAGATCTTTCAGGCGCAGCGAAGGAGAGGAAATCTTAGCACTAGCTAGGCACTCTCCAGCTTACCATGTAAGTGGTAACATTGCTCCCATTTTACAGATAAGGAAACAGAGAAGGGAAATCACTCCTCTAGTCCAGACCCCTGCCTTCAAACTTTGCTTCTACCTGGACCTAGCCCATGCTTTCTAGAATCTTTCCTTTTCAGCCAATGGCCATCAGTGAGGTCTGTGGATACTCAGCTCCCCTGGCTCCTCTGCGGGCCCTCCCCTGGAGCCCACATCCCCTCTTCCCCTCTGCGGATCATGGGTTTTGAGGGTAATTTGTAGTACTCTTATGGTGCAGTATCCAACACAGCCTGGCCCCAGGCTCTGCGGGCCCCCGCCACCTACCCATCACTCCAGGAGCCGTTCCACTCCACCTGGCCCCAGGGGTTCCGCAGCCGCACCAGCTTCACCTTCTCTCCCTTGAACAGGGCCTTGGACAAAGAGAAAAAGCTCTCTTGGTCTGGGCCTTCCTGGAAAGGGGGTTTTCTGTCTTGCCCTGAGGGCTAGGATGGGGATAGGGAGAGAATCCTGTACAGGGGCTGTCCTGCCTGGTCCTGGTCAAGGAGACTAATCAGAGGCTCTCTGTGGAATGGCAGAGGGAATGTCAGCACCCTAAGACTGAGTCTGCAGCGGTCAGGGCTCGACTATCTGCTAAGAAGTGATTTTCCCAGCCATTATGAGCTTGAGGGGAGGAGGGAGGGTGTAAATTGTGGGGCCAGTCTAGCACACTAGGTGTCTCTGTTTGAATTAGAAAACAAAACAAAACAAAACACCCCTGCCGGCTGAGGGACTACAGACAAATGGCCCCCACAGGTGGACCGGTTAGAAAAAGGTGCCCCTTCCTCCAGTCTCTGCCAATCCCTGTGGATGGGGCCCAGCCTGCCCAGCTGTGCACAGTGGTCCTGACAAGTTTCCTGTCTCCAGCCAGACGTGCCAAGAGGAGCAAAATATTGTAACTGTTCAACTCCCGGAGAACAGGAAACACGAGAGCCCGTGAAATCAATTCCATAAAACCAAAGCGATTTCTATTTGTTCCCTGGAAATGTGGGGAAAACTGCCACTTTAGCACTAAAAGCAAAGATGATCTGAGCGCCACCTTGTGGCAAGATCCACCTCTACCCGTCCCGGGGGGGTGGGGGTGGGGGTGGGGGGCCTCCAGCCACAGGCACTGGACCCAGACCTTGAGCAGAACACCCCCCTCCCCTGTCCCGAGAGGAGGCAGGCTCTGCAGAGGTGAAGGGGCCCAGGAAGCTAAGTCCTGACTTCGGAAGGCGACCCAAGTGGCTCCCGCCCCACCAGCCTCACCTCCTCCAGCCCAGTGACAGAGTAGGCATGGCCCTTGACTAGCCCGCAAGCCATTCTTGTTTCATACTGAACCGGAACAATTGTCTGTGGAGCAAAAACCAGACAGCCTGTCAGGGGTTGGGCGGCAGAAGTTCTGTTTCCTCTGAGACAAAGTGCACATGAGGTAATTTTCCAGGTTCTGCGAGGACAAGGACCCCTCCGCACTCTGAAAGGGGGCCTCCCGGCCGTGCGAGGACCACTGCTGGCCCTTTCAGAGAGGCAAGAAGACACAGCAGAGACCAGTGGTTCCCCTCAAGCTGGTGGCCCCGAAAAGGTCTGTTCTGACCACTGGAGATCCATGTGAGGCTGGGACGATGTCGAGGTAGGCGAGAACATCCCCACTCCTCCTTTCTGGATCTCTTGGGGTCTTCAGAGGAGGAACAGGGACAGATGGCGGCTGCCCTGGGACTCAGGCTCCCCCCTTCCCCTGAGCCCACCCAGAGCTGACTCCTCCCAGAAGAGGAAAGAAGTGAGAAAAGAGGTTAGATGAAACATATAGGTCTAACCTCCTTTCTGTATATCCCTTCACGTCCTCCAGACCCACCGAGAACATGATACTCGAGAAATCAAGAGTCACAGTGCCCAGGGAGGGGAATCTGGAGGAGGCCCGAGGTGAGTCCTGCTCAGACATGACTCAGCCTAAGGGGCAGGAGAAGCTTTTCCATTTGCAGAAATTCCCAAGTGGCAGCCCCAGGAGATGCTCGGCAGAGGGGTAGGATCTCCAACGCCCAGTGAGCCCTAGACCGTATTTCTGTGGCTTCACATTGCCTGGTAATGTGACAGCTTTAAGAAGAGCTTCCGGCAGCCATGCTGGGCTGTACAGATCGTGAGCCTTTTCAAGCTCAGGGATGTGGGTGGAGCCGGGGCTCTTTGGCATCTTAGCCTCTTTAACATCTCAGTCCTTACATGACCCAGATCATGCTGAATAGAAAGGGATGGGGCAGGAGACCCCTGGGAAACCACCTGAAACAACTCCTTTGGCATTACTTATGCACACCTAGCAAATCATCCCCTGGCAATCTGTCCCAAAGGATCATCACAACACACACAAAGACGTATCTCTTAGAATGTTTTCATGATAGCATTTAAAAATAATAGCCAACATAAGAAAGAGAAAACAATCCAATTTTCCAATAATAGGGTATTGGGTTAATAAATTATAACTTATCTGTATGTCAGCATACTGTGCAGCCACCAAAAAATGTTTTAGGAGACACATTAACAATATAATTCATACTGGCATATTAAGAACATAAAGCTAGCTGAGAAAAGCATAACTGCAAAGAGGTACATAGAATATGAGATTTTAAAAACAAACATTTAGATGAACTGTATGCAAAGAAAAATCCTAGATGGATGTATACTAGATACTTAGAGTTACTACCTTTAGATGGGAGAGAATGTAGGTTAATTTTTCCTCTGTGCTTTTCTGGATGGCTCAGGCAGTATTCTTCAGTGAACGTGCATTACTTCCGAAAGTACTAGAATATAGCTCCATGAGGGAAGAGACTATTCTAGTGAACAAAAACTATTTTGTATGTTTACTAGAAGAGTGTCTGGCACTCAGTAGGAGCTCAATAAATATGTGTTGAAGGAACAATTGAATGAATTAGAAGAGGAGAAGTATTTTAAAATAAGTGAAGTCTCTCTTGTATTTCTGCTTGTTAATTTGTTATCAAACTGCCAGGACCACGGGTGTGAAGGAACTCCCACAGAGATTCCCTCCAAATCCGGTCTCTCCCACCTTCTTCAGGAGCCTTGGAGTGGGCAAGTTATTCCAACCCAGACCCTTGGGAGGCCCACACAGAGGTCAGTGTGGGAAGCACTGGCTGCTGAGGGGAATCTAACACCAGGAGGCCCGGGTCATGCAGGTCAGAGGGGTGGTCAGTCCTGACAACTGAAGGTGTACACACCCGGGTCGGTCTGTCATCTGAGCCTCCGGGGATGAGGTCTGAGTCCCTGAGCTGCGAGTTATCCATATTCCTCACCATCCGCGCAATCAACTCCCCCATTTTCAGTCCAGAAGGTGATGTTCCATAGGTCATGTTTGTGCCATCCTGATGCCCGATGGGGACAAGGACAGTGCAGGAGAGGGAGCGAGAGCAAACAAGGGAGGGTGATGGAAAGGGAAGGAGACAGAGAGAAGGAAGGGGACAGACAAGGAAAAGAGGAGAGATAAACAGCGTGAATGGAGACAAGATGGAGAAAAGTGATACAGAAAGAAAATGTTCATCTATGGGTGTTTAACGCTAACTGATCTTCCCATGCTTTTGGACCCATTTGGAGTATGGGGAAAGGAAGGAAATTCGGGAATTCAGCTTGGGCCCCTTCCTCAGTGATGGAAAGGGCCAAGACTATTACACACCAAGCAGTCTCCAGGGCAGGTGTGTCTCCTGAAAGTCAGGAGGCCTGGCCAGCCTACCATCTCCTTCCCCTTGGCCCCAGTCTCGGTTCACACCACTCTGCCACACCGAGGCCGTGCCTGCTCGCCAAGCGTCTCTCAGATTACAACACAAAGCCCACGTCCTAAGAGAGACAAGACCAAAGCTCAGGGACTGGGAGGCTGTCTTGGGGAATGGCGGGCTCTGGTCCAGAACCAGGTATGTGGCCAGCTTAATTGGGCCATGCTGAGGCTGAACCCCACTGACCACAGGAGGCCCATGCTGATGCAGGCCTCTGGACCTATTTCTACCTAAAGTCCAGGGCTTGGAATGTCTTTGTCCCATCTCTTTGGTGAAAATCCCCAGGAACACTTCTTCCTTGAGGAATTTTCGAAGTTGAGAGCCAGTGCCTGCTTCCTAAAACAAAACATCCACCCTGTCCCAGAGGAAAGCCCTATGCTGCTATTCATCACATGACAAGCTTCCTGACAGTCGGCAGCTCCCTGCCCTGCATCCCACACCCCAGACTTACATCAATGGAGCAGCCCATGAGGGAGCCTCTCTCGATGGCTTTCTTCATGATCTTGTACATGTCTCTGGGAGCATCCTTGATCTCAAAAAACTCAGTCACCCCTCCTGTGAAGTCCTCCATGGCCTCAGTAGTGTTCCCGCCTTTCAGAGCCTCATAGGAACCGTGGAGCCTTGGAGACAGAATGAAGACCAATCTGAGATCACAGGGTTCCAGGAGACATGACCCAGGTGCCATGCCACCAGAATTTTACTCTCGGGTCCTGTGACGTTTTCTTATCTAATCCCCCAACAACCCTGTAAGCTAATGGGATGGATACTACGACTCCCTTTCTTCACATTGGAAAACTGAGCTCCAGAGGCCAAGTGGCTTACCCAAGGCACCAGAGACCTGGAAGCACTGGGACAGGAACCCAGCTATTCCTACCTCCTGATAGTTCTCTTTCCACCATACCCTAAACCCTAAGGAAGGGTTCCATTAAAGCCATTAGTAGTAGCTGGGGTGAAGCTTCGGAGTTGAGAGATAACATGACTTTATTAATATACTGCAAGATCAGGAGGTTGAGCCAAGCAAGACCCTGGGATGTGAGCTTCACAGATACAATGCTCAGATCCAAGACTTGCAACACCAACCTTTAATTCTAAAGGCAGAATTAAAGTGCTCGCTATGGGAAGCTAAATCTAAAGATTTTCTTTCTTTTTTTTTTTTTTAAAGATTTTATTTATTTGAGAGAGAGAATGAGAGAGAGAGAGCACATGAGAGGGGGGAGGGTCAGAGGGAGAAGCAGACTCCCTGCCGAGCAGGGAGCCCAATGCGGGACTTGATCCCGGGACTCCAGGATCATGACCTGAGCCGAAGGCAGTCGCTTAACCAACTGAGCCACCCAGGCGCCCCTAAATCTAAAGATTTTCTACACATGTCTTCATTCTACTCTTAAATATAGTGTTTTTAGTTTGAGCCATTGCTGCCTAGACCCGATCGTCTCTGACTTTGGGTCACAGTTGAACACACTCACACAAACACACACACGCACACACATGCACACACAAATACCTTCTCTTGTGACAAGACTTTGGCTGGAGTTTGCAGCCCCCCACCTCTAGCCCTGCCTCACATCCTAAAGTGTTGCCTTACTTAGCATAAGCCTTCTCCAGCAGAGCACTCCAGAATTCATTGCGGTGGTTCGATTTGGTGAAAACCAGTTGATTGTTGTAAGTCGGCAGGCAGTCATCGATAACCACATCCACCCAGTCTCCGTAGCGCCAGAACTGCACAAAAACAACGAGTCACATTGTCAGACCACCTTTGGGAAACGTGTCTCTACTCCACATTCCTTAGAGTCTCTTTGACAAGCAGTCCCACTTCCTCCACTCTGCGCCTTGGTGCTTGTCCATACTCTTATGGTTTGGGACGTGCGTATCTTTGTCTAACTGGACCGTGAGTTCCTCGGGGGCAGAAAGTGAGGTACCTACCACTTTATCTCTTCCACACAGTCCAGGCCTGTCCTGGGGATGGTAGGTGCTCCGTGCACATCTGAGGACTTGAGATTTTCATTCTCCTGCTCAGTAGGTCTGGAGTGGGGTCTACGTATTGTATTTTAGGTATTTTAACTGATTCTAATGTGCAGCCAGTGTTGAGAACTACTGGTCTAGGTGAGGGTGACGTATTGATTATAGATTTCTTGATGACAAACAAGGTAGAAATTGCTGCTGAAGAAGAAAGATTGACAGGGAAAAGGGAAGTGGCCCAGAATAGACTCTGGCTGTAACAGGATCATTGTCTACTAATTCCAGTTCTGGATGTTGTTCTCTCTCTCTTCTTTTTTATTTTTTTTTTAATTTTTCTTTTTTTTAAGATTTTATTTATTTATTTGAGAGAGAGAGAGTGAGAGACAGAGAGCATGAGAGGGAGGAGGGTCAGAGGGAGAAGCAGACTCCCTGCCGAGCAGGGAGCCCGATGCGGGACTCGATCCCGGGACTCCAGGATCATGACCTGAGCCGAAGGCAGTCGCTTAACCAACTGAGCCACCCAGGCGCCCCTCTCTCTTCTTTTTTAAAGGTTTTATTTATTTATTTGAGATAGAGCATGAGCTGGATGGAGAGGGAGAGAATCTGAAGCAGACTCCACACTGAGCGAAGAGACCGACATGGGGCTCAATCTCACGGCCCTGATCATGACCTGAGCCAAAATCAAGAGTCGGCTGCTTAACCGACTGAACCACCCAGGCGCCCCTGGATGTTGTTCTTTCTTGAACAAATCAGTTTTAACTGAAGAAGGCCAAATACGGTTTAATCTCTTTCTAATGACATTTTCTCCCTTATTGAAAAGAGGGCAAAAATCTATCTGGTCTTTATATATATGACCCTCGAGGCATAAGACCCTTGAAATATCAGAGGGATACTTAGTAGCTTGATGGCCCAGGAGAGAAACAAAAATGAGGACCTGGCTGCCTTACCCATGCTCCAGGGGGCAGCAGGACCGTGAACCTGAACCTGATCAGGGACCTTTTCTGAGGCCTTCAGTGCTGAGGTACAAGATCAGCAGGTACACCAAGTGATGATTCAGGTCAGTTCCAGGACATTAGGAGCTTCCAGGGCTGGAAACAGATCGATGCCTCAGAATCCCAGCCTCTGCTGGATCCCCACATGTGGAATCACTTCAGTGCTGGGCCAGCACCAGGATTTGGCTCTCTGACAGGACAATTTGGATCTAGAAAATTTCCAGTGGTTTAATTGCGTCTGGAAACCAAAGACTCATTTAGGGGCCGAACCAGAAGCCTGGTCCCCAGATTGACCAGACTTTTCTTCCAGGTCCTAGAAAAGGGGAGTGCGAGAGGCCGTATAGACCCGCCTTAAAGGGCAACAAGAAAAGGAGCCATAATCACGCAGGGCGCCCGTTGTTTCCTTCGTGAACCAAAGGGCCTTATGAATTCCCATTGCTAGTAGCTTGGGACCTACTTGAGAAGGGATGTGGGTAATAGCGTAGCAGCCAACCAGCCGGAGAGGCAAAAATAGACCCACAGGCCAGCAAACAGGATGTCTTCCTGCCTTTCTGGGGCACAGCGGAAGGTGGGGGGCAGGGGGAGACAGGCTCAGGGGTCAGAGATAAACAACTGCTTCCTCGCAGGCCTGAGGCCTTAAGGGGGTCCCTGCCCACGGCCAAGGCGGGGAGGATGTGGGTGGAACCTTTCCTGAAGCTGCTGGGAAGGCAAGGCCAGGAGACCGGGGCTGGGTGGACAGCAGCTGGGCCTCTTAACCACACTCTAGTTCCCTCACCTGGAAGTGGAAGATCCCCGCGTAGTTTTCGGTGAAACTCTGATCATGGGGTATGACTCGGAAAAGCAGGCGCTCATTCAGGGTCAGGCAAGCAATGGCTGCGAGAAACCAGCAGTCCCCTGCAGGCAAGTACAGGGCAGGGGTTACGTCCGGGGAGGAAAAAGGCCCCATCCCAGCTGACCCTTCTGCCGAACGAGTTCACTCAGTGTTCACTGTCCTACTTCCAGAGGTGTCGACCCAGAGCAGTTTGCTAGTGGTCCCTTGGCAATGAGGTCAGGGTAACCTACTCCCTTCTGACAGGTTTACCTGAAGGCTGTAGGCAATTCCTCCATCTGTAATATAAGCTCACTTACTTTTTGGGCCTCAAGGAAGACAGAGCAGTAGGTCAACATTGGGTCATTCTTCCTAACACCCATATGAAATCTGCACTGCCCAGACCTTTGCAACTTGAGTGCATTTCTCCCCTTTGGGGGAGCCTGAGCATCTGAGAGCCATCGGCCAAGCCCATTGGTACTGGAAGGAAAGTCGGTTGGGCAGCTGCCCTGCAACCAGTTTACAGGGGGCACGAAGACATTGCTCACAATAGAATGAGGTGGGGATATTTTCTTAGTCCCTGAACTTCCTTTCTGGCAGAGCATGGTGTGTAGTCATTTTGCTATATGTGTGTGTGTGTGTGTGTGTGTGTGTGTGTGTGTGAGAGAGAGAGAGAGAGAGAGAGAGAATGCCCAGGGGGCATGCCTGGTACACTCGCAGTCACAGAGCTGCCCTCTAAGGAGGATGGGTTAAGTTGTGCAAGGCCTTTGTTTGGCTGTGCAGATGTGAGGGCATCCTTGAGCCTGCAGAGGGGAGACTAAGAGCGGCCAGCAGCCCTCCCCCCCCCGCCCTCCCCCACCACGTCCCACCCCCCTCCAGAAGAAGCAAGCCTCTCCTTTGAAACAGTTTCTGTTAGAAGGTCCAGATTATGAGCTTGCCCAGGGCTCTGTAGGCAGCCTTCCCCCGGGTGCAGGAACCCAGATACTGAAAACCTCCTTAGCCTCTCTTTCTGGGGCCAAATAAGCCAAGTTCGTTTCACTGGGTCTTGGATGCTCTTTCCCCGCAACTTTTAAACTATGCCTGTTGATGTTCTCTCCAGTTTTGCTTCGCAGAGCTTTCCCGCGGTCCACACCGGAGAGAATACTTCCTGAGAGGAAGGTCTGGCGGAAGAGCCAAGCTGACCACCCAGACAGAACACTGGACGCGCATCCTGTGGCAACTGCCATCTTTGTGGAAAGACTCCTTTCATATGGAGCGACGCTGGGGCATTGTCAACAAGAGAGTGAGTTACAAGTGCACTTTCCGTGTGCATACAGATTCCATATAGATTCCAGGGACGTGCTTGGTGCGCAGTTTCAGAGCTCTCTTTTAAGGGAGTGGGTACAGTTAAAAGCAAGGCTTTTATCTTGCGGAGTGGGGTGTGCAAGTGTCCTTGAGACTCTAGGGAGGATGCTGTGGAACGAGGCATATCTCCCGTGACAGGAGGCAAAGAACTGATGAGAGATGTGGGAGGAACAGAAAGTAAATGAAGCCATCACCAGCACATAGATACATGGGCATGAAGTACTGTTAGAAAAGCCTCCTCCCCAAAATGCATTAAGACCAAAACCAGATTATTGTCCCTTTACTTCCTGTAAAGGGACCACACCTTTTAATCACCCCTTGATTGTTTGGCTGGATATGATCTCAGGGGACTTGCCTACCTAGATCTCCTTGACAGATGTCAGTTCTGTTGGCTCCACCAATGATAAATCGGGGATTCTCGCAAATTTCCTGTGAAACAGAAAGGAAATAATGACAGTAGTAGGAGCTATTGTTTATTGAGGCTCCTTATGTAATGTCGTGCTGACATCCCACATCAGGAGCGTTGTACACACCACTCAGGTAAGCCCCCCAAACAGCCTGTGAATTGGATACTATCATTCTTATTTTTCAGATAAGGAAACCAGGGCTCAGAGAGGTGAGGGAATTTGCCCAAGGACACACAGCTAGTAAGTGGCGGAAGCCAGAAACATGCCTCCTTTTCCCATTGTTCGACATTGTTCCCTCACACTGACATACTATCTACGTAAGGATATACCTTGAGAGGGCAATGTCGTTACTGTCGTATCTTTGGCAAGGGACGACAGCAACGTTGTTGTTTTCTATGCCAGGAAAATAAGTGCAGGAAGGAAAATAAAGATCTTTCTTGCCAAGATGTGGTAACATAGATATTTAGAGTCAGCATAGATCCCAGGGTCTGTAGCACTTGAGAGCTGGGGAGAGCAGAGAGTAAATTTGGTGTGGGCCCTGCAGGCCCCCAGGTCAGTTGAGGGTACATTTTTTTTTTTTTAAAGATTTTATTTATTTATTTGACAGAGAGAGACACAGCGAGAGAGGGAACACAAGCAGGGGGAGTGGGAGAGGGAGAAGCAGGCTTCCCGTTGAGCAGGGAGCCCGATGCGGGGCTCGATCCCAGGACCCTGGGATCACGACCTGAGCCGAAGGCAGACGCCTAACGACTGAGCCACCCAGGCGCCCTGGTACATTTTTTTTTTTAAGTAGGCGCCACACCCAGTGTGGCACCCAACTCGGGGCTTGAACTCACGACTCTGAGAGATCAAGACCTGAGCTGAGATCAGGGAGCCCCAGGGCACATTTCTTGACTCAAGCTAACCCAGTACGCACCCCGGGCCGCGGCTGTAGTTTACTACTACAGATTATGTGCAGTCCAACAGCGGCCAACAGAGGGCGCTCTTGTTTTTTCTTTCTAGGACTTACGCTTTGTTTTTTAACTTAGAAAATTTTGAAATAATTGTAGATTCTTTGTTTTGGTTTTAACACCATTCCTCAGAGCTTGAAGAAGTCTTGCTATCCCTGTGACCCAGCCCTCTCTCTCTCTCTGTATCTCCTTGTGTGTCTAAGCGTGTCTCTCTCCCCATGCCAGCCCCCATGACAACTCCATATACCCGTGTTGAGTTGAAGCTCCCTGTACTGGGGGATCTCACCCTCCTACTGGATGCAATGTCTTGCTAAGGTCACACGGCATGCACCTCTTGTCTGAAACTCTTAATGCAATGGAAGGATAAACCCCAATCAAGAATTCATAAAAAGGTTACCTATAGGGGGAAGGAGGGAATAAGGTGGTGGGAATAGGGATGGAAGTAAAACTGAATATAACTGAAAAGAGTTTTGACTTAGGAACCAAGTAAATTTGTACATAATTAAAAAGCCAAGCGATACCTGGCTGGCTCAGTCTTGTAGAGTGTTGCTAGTCTTGACTTCAGGGTCATGAGTTTAAGCCCCATGTTGGGCATGGAGCCCTACTTAAAAAAATTTTTTTTTTCCTTAAAGCCAAAATAAAAGACAATTTTTTTAAAAGATTTTATTTATTTATTTGACAGAGAGAGAGACAGCGAGAGAGGGAACACAAGCAGGGAGAGTGGAGAGGGAGAAGCAGGCTTCCCGCTGAGCAGGGAGCCTGATGCTGGTCTCAGTTCCAGGACCCTGGAATCATGACCTGAGCCGAAGGCGGATGCTTAAAGACTGAGCCACCCAGGTGCCCCAAGAAAGACAATTTTTAAAAACAGTTTGTAAAAGCTGAAAGCAAATTGAAGCAAAGGAGCTTAACTGCATATCAAGTTGGTGACATGACCACACACATAAAAAGAATTATTTCAAGCGACTTAAAATGTAGTATTTTGACTCTTTATTCCTCTTGGGATAGATCCTAAGGTCAAAAACCCAAATCATAAAGAAATACGAATCATAAGAAATAATAATAATAATGTCATTATTTCAAAACTTTGACATGTATGCTATATGATAAATAAGAACTTATATTAATGTCATTAGGTACCAAGATTTTTTTTACCATAAAAGAAAATATGTAATATTACAAAATCAAATAATTTAAGTAACAACTCTGCAATGTTAGAGTTGAATTAGATATATAAATATAACTCATGATTTCTTTTTTTCCTAAGAAAATATTTCCTATCTCTCTGCATTGAAAACAACTAAACAACCCCCACCAAAAAAATCTCCCCCAAAATAAATAAAATCTTAAAAAAAAAAAAAAAAGGCGCGCCTGGGTGGCTCAGTCGTTAAGCGTCTGCCTTCGGCTCAAGTCGTAATCCCAGGGTCCTGGGATCGAGCCCCGCATCGGGCTCCCTGCTCCGCGGGAAGCCTGCTTCTCCCTCTCACACTCCCCTTGCTTGTGTTCCCTCTCTTGCTTTCTCTCTCTCTGTCAAATAAATAAATAAAATCTTAAAAAAAAAAAAAAAATCTCCCCCAAAACCTAGAAGCAGTAACAATCTGGTAATAAAGAGAACATCAACATCCGGATTGTGTTGTGTGTGGGGTTTTTTTAAAGATTTTATTATTTTTTAAGTAGGCTCCTTGCCCAATGTGGGGATAGAGCCCACAACCCCGAGACCAATAGTCACATGCTCTACTGACTGAGCCAGCCAGGTGCCCCCAGATTGTGGTTTTTAAAAACCATTTTCCACAAAGACAAAAGGTAAAACTCATTATTCCAGACCAAGACTCCTTCCTCTTCTTTAAAAAATTATTATTATTATTATTTTAAAGATTTTATTTATTTGAGAGAGAGAGAGAACAAGCAGTGAGGGAGGAGCCGAGGGAGAGGGAGGAGCAGACTCCCCACTGAGCAGGGAGCCTGAGGCTGGGCTGGATCCCAGGACCCCAGGATCGTGACCTGAGGCAGATACCTAACCAACTGACCCACCCAGGTGCTCCAAGACTCCTTCCTCTTAAAAAGAAGCCAAGTAAGGGATAGCGGACATGTTTTTTGGTCTCCCCAGTGTTTTGCTTCCTTGGAAAACAGCCCCTTCTCCCAGGGTTATACCTCACCTTTTCACTGGGGAACAGCTCCACTGTCAAATCACACCCTTCTGGTGAGCTTCCCCCTTCACCCAGCTCTAGACATATAGTAGGGGCAACTAGTGAGTGAGAGTGATTGGTTCAGGGATGGGCACATGACCAAATCTGGGTCAATGAGGTATCGGCTAAGACTTTTGTTGTTAACTATTGAGAAAAAATATATATAATTGGCCCTTGATCTACACTGGGATTGGAGGCATCGACCCCTGCACAATCAAAAATCCACATATCACTTTTGACTCCCTAAAAGCTTAATACCAGTAGCCTACTCTTGACTAGAAGCCTTACCGATGACCTAAACAGTCGCTTAACACGTATTTTGTATGTTATATGTATTCTATACTGTATTCTTACAATAATATTAGCTGGGAAGAAGAAAATATTATTAAGAAAATCAGGGCGCCTGGGTGGCTCAGTTGGTTAAGCGACTGCCTTC
>NC_138377.1:75001213-75073154 GCF_054177405.1 Leptonychotes weddellii | reverse complement strand
TCCCTCTCCCACTCCCCCTGCTTGTGTTCCTTCTCTCGCTGTGTCTCTCTCTGTCAAATAAATAAAAAAATCTTAAAAAAAAAAAAAGACTGAGAAAGACTTTCTCAGGCAAGTAAAACCAGAGAGAATTTATTGCCCACAGACTTGCCTTGCAAGACACGTTAAGAGAAGTGCTTCAGGGAGAAGGAAAATGATAGAGGTCAGAAACCTGGACCTACCTAAAGAAAGGAAGATCTTCAGAGAAGGAATAAAGGAAAGTAGAATAAAACTTGGGTTTTTCTTATTCTTAATCTAAAAATAACTTTATTTTTTAAAGATTTTATTTATTTATTTATTTGACAGAGAGAGACACAGCAAGAGAGGGAACACAAGCAGGGGGAGTGGGAGAGGGAGAAGCAGGCTTCCCGTAGAGCAGGGAGCCCGATGCGGGGCTCGATCCCAGGACCCTGGGATTACGACTTGAGCCGAAGGCAGACGCTTAACGACTGAGCCACCCAGGCGCCCCTAAAGATAACTTTATTTAAAGTAATAATAATAACAATGTGTTGAGTAATGATCGCATATGCACAGGTAAAATGAATGAAGGGAAGCCAGGGAGGAACTGGGCATTTTCTAGTATAAAGTGTTAGACTGCATATATAACGGCATAGTGTTATTTGAAGGTGGAATTAGATTAGTTGTAAATGTATATTGGAAACTGTAGCATAACCATTAACATTAAAACAAGTATAATTGATACACTTAAGAGAGGAGATAAAATGGAATCATGAAGAATATTAAATTATTAGAAAAGGCAGAAGAGAGGTGAGAGGAGAAGCAAAGAACAATTGTTAACAAATAGAAAACAGTTACAAACATGGTAGATAGGAATCTAGCCGTATCATAATCACTTAAATGGGAATGGTCTAAATACGCCAGTGAAAAGATAGAGATTGTTAGCGTGGATAAAAAAGAGACTCGTCTATATGTTGTCTACGAGAAACTCCCTTTAAACATAAAGACTCGGGTAGCTAGAGAAGGATATGCCATGCTGGCAGTAATCAGAGGGAAACTGGAGTAGTTGTATTAATTTCAGACGAAGACGACTTCATAACAAAGAATATTAGGGATAAAGAGTTGCATCACATAATGATAAAGGAGGCAATTCTCCAAGAAAACACATAATCCTAAATGTGGATGCACCACATTGCATTGTAAGAAGCCTGGCTGGTCAGCACGGACCTTTCTGTTTAAACAGAAGCGGCGCATCCCTAATGAGCCAGCCTTAGGCGCAAGGTTCCCAAGGCGTCTCCAGCCTCCCACAGCCTCCTGTTTCTTAGCTGTTCACCACCTTTCGTGGAAATCTCCTTGCAACTGTGAGCCTCAGTGCTCTTAGCCACTCCGCTTTACCATCCCCAGAATACCTGCTCTCAAGAAGACTTGATCATCAATTATGCCTTACTATTTTACTACGAATTGAAGCCAGGGCATTAGCTCTCCTAAAAATATTTACAGGCTCAGAGACCTCTAAAGGGTTATAATAACCTCTAGTTCAGGAACAGAAAATAACATCTCCAGTTTCAGGAGCAAGCAGGAAGGCATTCTGGGGGCACATGGGTCAGAGAGCCTTGATAAGCCACTTGCTCAGGTTGTGGATTCTCAGCTTCAAGGCTCTGGACCACCTGACATCCTGTCCCCAGGAACTGGGTCCTGAAGCCCCGTCCGTCCCTCCCATCCCTACCTTTGGCCTTTTCCATGTGATGGCCTTCATCTTGGTTTTCTGGCTCAGCTCATGGGAGCCCAGGGCCTGAACCCCTGCTGGGAACACACGGTCTTCAAAGAGGCACTTCTGAGCTAGGCACCGTCGTCTGAGAACAACAAAATCCTGCCCCTCAAACTTGAGGGGCTGTGTGACGGTGCCCTCTCCATTTCTCCTGTCCCGCTCCCTGATCACGCGGTCACAGAAGAATCCTGGCAGCAGGTAGGGCATGGTGGCCGCTCAGGGAGAGGAGCTGGGCCTTCCCTGCGGCCTCTCTCCCCCTGCGCCCTCAGTGCAGGCCTAATCCTCCCGTGAATGGGCCCGAGCCTATATAACTCCTCCGCCCTCAGCAGCGCGATGCAAATGAACACAGCCCAGAGAAAGGCCGTGGTCAGAGTCAGCAGCTTTGGCTGGAGGCCCCTGAGCCCACGGTCAAGGGGCAACACCATGCCAGCCAGAGAGCGAGCCAGCAAGGGGAGCAAGAGAGCCAGGGACAGCCCCAGGACAGGCCATGGTGGCTTGGAGAACTTCAGGGGACTTCCATCAGCCTTGCTGGGATTCTTTCTTTAAAAAGAAAAAATGTAGTTACTAAGAGGCTTACCCTGCCTCAGCAAAAGGCATTCATGCCTTTGACACTGGCGGCCAGTGGGATACAGCATGGGGCCTTCGAAACATGCTGTATACACTAATCCTATACAGGCTGCTGAATGCATAGAAGGAATCTGCTCCAAGCCATTGTCTGAGGTTAATGAAGCCTTCATTCTCCTGATGTCCCTGCCCCAACCCCCCAAAGACCTTGACTGGCCATTCAGGGACTCTAATCTGTGGAGGGTGGGTAACGTGACCTCAGACGCAAGTCCCCGTTAGAGTAGGCCCTGTGGCAACAGACAGACTTCCACGCTTACAAATTCAGGAACTTTGAGGCAGAGAACGTGGGTGGGGAAGGAAGGATACATGTGTGTCGGAATTACATTCACAAGAAAGCCCAGCTTTTTCAAAGTTTCACCATGCTTCGATGGACAACTCGAATGTGAGAGCTGGGAGCCGACGCAGGTGAACCCCCGGGCCTGGCAGCCTGCCCCCTCGGGGGATGCTGCCCCTGTCCAGTCACTGACTCCTGCCAGCCTGCACCTACTCTGGGCTCCTCCGAGTGTGGTCTTTGGACGACCTGCATCAGAATCACCTGGATGCCAGTTTAAAAAGCAGATTCCTAGGATTCACCCTAGACCTAAGGATTCACATATTCTTGGTAGGGCTCTGGGACTCTTCAGTTTAAAGAAGCATCCCAGGAGATTCTTATGTCCACTGGGGTTTCAATCCATGACATTAGCATTACAGAGTACTGTAACAGCTCAATATAATTTTTGAGGTCAGTTCTTTTAAGAAATAAGTATATTTTTATTACATTTATACATGAACAAAGTTTTAAAAAATCAAACAATACAAAAGGTACATAGAGGAATAGCAGCCTCTTGACCGGCAAATCCCTCTCCTCAGAGACAGCTACTTTTAATTCTTTTTTTTTTTTAATTTAATTTATTTATTTATTTATTTATTTATTTATTTATTGAGTGAGTGAGTGAGTGAGTGAGTGAGGGGAGGGGCAGAGGGAGAGGGAGTGAGAGAATCTTAAGCAGACTCTGTGCTGAGTGTGGAGCCCGACTTGGGGCTTGATCTCATGACCCAGAGCCAAAATCAAGAGTCAGACACTTAACTGACTGAGCCACCCAGGCGCCCCAACTTTTAATTCTTTTAGCAATTTCTTTTGGGATTTACCTCTATATTTCTAAATAATATCTTTCTTTTTTTTAAAAAAAGGTTTATTTATTTATTTATTTATTTGAGAGAGAGTGAGAGATCACAAGCTGGGGGGAAGAGCAGAGGAAGAGGGAGAAGCAGGCTCCCCACTTAGCAGGGAGCCCAATGCGGGGCTCAATCCTCCTGGGATCCTGGGATCATGACCTGAGCTGAAGGCAGACACTTAACCGACTGATCCACCCAGGCACCCCTAAATAATATCTTTCTATTGTTAGTTTTTAATTTATTATTTTTATTAAGAGTCCAGTCTTTCATCATGGATCTCTCTTTACTTTTTTTTTTAAGATTTATTTATTTATTTGAGAGAGAGAGAGCACAGTGGGGAGGGGCTGAGGGAGAGGGAAAGAGAGTCCCAAGCAGACTCCATGCTGAGTGCAGAGCCCGACATTGGGCTGGATCTCAGGACCGTGAAATCACAGCCTGAGCCGAAACCAAGAGTTGGAGACTCAACTGACTGAGCCACCCAGGCGGTCCTAATTTATTATTTTTAGAAAGTATCAGCAGAGTTCCTATTTTGACAAATGAGATTTAGGCTTCTCACATTATGCTTTGCCCACCATTTTTCCCAAATAGTTTCCCAAATAGTTACAAATTTTGGTAAAATTAAAATTCTGAATTTACTTGAGTATGATTAGGTGAATATTGTTCACTTCTTAGCTAAGTGTTATGCTGTAGAGTCCTTTCTGTAGAAATGTTTCTTTTCTCTTATTCTTTATAATTTTCTGATTTTCTGTATATCTATCAATGCTTTTCCTCAGTAAGCAGTTTCTCCAAATACTTAAACTCATCAGATAACCTAGTGGTTCCTTTGCTCTCCCCCCAAGGCCTTCCTTTGCAGCCTCATTCTCCTTACAGACTGGACTGGCTGCCCTCCAGGTTAGAAGCTGTGGTCTGGGACTGACTGTGCCTTTCTGGGTGGAATTCCATTTCCCAGATCTTAATTCTTCTTTCATTTACTCCTTGACTGGATTGGCAAACAACTTGCAGCTTTGTAAGAAAGGGTGCATGGAAGGTAAGTCCCCTGAGTCATTGCCCACTTAACCCTGTTTTCTACTTTTGCACATGATTGAGAATTTGGCTAGGTATTTTAAGTTGAAAAGCATTTTCCCTCAGAATTTTTAAGGCATGGTTTCATTGCTTCTAGCATCTGGTATTGTTGAGAAGTATGGTATAACTTGATGAACATTCCTTTGTGTGTGACCTATCGTTTCCCTCTGAAAGCTTTTAGGGTTTTCTACCCTTCCTTCCTATTCCTCCTGCCCCCAATTCCAAAAGCCACATTTATGTGCCTTGGTATGAGTTTATTTTTTTATTCTTTGCTGAGCACTCAGTGACTCCTTTCAATATAGAGATTTTGCCCTCAGTTCTGGAATATTCTTATATTATTTCTTTGACATTTCTCTCCCTTTCAATTATTTCTTTCCTTCCTCCCTTCCTTCCTTTTTCCTTTCTTTCTTTTTGTGAAACTTCTAAAAATCAGATGTTAAACCTCCTCTAATTTTATTGTATTTTCCTATTTTTGTTTGTTCTACATACTAGATTTCCTTGATTTTATATTTAACGCAGCTATTAAAAATTTAAATTTCTACTCTCATAGTTTTCTACTTTATATTATTTATATATTTATATTATGAAAAATTTCAAACTTACAGAAAAGTTTAAAGAACGGACATCCATATAGCTTATGTCTCGATTCAACAATTGTTAACATTTCGTCATCTTTGTTTTACCTATCTATATTTGTATATATAGATTTTATTTTTTTTGCTGAGCCATTTGAAAGAATGTTGACAGTATCATGACACTTCACACCTAAATACTTAGAAGTATACTTGGGATACAGCAGGCATCTCCTAAGGACAAGAGCACTTTCCTACTGACTGTAATGCCCTTATCGCTAAGAAACTATTATTAACTATTATTCTCTAATATTATCCAAGATCTATATCCATATGCTAATTTCTTCAGTTGTTCTCCAAATGTCTTTTATAGATGCTTTTTAAAAAAAAAATTATTTATTTATTTCAGAGAGAGAGAGCACAAGCGGGGGTGGGGGGAGGGGCAGAGAGAGAAGCAGGCTTCCCACTGAGCAGGGAGCTCCACACAGGGCTCTATCCCAGGACCCTGGGATCATGACCTGAGCCAAAGGCAGACACTTCACTGACTGAGCCACCCAGGCACCCCATAGCTGCTTTTTTTGAACCAGAATCCAATTAAGTTTCACACATTGAAATTTAATAATTTAATAATTAGATTAGGTGATGTTGAAGTGAGCATTAGTGAACTAGAAGGGAGAGCAGAAGAAATCACCTAGAATATCACACAGAGAATCAAAGATATGGGAAGTTTTTTAAAAAGAAAGAGAAAAACGATTAAGAGATACTTGGGATAGAGCAAAGTAAGTTCAGCATATATCTAATTGGAGTTCCAGAAGAAGATAATAGAAAATATGAAAAGAATTAATATTCTAAGACATTTTTTAGGATTGACCAATGACGCCAATCCTCAGATTCAGGAATTCCAGTGAATACTAAACAGGAAAGGTATATAGAAATATATGTTGGGACAAATCATAGAGATATTGCAAATGCCATAGAGAGGAGATCTTAAAAGCAGTCAGAGAGAAAAGGCAGATGGCCTATTAAGGGACACCAATTAGAATGACTCATTTCAGCAAGAATGTAAGCCAGATGATATTAATGAGGATCAAGCTATTACTGATTACCCAGGAAAACTATTTCATGAGTGAGAGGAAATTTTATACAAATAAAAATTGAGAATGCTTACTACAAATAGACACTCACTAAAGAAACTTCTAAACAAGGTCCTTTAGGAAAAAGCAAAATTATTTTAGGAGGAAAAGCCTAAGACTCAAGAAGGAACAGTAAAAAAAGAAATTGGTAAACATGTGTAAATCTGACCGAATATTGACTGTTTTAAAAATTGTAATATTTTCTATTTTTTAAGGTTGTAACATCAATATAGAACTAAAATTATGAGTACTTGGAGTCAAAGTGCCTTACGGTCCTCATACTGTTTGTGAGGAAAATAGAGCTATTGATCAATTTCAGGCTTTGTCAAGATGAAATGTGTGTTAATCATTTAGGGCAACCACTGAAAAAACAGAAATAGTCAATAACTTCCGAACTAGTAGAAAGAAAAAAATAAAACACTTTTAAAATTTTTTAGGTGGGAGAGGGGCAGATGGAGAAGGAGAGGGAGAATCTTAAGTGGGATCCATGCCCAGCATGGAGCCTGATGTGGGGCTTGATCTCACGACCCTGAGATCATGACCTGAGCCGAAATCAAGAGTTGGACACTTAACCAACTGAGCCACCCAGACACCCTGAGAAAACACTTTGATTACATTTTTGAAAAGGCAGAATGAGGAAAAAAGGAACATTTAAAAATCAATATCAACAGAAAGGTTATGGTTAATATGATAGAAATAAATCCAATATATTTTCATAAATATTATAATAAATGTTATATATATAATAAATGTTCATAATCAGTGTAAATTGACTAAAACCTTCAGTTAAAAGACAAAGGTTTTCAGATTAGATTTTTTTTCTAAACTCTAAGCAGTTTATAAGAAACACACCCCAGACATGAGGACATTGAAATCTATATCTAGTCTATCCAACAATGAAACACTAAGATTGAGTTCCCTTTAAAATTGGGAGCCGGACAGATTCTGTTATCTCCTTTATTATTAACATGATGCTGGAGGTTTTAGCCAGTGCAGTAAAACAGGAATTAGGTTGCTGAATACAGTTGCGCATAATGTACTGGGTGGTCCTGTCATTATTTACAAATGACCTTACTATCTATATAGAAACAGAACCTAAGACAAATAACTTGGGATCTACAGTTAAATTGTTAGAATTACTAAGTTTAGCAAATATATTGGATATAAAAGTCAAATGCATGTTTATGCCTGAGAAATTGAGTACAATTTTAAGAAAGATGCCCTTCCTAAAAACAACAAAAACAAAAGGTGCCTAGGAAGAAATCTGACAAAGGATGTTCAAGACCTTTGTGGAGAAAATTATCAAAGAACTTGATTAAAAGATACTAAAGGAGGGCGCCTGGGTGGCTCAGTCAGTTGAACGTCTGCCTTTGGCTTGGGTCATGATCTTGGGGTCCTAGGATGGAGCCCTGCATCGGGCTCCCTGCTCAGCGGGGAGCCTGCTTCTCCCTCTCCCACTCCTCCTGCTTGTGTTCCCTTTCTCGCTGTGTCTCTCTCTGTCAAATAAATAAATATTAAAAAAATAAGATACTAAAGGAGACTCGATTAAATGGAGAGATATCCCTTCTTCATGGATAGGAAGACTCAGTATTGTCAAGACATGCATTCTTCCCAGATTGATTCAATGCAATCTCAATGAAAATCCCAACAGGATTTTTTGTGGAACCCAACATCCTGATTCTAAAGTTTAAATGGAAAGGCAAAGAGCCAGATATAGTTAAAACAATACTGGAGAAGAAAAACAAGTTGGGAGTACTTGCTCTACTGAATGTCAAGACTTGTTGGCAGAAGGTGTGGATTCGGCACAAAGATCAGTAAACACAAGTGGAACATGGTAGAGACCGCGGAAACAGAACCACACCTTGGTAGACATTTGCCCTGTTTAAAAAGTAACATTACAGAATAGTTGGAAAAACAACAAAATGTGATCCCTATCTTATATAAGAAAAATCATTTCTAGATGGATTATAGACCCAAATATAAAGGCAGAAAAATTAAGTTTCTAAATGATAATAAAGAAGAATGACTTTGGTTTAGGAAAAACTTTTTTTTAATTTTAATTTTTTTGAGAGAGAGAGAGCATGCATGAGAGCGGGGGTGGAGGGTGGAGGGGCAGAGGCAGAGGGAGAGAGAGAATCTTAAGCAGGCTCCACACCCAGAGCAGAGCCCAATGTGGGGCTCGATCTCATGACCCTGAGATCATGACCTGAGCCAAAATTAAGAGTTGGAGGTTAACTGATGGAGCTACCCATGTGCCCCTAAGAAAAACTTTCTTAACAGAACATAAAAAGCACTAGCTATAAAGGAAAAAAATAGTAAATTAAGAATTTAGAACTTTTAATTAAGAGATTTTAATTAAGAATTTTTAAACTAAGAAAGCCCTTAAGAGAGTGAAAAGGCAAGTCACAAAGTGGGAGAAAATATATTTTTTAAGGATTTTATTTATTTATTTGACAGAGCAAGTGAGCCCAAGCAGGGGGAGCAACAGAGGGAGAGGGAGAAGCAAGCTCCCCGCTGCGTAAGGAGCCCGATGCGGGGCTCGATCCCAGGACCCTGGGATCATGACCTGAGCTGAAGTAAGATGCTTAACCAACTGAGCCACCCAGGTGCCCCAAGAAGATATTTATAACACATCTAACCAATAAAAAATCAGTATCCAAAGATGCCTACAATTCAAGTTGAACAAGACAAACTCAACAGAAAAACTAGCAAAGACAGGTATTTAATGGACAGCGAGGTAACAAATGGTCAAGAAATACATGAATGTAAGAAAAGATGCTCTGCCTCATTCATAATCAGGGAAATGCATTTCTTCATACATTTCTTGGCTGTTTCTGTCCCTGCCCCTCCCATTTTCAGCTTTTTTTTTTTTAAAGATGTTATTTATTCATTTGAGACACAGAGATACAGAGAGAGAGAGAGAGAAACCATGAGCGGGGAGAGGGAGAAGCAAGCTCCTTGCTGAGCCAGGAGCCAGATGTGGGGCTCGATCCCAGGACCCTGGGATCATGACCTGAGCTGAAGGCAGACGCTTAACCATCTGAGCCACCCAGGCGTCCCCCATTTTCAGCATTTTACTGCTGAGCTATTTCAGCTTCTTCGCTATGATGTCTAGATCTCTGTCCCTGTCAGTAGGAGCTGCTGTCTTGTGGAATATAAGGGGAGGCAGTCCTAATTATTTATTGAATTTACACTTTCACCAGAACTTACCTCCCCCCACCCCATCCCAGCACAGCGCCATCATGACTACTGAGTCAAGAGAGGGCTGGCTCTCAATGGGGTACCTCATTTTGCCTTTGATTTACCATCATCATTATTTATTGATTCACTGTGTTCAGTATGTCATTTACAACATGCCATTTAATCCTTACAACAACTTTATGGAAGTAAGGATTTTCATATTCTTTTCACAGATGAGGAAACTGAGACCTGAAAATGGTCAGTAACCTGCCCGAGGCCACCTTGTTAAGAGGTGGAGTTGGGATTCAAATCAAGTTTGTCTGGCTTCGAAGCCTGTGCCCTTCATCACTGAGTTATGCTCTAGTCCTTTGCTGTCGCGGCTCCTAGGAATTACTACCTTACCTTGAACACCTACTAGGACTTCAAGGGTGCTAGCTCAGAACAGTATCACTGTGCCCGTTATGGGCAGAACATCTTTCATACATTCATGTATTTCTGGATCTTTGTTACTTGCTGTCCATGAAATACCTGTCTTTTGCTAATTTTTCCATTGAGTTTGTCTTTTTCAAGTTGAATTTTAGGCATCTTTGGATACAGATTGCTTAAGGGTTAGATGTGCTATAAATATCTTCTCCCACTTCATGGTTGCCTTTTCACTCTCTAAAGGGCTTTTTTTTAAAAAAAAAAAAAAAAGAAAAGATTTTATTTATTTATTTGTCAGAGAGAGCACAAGCAGGGGGAGTGGCAAGCAGGGGGAGTGGCAGGCAGAGGGAGAAGCAGGCTTCCTGCAGAGCAAGGAGCCGGATGCTGGGCTTGATCCCAGGACTCTGGGATCATGACCTGAGCCAAAGGCAGACACTTAACTGACTGAGCCACCCAGGTGTCCCTACCTTTTTTTTTTTTAAAGTAGGCTCCACACCCAGCGTGGAGCCCAACATGGGGCTTTAACTCACAACCCTGAGATTAAGACCTGAGCTGAGATTGAGTCAGACGCTTAACACCCAGGCATCTTAAGGGTATTTATTAATTTAAACTTTAAAAAAAAAGATTTATTTATTTGAGGTGGGGAGGGGCAGAGGGAGAGGGAGAAATAGTCTTTTAAGCAGACTCCACACTGAGCGTGGAGCCCCATGTGGGACTCAATCCCATGACCCCGAGATCATACCTGAGCCAAACCAAGAGTCAGTCGCCCAACCGACTTTGCCACCCATGCACCCCTAATTTGACTTGTTAGTGGCTGAGCCAGCCAGGGTTCAGACCAGGTCTGTTTGGTTCTAAATTTAGTTTTCTTAACCACTCTGCAGGATGCCCTCAGGTCTTCCTCTTTGTAGCCAGCCCAGTGATCCCACTTCTCTCTAAACTGTCTGACAGAAGAGGACACTCTCAATCAGGTTGCAAGCAGCCCTCCTCCTGAGCTGGGTTCAGGAAAGATAAGTAATATCCCTGGGAGAAGAAACTATGTAGCCAGCGACTGGGCTCCTAACCCTGGAAACAGAGGGCTCACTGCACACAGCCTGGGTTTTCCTATAGTTCTCTTTCTTTCCTCTCATTCCACACTGGCAGGGAGTAGCTTTTATTTTATGCCAACCTAGAGTTTCTTCTTTTTAGAGCTGAGTAACGGCGAGCCAAGTGACCCCCTGGCTGGGAAGACACCCAGGGAAGAGTGTTATTTATGCAGGGGCTGGGGCACGTGGAAGGGACCGTGAGAGCAAGAGACCTCTGTTGTCACCCCGGGTTGTCAGGAAGCTTCCAACTTCGGGGTACCGATGCAGTGGCCAGGCACTGGGTGCTCGGGAGGCAGTGGTCCTCTATACTCCACATTTCACCCCTTTCCATTAGCTTTGTTTCAGACTGAAAGGAACCAGGCTACTTGCAAAAATGATTCATTCCAGGTCTGGGGGAAGAAATGTACAAGACAAGCCTGGGACATTTTGGTGTGGCCAGAAAACAGGATGCTATTTAAGATTAACGGGGTTGGGACGCCTGGGGTTAAGCGTCTGCCTTCGGCTCAGGTCATGATCCCAGGGTTCTCAATCGAGCCCCACGTCGGGCTCCCTGCTTATCGGGAGCCTGCTTCTCCCTCTCCCTCTGCCTGCCGCTTCCCCTGCTTGTGCTCTCTCTCTCTCTCTCAAGTAACCTGGGATCATGACCTGAGCCGAAGGCAGACGCTTAACGACTGAGCCACCCAGGTGCCCTATAAGGAATTTTTGAGAGCAGTTTTAATACTATCTTCCTGGTATTCTGGGGAATATAATAAACTTCTAAAAGTTGTGATGGTGATTATTTAGATTTGAAGTTGGGATGAAAATGGTAAAGCAAGTGTCAGCTTCTCTTTCTTTTTTTGTTTTGGCTTTTTAAATTTTTATCTTAATTCCAGTTAACATACAGTGTAATATTAGTTTCAGGTGTACAATATAATGATTCAACAATTCCATACATCACCTGCTGCTCACCTCACAAGTGCCCTCCCTAATCTAAATCACCTATTTCACCCATCCCCCCACCCACCTCCCCTCTGGTAACCACCAGTTTGTTTTCGATAATTAAGAATCTGTTTTTTAATTTGTCTCTTTTTTCCCCCATTTGCTGATTTGTTTCTTAAATTCCACATACGAGTGAAAACGTATGGTATTTGTCTTTCTCTGACTTATTTCGCTTAGCATTATACTCTCTGGTTCCATCCATGTCGTTGCAAATGGCAAGATTTCTTTTTTTTTTTTATGGCTGAATAATAGTCCTATATATATATACATCCCACCTCTTCTTTATCCATTCATCTATGGATGGAAACTTGGGCTGCTTCCATTTCTTGGCTATTGTAAATAATGCTGTTATAAACATAGGGGTGCATATATCCCTTTGAATTAGTGTTTTTGTATTCTCTGGGTAAATATTCAGTAGCGCGATTGTTGGATCGTAGGGCAGTTCTATTTTTAACTTTTTGAGTAAGCTCCATACTGTTTTCCACAGTGGCTGCACCATGTGTCAGCTTCTCTTAAGCAGGGCACTCTCCAGGTGTTAGTTGGGGCTTCACAGTCCCTCAGAGATCCGGAACTCCCACCTCATAGCGTCTGAGAGGAGAGGCCTCCCCCCACCAGCATTCAGGGGGTTCCAGGCAGTTGCTTCCGTATGGCTCTCTCTTTCCCCACTACTGTGCTTTCCACACTCTGGCCTCTGGGTGTGCTGGCTCATCCTGTCTGTGTAACTGAAGGCACTTCCTCCCTTTACCAACAAGTTACTTTTTACTCACCCCAGGCATTTCACAAGTTCGTGAGTAAAGATGTCTTTGGGTGTTGGGGCTCCTGGGTGACTCAGTTGTTAAGCATCTGTCTTCGGCTCAGGTCATGATCCCAGGGTCCTGGGATGGAGCCTCGCATCGGGCTCCCTGCTCAGCGGGAAGCCTGCTTCTCCCTCTCCTTCTGCCCCTCCCCCCATTTGTGCTTTCTCACTCATTCTCTTTCAAATAAATAAATAAAATCTTAAAAAAGATGTCTTTGGGTGTCAGGTCAAGCGGAGGGATGACACTGGGGTATGTGGCCTCTTGCCCTGTTGCTTCCCCCCCACCCCACTTGGGTTTCTGTTCTGGCTCCTTCCCTCTTGTAAATACACTAGCATTTTTTTCCCCCACTATAAACAACAATCATGTCCACCCCCAGAGAGAAATTATTCTTTTTGTAGTTATAAGAATCTTCCTCATTTTTCCTTATGAATTTTCCTCATGAAGAGAAAAGCTGGAGTCTGCCATGCTAAGGATTCACATTTTGTTAAGCACATTTGGCTAAGTATCTGTAAAAAATCAGATAATTTTGTAGTGGTAACAAGACCTGACCTGAAAAATGTAATGATTATTATCACTATTTTAAAATTTTTGTTTATTTAAGTAATCTCTACACCCAACGTGGGCCTCATGACCCCGAGATCGAGTCCCACGCTCTTCCGACGGAGCCAGCCAGATGCCCCTATTTATTACTTTTTTATTGAAGTATAATTAACATACAGTGTTATATTAGTTTCAGGTGTACAACATTCAGGTGATTCAACAATTCTATACATTATGTTAATCAGTGCTCACCTCATTAAGTGTAGTCACCAAACAACATTATTACAGTCTTATTGACTATATTCCCTATGTTGTGCTTTTCAGTTCCACGACTTATTTATTTTATAACTGGAGGTTTTTACCTCTTAATCCCTTTTATCTATTTCACCCATTCCCCGACCCACTTCCCTCCTGGTAACCACCAGTTTGTTTAATGTATTTAAGAGTCTTTTTGTTTGTGTGTCTCTTTCTTTATTTGTTCATTTGTTTTGTTTCTTAGATTCCACATTTGAGGGAAATCATTTAGTATTTGTCTTTCTCTGTCTGACTTATTTCACTTAGTATTATACTCTCTAGGTCCAACTACTACGTTGTAAATGGCAATATTTCATTCTTTTTTTATGGCTGAGTAATATTCCAGTGTGTGTGTGTGTGTGTGTGTTTGTGGGCACTTATGTTGCTTCCATATCTTGGCTATTGTAAATAATACTGCAGTAAACATAGGGGTGCATATATCTTTTTGAATTAGTGTTTTTGTTTTCTTTGGGTAAATACCCAGTAGTGGAATTATTGGATCATAATGTATTTCTATTTTTAATTTTTTGAGGAACCTGTTTTCCACAGTGGCTGTACCAATTTACATTCCCACCAACAGTGCACAAGGGTTCCTTTTTCTCCACATCCTCGCCAAGATTTGTTACTTCTATGTCCTTTGGATTCTAGCCATTCTAACAAAGTGATATTTCATTGCTTTTGATTTGCATTTCCCTGATGAAATTGGGCAAGAGTAATCAGTTTCTCAGAGGCCCTGTTTCTCTTCTGTCTAGGGGTTTGTCATCAGAAAATTTGGCTCAACAATTGGGAAGTGTTGTATGGTTTGTTTGCTTTCTGATTCTAGAAATAGATCATAGAAGGAAGGGCAAAAGGAATCAGTTTGGCCTGGAGACTCAATGCATGAAGCTCCCTAGTAGAGGAGGAAAAGAGTGAGGTAGCACTGGTGAGTGAGTGGGAAGAGATTATGGGTGTGCCTGGACAGAGGGCCTGGCTGTCCCTTCTTTGAGGAGGGAAAGGCTGAAAGTACAGCATCATCTTAACTAGAATTATAGGTGGCTTGAATAATTCTCCCCTTATCATCATCACCATCCCCACCACGACCACCATCCAATTGAAATAAGTACTACTTGATTGCGAATACTCAGATTGGCTTTCAGTGATTCTGTGCCTCACATAGTAAAAGCAGGAAGGGCCTCTCCTAGGACACAGTCTCCGCTTCAGACTGCTCGAACCTGGTAAAGGTTACGACGTCTACGGAATGCATGGGAAACTTAGGTCTCCAAGAAGTGCTTTACACTTCAGAAATTTCTGGAATCATTTCACTGTTTCAATGTCAATCAACTTGTGATTGCCCTTTCTGGACCTTAATCACTTCACCTGTACGTGAGGGGGTGTTGGTGGGGGGGGCACAGTTTGAAACAGACAGGTCTTCTGGTGCCCCCCAATGTCACACTGACAATGACATTTTAGGACTGACGTAGAGCCTAGAGCATAACAGACCCTTACGTTGTTCTTAGTAATATGCCAAGTCTAGCTTTTAAGACTAAAATCCACCAATGATTTCACTAAAAACAGCATTTGTGAATTTTTTTTTCTCTGCAGTAGTATTAGAAAAGACTTTTAGGGGGCGCCTGGGTGGCTCAGTTGTTTAAGTGTCTAACCCTTGATCTCAAGCTCAGGTAGTGAGTTCAAGCCCTGAGTTGGTTTCCATGCTGGGCATGGAGCCTACTTAAAATAAATAAATAAATAAAAAGGCTTTTAGGAACACCCCCACCACCTTGGAGTGCTGGGCTGCCCTTAGCTCTTAATGCTCAATGCCCTCAGCTGTGGGTTTTCATTCACCACCAGCAGCTGAGTACCCACTGTGGGCCTGGTCCTTCCCTGGCTAAGGGGGTCCAGAGATGACCAGGAATGGTTCCAGTTCTCAGCAGATGGGGAACAGACATGTGAAAGCTTGAAGGAAGTGATACCTGGGCAGTGGGGAGAGGGTGAGGGGGAGCAGATCAGATAAAAACAAGGTCATTCCAAACAGAGAGCATGAGCAAAGGCCTTGAGATACAGGATCTGGAGCAACAGAGCAGCTGAATGTGTCGGGGTCCAACAGGAGAGGGTGAAGATGAGATGGACAGGTAGGCAGGGGCCTGCGTAGGAGGGCCTGTAGCTCAGCTAAGGAGTTTGGACTTATCCTGAAGGCATGTGGGGAGGGGAGAACAGTGTCATCGAAGATACTTCAACAGGGATGTGACATGTCCCATTCCTCTAGTAGCAGGGCAGGGACTGGGCTGCAGAATGAAGTTCTTGCCAGTCCTTTCTTCTAAACTGACGGTCCTCAGGGCAGTCACAGGACTTGCCACAGAACTATCAGGAGAGGAAAGGAGCCTTGGACATTGCATCTCAGGTTAGAAAGAAAAACATGGCTCATCAATGGCACTAGGTCCCAGAGTAACTTGATTAAGCTAATGAATAGCACTGAGCCTCAGTTTCAGTGATCTCGTGTGTGTGTGTGTGTGTGTGTGTGTGTGTGTGTGTGTGTGTGTAGGGGGGGCGTTCTCTCCCTGGATGGGGTTAGCTCCCCTTGTCTTGTGATCCCATAGTATTTGAATGTTCTCTCTTGACAGCCTTCCCTTCAGGATTCTAGACTCCAGGACAGCAGGAATTTTTCTTTTTCTTTCTTTTTTAATTTTTTTTTTTTATTTGCGAGAGAGAATGAGAGAGAGCACGAGAGGGAGGAGGGTCAGAGGGAGAAGCAGACTCCCTGCTGAGCAGGGAGCCCGATGTGGGACTCGATCCCGGGACACCAGGATCATGACCTGAGCCGAAGGCAGTCGCTTAACCAACTGAGCCACCCAGGCGCCCCTTTTTCTTTCTTTTTTAAAAGATTTATTTATTTATTTGGGGCGGGGAGTGAGCAAGGGGGGGGGCAGAGGGAGAGTGAGAATCTCAAGCAGACTCCCTGCTGAGCGCAGAGCCCCCCGACCACGACAATGTGGGGCTCCATCCCAGGACCCTGAGATCATGACCTGAGCCGAAATCAAGATCTGGATGCTTAACCGACTGAGCCACCCAGGTGCCCCAATTTTTGTCTTTCTTGTTCACTGTTGTCTCCTCAGTCAATTGCCCACTTTCTGGCTCTAGCAGATGCCCAATAAATTCCTTGAATTAAGAATAAGAGTCATATGGGAGGTCTGATCAGAGAGGGGAGTAGGGGGATAGGATTTTCGGTCTGATAGATCACTATAAATGAAACCTGGAGGCTGGAAGAGTTACCTAAAGAGAAGGGGTTTTAATCCGGGCTGTCATGCCCTCTCTGGATGTACTTCTTCTGTGTGCCCTTCTCGTTTGTGGGGTGAGGTATGTGGACAAAAATGATTGCTAGGATTTCTTCTCATCCTAACATTTAATGCTAGAAAAAGTGGTCTTTGCTGGCTACTCTCCTCTTTCCAGGGCTTCAGTGTTGCAGAAAGTCATGGCTACTGACAAACTAAGGAACAACATCATGATTTTAGCCCGAGAAATGGAAAGACTCTTACAAAGACTTGTTCTGGGAAAGGGATGCTTACTTTTATAGGATGAATTAAACTGAGTTCCCATTACTTTTATACAAAGCAAGATGTTTTTCAGAAAAAGAGAGCAAGAGAGTGAGAATGGGCCTGGCCTCCGCTGAGGACAGAGCCCACGGGGCTGCCAGGATCCTTCCCCCTCCTGCCCATGTGCACTGTGGAGCTGCGGGGAGGTGCTGATGGGGAGGACTTCTCGGAGGGAAAAAAAAACCCCAAGCCTGCGAGCTACTCACCGGAGGTCTCTTCCAGATGAACTGGATGGGGAACTTCTGGCTGTAAAAGAGAGAGGTCTCATCTGGTGGGAACTCGGGATCCAGATAAAGAACCTTCTTTTCTAGACATTTCTTACGAAGCTGCTCAAATGTCTTCTCTTTCACTCCAATAATGGGGAAATTGCGGCTGATGATGGCCGAATAGATGCCACTTGGGTTTGCGCCCCCGGCCTCGGTGGTCTTGCCTTGGCCCAGCTGGGGAATCGGCCCGGGGGACCTGGGCTCCGCCCCCGTCCGTGGGGCCACAGATGCGCTAATGACAGTTGGCATGGCAGGCAAATTTGGAAGGAAAAGGTTTTTTAAGGAAAACAAGATCCAGCTACCTGCAAGGGAAGGAAGCAATGGCCAAGGGGAAGTTGGAGTGATTCTGTCATCTGAGAGAAAAACGTCCACATCCACACCCGGAGCTAAAGCCCATCAGAAGGTCATCCAGCTTCTGTCCATCCTAAAAGCCGAGCCGTGATCCCTAAGTCGGAGGTTTTCCTGAGGCAGGAGCACTAGAGGGTTTCGGCGGCGGTGTTTACCTGGGGGCTCCTGCCTGCAGCTCGCATGCCAGAGGGAGAGGCGGAGGGGAGAGGGAGGCTTGTGTTTCACTGGCCTGGAGAAGCTTGAGCCAGGAAAACTAAAAATAGACATGAAGGAAGATTATGAGTATGAGAGCCCGGGAGGCTAGCGTGCAGCCAGACGGCGTGGTGGAGCGAGAAGGACCCGGCGAGGGACGTTCCCGCGTTGTCGTTGAGTGCTGGTGTTATCAGGAGACGAAAGGGGAATATTTGAAGAGATTGGACGCTGAAAATTAGCCAAGAACTGCTGATGCGTTATTGAGTCGGCACGTAGGCAGATCGTCCCCCCATCGGCCACCACGTGACTGCAGAACAATATTGAGAAAAAAGGTAGCCAGAGTGAATGTGAGATCCTGAATTCTAGGAGGATATTCTAGACATCGTTGAGAACATAATCTTTACGTTCTAAAACTCTAGGTTATCAGAACATTATTCAGTTGGGTTTGGCATCTCTTCTAGAATGTTATGGTGTCAGCGTCCCGTGGAACTGTCTGGGTGGAAAATGCCACTCTGCAGAGTCCCCAGTTGAGAAAAATGCCTGTCTCTTTCTTGCCCACTTGACCTAGATACCTCTTGTCTCTCCTCACCCCCCAAATAAATACTGGACCAAATGTGCTACAAAGAGTGCCCCTGAGTAGACTATGCAGGCACGTCACATTAGGCATCTGAGTCAGAAGGTGGAATTGGTCACTGAATCGCGTTGCCTCTTGAGTCCCGGGGGGATGTCATTCCAAAAGAGTTGGTTTCAGGGCTCTCAGATAAGAACACAAGTGGCTCTGGGGAAGGGAACTGTGTGCCTGGTGTCCTCCGCCTTGTGTTGTACCCATGGTGGCTACTACCCGGGCCGTCAGGAGATGGCTACATTCCACGTGTGGCTCAGTGGGGGCTTGTCCTAGACTGTAGCCCTGCCGGCTCCCACGTGACCAGTCTCACCAGCCCAAGGCTAGAGGCTATGAGAGAAGGTGGGAAGTGACAGCTGAAAACAGGGAGGACTACCAGGCTCATGGTCGCTGGGGCTGCAGCTTTGAGGAGCCCTGTGTCTGGAGCTGCTGCTTGTAGGGACCCTCAGCCTGTCCTCCTGTCCCCTAAGGAAATGCCCAAGGACCTTTACTACTACTCTTAGAGAGGCAGGATAGGGGAGGGCAGCCTGAAGGCTGACCGCCTGGGTTCAAAGTCTGGGCTCGTTGCTTGCTGGCTGTGCCTGTATAACTTGAGGTGAGTTACTTCTTCCTTTTTTCCTATGTCTCAGTTTTCTCACCTATAGAGTGGGTATGTGGATAGTCATTCTGTTATTGAGTTGTCATAAAAATTAAACAATTTATGTAAACTACTTAAAATAATGCCAGGATTGTCTTAAGCACTCAACAAATGTTGTTGTTAGAGGTGACCTAAATTTAACATTATTTTGGGGTTAGATCAGGTTGCATTAGAGTCACTCATTGGTGCAGATCAGCATTCGGTCTCTGAGCATTTACTGAATATTTCCCATGTGTACAACACTGGGATATGTGTAATCTGCTCAGGATCACATGGTCACAGTGTCTCTAATCAGAGCATGCCTATCTTACTACACTAAAAGAGCCTCTAAAAAGACTGACTTCCACTCTCAAACTCAACAATGACATGGAAAGCAGAGTGGGAGAAGTTTCCTTTCTCCACCCTCAAACGTTTGAGTCCCAGCCCACTGTTCCATACCATCTTGAAATTTCACGGCACCCACCCACATTTTATTGTTTCTGCTCATTGAGCTTCCTGTTTGCCCTACAAGACAGTAAGCTCTGTGAAGCTGGGCCCTGGGTCCCCATTCCACTGTCAGGGTTAAGCACATTGAAAGCTTTTAATAAATATGTATTGTCTATCTGTTGAATGAAATGTCCCTATGTGAGGAGAAATTTCTTACCCTTCTTATTGCTTTGCTAATGCAATCAAAGCATCTTGGCTTATTTGTCCCGGGGGAGGAGCTGTCTCTGGGCCACACACCCTCTGACCTTGCTTTCCTTGGCTGTCTCACCAAGTAACTTAGTAACTAACATGAGCGTGTGATAAAATGAGCCTATTGTCGTAGTAGGATGGGAATATCAAACACATGGCGTGCAAGGTGCTATTCATTTTGCTTTAACGATTGTTGTGGATAAAACCCCCTCTCAGATTAGCAGGTCTAAAAAACAAGGTTTATTCAGCTTGTTAGTAGCTGTAGAAACTCCTGCTTTCTGGGAGAAATCCAATCTGGGCCCAAGGACAAAGGGCAGGGAATGAGCATGTGAAGAGCTGCACATTTCAATTCCCAGAAGTCTCTTCAAGGATAAAGAACTAGTTTTTATAACATATTTCAGCCAACATCATGCAATATCTGTGATTGGAATGGTTCCTCCGGCACCAACACGGCCAGCTAATGGCTTCGTATCACTCTCTTCCAACAATAAATATTTCTTTGATTTAACTCTATTGGAAGCAATGCATTTGCTTATAACACCCATCATTCATTAAGTGCCTGCTGTGAGTTAGCCACTGCATATAGCTTTCAAAACTTTTAATTTTAAAGTAATTTTAGATTTACAAAAGAGTTGCAAGATGGTAAGAGTTTCCGTATGCCTTTCACCCAGCTTCCCCTAATGTTTACACCTTACATAACCATGGTACAGTGATTCAAACTAAGAAATTAATGCTGGTAAAATACTATTAACTAATCTACAAAAGACATTATTTTGATTTCTTTAGTGTTTCCACTAATGGTTTTGTTTTTTCCTCTTCTGTTACAGGCTCCGATTCGGGCTCCTGCACTGCATTTAACTGTTATGTCTCCCCAGGATCTTCCCATATCTGATGGTTCCACAGTCTTTGTCTCATGACTTGGGACTGGTGAAGAGTACTTGGCAGGCATGCTATACAATATTCCTCAACTTGAGTTTGATGTTTTTCATTTGATTAGACAGGTTATGGATTTGGGGAAAGAATATCACAGTGGTCATATGCCCTTCTCATTTGGGGGTACATGATATACCTGTGTTTTATCACAGGTGACAGCAATCTTGATCATCTGGCTAAGGTGGAATCTACCAGGTTTCTGCAAAGTAAAGTTACTATTTTTTTCCTTTCCATACACATAGTGTTACAGGATTGCAGGGTTCTTGTCTCACGGAGTCGAAGAATGAATCTCGCGGACACAAAAGGGTGAAGTGAAGTGAAGTGAGTTTATTTAGTGAAGGGGGGAACAGAAAGGAAAGAAAAAAGCTTTCTAGAGTGAGAGGGGTCCCGAATGGGTTGCCACTGTGAGCTTTCCTGGTAGTCTTTTATTGGGAGCTGACTAGGGAACTTAAATCTTGATGTCTCTACCACTAAGACCACGATGTTTACTTTTTCTTTGACGTTTGGTAATTTTCAGTGGTCCAGCTGTAGCTGTTACAGAGATATCTTGTCTCTGACATTTAAGACAAACGAGGTACTCTTGTTAGTCTCATTATATTCCCTTATCTCTGGTTTTGTACGCCTTAGCATTTTCCACATCGAGGATTTCTATGAACCTGAACACGTAGCCCCCTGCGTGAGCCTAGTCATGTAGCCCCCTACCTATCTCTCCCTACCTAGCCCCACCTATCCCTTACTCAATAGGATACATGTTTTTTTTCTTAAGTAGGCGCCACGTCCAGTGTGGAGCCCAACATGGGGGTTGAACTCATGGTCCTGAGATCAAGACCTAAGCTGAGATCAAGAGTCGGACACTTAACCGACTGAGCCACCCAGGTCCCCCCACATAGAATATTTTAAATCTGTATGACCACCTTGCCGGTTTGATTAACCCTATTTTACATGAGGAAACTTGAGATATCTGCTGTAATTTTATAGTGAAGTCGTGGAAAGCTCACAGAATTTTAGAAATTACCTCTTTTCTTCAACAAATGAGGAAACCAAGACCTGGAAAGATTAAATGACATAGCCAAGATCACTCAGCTGCAGAACCAAACTAGACCCCAGGTTTTCGGATTTCCAGGGAGGGACTTGAATGCGTAACTAGGACTCCAATAATGTGGGCTAGGTGTAAGATCGCTGGATCCTTGCATATAAATAGTGAGGGCTCTCCTTCCCTTAGCTCTGACTGGAGAGGAATTTAATACCACAGCCCTGCTAGAAGCAGCTGTCGAATTCTGGCCGGCCTTTCTGGGGCACTGCAGTCTTTTGCGAGGCTGGTCATAAGACAGGCAGATCTGATATCAGATGCCATCCTTTCTTTCTCCTAGAATGCTCTTTATATGGCTTCCATTGTCTGTGGTTAATATGGTAATCTGTTTCCAGTGGAGTTGCTAGTGGCTTTCTATGTCCTGGGCCTAGAAGTTATTTTAGTCTAGGGTGCTGCCCCTGGGATTTATGCAAGGCATTCAGGAGGTTTGGTAGGTGGAAATCTTAAAAGCAGAGTGGAAAGGTTAATGTTGTCATAGGAATTCCATTTCCCAGAAGGCTCTTGGGTAGGATGGTCAGTTATGGATGAAAAACCATTAAGCTCCAGATATTTATGTGTTTTGACTGTGTTTCTGCTGCCTATGATTATGATACCCCGATACTGAAAGAGGTGTGAAAAAGAGAAAGAACCCTGCCCACAGACCAAACTCCAGAATTGCGATTTTCTCTATGGCTATGGTGATCGGATTCATGTTTTTTTCTTTAAGGTTTTTATTTATTCATTTGAGAGAGAGAGAGAGTGAGAACACACATGCAGGAGCAAAGGAGAGGCAGAGAGAGAGAAGCAGACTCCCTGCTGAGCAGGGAGTCTGAGGCAGGCTGATCCCAGCACCTGGAGATCAGGACCTGAGCCGAAGGCAGACATTTAACAGACTGAGTCACCCAGGCACCCCCAGATTCACTGGTTTTAGTTAACCAGGATATAGGGCTCAGCACAACTTTAAGACAAACTCTTGGTGACAGACTGTGCTTTCTCCTCTAGGGAGCCTTTAGGAGAATGGCCTGATCTGGGATTGGCCCTGGTCGTGTTGACACATGGGAGTTCACCTATTCTGAAGTGAGCTGTGCCCAGAACATAGTTAGTCCTATAGGTCAGTCTCAAGTACAATCAGCCTCCTTGGACGGACAATGTCTTGGTACCTAGTCAAACTGGAGCCAAATCTTGGGATCACTTCTGTGAGGAACCGACCACCTCAGATTTACCACAGCCAGGATCTTCTGGATAACTCAGATCTGGGAAGAGAAGGATGGTGACCAAGCCGACCTTCCAAATGCATGAAGGGCTTTCTCTGGTCCCTATACAGGTCATCTGCCCTAAAATAAATGCCCCCATCAACATGTAAACATGTATTCTATTTCTTTTTTTTTTTTTTTTAAGATTTTATTTATTTGACAGAGAGACAGTGAGAGAGGGAACAAAAGCAGGGGGAGTGGGAGAGGGAGAAGCGGGCCTCCCGCGGAGCAGGGAGCCCGATGCGGGGCTCGATCCCAGGACCCTGGGATCATGACCTGAGCTGAAGGCAGACGCTTAACGACTGAGCCACCCAGGCGCCCCACGTGTATTCTGTTTCTTAGTGTGAGCCCTCCTGAAGGCTCTCTGGTCAGCTGCTGCCGTCAGGTAAGACCTCTGTGGTGAAGGAACAACAAAGTGCTGCCACAGTGTGGGTGTGTACGGCCAGGGGCTGCTGGCCTGGTGCTCAGAGTACGACTGAACTCAAGGGCTTTGCCGTTTGGTGTGCATTAAATTGAACACAACCCAAGTAAGTTGAAAACAAAGACCTTTTTATTACTTGTTACAAGTAAGGACGGGAAGATAGCTCTCAAAGTACTGTCTTCCTGTGGGGTTAGTACAAGAAGCTTTAACTCTGTATTGGGGGGCAGGAGCAGGGAAATTGTATATACATTAAGAAACTTAGAGATATTCTATGCTTAGGCACTTTGGTTCAACTGAGCATGCCTAGCATGTCAACATGCTAGTGCATACATTGTATGTTCAAAAATGGCAGAAAACTCAGCCCATGGGAGGAGATCTTAGTATTATAATGAGCTAAAGTTAACTTTAGGACAACTCAGGGGGGCTTCTTTGGCAGGTCCTCAGCTCCAAACCAGCCAAAACTGGCTCACATAAGAGGCCATCTGGTGAACCACCTGGCTGGGGAGTCTCCTTGGCTGGCTGCTGGTTCTGCAAGACAAAGCACATTGCTTCCCAGCTTTTGTTCCTTCCCTCTCCTCCCTTCTGCTGATGGCTTTCAGCCCTCAGATCTGAGTAACTCCCCTTTGTGTCCTAGCCAACAAGAGGATGGGATTTGTGTCCCTGAAGTAGAGGACTTGACGTGGCCCAGCGCTTCTCAGGTGAAGAAGAGCTGATCTGAGGAACATTCTGAAGTGGTCTGCAGCATTAGAATCGAGGTATGTTCTTTTATTAACTTGGTTTCATCCTATTTTATATGCCACAGCTTATAAGCTTTTACAATACTAGAAAGCAAACAGTTTAAAGCTGTTAGATATTATAGAGATATGGCTCAACTTTTTTTTTTAATAGTTTAAAACATAGGAAAGTGGAAAATACAGCATAAAGAGTTCCTATATATCCTTCACCCAGTTTCTTCAATTATAACATTTAAACTCATTTTGCCTTTTTCTGTTTTGTCTCCTTCTCATACATACATACATTTTCTGAGCCATTTGAGAATATGTTAAAGATATGATGACTCATTACCTTTTAATACCTTAGTATGTATTTCCTAAAAGCAAGGAAATTCTTCTATATAATTATAGTATAACCCTCAAAATTAGGAATATTACCGTGTAATCAAAAGATCCCATTCAAATTTTGCCAACTGTCCCAATCATGCCCTTTTAGGCCCAGATTCCAGCCCAGGATCACACACACATTTGTTGTCATGTCTCTTTTGTACCCTCTTCAATCTAGAACATTTCCTCAGATCTGTTTTTCATGGCCTTTACATTTTGAAGAGTATAGGATGTCCCTCGATTTCAGTTTATAACTTTTACATAAGTGAAATCACTGAAACATTTAACAAAAATGTTTCTTCTATGTTGATGTACATACAGATTGTTATTTTAATAATTGTATAGTATTCTGCTGTATGAAACGGCTATATTTAACCAGCCCCCTGTTAGAGAACACAGCTTATTCCTAGTTTTCCACAGTGTAAATCACACTGCAATTAGTAGCTCTGAGCAATTTATCTGATTTATCTGAAGTGGAATTGCTGGGTTAGAGTATGCAGATTTAAAGTTCTGACACTACTGCCAGATACTCATCCTGAGAGGTTATACTTATTTATAACTCCACCTGTGATGCATGAGAATGACTTGTCCCCACACCAACATCAGCACTGGACATTTTCACTCTTTTTCATCTTGGCCAGTCAGGCAAAAAAAAAAAAAAAAAAATCATTTCTTTGATTATTAATGAGGCTGAGCACCCTTCATGCTTGTTTTGTCTGTTTTACTTTATTTTACGAATTACCTTTGCCTGTTTTTCTGTTGGGCAGTTTCTGATTTTAAACTAATTTGTCAACTCATTCCTTGGCATTTAAGCCTTAAGTAGAGACACATCATGCATTTGAGAGCTTTGTTTCAATCCCTGTGGAAATTATTCTAATTCTTACATGAAATCCAGTTTCCTGAGTAACATGTCAAGAATTAGCCACAACAAGGTAATCGAACACCTGCAGGTCAACTCACCCCCACACAGCGCTCTGGGCACAGCTGCAGGAACAGGGGGTGGGGGAGGGGGAGAAGCAGTAAAGGGCAGAGAACAGTTAACACCCAGACTATATTTCTCTCCACTCAATGTCTCTAGGTGAACGTTTCGGTATCATTCTGGGTCAAGGTAGAGCAGTTTCCCACAATTTACTAGTTCTTATTCATTCCTTCCCCCCAAAATACTTCACATGGAAGAATAAATGCAATAGATGTTCATCTAAAGATAGGTCTTAATTATTCAACTTTAAATGCTATTAAAAGCCATCACTTATATTAGGTAAAAGCACTCCATTTTCAGTTTCTTACTGTAGGTTGCTAAGGTAAGTCTGAAGCTGGGAAATACTGCTTCAGCTAATGTCACCTTCCTCCTTTCTCCTGAATTGCACAACTTACAGAAATAGCAAAGAATCTGCAAATGTTTGTATGAGCTGACAAACGGTGCAAAGCCCAAATCTCAACTGATATAATGAAACGTGTCCACGAGGAAATGCACAATGTCTACTCGTCTAGAGGGAAGAGTCCTGTCAGAAAAGTAAATCAGAAACAAATACATTCAATTCTCATTTTTTTTTTAAAAGATTTTATTTATTTATTTGACAGAGAGAGAGAGCGAGAGCAGGAACACAAGCAGGGGGAGTGGGAGAGGGAGAAGCAGGCTTCCCGCGGAGCAGGGAGCCCGATGTGGGGCTCGATCCCAGGACCCTGGGATCATGACCTGAGCCGAAGGGAGACGCTCAACGGCTGAGCCACCCAAGCGCCCCAATTCTCATTTTTTAATCAACCAAATTCATCAGATAACCACTTGTAGCCAATAGTTGGTGAAAGCCAAGGATAACGCTGCTCTGGCCGACAGAAGACAAATGTAACGTGCTCTTAAGGAACATGCACTCTAGCCAGGCAACAAGACAGACAAGACTGAAACGTTAAGGGACCACCCCTGAGAATGCGAAGTAGAACACACATTGTAAGTGCAGCAACATTTCACAGATGGGCAACATCACTGCTCACGGGTACAGGGGCTCGGGGTCTTTAGGGTAGTTAGAAAGGCTTAGTGGAACAGCGGCATTTGGGTGGGGCCTGAAGGGATGGTAAGGTTTGCATTGGGGGGGAAGGGGGTGGGTACGGCGGCCCAGGGACCACAAGGCACAGAAGTGGCAGTCGGCAAGCTGCTGGGTGAAGGACACGTGAAAACGCGCACTGGTGTAGGAGCGCCGAGGACTCGGGGTCGCCCCACAGATGCTGCAGCCGGCCGCGGGCGGTCCCCGGCGGCTCCTGAGGGACTGGGCTGTTGGAATGTTCTAGCCCATGCCAAGCCATATCGGAGCCTGAGGGAAAAGGAAACCTCAGTAACACCGATCCTGTCTTTATTTAAAATTTTGATATTTTGTTATTATTTTTTGCATTAATTTTGATTTTTAAAAAATACTGCATTAAAATATCATTTATTTTGATGATTGCATTTTTTTTGTATCCCCTTAAATTTTTTGCTCAAGGCAAGTACGCTTACCTCACCCTCCTCCCAGCCCTGTGTTCTATTTCTGAAGATCAGGAGTGGGGAAATGGGTATTCATTTTATTATTAATTATAAGCTACAGCTTACTCATGTTACAAATATTCTGTGGCTAGTAAACAGTATTTAATAAAAACAATTAAGATAAATTAGGATTTTAAGAAGATTAATTAGGCACTTTGAAGCCCAAAAAGTATGACAGGGAGAAGAATTCTCTTTTGCTTCCGAGTCAGTCTTTAGGGGTGAGTAACTCTCTGTTGCTGCGGTGTATGCAGTACAAGCAGAAAAGGGTTGTTTTGCCCACATCTAAGTGGGTGAAAGGTAACTGGGGGGGGGGGGGGGCGGGTACCAGAGGCTGCTGTCCACTTGGAGACAGGCCTCGAGTAACTCAGCTGCTGTAGCCGGCCTGACTCTGCCGCGTGGCCTGAGGCAAGCTTCCACAGATGGGCCACACAAGGTGCGCTTGGCCCAAATCTCACATAAACAGACCCATCCAGGGGTGCCTGGTTTGCTCAGTTGGTAGAGCATGCGACTCTTGATCTCAGGTTGTGAGTTCAAGCCCCCGTTGGGGGTAGAGTTTCCTTAAAACAACAAAAACAACAACAACAACCAAACAAACCCATGCAGCTATGCTCAAGGAGAAGCTACTCATTGGGCCACAGCGTTTACCACAGCACCACGGTCCAATAAGCAGTGGAAGATTAATGAACTCTATAAATGTCGCAGGGCTACTTGCATCTAGGAGAAGAAGTGGTGTTTGACACAAAGAGTATGACTAGTACCTCTAAAAATGTAAAACCTGAAGTCTATTCTCATTAGTAAGCTGCTGATCAATGGATACTTTTTAGCCAGAGAAGTCAATTAGCATGCAGCACAGATCTCAGAAGAGGCCAAGGGCAAGGCTGAAAGGTGCAGGCTGCTTCCCACGCTCGCCCCGGGTACACTGCACCATCATCGGACGTGGACCTCCCAGTCAGCGCCGATGTTCAGCGACAGCTTTTCCAGCCGCAGGGTGGACATTTGGGCACAATATGTAAAAGCCACAGGCTCATCTTTACCATCTAAATATCAGGACAATAACAGGAAAAATTTGATGAATATCTAGGAGAGAAAAATCTTTCCTTTGAATCTAAAATATTTCTGACTCGATCATAAAACCTGATACCCCACCTGGGAGAATCCCATTTAATAGCACTTTTACCCATGGATGTCCATGAATTTTTTAAACATTAAACACTCCATCATTTTGAGTGCAAGATTGGTTGAAAGGAAATTGTAAGGAACAAAGTGATTTATCCAAGAAATTCAGTAGATAAGAAAGGATATAGCTCTTTAAATAACTCCATAAACATGGGTAGGATTCTCTGGGGCTTCAGACATCTACAGTCAAAAATACATTCAGAGAAGCTACAATATTATTTCAAGCCCCAAATAACTTCCCTTAGAAAAATATCAACAGCTTACAGTTCACAGAAAGCCCAGTTGATGAGGAGAAGCAGGATGGCCTTGCTCCCCCTAGATACCAGTATATTTGACCTCCATCAGAAAGTGCAGGGTCCACTTGGCTAAGCGTGCTACATCAGTTTTAGGACTAATCATTTCTTTGCTGCAGATACTTCCATGTTTACACAAACAAATGACCTGTTTTCTCACCAGATGAACGGGTGGTCACAGAAGATGGCTGCTTCTTGAGGCCTAGGACAAAGATCTGCTCCACCACACACTTGCTGGGATAATGACCTCTTTTGTCGGCACAACTGGAATATGGATATTAGGTGGTATTAGGAAAATGAGAGGAATAGGGGTTTGGACTGGTTATTAGGTCAATATCCTAGCCTTGGGAGTTCCCCTCCCATCTTTCCCTATGGAGGCATGAACCATATGGTTATCATGTTTACTAGGATGAAGAGATGGAAACGATGATTCCCTGTGCCGAGGACTGCCTAACCAGTAGACAAACCAGAATCCATTTAACAAGCCATTTGGAGAGAAATCACCTAAGGACACTGAAGTCTCAAATGTGACTTGGACACTGCAATCAGATTTTAAGAAATCGGATACTTAACGAATTGCTGAATGGGCAGATAAATGGGATTAATCAGAACTTAAACTGAATTTTTTATTTTTTAGAGAGTGAAGAACAGGAAGATGGAGACAATAAGGAAGGAAGGTTCACAGAGGGATTGAAAAATACTTCAGAGAAACTCCAGACCAAGATGGCAACATAAGAGGCCCCTGAATTTCCTTCCTCCCACAGATGCACCAAATGTAAGCTGTGGAGCAATTCCCTCTTAGAGATACAGAAACTAGCTGAGTGACTCTTATACATCAGGTGACTGAGGAAATAGCCACATCAAATCAGGTAGGAAAGGCTGAAACACGCTCACCGTGACCACTACCCCGGGGACAGTGCCATACAATTAGGAGGGGAACTCCCAACTTCTCCCTGAAGAGTGAAAGGTTTGGACCACACTCCTACTGCCCCAGTGTTAAGGCCCCCACCTGAGTATGGGACCCCAAATCACCTATCAATAATTACTTTAAGTAACTTGAACTAAATCCTCCAATCAATAGAGACAGAGTTGCTGAATGGTTAAAAAGTCAAGACCCAACTATATGCTGCCTATAAGAGACCCACTTCAGCTTTAAGGACACATACAGACTGAAAGTGAAGGGATGGAAAATGATATTCCATGCAAATGGAGACCAAAAAATAGCAGGGGTAGCTAATATTTATATCAGACAAAACAGACTTTATGCCAGAAACTGTAATAAGAGACAACAAAGATAGTTATATAATGGGTCAATTCACTAAGAGGCTATATAACATTTGTAAGTATTTATGCACCCAGTATTAGAGCACCTAAATATATAAAGCAAATATTAGCAGATCTGAAGGTTGAAATAGATGGCAACACAGTAATAGCAGAGGACTTACATACCCCATTTTCAACAATGGATAGATCATCCAGACAGAAAATCAGTAAGGAAAATGTGAACTTAAACTACATGTTAGACCAGATAAACTTAATAGATATATATAGAACATTCCATTCAACAGCAGAAAAATACATATCGTTCTCAAGCACACATGGAACTTTCTCCAGGACAGACCATACATTAAACTAAAAACAAGTCTTACCAAATTTAAAAAGACTGAAATTATATTAAGCATCTTTTATGACCATAATGGTAGGTGAGTAGGTATCAATTACAAGAAGAAAACTGGAAAATTCACAAATATATGGAGATTAAATAACATGCCCCTAAATAACCAATGGGTCAAACAAAAAAATAAAAGGTAAATAAAATATCTTAGATTAAAATGGAAACATAATATACCAAAACTTATGGGATGCAGCGAAAGCAATTCTAAGGGGGGAGTTTATAGCAATAAGTGCCTATATTAAGAAAAAGAAAAATCTTAAATAAACAATCTACCTTTACACCTCGAGGAACTATAAAATGAAGAACAAACTAAGCCCAAAGTTAGTAGGAGGAAGGAAATAACAAAGATCAGAGTGAAAATAAATGGAACAGAGGCTAAAAAGATCAGTAGGAAAGATCAATGAAACTAAGAGCTAGTTTAAAAAAAAATAAACAGAATAGACAAATCTTTAGCTAGACTCACCAACAAAAAAAGAGAGAGGACTCAAATAAAATCAGAAACGTATCACTGTATGTTTACTATACTAGAATTTAAATAAATAAAATTAGAAATGAAAGAGGAAATGTTATATTTGATACCTTAGAAATACTAAGGATCATAGGAAACTACTATGAACAATTACACGCTAATAATATATTGGATAAAATAGAAGAAATGGATAAATTCCTAGAACATACAACCTACCAATACTGAATCATGAAGAAACAGAAAATCTGAACAGACCAATTACTAGTAAGGATACTGAATCTGTAAACAAAAAACTGCCAACAACGAAAAGTCCAGGACCAGATGGCTTCACTGTTGAATTCTATCAAACATTTAAAGAATATCAATCCTTTTCAAATTCTTCCAAAAATGGAACACTTCCAAATTCATTTTATGAGGGCAGCATTATCCTGATACTAAAGCTAGCAAGGACAGTACAAGAAAAGAAAATTACAGGCCAATATCCTTGAGGAACACAGATGTAGAATTCCTCAACAAAGGACCACACACCATGATCAAGTGGGATCTATTTCTGGGATACAGAGATGCATCAACATAGGCAAATCAATAAATGTGACACATTACCTTAACAAAAAAGGACAAAAATAATATGATTATTTCAGTAGGTATAGGAAAAGCATTTGACAAAATTCAACATCCTTTCATGATAAAAACTCAAAAAACTGGGTATAGAAAGAATGTACCTCAGGGCACCTGGATGGCTCAGTGGGTAAAGTGTCCAACTCTTGATTTTGGCTCAGGTCATGACCTCGGGGTCGTGAGATGGAGCCCCATATCGGGCTCCATGCTGAGTGTGGAGCCCCCTTAAGATTCTCTCTCTCCCTCTCCCTCTGCGCCTTCCCACTCCCATGCTCCTGCTCTCTCTCTCTCAAAAAAAAAGAAAAAGAAAGAATGTACCACAACTTAATAAAAGCTGTATGTGACAAGCCCACAGCTAACATACTCAATGGGGAAAAGCTGAATCAAGATCAGAAACAAGAAAAGGATGCACACTTCTCACCATTTTTGTTTAACATAGTACTGGACATCTTAGCCAGAGCAATTAGGCAAGAAAAAGAAATAAAAGGCATCTAAATTGGAAAGGAAGAAATAAAATTGTTTGTATTTGCAAATGGAAATAGGGAGAGGCTGGTAAAAGGGTACAAACTTTCTGTTATAAGATGAATAAGGTCTGAGTATCTAATGTATAAGATGGTGACCACAGTTGACAATACTATATTGTATAACTGAAATTTGCCAACAGAGTAGAACTTAAGTGTTCTCACACACACACAAAAAGTAAATATGTGAGGTGATGGATGAGTTAATTAACTTGATGTGGGAATCCTTTTACAGTATATACATGTAGTGACTCACCATGTTGTACACTTTAAATACGTTAGAATTGTGCTTGTCAATTATTTAGTGAAGCTGAAAAAAACACTCCATAAATGACCATCAATAATTTAAGTAGTACCTTAAAATATTAGCTGTGTTTTTGAGGATCGCATATTTAAGAAAGCACACAGCTTTTTACCTGTTGATCAAAACACCTGACAAGAATGAAAACTTCCTATGCAAGAATTGCTTCTGGTGGAGGTATTGGAATGAATGGCCGTCGTCGAGATAGAATTCACCCATGGCAGAATCCTGGAGAGTGAAACATAGAAACATAGATAGAGAATGTGCTTATATAATAGCTTACTAGGAAAAGCATGTCACCCCCTAAAGGAAGTAAAAAATTTGTGAAGAATTTTGTTAAACAAAAACTTAATATTCAAGCTGTACAATGTAGTCATATAAATATATACATTCAATACCCATTAGTGAAATAATATGAATAAGGAAGTCACGTAAGAGGAGCTCAAAGAGTAAGATCTTGTTGAAAAAAATTTAAACTACAAAATATGGTCAGTGGCATAGGTGGCTTCTTTGAAAAAAGTTCACAGAATGAAACTAAAGCTAAAAAAATTTAGTATATAATGGATGAGATTAGCTATCTTTAGAAGCCCTCCACTTATAGGATAGCATCTGGCTCCTATTTCCTTTCAGTAGGAGGACCCCTCTGGCATGTCAAACAAAGTCACAGCACGCCAATGGCCGTTTACTGTTCATTGACAATGCTTGATGTGCTATGGATCTCGAGTCTCTTGTATTTATTCTGTGGTCTGAGGCTCATAATTTGGCCCAATAAGAATGTCCTAAGTGAAACAGATGGGAAAGCAAGCTTAATTATTTTATATTTGCATAAGAGTATGAATTTGTGTTCAGTCCTGTAGAAGAGGAAGAGTTTGTGTTGGTACTATAGGTGGGCAAATGGACAGGAAAGGAGTCTGCTATAGGTTTCATTTGGCTCAAAAGGTCTTCTAAAGGGGTGCCTGGGTGGCTCAGATGGTTAAGCATCTGCCTTCGGCTCAGGTCATGATCCCAGGATCCTGGGATCGAGTCCCGCATCAGGCTCCCTGCTCAGTGGGGAGCCTGCTTCTCCCTCTCCCTTTGCCTCTCTCCCTGCTCATGCTCTCTCTCTCTCTGTATCTCTGTGTCTCAAATGAATAAATAAAATCTTTAAAAAAAAAAAAAACTTCTAAAAAGGACATACAAATTCTGGATCCTTCTGAGCTTTACCCCAGATTTTAGTTGTTTGAGCCATCTGATGAAAACAGAGTCATTGTGTGGGGCTGGTGTTCCTGAAATGTTACATAGATATAGGCACCTTTTTATAGGAGACTGAGTTTTAGGGCTAATCCATGTGGCAGGCTGACTAGGCCCAATGGTCAATTAGTCCAGTGGTAATCAATGCCAAGCTGCAGAGCACCAAGGGTCACAGTGCCCCGGAGGAAATTTTTATCATTTCTAGTTCTTAGAGTTCTCTTCAGAACAATTCCAGAAAAGCCAGGTAAGCTGGACTATGATTCAGAAATGATTCAAAACTTTGATTTCTAGAAAAACATCAGAAGCACCCATCCCATCACTGGGGCTTATCATTTTTACATAGTGTCACATACTCAAAAGGCCACTACTCCTGTAAAGAGATAAAGTAGTAACGAATGAGATGTGTAAAGGTAACATTTTCCAAATACCTTAGTGCTTAGAGCCACCCGGAGTCCATATGGGGAATCAGTCATGTAGCCTGTGGATTTTCCTATAGTCGTCTTTATTGGTACTATACTTCCACCTCGCTGAAATACCGGTATCTGTAACAGAACAATATGCTCAGGGAAGGAGTATTCGTAGAAAGCAATTTCAATATAGAATCTAAAAATATTTCATTATACAAGACTCCCATTCTTTACAAGTATAGACTCAAAGGTGAAAGAAATTTGTGAGCACACAGATGGAAAATATGGAAGCCATGGCATTAAAAGGAAAAGAGTTCCAAGACTAAAAAGTGGTCCATTTTTTAATTATCAGGGAAACTTCTCACCCTTCATCAATTTGTTATCTATTCTGCCTATCCTATCAGTAGTTCCTATTTTGTATTTTTAATTTTCTTGCCAAATAATACACGTGTTTATTTCTAGGGCCCTGCTAAGGAGTGAGTTTTTGTACCTGTGTAAGTAGGCCCACATGTATGTATGTGTGCATATAAAATATTATGGTTTCTTGGTTTCAGGGAGATGACTCTGTCCTTACTAGAGTCTACACTCTTCCTGCTCCCTGCTTCCCTGAATCACCAGGGTGACGGACTCAATTCTGAGAGTAAATTTGTGAAACTTCTGTTGTAGAGGCCACCAAAGACACCTGAAGTGACTCTAACCACAGGTTTATAAGCATGGCCCATACCTATGGTTCTGGAATGGCATTCCCAGCAAGGAAAGCCCAGGAAATTTCCTGCGTCCCCATACAATCCTCTGTAAGGAAGCTCTTTGGATCATACGGGGGCTTGTACTTCGCTCTGAGTACAAGAGGGAAAAAAGTACAAGAATATAAGTGAAGTTGGGAGTGACGGTGGAGTAGTTAAGATGTCCACCCTCTGACTCACAGTTGGCAGCAAGAAGTAAAGCACATTTATCTCCCCCTCATCAACCAATCACTTCTTCTTTTCTTTTTTCCCCAAAGACCGAGGTAGTAAGTTAGTAAAGAATGGGCTCTGAAGTGGGAGTGCAGCTGACCTGGGGTCTTATCTCAGTTCTGCCACAATCTAGCCACAGCCCCGGACAAGTAATTTAACTTCTCTGAACTCAGTTTCTTCACCTGTAACCACGAGGGATTGGAGTAGATGAATGTTAAGGTCTCTTTCAGATCTGAAAGTTGACATCTGAAATCGTTTCATTATGGAGTTCATACTACTGATAACAGCTTTAAAAAATAACGTCAATATATCTGTATTAATCCTAACACTACTTAGGGTCTGCAGTAGTGGTTGTGATTTAGCGGCAAGAGCAAACTTCCCTTCACAAGTTCAGTCTGGATGGGCCCCCTTGACTCTACCATCGTAACTGACAGCCTTCCCTTGGGCCTAGAGGGCCAGGGTTACAACTGAAAACTCATGTTTTGTGACTTGGTCCTGTAGGAGGACATTCTGTATGGTGTGTGTGGTGACCGCCATTTTTACTCTGTTTTCAGAGTTATTATTTTTCTTAGGCGTACAAATGGAAATATATGGGAAGAGCTGTTTGTCCTTGACGCTTCATACTGTGAAATCAGGCTATACGTGGATACTTTCATCTCACGTTTTCACGGCTTTATTGGTATAATTCACATGCCATACAACTCACCCATTTAAGGTGTACAATTAAATGTTTTTAATTAGAACACTAATGCCCTTGGTTCTTTCTATGTAGGCATATGGTATGGACTGAATGTGTCCCCCCAAAATTCTTATGTTGAAGCCCCAACCACCAATGTGACTGTATTTGGAGATAGGGCCTTGAAAGAGGTAATTAAGGTTAAATGAGGTCAGAAAGTGGGGCCTTAACTGATAGGATTAGTGTCTATAAGAAGAGACATTAAGAGAGCTCACTTTCTCCCTCTGCCACGTGAGGACACAGCCAGAAGGTGGCTGCCTACATGTCAGGAAGAGAGTCTTCACTAGGAAGTGAATTGTTGGCACCTTCATCTGGGACATCTAGAACTGTGAGAAAATAAACTTCTGTTGGTTAAGCCACCCTGTCTGTGGTATTTTATGGTGGCAGCCCAAGCAGACGGACATAACACAACAGGTAAAAATAACAGCTTGAAAATGACTTACGGTGTCTAAGGCTACCGGGATCTTCACAGTACGTGCCCCTGCCCAATGAGCAAATGTTTTATAGTCATACCAGACCTGGAAAGGAACAGACCCTAATGAAAAAGAGTATATGAGCAAGTCTGCTCACAATCTCATTATTCAGTAAAGCATTCATTTATTTGGATTTCAAATAACCGGAATGCTAAAATAAGTATAATTAAAAAAAAATCTTAAGTAGAAGTTAGCAAGAACATATGTTTTTAAGAAGACCCCAAAAGGACTAACCTAGTACTGTGATGGATTAAGTTCACTAAAAGGCCATTCATTTGTCCATCCATCCATCCATCCAAGTTATTTACCCAACAACCTACCACATGCCCAGCACTGCTGGGCACGCATGGGTGAACAGAAAGACAGAGTTCCTGCCCTCGTGGATTTTATAGTCTGGTTGTCTTATAAACTTAATGTGTTTATAGTAAAAAAGATGATGGAAGAAAGAAAAAGCAGTACCAAGGAAGAAAAGCACATTGTAAGCAAATAAATTACAAATGAGGCAGGAGAAAAGGGAAGTGTCAGAGAAGGACACAGACCCAGGAGAAAGACAAATGGAAACTTGGATCGCTACTATAGTATCATTTTTTAGCAGAGTACAATTCAGGGACAAGGTTCAAATTCTTATCTGGGATCCTGGTCAAGGCGGTTTAGTTGCTGAAGTACCAAGAAGGTCCTAGAGAGTAATTTGATAGGACAAATCCTTAAGACATCACCACCACCAGCAGCAGCATGGAAACAAAAACCTCTTTTTCTCTTTTTTAGCCCAGTATGATTTCTGGCAGCCAGGAGGTGACAAGGTCACCTCCTGGGATTACCACATGCTTTCTAGAGCTGCCCTGTCCCACGGTGAAGGTGAGAGGGCTGTGGCCTGACCATCGTCAGCTCCAGTGAACTCTCAATTCAACAGGATCAACCCCACCTTGTCTCTATGTATTATCTTTGGCTGGATCCAATTTGCTAATGTTTTGTCAAAGATTTCTGTGTCTGTGTTTATGGGAGATACTGTCTTAGCTTTCTTTGACAAATTCCAGTAGCTTCAGATAGAGTAGTGGGAGTGAAAGGTAAAAAATAAAACAAAACAAAAAAATGGACTTACATAAGATTTTGGGATTACCTGTCTACCATTTCCAGAACTAATTAGAGTAAGAGGTATATGTATAGGGTGTGTACTCTGGTGTTATACACAAAGGTCCCCAGCCTTGGAAGAGTAAAACTGGTATAAAGTACTATGTAGATCAGATCTAGTGCTCAGTCACCAAGCTCCTCAGCAAGTACTTACTGAAGGCCTACTACCTGTCAGGTACCCTTCTAGATGCTGGGGATAGAGAGTGAACATAACAGAGGAAAATCACTGCCCTTAAGAAGCTAACATTCTAATGGGAGAGAAAGATCATCAACAAAACATATCAGTAAATATCTAGAATGTTAAAGGTGTCGGGTTCTGTGGGAAAAATGAAGGATGAAGGGGGGCTGGACAGTACCGGGGCAGTGGGAGTGGTCTGTAATCTTAACTAGGTGGTCAGAGAAGGCCTCACTGAGAAAAAGCTATTCGAGCAAAGACTTCAAATAGAGGGAATGGGCCATCTAGAAATATGGGGAAGAGTGACAACGAGGAACTGTAGGTAGCCCCCTTGCACAGTGTGATGTGGGACTAGCTAACTGGTGAGGTAAAAATCTGGCAAGAAATGGCTTGGCTCATCTACCTAGGGTTTTGAAGATGTAGTGAGAGAAACAATCACAGAACACTCAGGGAAATAGTGTTGAAGGAATATGTTACACAGTCATTGCAGTGTGCTTGCAATGATGATAGGTCATTAATAAAATGTTTTTATTAATTAAAAAATTAATTAAAAAATTAATCTGTGGCTACGTCAGAAGGGGAGCTAGTTCCTCTTAAGGGGAGCCTACTGCTTTGTTAAAATCGACTTGAGAAACTCTCAGTGAAGTGCTTGGCAGGACAATTTATTTAGCTGTTGTTGTATTTAACCTTTTTCTCAGGTTTTTACTTGGTGGGGGAACCTTTATAAAGAGCCCTCATCTTCAGAACTACAAATTACTGGAGAAACCAAGAGGAAAGAACATAATTGATGAACCTTCTGGAGAAAAGCCTGGGTACTGTCTTATCAATAAAGACAAGCGTAGTGGGCTGAAGTGGCCCCTCAAAGAGTTCTATGCACTTCCTAATACTGGGAAGGAGTGAATATTACTTTCTATGGTAACAAATTTGATTAAATTAAGGATCTTGAGATTAGAAGATTATCTGGGATTATCCGGGTGGGTCCTCAATGTCATCACATCACCCATAAGAGCAACAGAAGAGGAGACACAGACGCACAGAGAAGGCGCGTGAAGACGGAGGCGTAGATTGGAGTGACGTGACGTGGCTGCAGAGCCAGGAACCACAAGGACGGCGGGCGGCCGCCAGAAGCCAGGACAGAGCCATGGAAGAGATGCTCCCTCAGGACTGCTAGAAGGAACCAAGCCTGCCGACACCCTGGTTTGGGGCTTCAAGCCTCCAGAACTGGGAGAGGATACATTTGTGTTGTTTTAAGCCACCAGCGTTGTGGTAAGTTGTGACAGTGGCCTCAGGAAACTAGCCCAAGCAAACACACAAAGCTGGGTGGACAGAGACCACTGGCAGCGGTGTTTCCCGGTATTTGCCACGCCAGCACTGGACGGTCCTAAGCAGCGAGCGTGGCAGGCTCAGCGACCTCACCACCTGCCTAGACGGTCCAGGAATAGAGAGATATATTTTTAAATTTGAACTTTAGTTAACGTATAGTGTAATATTGGTTTCAGGGATAGAATTTAGTGATTTACCACTTACATACAACAGCCAGTGCTCATCCCAGCAAGTGCCCTCCTTAAAGCCCATCCTCCATCCAGCCCATCCCCCACCCACGTCCCTCCATGACCCCTCAGTTTGTTCTCTGTAGTTAAGTCTCCCATGGTTTGCTTCCCTCTCCCTTTTTGCCCCATCCCGTATGTTCTTCTGTTTTATTTCTTAAATTCCACATACGAGTGAAATCATTTGCTATTTGTCTTTCTCTGATTGACTTATTTCGCTTAGCATAATACACTATAGTTCCATCCACGTCATTGAAAATGTCAAGATTTCAATTTTTTGATGGCTGAGTAATATTCCATTGTATATATATACCATGTCTTCTTTATCCATTCATCTGTCAATGGACACCTGGGCTCTTTCCATAGTGTGGCTATCACGGACATTGCTACTATAAACATCGGGGTGCATGTGCCCCTTCAAATCACTATGTTTGTATCCTCTGGATAAATACCTAACAGTGCAGTAGGTGGGTCACAGGGTAGTTCTATTTTTAACTTTTTGAGGAGCCTCCATACTGTTTTCTAGAGTCAGTCCAGGAATATCTTGACATGGAGGTCTCACATCAGTTTGGTAACCTTCATGCCTCCTCCCCCTGCCTGCAGAAGCCTCTGATGATGCTCCAGTGCTCAAGGACTCTCTCCAGGATCTGTCTTCTCCTTGCTCCCCATTCCATACCCTCTTTTCCTGGTCTGGTGCCCCAAGTTTCTGCCCTGCCTCTTCTCCTGGCCCCTCTGCATATATCCTTGGTCTGTCCCTGGAGGCCGTTGCTGTTCTTCTCCATGGCCCTCTGCTCTGCAGCCCAGGGGCTAATCCTACCTCTTCCCTGGGCCCTGCCTGGGTTCAATGCCCTGGGTTCCAGCAGTGCAGGATGATATTTTATACTGTGATAATAATCAATGACAATAACCAACAAAAGAGCTGGGAGGCTAGAGGAGCATAAAGGAAAGTCACCACTGTTACTTTTTACCCACTTTGGTGAGTGTCTGGAGACCGGGTTTTGGTACCAAAAACTTAGAATTTAGATAGAGCCAGAAACAAAGAGCAAAGTCTTTTTTACTTATGCTTCCCCCCAGCGACTGATACCTCTTAGCAGACTAAAAATTTCTTCCTGTGTTTACAAGGAGTCACACAAGTCCAAGTGTGAAGGTAAAGAACCATGCTGACCTTCCTTGGTGTTCTCCCTATTCATCAATTTCTCCCCACTCTTCCATTGAGGTCGTGACCTACAAGAATCTTCAGTTGCTACAGGCATTTGGGCTGTCTTCACAACTGCATGATGCAGAAATCTATTTCCTAACAGGGGCTAATTCATCAGAATGAAGGGAGGAGATAGGAGACAGGCAAGATACGTGGCTGTTTGTCATATATTCTTACCTCATTTGATCCTGGCAGAAACACATCAACTGTGCTGGCTTTTGGTTCTGTGACTGGATGAACCAATAAAGCACTTCCTGAAAAACAGAGAAGAAATAAAGTTGAATTATCATTCCAAGAGGTCTGAAAACATCCTTCTCCTTTCAGTGCTTCTGTGGTTTTGGAGACCACTCAGCCATGAACTTGGTGAAAGTAGAGACCTTGGTTAGTTGAACCAATGATTCATCAGAGAGACGCATTATTAGAAAGAGGTCTGGTGCTCAAACCAGTGACTGCATTCTTACTTATCATTCGTCCACTTATGGCATATTAGGATAATAGGGAGGGACCCTGACACGGTCTATCAGTCTCATTTGCACATCGCCGCTAGTGCCGGGAGTCTGAAAGAGCCGTCCCGTTTCTCCAGGTGCGTCATTGCCTGCTGTTAGTGATTTTGAAAACAGTGAGCCTACAACTGTTATCCAGAAGCGTGATCAGCATGGATAGGAGTATATCCACGGGCAGTTATCATTAGGAAGGCTGTAATTCTCTTAAAGGCAATCTGGATTATTAATTTTGTTTTGACTGTGGCTCCACATGTATGTAAATTTCATCCATTTAAGAATTTACTCTTTAAAATTGTACAAATATTTACTGAGTTCCGGCTGAGTGCCAGGTATTATGCTAGGCTCTGGAGATACAGTGGCAAATAAGACAGTGTCCCTGTCCTCATGGAGTTTGCAGTCAGTATAGACAGATATTATAATTTAATTAGAGGCAAAAGCACAAAATGGAATGAAAGTTATGTAATAAGAGGGACTGACTTTGACTATAGTTGGGTGTAATTAGCTATTAGAAGCAATTCTGGTCAGGGAAATGTTCTCCAAGGGAGTAGCTATTTAAACTGAGACCTAAGAATGAGTGGAGAGGTAGCACTAGGCTTTTTACATTTTAGGATTTCTGCTTTTTAGAAATAGGATGCACCTTTTGGGCAACTCTCTGTTGAGCTTGGTTTCTTGAGTCCTATTCCCAAGGTGATAAACCTCCATATCCTGGATTTGGTGGTCAACCCTTGTTAAAGAAGAGGCTATCACCACCACCCACCAATAACTCTGTTTTGCCCATGAAGTAAGCTCTCTCAGTCTTTCCTGTCATCTGGTCTACTGTTTTCTACTTCCATTCCCTACAGGGGCATCAGTAGGCTCAGGAGTGAATCCAGAACAAGAATCTCAAATTGCATCCACAAATAGAATGGGTTTATGTGAAGTTAACAATATGAGAAGTGCTACCTGACCACAGAAGAGACTTATCAGTCCACTAATACACTAAAAGTCTTAATTTTTAAGATTTTTTAGAATTTTTTTTTTTTTTTTTGGTTTTCTTGAGATTAGGGATTGATTTTTAGTGCTCTTACATTAGGAAATATAACAAAAACATAATTACAGTATTTATCATAATGATAATTAATCAAGAAATGCTCACCCAGCATGTATTCATCTTCCACACCGAAAGTGTCTAGTTCCTCTGGGAACTCTATCCACAGAGGTCTGGGAAGAGAAAAAAATTCTTATTTCAACATCATTAGATGTTTTATTACTATTAAATCACTTATATTTTCAATTTTATAACTATTCAAAGGAAACTGGAAAAGCCAAAGAGCCAAGATTTTTTTCATGATTTAAGATTTTATAAGCAATTGCTAGGATTAGTATCTTTTTCTAATGTTAAAGAGCTATCTACTTGCTGAAATGTTCCAATGACAGATTGAGAATTCTGGTACCTACAATTTTTCCTTCCGATTGTTGAGTACTAAATACTACTCTGAAGGCAGAATCAGAGCTCTGTACAAGTCCAAATGCCTAACACATTCAGTATGGAACAAATTAAATGTTTGTAAAACCATTATTTTATAATGATATAAAATCTGTGCCATGTTTTCATGCTGTCACTGCTTTTCATGCATGCATCCTTAATCATTATCTATTTAAATGAAAAGAATTGGTTTTACTTGTTTTCAAGCAGGCAACATTTTTGGAGGGTTGAGAAACTGTTGTGTGGTTTTTGTTTTTTTTATTATTATTGTTTTACACAACTATCTAGGAGGCATTTGGGTTTATGAAGATAATAAAATCTTCATTATCTGTGCAGCTGGATATCAACTTAATGGTTCTTTTTTTTTCAACCTCATGAGTAAAGGATATTTTTAAGTAAGAGAAACTTATTTTTAGTTTATTCACTAGCCTCTGTAAAAATATATCACTTTCCTACTGAATAGTAACAAAGCAGCAGTCTCAATCTGGCTGATGTCTAGAATCACCAGGGAAATTTATAACAAATCTAGATCCTGACACCTACCCGAAGAGATTCCTAGTAGGTCTGGGGGGTGTGGCCTTGGAATCTAGAGTTTTAAAAAGCTCCCCAGGTGATTCTTATCTGAGCCAGGTTTAGGATCAGCTGATCTGGAAGCCTCGGTGTATTATGTGTCTTTGTATCATTCTCTAACCTAGAAAGTTGGTTTTTCACATCCTGCCTCTAAAACAGAATCAGAATATAATTTATACTATGGGAAAAATGTTCGCCTCAAACTTGGAATGGTTTAGCTCTAAGGTAAGATATAGCCTAAGACTGGCGGAATAAATTGTTCATGAGAGGATTCTTGTGGATTAAGTAGCGAATTCAGTTACAGTCACTTTTTCTTTAAAAAATCTGTCTCCTATCAAGTATTAACACTTTAATCACAAAATAGCAGGGGGTCCGGTTTTTCTGTGACCTCAACTCCTTGACCCTGCTCACAGTTGGTGCTCAGTAATCTGAAGGACATTTGACTAAAAACACATGGCTTTTCTCTTGAAATCACTGTGTAATTACTCCCTTCCCCAATGGCCGGGGTTTTCTGCTGTAGATTGGCTGCTGGGCCCCGCAACCAGGGAAGCCTGTTTACCTCATGACGGGCTGAGCAGCCACATGCGCGCGGTAGAACAGAGAATACCAATAGGGCAGGAGGGTGTACCGCTGCCGGATGGCTTCTCGGATGAGCCGGGTGTGTTCCTCCCCAAAGAGCCAGGGTTCCCGCCGCTTGGTGTTCATGGCAGCGTGGCCACGGAAGAAGGGCTGGTAGGCCCCAGCCTGGTACCATCGCACTAGCAGCTCCGCCTCTGGATTCCCGACGAAGCCGCCTACATCAGCTGATTAGACAGACAGAGGCCGAGTGAGGAAACCGGGCTTCTAACAAATGTTGCACCCAGGTAAGATAAGGGCTTGAAGACTGCCAGGACAAACGTGCTGTGTGTGCACTCAAAGTGCCAGGACAACACTGTGGCCTGAAATTAGGGAGCACATATTTCAAAACTCAGCCTGTTTGGGGATCTGACAATATTCTCTTTGAATCCTCTTTTTCTTATCAAAAGGTCCAAGGTTTTGGGGCGCCTGGGTGCCTCAGTCTGTTAAGCGTCTGCCTTCGGCTCAGGTCATGATCCCAGGGTCCTGGGATCGAGCCCCACATCGGGCTCCCTGCTCGGCGGGAAGCCTGCTTCTCCCTCTCCCACTCCCCCTGCTTGTGTTCCCTCTCTTCGCTGTGTCTGTCAAATAAATACAATCTTTAAAAAAAAAAAAGGTTTTACTACAAGATCAACATTTCTGTATGTTCCCAAACCCAGAAATTGCAAAATATTGACCTGATTCATTAAGTCTGTGTTTAGCCATGTGGTGGGGGTTGACAATTGATTTTTTCTTTCTTTTTTTTTAAGATTTTATTTACTTGACAGAGCACAAGTAGGGGGAGCGGTAGGCAGAAGGAGAGGGAGAAGCAGGCTCCCTGCTGAGCAGAGAGCTGGAGGTGGGACTCCATCCCAGGATCTCAGGACTCTGACCCGAGCCGAAGGCAGATGCTTAACGGACTGAGCCACCCAGGCGCCCCTTTATTTCTTTTCGAAAGCAGCAGCTCAAGCAAGATAAAAATTGTAGAACTAAAGAAAAACAATCAGAATTAGAACTTTAGGTGTAATTTCATGCTTAGTCCTTAAGCAGGATACATATTCCTTGTATGTGGACCAATGCCATAAGAAACACATCTATCAAAAAGTGACATTAACTTGCTGTTTTTTTTTGACGTTAACTTGCTTCTATTCCTACCGAAAACAAGGAACAGCTGGAACTAGTCATGCTGAGCAGCCTCCATATTGAGATTTCTCATCTGCAGAGAATTACTAGGATTTAGGGAAGGCAGCCCATCAGGAAATCATATTTTAACTAAATTTATCTTTCCCAAGAGCGTATCTTTTTTTTAAGTTAAAATATGTCATAGAATTTTAAACCTCCTGAGTAAAAAGCTTATCTGTAAGGCTGATTTCTGATTTGCTAAATTCTTTGTACTCTTCATTTTTCTCACTTGGAAGAAGAAAAGGTATGTTTCAGGAAGAGAAACTCAGTTCTCAAGAGCATCTAAGGAGGAATCAGAGAAAGAGGGAAAGAAGCACTCGGGCTCTCTGATGACTTTATTTCAAGTCCGCATTTCAGACACACAAACTGCTTGGAAGCGTCCTTTCACTTTCCTCATTTTCTTGTTCCTGCAGTTATCCCTGCCTGAAACCGCAAATGAGAAGGCATTTATGACCAGGCTTGACGGAAAAACACCCTCGCTTTTTATTTTCTCTCACTTCAAGCCTGTGGATATCATCTTACCTCCGCAAAAAGAGATCCCAGTAATGCTGAGGGTGAGTAACATAGGGATAGAAATTTTCAGGTAGCTCCATTCTGCTGTGTTGTCGCCCGTCCACACAGCACCTTGGATCACCGGTAACAAGTTATTAAAAAAAAAAAAAATCACAAATCAGCCCATGCACTTGATTTCATAGATTCTTTATTTGAAATAGACAAGTTAATATAAAGGAAAGCATTTCTTTCTGACCTTAAAATATACGAATTCTGGGGCGCCTGGGTGGCTCAGTTGGTTAAGCGACTGCCTTCAGCTCAGGTCATGATCTTGGAGTCCCGGGATCGAGTTCCGCATCGGGCTCCCTGCTCAGCAGGGAGTCTGCTTCTCCCTCTGACCCTCCCCCCTCTCATGGGCGCTCTCTCTCTCTCTCTCAAATAAATAAATAAATAAAATATTTAAAAAAAATATACGAATTCTGGTTTCAGCAATTAAAAAAAATGTATTAATCTTCTAATGTGAAAAAGTTCTTAAAATCCACAAAACCTTTTGTGAAAATGTTCTGAAATGGCACTTATTTTTGAAGTATAACTCAAGCCTGATTTTAGGAGAAACATTAAAAAAATCAACTTTACTGAAATATAATTTACATATAATAAATGTACCTATTTTAAGTGAAGACTTTGATGAGTTTTGAAACCTGTAACTGTCACCACAAGCAGGGTATAGAACCATTTCCATAACTGTAAAAGATCACATGGGCTTTTTTCCCCCCAGAAATAATGGCTTTATGGTTTGCTGATGTTGCTCAGACTAAAATTCTTTTTAAATGAATCCTCTTCATATGAATATTTAGTTAAAAAATCAATTTAGATTCAAAACATTCATAGGATTCTGCATGAAGCAGCTTCTTTGTAGTGAATAACCCTCCACTTTACCCAACCATTGATCTGATTTCTTAAAGTCTTTTCTAGAATTTCATATAAACATAACATAAAACATACTATTTTGTGTTCTAGCTTTTTTCACTCAGCATAATGTTGTAGCTTATTCCTTTTTATTTGATGAATATTCCATAGTATGGATTGATCACAAGTTGTTTATCTACTCACCTACTGAGGGACATCTGAATTCTTTCTCAGTTTTGGCTATTATGAAGGCAGATGCTATAAACATTTCTGTACAAATCTTTGCATGACATATGTTTTTCATTTCTCTTGGGAGAAACTACCTGGGAGCGGAACTGCTGGGTCTGTGTTCAGTGTATGTTGAACACTTTAAAAAATTCCAAACTGGGGGCGCCTGGGTGGTGCAGTCAGATAAGCGACCAACTTGGTTTCGGCTCAGATGGTGATCTCAGGGTCATGAGATCAACCCCCACGTCGGGCTCCGAGCTCAATGTGGAGTCTGCTTAAGATTCTCTCTCCCCCTCTGCCCACAGGCCCCCCTCCCCACCCCCCACTTGTGCTCTCTCTCAAATAAATTTTTTTTTTTAAAGAAAACTCCAAACTGTTTGGCATAGTGGCTATACTGCTTTTTACAGTATCAGTACGTATGACAATTTCAGTCACTCTACATTCTTGGCAATACTTGGTAGTGTCAGTCTTTTTAATTCTAGCTACTGTAGTGGATGTGTAGTAGTGTCTCTCTGTGGTTTTAATTTGTATTTCCCTACGGACTAATGATGTTGAGCATCATTTCATGTATTTATTGATCACTCATGTCTTCTTTTGTAAAGTGTCTATTCAAGTCTTTTGCTTAATTTTAAAAGTAGATGTCTTTATTATTTAACTGTAAAAGTTCTTTATATATCTTGGGTACAAGTCCTTTGACAGATATATATGTATATTGAAGATATTTTCTCTCAATCTGAAGCTTGACTTTCATTTTCTTAATATCTTTGAAAGGGCAGAGGTTTTTAATTTTGATGAAGTCCAAGTTAGCACTTTTTTTCCTTTTATGGTTCATGCTTTTTGTGTTCTCTCCAAGAAATCTTGTCTATCTCAAAGTCACAAAGATTTATGTTTCCTTTTAGAAGTTTTTGATTTTAGCTTTTATAGTTTAGGTCTATATTCCATTTTGAATTACTTTTTGTGTAGTGAGAGGTAAGGTTCTTTCCTCTCCCCCTCCCCCCACTCCATACTCAGGGTTCTGACACCATTTATTGAAAAACTCCTTTCTGCACTGAATTGCCTTGGTAACTCTCTTCCTAATTAATTGATCGTATGTGTGTTGGACTCTTTCTGGATTCTTAATTCTGTTCCATTGATTTATATGCCTATTCCTCCACTCCCTCAAAAAAAAAAAAACCCTCCATAATTTAAGAGGAGTGGTACAGACTACATAAAGGAGACATAATAATAGTAGCAAGAACAATAGTTAACATTTTTCAAGTCCTTACTGAGCCAGGTGATTCTACTTTGCTTGTAGTAGCCCACTTAATCATCACAACCCTACCAGGTAAACACTATTTAACTTCATTTTACAGATGACAGAAATATGGCAAACAGTGATTATTATAGTATACCCTGAGTAACAGTTATTATGTGGTAGAGGCAGGACTGAGCTCAGGCAGTCTGATTCTAAAGCCACTGCTCTTGATCACTGTATAGTAGATAAGAATTTGTGAAGATAGATTATATACCACTAAAGAGATCCACAAAAGAAAAAAATCTTACTAAATCTAGATTAGTCTGGAAGCATTTTTGTCTATCTTCTACCAAAATAGCTTTGTTAGCTATTTTTGTATTAATCTTCCACAGAAATTTTTGGCTGTTGTATGGCCCGCAAAGAAAAATCTTTTCAAGGGACTGTTTTTTTTTTTTGTTTTTTAAAGATTTTATTTATTTATTTGACAGAGAGAGACATAGTGAGAGCAGGAACACAAGCAGGGGGAGTGGGAGAGGGAGAAGCAGGCTTCCCGCAGAGCAGGGAGCCCGACGTGGGGCTCGATCCCAGGACCCTGGGATCATGACCTGAGCCGAAGGCAGACGCTTAACGACTGAGCCACCCAGGTGCCCAGTTTTGTTTTGTTTTTAAAAGGTACTCTAATAATTTTGCTTTGACTTCAAATGAGATAAAATGGTTTTGAAATCAACATGGCGGCATTCTCATCAAGAAAGAAAGTTCTTGTAAAAGCATGCACATCTTTTCATGTCTCATATGGTTGTTCAGTCAGAAGCGCTCTTTGGCTACTGGTCTAAGTGTAAGACTTGACACAGTAGTGTTCTCTGCAATGAGTCACTTGGTACACTTTGTGGCAGGCCAACAGTTTCACACAGAGCACTGAAGACTAGGCAGCAGGCCGATATTTAAGGGATCGGAGATTACTTAGTATGTACATCTTTTATCATCATTTTTAAACTACTTAAAAGTGTTTTCATTAAAAACACTTGACTTTTTTTAGTGATTAAAAATGACCCTTGTAGAGAATATGGAGAATAGAGATAGGTAAAAAGAAAAAAATTTAAAAATCATTCATAATCACCCAGGTACTAAACTTACTGATTTCGATTGCCATCTATATTTAAAAAAAAAAAAATCATGATAATATACTACAAAAACATTTAAGCATTCTGCTCTTTTTCCCCATTTATCATGATGTCACAAACATTTGCTCATGCAATTAAGGCTACTATTTTAAATAGTCTTATAATAGTCTGTCATATGGATATATCATCATGTTTTTATAAATATTCCTTTATTTGGATTTTATTTCTTTTTTTGTTTCAGGAAGTAATGCTGTGGTGAGCATCTCTGCACATGAATCTTTGCCTGAGATAACAATATTTTGGCCTTTTCCAGGGTGCCACAGGGGCTGGTTTTCAGGGCTGGAGGAAGAAGCCTAATAATGTCTATGATACAGGAAAGACTGGATTCTTCAAACTAGGACCTAAGCTCCCAGTTATTTATGCAAGGCCAGAGCACTTAAAATAGCCTTCCTGCTGGAATACGGTTAAGTTGAATTAGATCTGCGTTAGCTAGTAAACTGAATCCAGTTATAGATGACCCTGACCACAAGCAACAGGCAGGCCTATTTTAAGCCATATTGCTAAGTGAAACAGGTGGTTGAAGGAATGTCTAAGAAGACATTTTCCCCTGGTTTAGATAAATCAAACAGAATCAGAGATGACCATCCCAGCAAACAAACTGAGATATTCTCCCAGCAACTAAGTGTCCATTTCTTCAATGGGAAACAAGTAACTAAACTTTACTAAAATTGATGTACTCTGTCTCACAGGACAAAAGGCATACTTTAGGGCACATCACTTGCTACAATCGAAGGCCTTCCCAATTGCCACTGAAAAGGAAGGCCTCAAAACAGTAGCAACATATGCCATAAATGGTTAAAAAAAAAAAAAAGGCAGGTTGCTAACTTACGTTTTTAAGTCTGATCATATGAGCCATTCCTTACCATACTTTTGTGATCCAGCAAAGAAAGAACGTGTAAGAACAAAGGGTCTCTCCTTTCCCTTAGATCGTTGTATTAGTCCTTCTGCGGTAGCCATTTGCTACAAAGATAAAGGAGAAAAATTTCAAAGGGATGATTAGATTAGGACATTGTGCAGACATCCCTAATAAGCTACTGAACATGCAAAAAGTCAACAGTAGGTGGGAATATAAAATGGAAAATATGAAAATCCACCAAATAATTTTCATGATGTAATGAAACTAAATTCCCCTATCCAGAGTGGAAAATTTTCTTTGATTAAAAGAGAAATGAAGATAGTAAATAAGCTAGCATATTCAATGCTTACTATTGCTAAGCATTTTATAAGATTTTCTCTTAAAATCTATCGAACAACCTCTGAGATTGACCGTTTTCATTGATGAAAAAAATTGAGATTCAGAGAGGTTAAGTGACTGGCTCTGGCCTACATAAGAAAATTCTCTAAAGTAGTTTGCAGTTATAGCAAGAGGCTTTCAAGGAAGTAAAGCACAGTTCAGATAGTATGTGTTTATGTAGGCAGCAACTCCCACTGGAAAATATACCAGTTGGTGGGAGGGCCTTAGGAACACAGTTACAGGATGAAAATAACAAAGAACCATGGATATCAATTAGGGCAAATGACTGACAAATGGAAGACAATTCTACCATCTTCTAATGAGAAGGCTAAGTAGTTTATTTTATTTTATTATGTTAGTCACCATTCATTACATCATTAGTTTTTGATGTAGTGTTCCATGATTCATTGTTTGCGTATAACACCCAGTGCTCCATTCAATACGTGCCCTCCTTAATACCTATTACTGGGCTAACCCATCCCCCCATCCCTTCCCCTCTAAAACCCTCAGTTTGTTTCTCAGAGTCCATCGTCTCTCATGGTTCGTCTCCCCCTCCGATTTGCCCCCCTTCATTTTTCGAGAAGGCTAAGTAGTTAATGAAGGCCTTCTAAAAAAAAAAAACTTACTGAAATTCTGTATCTATGTTCTAAATCTTATTCCCCTGGTATGAATATAAGACTTGCTGTATTTAGACATTTGTGAAATTTCATTTTTTAAAAAGATTTTGAGAGTGAGAGAGCACGAGCCAGGGGAAGGGCAGGAGGAGAGAGAGAAGCAGACTTCCTGCTGAGCAGGGAGCCTGACACGGGGCTCAATCCCAGGACCCTGGGATCATGACCTGAGGCAAAGGCAGACACTTAACCAACTGAGCCACCCAGGTGCCCCCGTTTGTGAAATTTCAAAAAATTTGTTTTAATTGCTTTTGTTTATGTATTTATACATTGCCTACTCCAAAAAAAGTTTTGAGGTATTCAATGCCATTTATTAATGACTCCTGTCAAGGAAGATGTTTCTATGTTACCATTAATCTCATAATATCTGTAATTCAAGTTCATTAGAGAAAGAAAAGGTACAAAGAAATAGTAAGTCCTATGTTGGCTACAACCTGTAAGATCCATTGCAGTTGTTAGAAAAGTCACACAAAGAGAAATGAACAATATAGTAAGGCTATTACAAATGACTTTCAACCCAGAAGGCAGGGCACATGAGTCCAAGTGGCTTCTTTATGGATGTCTTACCTGATAAAAACCATAGATGTTGTGCAGTTCCCTGTGCTCCCAATTGCCATGATGAATGGCATTCTTCTGCATGGTTAGCTCTGGCCCTCTAAAGACAGAGGGCTCATTCATGTCGTTCCATATGTAGAGGATGTCAGTAGATCCCTAGGAAGTAAATTTCTTCTTTGGTCGTGATAATACTCCTATAGTGATGATGTTAATATGACAGCCATCCTATTCTTCTTTCATAATCCATTTAATGTATTATTACTATGTTTATTATCTATGTTCTGTCTTCTGTTCCAATGCTATAATAAAAGGTCCACAGGGCAGGGAATTTTGTCCATTTTGTTCATTGATAAATCTCAAACACCTAAAACAGTAGCTGAACTACAGAAGGTTCCCAATAAGTATTTGTCGATGAATGAAAGAATGCTGTGTGGTATTGTCTGTGAAATATACACTGCCCAGCAAATCCACTCCAAGACCTACTCTGGAGAACCCCCATATAGGAAAGGTTGTGAATGTTCACAGTTAGATTCTATAACAACCATCATCTGCTACAACTCTTAACTGAGGGCAATTAAAGCTTTCCACGATAAGATTCTGCCTTCCCTCTAATACTCTGAAGACTTTTTTATTAAAGATTTTTATTTTTACTTGTCAGAGAGAGAGAGAGTGCACAAGCAGGGGGAGCAGCCGGGAGAGGGAGAAGCAGGCTCCCTGCTGAGCAAGGAGCCCAATGCGGGGCTGGATCCCAGGACCCTGAGATCATGACCTGAGCTGAAGGCAGGTGCTTAATGGACTGAGCCACCCAGCCGTCCCTACTTTGAAAGACTTGGCAGCCAGTATACCTGTTTGTTAGCATGGTCTAGATTTTGTATTCTACATAGGAATTGTTCAATTGAGAGTGGGAAGGGGCTGCTGAGTCATCTAGTTAACACGGTATTGAAATCCCTTTTATAGAATCCCTGGTCTCTCAGCATTTGACTCAGTAGCTACAATGACAGGGAGTCCCACAGGAAGCTCATTCCATTACTTTCTAAAAGTCCTGCCCCTTGTAACATCCTCTCAGTGGGTCTGGCTTGTCTTTTGGGATACCACAGAATACATCTGCTGCCTCACCCACATGCCAGTCGTTCAGATGCCTAGGGGAGACTTAAATATATTCTTTTGAATCTACCTTCAACTATTCCTAAACATGTATACTTTATGAACAAGGCTATACGGTTTCCAAATATTTAACTACCTTGACTGTCCTCCTATAGCACTCTCCAAATCAGGGGTTGGCAAATGTTTTCTAGAAAGGGCTGGATAATATTTCCAACTCTGCTGACCATAGTGCCTCTTTTTCAGTAACTCAACTCTGATATAGTGTGAAAACAGCCATAGACGGTAGGGAAATGAATGAACATGGCCAGATTTCACCCGAGTGGTATTTATCCCTCCTCTAAGTTGTTTTCTGTGTCCTAATACATGATGCTCAGAAACTAGAGTTTAGTGGTTAAGACTTGGGCGTGAGAGACAAACAGACTGAGATCAAATCTTAGGTCCAGCACTTAGTAACATGGGTGAACTGAGCAGGGTTTTAAACTTGTCCATACATCAGTTTCCTCATCTGTGGGATTAGAATTAATTATAGTTCCAACTTCAGAGGTTTTTGTGAAGATGAAATGGTAAAATGCCCAGAAACTGCTTAGCACAGTGCTTGGCACACAATAAAGAACTCAATTTATATGAGGCATCACTATCATCCTCCTAATTGGTTGAAAACAGTTCTCTACAAGTGGCCTTTCTGGTTCTCTCTGGGATTCTTATAATATTTTAAGGATTATTTATTATTTCACTTACTTTTTTAAATTTCAAGTTTTATTACATCTTTTATTTTTTTTTAAGATTTTATTTTTTTATTAGAGAGAGAGAGCAAAAGCAGGTGGAGGGGCAGAGGCAGAGGGAGAGGGAGAATCAGGCTCTCCACTGAGCAGGAAGCCCGATGTGGGGCTCGATCCCAGGACTCTGAGATTATGACCCCAGCCGAAGGCAGACACTTAACTGACTGAGCTACCCAGGCACCCCTATACCTTATTTCTAATGTCACATTATACTTTGCAAGATATTCTCATATATGTCACTATCATCATCTTTAAGCTATAGAATATTATTTTATGTAAAGTTTATGGAGTAATTTGAAAATATAAATCTCTATTATTAAGTACTTTGATATGTCACAGAGTCTATTATGATTGAGGTAGAAATCACAGCTTTTGTGCCTTTGATAATAGATATGGCACCTCTCCTGGCACCATTAAAGTCTGTAATGTGGTTGCTATCCTTGCATTTTCAGCCAAGTAGTATTTATCAAGAGCTACTCAATGAAGCAGAGTAGTAGTTCTATTCTATCATGTTTTTCCTTCTTTCATCCTTCCAAGTAACTAGGAAAGAGCAAAAGAATAAAAACAAACCTGATAAGCAGAGAAAGTGAAAAGACCTGAATACCACTCTCTGACCTTGGGATTGGTGAAATCCAGGTAAGAGGAGAGACCTGTAGAGGCAGAAGAGTAGACTGTGAGAAACAGTGGTGTTCATGGTAGGATGTGCGGTAAAGATGTAAAAGCTGGCTGATCACTGGGCACCTTAGACATAAGGTAGCTGAGGTGGAGGCACGGTCGCGCAAGACATGAAGGAAGGCAATGCTGGACTTCAGTGATAATCAGTAGACCTTCCAACCCGAGAGGCCCAGGGGAAGGCCAATGAACAAGCATTCAGATGGAGCCTGTGCCTCACTGATGGCCCAAGATAGCCCAAGTAAGCATGGCAAATATCCTGGAGTGACCCTTCTGTCCTTAAAGAGAACAGAGAAATGTTCATGAGTGGTGTAAGGGGGAAAAGGAATGCGTAGGGTGTCTCTTCAGTATGTGGATTTGTGATAGAGTGCCAGGATATGATAGAGTGGTGATTCCCCTTTGTCCTCGGGTTTCTACCATGGCTTTAAACTAATAATTTCTGAAATGAAGAATCCAGAGTTGCTGGAGGCAGCTGAGGTCACTCATGAAAAGTCTGGGAAATCAAAACTATGAGCTAACAAGGCATAGAAGATTCACAGGGAGAGACTGTGAACACTTTTTCTTGGCTTTTTATTTTTATTTGCCTAGAGAAATGGAGTGCTTGCTTATTTTTTATTCATTCATTGACTGATAAATGTATACAAAGCACTCTGTACCAGGTGTTATGAAAGATACAAAAGAAGGTAATACCATCTCTTTCTTAAAGGTGCTTACACTATAGCAAGGGACATCTATAAGAAATGAGGGTGATGGCCATGCAACCTCCATTAATTGGGACTAAACAAGTGAATTAATAAGTGTATAAAGTGCTATCTTACCAGGCCAGCATACTCCTTCAAAGTCTCCTCCTTCATGATTCCTCACAAAGAAGCCCTGTTCTTTGGCCTTAACATACACTGAGTAGTTAGGATCGATCTTGATGTGGGGGTCACTGATGACCACAAGCTGTCCGGACACAGAGGTTTGAAGAGCTCATCAGTTTCATAGGAGTTATACGTTCGTTTTTATGCTTTCATCATAGTTTGGGGGTTCAAATTTTACTCAGAAATAACTACTAGTATTGAAATATTTAAGACGTCAGTAAAACCCTAACACTTTTCATGCTTATGGAAATTGAACTGGTATCAAAACCAGGCCAGTGCTCTTTCATAATTATTGCTGCCCAACCAATACATGTTCTCAAAATAGCAGTTATTAAGCTTCTGTCTGACGTGCTGGGTGCTATACATAAAGGATTAAGTCATCCTTGCTCCTAGACATCTAGAGGCTAATACTGACAAAAGCAAACAATAAAGAAAAAACAAAACAAACCTTCCCAACCCAATGGTACAGGTATATTTAGGAAGGAGGTCTGAGAAGAGCTGTAATCACAGCTCTGTGTCTCTTTACCTTTCTAATGCCATCATTTCCTAGTCTAAAGCCACAAAACCCTTTATTTGGTTATAACAACCTTCTCATCATCCTGCCTCAGGTCTATTCAAATTTATTCTACATACTAAAGTTTAATTCGCCATTGCTCAAAAACTTTAAAAAACTCTTAATTGTGGTAAAATATACATAATATAAAATTTACCATCTAAACCAATTTTAAGTGTACAGTTCAGTAGTGTTAAGCACATTCACAGTGTTGTACAATGTCCAGAACTCTTTCCATCTTGTAAAACTGAAACTCTATACCCATTAAAAGCAACTCCTCATTCCCTCCTCTGCCCAGCCCTGGGCAACCACCATTGTTCTTTCTGTCTCTATGATTTTGACTACTCTAGGTATTACAGATTAGTGAAATCATATAGTATTCACCTTTTTGTGACTACCTTATTTCACTTAGCATAATGTCCTCAAGCTTCATCCATGTTGTAGCATGTATCAGAATTTCCTTCCTTTTTAAGGCTGAATAATACTCCATTGTATATATGTGTATATTACATTTTATTTACCCAATTATCTGCTGATGGGACACTTGGATTGCTTCTACCTTTTAGTTATTGTGAATAGTGTGGATATGAACATGGGCTTATCTGCATGAGCATATCTGCTCAAGTACCTGCTTTCAATTTCTTTGAGTATATTCCCATAAGTGGGATTCCTAGATCATATGGTAATTTTATTTTTAATTTTTTAAGGACCCGCCATACTGTTTTCTGTAGTGGCTGCACCATTTTACATTCCCATGGTTGGTGTTCCAATTTCTCCACCTCCTCACTTGCTATTTTCTGGTTTTTCATAGTAGCCATCCTAATGGTATGAAATGGTATCTCATTGTGATTTTGATTTGCATTTCCCCAAAGATTAGTGATGTTGAGCATCTTTTTATGTGCTTGTTGACTATTTGTGTATCTTCTTTGAAGAAATGTCTATCAAGTCCTTTTCCCAATTTTTAATTGGGTTGTTTGCTTTTGGTTGTTGAGTTGTAGGTGTTCTTCATATATTCTGCATATTAACCCCTTATTCAAAAACTTTTAATGTCTCCAAATGTATACAAAGCAGCCTACGATAAGGTCAGATTCCCTACTACTCAAACCTTGCACATGCCTTGTTTTCTTGCCAAACCAACCTGTGCGCTGTTTTCCAAACACCACTGGCTGCTTCAGCCTCTGGCTGCACTGTCTCCACCCCCTCCCCACTTCTCAGCTAGTTAGAGCTCATCCTTCAGGGCTCATCTAAAATGCACAAAGCCCAGCGTGAGTCCAGCTGGATGCAATCTTCTTTCTCCTAGTCCACTCCTGACCCTGACCTTTCTTTGGCTGTTATATTATTGCCCAATATTGTGGTGGTTGTATACCTGCCTTTCCCCCACTCACTGTAAGACCCCAAGGAGCTCATCTTTGCATTCCCTCATCTTTAGAACAGCATTTTGAACATCTGATTGATGGCTTCAATAAATAGTTGCTTATAAGAATATGGGTTCTAGAGTCAGGCAGATCAGAGTTCAGATTCTTTTTTTTTTAAAGATTTTATTTATTTATTTGACAGAGAGACACAGTGAGAGAGGGAACACAAGCAGGGAGAGTGGGAGAGAGAGAAGCAGGCTTCCCGCCGAGCAGGGAGCCCGATGCGGGGCTCGATCCCAGAACCCTGGGATCATGACCTGAGCCGAAGGCAGACGCTTAATGACTGAGCCACCCAGGTGCCCCGAGAGTTCAGATTCTTGCTCTACTACTTATTATATGCCTTTGTGCAAAATACAAAACTATTCTTAGCCTCAGTTTCTTCATCTGAAAAATGGGCTAACAAGATCTACCTTTTAATTTTGTGATGACTAGCAAGAATAATGTGTTCTATCAAACTCTCTGGCCCATAGTAAGTACTTGCCAAATGGTAGCTATTAATTGGGAAATTAGGAGAATGGGAAATGAAGAATCTGTCTCCATTTCTGATTGACTGTTAAGAGCTTTCAAGCCATTCCATCCCCCCTTACCCTTCTGCCACAGCTGACAAAGAAAGCCCTAATGCTTCCTCCTTGGGTGCCAGCAGGAAGTTCAAACCACACAAGCCCCAGGAATGCACAGGAATCCTCACCCCAGTCCAACCCTCTAACCACCATAAAAGCTGAGCTGTCTCCGTTCCCAGATCTCTCAAGCCATCTTCAGACCAGCCTGGGAGCCAGCCCTGCTTCCCCTAGAATGCCTCACTATGTGACTAATTAACCTTTTCAGACCCTGTAGTGTCCACATGATGTCCTCAAGCTCGAGATTGATGTTGACATCAGTACCACATTTTGCTTTTGGGGTATCCATCATATCCCTACAGCGTGGCCACAACAAACGGGACTGAATGCGAGGCCCCGTTATCCTGTGGGGACCTAGACAGCCAAGGCAGGGACGGATGGTGGGACCATCTTTCCACCACTGCTTTCCTATTATCACAGTTACAATTATATTTGATGGTATTATTTTCATGGCCATTTTTTATCAGGTGGCTCTCCTCCACTAATGTGCCAAGGCAAGTTTTAAAAATTAAACAAGTGCTTTGTAATTAAGAGGTTTTGAAGGGTCGGCTTATTTTACCTTACGGTTTTTGCTTCTGAGCAGCTCTTGCATCCTTTTGGGGTTTGGAAATCTTTTCTTGTCCCAAGTGAAGTACCTTTTGCCCTCAGTATGCTCTATGTCGAGCCACATGACATCATAAGGAATGTCATGTTCATCAAATCCTGCATCCACCTCTTTTACATCCTGCTCGTCCTCATAGTTCCAGCGGCACTGATGGTACCCCAAGGAGAAGAGAGGGGGCATGGCTTGTGTGCCTGAAAGGGGAAGATGACAACTGAGCTGGCTACCGTCACAATGATAATTACATACATGATAAACATTTCCTGAATGTCTACAGAGTCTAAGCACTGAGCTTGATACTTAGCATATCAAGGAGAAGAAAACATAGTCCTTACCCTGAAGAAAGTGACAATTTGGCTGGTGAGGCAGGCATGTAAATTAACTGCTCCGCTCTGAGGTATAACTGCTATGTTAAAGGTAGCAGCCTAGTGTTATGGGAATACAGAGGGGTTACGAAATTCTGCCTGCAGTAAAGTGTGGGGTCTTGAAAGGTTTCATAGAGGTAGTAACACTTGGTTTGGACCCTGAAGAATACGAGGAATCTACCAGAGAGAATGGATAGAACACTTAGGCACAGGGCATAGAAAAGACACAGAGGCAAAGAAGTACATGATAAATTTAGGGAAAAATAAATATTCTAGGGTGGTTACATTGTGAGAGAGACCAGTAGAAGATGAAATTGGAGAGGGTCAGTTTGTAAGGGGCACTGTAGTTCAAGCTAGGAATGCTAAATCTTCTATTATGGGAAGTCATCAAAAGTTTGGCAAGATGTAACCTTAGCAGACTTATGTTTCAGAAAAATTAGTGAGGGAGCAGTGTTGAGACTGACTTAAAAGCAAGGAGACTAAAGGCAGGAAAAACTCAAATTATTATCAAAACATTTACTGATAACATGGAGGACTTCTGGTCAACCACTTGCATTTATCTCCTTCCCCTCCTAAAGTCCCAATAAAATCAGAGTAAAGGAAAGAAAAAAAGAATAAAGCCACAAGAACAAAGAGAATGGGAGAGGAGTAATTTCAACAAAATTTTGGAAGGTGGCAGGCAGGGGAGGGATGGTAACCGTTCAGCAAAGTGAGGGAAGCTCTCACCAGAGTCCTTGTGAGGCGGATACTGAAGTCTAGCTCACCCCTGCTCCCAGAACACTAGCAGATGGAAGATCCATTCCCCCCCCCCACTTTCCAACCCCAGTACTAGAGTGCTTCCAGGCAGAACCTTATTCAAATCCTCGAAGATGAGAAGGACCCACATGTAGAAATACAATAAAAGGATCTCTGAGAAAACCGGGACAATACAAGAAAAGTAAACATCAAAACATTATCATTAGTATCTTTGGGGAGATGAAAAAAGATATTGCACCCATGAAAGACTAGTATAAGATACTGGGAACAAGGAACAATCAGAGGTTAAGAAAAAGTATGAAGAAATTAGACATACAGCATAAATGGAAGGTCTAGAAGATAAAATTGCTCAGAAAAAAAAAGAAGGGAGATTATAAAATCTGTACAGTAGAAAAAGAAAAGGGAAGGGAAGAAATTATCAAAGGAATAATCAAAGATTGTTTTCCAAAACTGAGGGGCACATTTCTCAAGACTGAAAGAGTCCACATCTAATAACCAACACAATAATTATTTAAAAAGATCTATATCAAGGCATTTTATTGTCAAATTTCAGAATTTCAGAATATTAGAAATTTCAGAACATATTTCAGAGAGAAAAGACAGATCATATACAAAGAAACAGAATTCAGGGTGATTTTGGAGCAAGAAGATAGAAGGTAATAGAGAAATGCCTTTGAATTCTGAGAGAAATAATTTTCAATCTAGCTAGCCAAATGATCAATCAAGGGTGAAGGCAGAAAAAGATGTTTTTGTACCTGCAAAGATGGAAAAAGTGTACCTCTAATGCACACTTTCTTAGGAAACTCCCAGGATGACAGCTGTGCAGGGAGCCCAGAGAGAAACAACCCCAATGGGGGCAGGACAGAGAGATCTGGGAAGGAAGTCTCTGGGGAGAAAATAAGAATGAATAAAATATCTGACACTCTTGAGCATTTGAAAAGCATAAACACTAAATATTGACTTAAGCAAAAATGATGATATAACAATACTGGGAGAGAAGAAGGAGGGATATGATTGAGTTAAATCCTCATCAACAGATAATCTGTAAACTTAAAACTTGGATTTCTTTGGACATGGTGGCAGATCCACTGTTTTTGAAGCATTTTCTTATAAACTAGGCTTATTCTCCATAATAACAATGTTGAAAGAGTCTGTAGGTGGACCTTTACAGTACTTTTTCCTGTATGAGTGTCTTCCCATGTCCATAAATTTTTGGTTGTTTCTCCCATCAAAGTTGGAATCAAATTCCTCTTCCCCTGAACATGGGCTGGATCCAGGGACTTTTAACAGAATGTAGCAGAAGTGATGCTGCATTACTTTTATTTGTAACAGCTTTATTGAGATGTAACTCACATTCATACAGTTCACCCATTTAAAGCATACAATTCAACTTTTGGGGATATATTACATTACCATTTTTTAAATTGTGGCCAAAAATATATAATACATAAAACTTGCCATTTAAACCATTTTAAAGTGTACAACTCAGTGGCATTAATTACATTCAGAATGTCGTATAAGGATTACCACTAGCTATTTCCAAAACTTTAATATCACCCCAGACTGAAACTTTAACTATTAAGCCATAACTTTCCATTGCCCATCCCATCCTCCAGCCTCTGCTAACAGCTAATCCACTTTTTGTCTCTTATGAATTTGCCTATTGTAGGTACTTCATGTAAGTGGAATGATGTAGTATTGGTCCTTTTGTGTCTGGCTTATTTCATTTTGTATAATGCTTTTAAGGTTCATTCATGTTGCAGCCTGTATCTGAATGTCATCCCTTGTTATAACTGAATAATATTCCATTTTATGTATTTAACACATTTTGTTGATCCACTCATCTTTGATGGGTACTTGGCTTGTTTCCATCTTTTGGCTATTGTGAATAGTGCTGCAATGATCATTGGCATCCAAGTATCCAAGCATCCAATTTTAGTGGAATTGCTGGGTGTATTAGGGTTCTGCAGAGGAACAGAATTAATAGGATGTGCTTTGTACGTGTGTATTTATATGTATATATATAGAGAGAGAGAATGATTTTAAGAACTGGTTCATGTGATTGTTCGGGCTAGCAACTCAATTCCACAAGGCAGGCTGGCAGACCAAGGACGCAGGGAAGGTGCCGCTTGAGTATGAAGGCAGTCTGGAGACAGATTCCTTTCTCTTCAGAGGACCTCAGTCCTTTTCTCTTAAGGTTTTCAACTGACTGGATGAAGCCCACCCACATTATTGAGTGTAATCTGCTTTACTCAAAGTCTATTGATGTAACTAATAGTACTGACAGTATAATGTCATCTTAAAAAATAACTTCACAGTGACATCTAGACTAGTGCTTAACCAGATGTCTGGATACCATGACCTAGGCAAGCTGACACATAAAATCCTATGTTTAGCTTTTTGACGAAATGCGAAACTGTTTCCAGAGCAGCTCAACTACTTTATGTTCCCACCAGCAGATAATAAGGTTCCAATTTCTCCACATCCTCACCAACCTTTATTATTTTCTATTTTTAAAAAACTTTTGCTGTCCTAAGGGGTATCTCATGTGGTTTTAATTTTCCTTTTCCTAACAACTAATGATGTTGAACAACTTTTCATGTGCTTATTAATCCATTCGTATATCTTTAGAGAACTGTCTGTTCAACTCTCTGACCATTTTAGAATTATTTTTTTGTTGTTGTTGTAGAGTTGTATGGGTTCTTATTTATTCTGGATACTAGGCCCTCATCAAATGTATGATTTGCAAATATTTTCTCCCATCCTGTTTATTGCCTTTTCCCATTCTTTTTTTTTTTTTTTAAAGATTTTTTTATTTATTTATTTGAGAGAGAGAATGAGAGACAGCACAAGAGGGAAGAGGGTCAGAGGGAGAAGCAGGCCCCCCGCCGAGCAGGGAGCCTGATGCGGGACTCGATCCCGGGACTCCAGGATCATGACCTGAGCCGAAGGCAGTCGCTTAACCAACTGAGCCACCCAGGCGCCCGCCTTTTCCCATTCTTGATAATATTCTTTGATGCACAAAAGTTTTTAATTTTAATTAAGCTGAACTTATTTTTCTTTCTGTTGCTCATGATTTTGGTGACTTTTCTAAGTATCTGTTGCCAAATCCAAGGTCATGATGATTTAACCTGTTTTCTTCTAAGAGTTTCATGGCTTTAGCTCTTATATTTATGTTGCTGATCCACTTTGAATTTTTCTTATATGGTGTTAGGTAGGGTTCCAACTTCATTTTTTGCTGGTGGCTATCCAGTTGTCCCAGTACCATGTGTTTAAGAGACTATTCTTTCCCCATTAAATGGTCTTGAACCTTTGTTGAAATCAATTGGCCAGGGATGTATAGGTTTATTTTTGGACTCTCAATTCTCTTCCTTTGGTCTACATGTCTATCCTTATGCCAGTACCACACTGTTTGGATTACTTTAACTTTATAATAAGTTCTGAAATTGGGAAGTATGAGTCTTCCAACCTTTTTTTCCCAGGATTGTTTGGCTATTCAGGGCCCCTTGCAATTCCATACGAATTTGAAGATCAGCTCTTTCACTTCTTCAAAAAATGACCACTGGAATTTTGGTAAGGATTGCAGTGAATCTATAGATTGCTTTTGGTAGTACTGTCATCTTGACAATATTATGACTTCTAATCCATGAACATGGGATGTCTTTCCATTTATTTAGGACTTCTTTAATTTCTTTCAGGAATGTTTTATAGTTTTTAGTGTATAAGTCTTTCACCTCCTTGGTTAAATATATTCCTAGGTAGTTTATTTATTTATTATTTTTTAAAGATTTTATTTATTTTTTTGATAGAGACACAGCGAGAGAGGGAACACAAGCAGGGGGAATGGGAGAGGGAGAAGCAGGCTTCCCGCGGAGCAGGGAGCCCGATGCAGGGCTCGATCCCAGGACCCTAGGATCATGACCTGAGCTGAAGGCAGACACGTAGCGACTGAGCCACCCAGGTGCCCCCTCCTAGGTAGTTTATTCTTTTGGATGTTATTATAAATGGAATTGTTTTCTCAATTTCTTTTTTAGATTGTTCATTGCTGGTGTACAGAAACACAACTGATTTTGTGTGTTGGTTATATACCCTGCAACTTTGGTGAATTTATTTATTAGCTCTGGTAGTTTTTTGTGGATTCTTTGGGATTTTCTAACATGTTGGATTACATCATCTGTGAATAGAAATAATTTTACTTCTTCCTTTCCAATTTGGAGGCCTTTTATTTCTTTTTCTTGCCTAACTTCTCTGGCTGGAACTTCCAGTACAATGTTCAGGAGGAGTGGTGAAAGTGGGCAGCCTTGTCTTGTTTCTGATCTTAAGGGAAAGCTTGCAGTCTTTCACCCCTGAACAGAGTGTTAACTGTGGATTTTTCATAAATGCCTTTTATCATATTGAGGAAGCTTCCTTCTATTCCTAGCCTTCTGAGAGTTTTTATCATGAAATAGTGTTGGATTTTGTCAAATGCTTTTTCTGCATCAACAGAGATGATCTTTTACATCTTTTAAAGATAAAATGCTTTAGTGCTAAAGCCAGTGGTATATTTCAGTGGAGAAGAGAACATAGAAAAGTTCAAGTTGGGACACTGATTATCTGAGATAAAGGCAGAGAAAGCCCAGGGTTTAAAGGCTCCAAGGAAAGCAGATGGAGAATAAATATTAGGGATTAGAGAGTGGAGTGTTCTAGCCCCAGTATAAAATTTTACCAAGCTGAATGGGATGAAGGTGGGAGGAGAATGCCTGCTTCTTGAAAAACATATAAATTCTATATGGTGTGCAATAAATATTAACTTACAGTGATGATACATGCGATAGAGGAAATGTAATAGAAGAAGAGGCTGACAATTCCGCAAGTACCTGTAAGGTATGAGTACTGCTTGAAAACGTCAGAAGGCGTAGGTCCTGTCAGCAGAAAAACATCAATGATTCCACTCTCTGACATCCAGTGCACATCAGTTCGACATCTGACCTTTTGTTTAGCTGCAACAGGGCCCATCTGGGTCTGTGTGTACTAGAAAAAAGAATGGAATGAAGTTCTGAAAAATTTCCCTCTAACCTACAGTATATAAGTATCATCCATATGTAGCTAACAGGTACATATTATTAGCTTTTACTGATTATACTGCAAAGACTTTGGTGGCAGAGAATTGTCACTACAACGCCCAGAGCTATGACTACATTGGTGTTGTTTCTTAACGTACATATGACATGCAGCCATGATCCATAAGCTCACCTTTACTGCAGGCTCTGTATTGATCTCCACCAGTGTTTCGGAAGCATTGAGCCAAAAAATGCCTAGAGTCCTGCCAAGTTTGTGGGCCAGGAGATAAGGCACTGAACCATAAATGCCTATTTTGTCATGTATTTTATATCCATAGACATCCAGGTTATAAAGACGGTAAGCATCGCCATCACTGAGACACACAAAGATGGACTATCATCAGTTACAATCACAAATATATTATTAATGAATAGTATAGCTCCATTCTCCCCTGCAAACACTTGAGTCCTATGCATCTTTCAAGGCTCAACTCTTACCACTTCCCTAATCCAACCACGGTTAATACGATTCTCCTCCTTTGATTCTTTTGGCATCCCCTCCTGTGACAATTGGCATGCATGGTCTCATATCTTAGATATCTTTTCTGAGGATTTCTTGTGAGGTGAGGACTGTTTCCCGTGAATTCTCCACAATAACAAGTGCACAGTAGATATAATTGGCAAACTTTGTATTTCTCTGCTGCTAAAACAAAATGACCAATAGTGTCCTAACACTTCCACAGTGCTGAGTAGGGAAAGATGGGGAACTGAATTGGGGTGGGGAGTCCAAAGCTTGGCTTGGTGTGTGAGCAGCACAGTTTCTGATTCACTTGTTACTACACCCACCTGTTGACCTGTTGTGTAAACAGCATCTGAACCCAGCGCATTGATCAGACTCTATTTCTCTTTGGTTTGGCTTCCTCTTAGTCTGATGCCTCTGGCATTTACTTGTCAATAGCGTTAGTTTGAAATTATCTCTCTGAAGGAATCAAAGGTGACATGAGATGCCACACTTTTCCATTCTCTGATCACTGTCCTTTTTTGGTAAAAGCCTTTTTCTAGGTCAGTGATTTTCACAGTGTATTCTCCCAGGTACCACAGAGAGGCCTTGAGGGGTGAAAGCAAAACCCGGGGAGGTAGTGTGATGAAGCTCTCTCCCCTACTTCAACCACAATAGTTCCATATTTTTACTTCCTCTGTAGATTTTAGGTTCAACATTACAGTTTTTATAATTCTCAACTTTTTGCCAAAAAAAAAAAAAGATAAAAATTGAAAACCACTGCTCTTAAAGTTCTTAAAGATCTACAAGCATTATCAAGGAGGAAAAGGCTAGGCACATACTGGCCCAGGCTCGGAAAGCTCACATATTTTCCCTTCAAAGTTTTCCAGTCCAGAAACCAGAGTATCCTATAAGAATTTGTTTTCACTTTACCTCGTATTTTTAAGTTGGTGTGATTCTGCATGTTGCGGGATCCCATAGAGATGCTCAAATCCATGCAAGGAGAAATCCAAACCAATGGAGGCAGGACCTGAAGGGACAAGGATACTGAGTTTTGCTTCTCCGTGGGACAATCAACTAAGGAGACTTACTTGCCTATGAGTGTAGCATGATGACTAGACTAGGGATCTAGAGACCTGAACTTGCCCTGATCAGTCAGTAAATCACGTGTGTGCCTTTTCTGTAAGATGTTACATTCAGGTACTGTGGGGATACAAACATGCTCAAGGCAAAGTTCTGGTCACTTATTAGTGTTTCCTTAGCTATGTGCTGAAGCTCTCTGTGTCCTCATTTATAGTAAATCTTTTCTATCTGTAAAATATGGCTATGAAGCTTTAGAGATTTTTTCTAATCTAAATTTTCCTAAAATGTATCACATGCTTCTTTACATGAGCAAACAAAGATACTGAGCAATTTTAATCTTCACTAGATAGAAGACTGGGTGTCTTCTTATGATCATTTATTCTTACTGCATACAGGGACTATAAAGTCAAGGGCATCAGAGAGAGCTTTCCTGGCTCCTCAAAATACCCCTTCCCTGTGATTGTAGATATGTAAGTTTTTTAAAACTAGAGACAAACTCCTTTATTTAACCATTATTTTAGAGATATGGGAAAAATGCAAGTAACTAGGAGAAATAACAGACTTAAATTCACTCTTAGGTAAAAGTATTTGACATGAAATGGTCCTTATTTAAAGGAATTTATGGAAAGGGGATGCTATAGAGAAGGTCAAATAGATTTATGATGTTACAGAAAGGAAAGCCTGATGGCCCCCCTACTTAAACATTTTGGACATGTTGTCAGTCCTGATAATTATGCTAGGCTATAGATATAGATGCTAGAACAGAAATATCAAGGTGTTAGGGAAGACCTGTTATCCTACTGGTAGGAGGGAGGAGGAAAGTATTTTTCCAACTCTATAAGCCCCAAGTATCTGAACTGTATATCCTAAAGAGACAAACTCCACCCCCGACACCCACTATCACTGTCTAGTGAGAAATGTCACAGATGGGCATGTGATACTCATGTGAATGATGGGGAGGCCTGGAAAAGGTTGAGAACCAATGGCTTGCAATGTTGGAGCTAATGAGCTCTAGAACTTCATTTCTCATCACTTGACTCTCATAAAAATAGAATGTGGCATTTGTGGCTGTCTGATATACTGAGTAGTACCAGCAGTGTGCTGTCCTATGCCCCTAACATGAGACCATCAACTCCATGAGGCCTGTACTTCTCTTACATACCCCACAAAAGGTACACATTCACTATTTCTCTGTTGCAGTGCATTAGTGAAGAACAGAAGACCCAAATCTGAGATTTCTGTTCCCCTTACAGAAATCACTTATTTGGGTGGAAGGTTGAAGAGACTTTAGATAGCGATATTTAGCCATTTTGGCAGGTTCTCCTTTAATACTACACCAATTTCAATTTTACCATTAACTTTGACATCCACAAATTTTCCGAATTTCTCCTCCCACAGGCCCAGATCCTCTTGGTCTTCCTGATGGCACAAAAAAAGGAGCAAATTGAGTTTATACAATGCAACAAATGTGGTTACCACAATAGCATATTTTATTTGGATTGTTAAAAAATCAGACTGAGAAAATGAGTATCTTTTAAAAGACCTGTTTGTGATGTCAGTATATTTAACAAATTTGATCTGTGTTTTATATAAATGCTAGTAGTCATCCTCCTTATGAACTGCAGCTGACATGAATATAATTTTTTATCGTGGTAGAATAGACATAAAATTTACAATTTTAACTATTTATTTTCCACTTTAACGATTTTATTTATTTTTTTATTTTAAGTAACCTCTACACCCAACATGGGGCTTGAACTCATGACCCTGAGGTGAGGAGTCACATACTCTACTGAGCCAGCCAGGGACCCCACCACCATTTTTTTTCATTTTTACCAGGTTAAAATGACATTAAGTACATTCACACTGTTGTGCAACTATCATCCATCTCCAGAACTTTTATATCTTCCCCAACTGAATCTCCATACCCATTAAACAATAACTCCCCATACCGTCCTTCCCCAGCTTGTGACAACAGCCATTCTACTTCTTGTCTGTATGAATCTGACTACTGCAAATACCGCATATAACTAGGATCATGTAGTACCTGTCCTTTTGTAACTGGCTTATTTCACCTAGTATAATATCTTCAAGATTCATCCATTTTGTAGCATGTGTCAGAATTTCCTTCCTTTTTAAGGTCGAATGATAGTCCACTGTATGTATATACCACATTTTGTGTGTGCATTCATTTGTCAGTGACTCTTGGGTTCTGGACTGCTTTCACGTTTTGGCTACTGTGAATGATGCTGCTAAGAACACAAGCATACAAATATTTGTTTGAGTTCCTGCTTTCCCTTTCGGATATATACCTGTAAGTGAAATTGCTGGACCATATTGTAATTCTATGTTGAATTTTCTGAGGAACTGCCTCACCATTTGATATAAGTATCTTTACACAGTCCAAAATGATGTGAAAACACTTTGAAAAATGCAGTCTTTACAAAAGTCAGATTTTAAAAATTTTTTTTCTTGTAAGCATGTGAGGCAAAATAATTAGAATCAAATAATTTGGGTCAAAAAACAGACATTTTGGATGAGATGGGTACTTCCCCACCCTGCTTCAGTTAGCGAAACTACATGAGAAGTCAAGACTGCTCAGGTTCACAATCTTTTGATGTAGAGCTAATGAATTTTCTTGGCTTTACAAGTTTCCTTTCTTGGCTTTACAAGTTTCATTCTTCCTCTCTGGTGGAATGAAAAAGTCTTCTAGAAATTGTGTGTGTGTGTGTGTGTGTGTGTGAAATGCATGTTTCTTTTTAAAAATGAGCCCCATGCCCATTTCCAGGTGGTTTCTTCATAATTATAAGCTTCTGTAAAGTAAGCCTCTATGTGAATGTGTGTTTAAATCGCAACTGCATTCTTAATGTAGGGACTATTATCCTTGGGTCTGTGGATGGGCTTTAGAGTTTGTGAACTCCTTCAAACAGTATGAAAATTTTGTTGTACAGAGGTGGTTCATAGCGTTCATCAGATTCTTGCAAGGACATCTATGACACAAAACCACTATCTAAGCTATCTAAATCTTTTTTTTTTTTTAAGATTTTATTATTTGACAGAGAGAGAGACAACGAGAGAGGGAACACAGGCAAGGGGAGTGGGAGTGGGAGAGGGAGAAGCAGGCTTCCCGCCAAGCAAGGAACCCGATGCGGGGCTTGATCCAGGACTCTGGGATCATGACCTGAGCTGAAGGCAGACGCCTAAAAACTGAGCCACCCAGGCGCCCCCTATCTAAGCTATCTAATTAGAGGTCTCCCCAAAGCTGACTGGACATGTTGTCACAAAACTGTGTAAAGCTATGTCTTAGTTGTCCTTCTCGATTTGAAAATGGGAGAAATATTCTCTCTCATATTCATCAGCATGGGTCAGTTTTCAAGAGGAAGAAGCATGTCCTTACTGCACTGGAAATATTTTTCACCATTCCTGGTGGCCATACCTACTGTCAGGGATCCTTCAAAGATGCATGTGGCTTTGGATGAAGAGAAGATTTCTGAAATGCCCATTTTCCATAATTCAGCTAAAATAATCTTTTAAAAACAGACAGCAGACCACATATCTCTGCTGCTTAGAACCTTTCCAGGGTTTTCCTTTGCCCTTAAAGTCCAAAAAGGTTAACAAGACATAGAAGAATGCCAGCTCCATGGTAATGAGGGACTTTGATTTATTCAATGATACATCACCAATTCCTTGAACAGTGCCTGGCATATAGGAAATACTCAGCAAATGTTTGTTGAATGCAAGAATTATTACAAGACTTTCCACAGAATTGCCCTGCCTATCTCTCTGGCCTTGTTATACAGCATCTTTACCTTTGTTTTTCTTTATCCTACTAAAAAGTATATATATTTTTAAAATGTCCTCCTTCCTACCTCAAGGTCTTTGAATATGAAATTCCCTCTATTGGAATATTCTTTTCCCACCTTTTGACTAGCTAATGTATCCCCATGCATCAGTTTCAGTTGGAAAATCATTTCCTTCAGGAGGTCTATCTTGACCCTCATCTTGGTCAAGTTCCTTGTTATATTCTCCTATAGCACTCTTTTTAACACTCCTCATGCTTGTACTTGGTCAGTGTCCATCTTTCCTATTAGATTCTAAGATTCATGAGGACAGGCTGGGATTTGTTTTACTCACTGCTGATTCTCCTTGCCTAGCATAATTTTTTCAGCTGGCACAAAAGCAGGCACTCAGGAATTACCTGTTTTATGAATGAATGAATGAATGAATACATGAATAGACAAATGAATGAAAGAATGAAATGACAAGGTGAGCAAAAGAGATAGGTAGTCCCATTTATATGCAGTAGAGTATTTATCAAGTACCCATCTGTGAGAGGAAGGGAAGAACAGAACCATTATATTCCACATCATGGTAATGATGGTGAAAGAGATTTAAAAAAAGCTAAATTGCTCAATCTAGATTACCTGAGAAGCGTCCACTGATGTGTCCTTCTTATTTTCTTTGGCAGCTCTGTTTCAATATAAATAACGTTGTTTCACTCATGGGAAGACTGACAGAATTTTGTTCAATGATAAAGATTTTAATTTCCAAATTTTGAGACCCCATAAATTATATCTTTTAACTTATTAAAAATAATGTCATTACAAACATAAGTTTATGAAATTGAACATTTATGATGAACATTAATCCAATAGCTTGATTTATTAAAATGTAAATATATTTGAATTTTCTTGTTTACCCTTAAAAAATTTTATCAGTTTTATTATACATGTAATACATAATCCATCAATGAAACAAAACATAAGCAAGCAAGGTAGAACACAGCTGCCCTCACCCAATTTTACCTTAGTACAGAGCAACATAATGCACTGTCTTCCAAAATGATTGTTGACAACTTATTCTATCATGTACAGTTGGATTTGAGGGCTCATTTCTCCCTATTCTTAACAATACCGGATGTTATACACTTCTAAAATCTTTGCCAATCTAAAATTTTAGAAAAGACTTTCCTGCCTCCTGACAGTGTTCTGATGGAGTCTCAAAGTTTTTACTTTAGCTGCCCTATCAATGCATTGATTAGCATGGATTTTGTAAAATAGGATTTTAAAAACTGGAATGTAATTTGTTAAAGAGAAAAAAACTCATTTTCTCAAACAAAAATTTTTTTTAAAAAAGACAATACATTTCAATTTGAATTTCTTTCATTAAAACTGTAAACTACCTTTTTATACATTAAATGGTATTTCTATTTCTTCTGTGAATTGTCTATTTGCATTATATGTTAATTTTTTAGTGTAAAATAAAGTATGGATATGGATGGGTATATAATGTAAGTTCAGAGGTTAAAGAGTAATATAAAGTGAACTGTGAACCCACATAAGCCACAGAGATGACTTGTTCCTTAGGAGTTCCTGCGTGCCTCTTCTCAAATGTATCATCTACCTCCTCCCCTGACCCTTCAGAGGTAACGACTTTACTCAATTTTGTGTGAAACCATTCCCTTGCTGTTCTTTATAGCATTCCCACAAGTGTATGAGTCCTCCAACATGTATTTGGTTTTGCCTTTAAAATTTTTTTTATACAAATAGAAATGTACTGTAACATACTTTTTTCACTATTTTTTTTTTTTTTTATTTGACAGAGAGAGAGATAGCGAGAGCAGGAACACAAGCAGGGGGAGTGGGAGAGCGAGAAGCAGGCTTCCCGCCGAGCAGGGAGCCCGACGCGGGACTCGATCCCAGGACCCCGGGATCATGACCCGAGCCGAAGGCAGACGCTCAACGACTGAGCCACCCAGGCGCCCCTTCACTATTTTTTATTTTGGGGGGAATCTTGTTTTAATTTGCAATTTCCTAATGATATATGATGTTGAACATCTTTTCATGTGCTTACTTGCCATCTGTATATCTTTTTTGGTAAGGTGTCTGTTCAGCTCTTTGGCACACTTTAAAGTTCGGTGTTCATTTTCTTATTGTTGAATTTTAAGAGTTCTTTGTATATGTTGGGTAACAGTCCTTTATCTGATGCATCTTTTGCAAATATTTCTTCCAAGTCTGTGGCTTGTCTTCTCATTTTCTTGACATTGTTTTTCACAAAGCATTAGTTTTTAATTTTAACGAAGCCCAATTTATCAGTTATTTCTTTCATGGATCATGCCTTTGGTGGTGTATTAAAAAATCATCACCATAACCAAGGTCATCTAGGTTTTCTTCTATGTTATCTCCTAGGAATTTTATAGTTTTGTATTTTACATTTAGATCTATGACCCATTTTGAGTTCATTTTTGTGAAGGGTATAAGGTCTATGCCTAGATTCATTTTTTAAAAAATTTTTTATTGTTATGTTAATCACTATACATTACATCATTAGTTTTTGATGTAGTGTTCCATGATTCATTGTTTGTGCATAACACCCAGTTCTGCTCCATGCAGAACGTGCCCTCTTTAATACGCATCACCAGGCTAACCCATCCTCCCACCCCCCTCCCCTCTAGAACCCTCAGTTTGTTTTTCAGAGTCCATCGTCTCTCATGGTTCGTCTCCCCCTCCGTTTCCCCCCTTCATTCTTCCCCTCCTGCTATCTTTTTTTTTTTCTTAACATATATTGCATTATTTGTTTCAGAGGTACAGATCTGTGATTCAACAGGCTTGCACAATTTACAGCGCTCACCATAGCACGTACCCTCCCCAATGTCTATCACCCAGCCACCCCATCCCT
>NC_138377.1:74864240-75000713 GCF_054177405.1 Leptonychotes weddellii | reverse complement strand
TTTTTTTTTTTTTAAAGATTTTATTTATTTATTTGAGAGAGAGAGAATGAGAGAGAGCACATGAGAGGGGGGAGGGTCAGAGGGAGAAGCAGACTCCCTGCCAAGCAGGGAGCCCGATGCGGGACTCGATCCAGGGACTCCAGGATCATGACCTGAGCCGAAGGCAGTCGCTTAACCAACTGAGCCACCCAGGCGCCCTGTTTATCTTTACCAATGAAATTTTTTTCTTTTATAATTTTCTTATTTCTAGTTATGGACTTTTCTTTTCCATTTAAGGAAGTCCCTTTAACATTTCTTGGAAGGATGGTTTCATGTTGATGATCTCCTTTAGCTTTTGCTTATTTGGGAAACCCCTTATTTCTCCTTCAATTCTGAGGAATAACCCTGCCAAGTATTCTTAGTTGTTAAGTTCTTCTTCTATCAGCACTTTGAATATAGAATATAAAGGTCACTCCCTTCTGGCCTATCAAGTTTAGGGGTTTCCCTTGTATGTAACTAGTTTTTCCTTTGCTGCTTTTAAGATTCCCTCATCTTTAACTATTGATACTTCCACTGTAATGTGTCTTGGGGTGGGTCTCTTTGGGTTCATCTTATTTGGGTCTCTCTGTGCTTTCTGGACTTGGATGTCTATTTCTTTCACCAGATTAGAGAAGTTTTCTGCCATTGTTTTTTTTTTTTTTAATTATTTATTTTGAGAGAGAGAAAGAAAGAGAACTAGTGGGGAGAGGGGCAGAGGGAGAGGAAGAAGCAGACTTCCTGCTGAGCACAGAGCCCAACACAGGGCTCGACCCCAGCACCCTGAGATCATGAACCGAGCTGAAGTCAGATGCTTAACCAACTGAACCACCCAAGTGCCCCCATTATTTCTTTAAATAGGGTTTCTGTCCCTTTTTCTCTCTCTCTTCTCCTTCTGGGACCCCCTAAAATGTGAATGTTAGTATGCTTGATGTCCTAGTGGTCCCTTAAACTATCCTCATTTAAAAAAAAAAAATTCTTTTTTCTTTTTGCTGCTCTGATTGGGTGATTTACAATACCCTGTCTTCAGATTGCTGATCTGTTCTTCTGCATCATTTAATCTGCTGTTGATTCCCTCTGGTGTATTTTTCACTTCAGTTACTGTAACCTTCAGCTGATGGGTTCTTTTTGTATTTTCTACTTCCATGTTGAAGTTTTCACTGTGTTATCCATTCATCTCCCCAATTTGGTGAGCATCTTTATGACCATTAAATTCTTTATCTGGTAGATTGCTTATCTCTGTTTCTTTAGTTTTTTTTCCTGAAGTTTTGGCTTGTTCTTTCATTTGGAACATATTCTTCTGTCTCCTCATTACCTGAGTCTCTGTTTGTTTCTATGTATTAGGTAGATCAGTTACATCTGATCTTGAAGGAGTGGCTTTATGCAGAAGGTATCCTGTGGGTCCAGTAGCATAAACCCCCAGCCACCCCAGTCAGCTGCCCCAAGAGTGTGTTCCCTATGTGGGCGGCATGCACCTTCCTGCAGTGACTGGGTTGCAGTTGGTGCAGACTCACAGGTGTGTAGGGCTATCCTCCAGCATGACCGTCTTGTGAGGTCTGACTGACTGCTACGGTCATGCTGGTTAGTGGGGCTAGCCCCTGGCCCATCTGACTGAAAGGCCTGGTTGTGACTGTTGTGGATATGCTGTTATGTGGGGTTGGTCCCTGGCATGGCTGGCTGTGAGGCCTGGCTATGACAGCTGTGGGTGCACTGGTGGGTAGGGCATATCTCCTTCTTGGCTTGCTGAGGGGTCCAGCTGTGACTGCTGTAGGTGTTCTAGTTTGTAGGGCTGGCCCCCCCATGGTGGAGGTGCTTAGGAGGGGTTCTGGTCTTAGCTGAGGCTGCCCGCTGCAAATGCTGGGGTTGAAGGCTGCTTAGGAGGAGCTCTGATGCTAGCCAAAGGCACCCACCAGGAATGCCAGTGTGTAGAGACACCTGGGAGGGGGTCCAGGCTGGGAGATGGCTTGGGTGGAGCAAGTCTGCAGGGGAACACTGGACAGAGTTCAGTACTAGCAGAGTAGATACAGAGGACCAGAAATGACACCCACCAATGCTGGGCCAGCTAGATAGAAGAATGGTACCCACCAGTGCATCTGTCCCTGGAGGACATTCCAACAGATGCCTGCCATTCTGGCCCATGCCCTAAAATTAGTCAATGGATCTCCTTCCCATATCACCCAGGCGTTTTTCAAGTGGTTGCCTCTGTGCTGGGACTCAAAGCCAAGTGTGATTGTGCACATGTCATTTAAGAGCAGAGTCTCAGTTTTCTCCTGCCCTCTGACTCTCTTGGACATAAGAACTGTTGGTTTTCATAGGCAGACATTATGGGAGCTCATCTTCCTGGTAGAGGTTCCCTGGGACGTGGAGCCTGATGTGGGGCTCAGACACCTTGTTCCTAAGGGCAGGCCTCTACAGTTGTGATAGCCTTCCCAGTTGTGGGTTGCTGCACTCGGGGTGTGGGACCTGACTAAACCATGTCTCTGCTCCTCCAACCAATCTTGATGTGTTTTTTTCTTTATATCCTTAGTTGTATATGATCTGTTCTGCTAGTCTCTAGTTCCTTGTCAGAGACAGTGTTCTTTTTTTTTAAGTAGGTTCCACACCCAGTGTGGAGCACAACATGGGGCTTGAACTCACAACTCTGAGACCAGGACCTGAGCTGAAATCAAGAGTCAGACACTAAATCGACTGAGCCACCCAGGCGCTCCTCAGAGATAGTTTTCTATATGTAGTTGTAGATTTTGATGTGTGTGTGGGAGGAGGTGAGCTCAAGATCTTCTCACACCACCATCTTGATTTTGCCTCTTTTTATGTTTTTTTATGTGTAATTTTTTTCATCTGGGATTCATTTTTGCTAATGTTGTGAGGTTTGGACCTAACTTAAATCTTTTTCCAGGTGGATAATCTGATTTTCCTAACACAAATGTAAATGCTGGAAATATGAACTAGTACACAATCTCTATGGAAGGTAATTTGGCAGCATCAGTCAGAATTACAAATTCCGTTTGATCAGCAATTGTACTTCTATGACTCTAGTCTATGGATGGACTTGCATGTATGCAAAATGACACAAATACAAAGTTATCCATGAAGTCAGTAGTTGTAAAACAAGATTAGAAACAATTTTAAAGTCCATCAAGAGGGAATTTACTAAATGAATCATGGTGTAACCATACAATAGAAACTATACAGCTGCTTTAAAGAAATTAGGAACTACCACATTGGTAAAGGAAAAACAGCAAAGTGCAGAATAATGTGTAAAGGTGGTATCATATGTGTTAAGAAAGGAAAAAGCAAAGCACATATGTATCTTACTGTATAAACATAAATTATCTCTGGAAGGATACATAAAAAACTGGAAATATTGATTACTATCAAGGATGGAATGGGTAGCTCAAGGACAAATGGTGAGGGAGACTTTTCAATATATACCCCTTTGTAGCATATGCTTATTTAAAAAATAAATGAAAATATTAAGGCCCAACTTAGATATCACCTCTAAAACAAAAATATGGGAGTTTATTAAAAGAAAAAAATTTTTAAATATAAATAACCCAGGTACTGGGTACACAGGTATTTGTTATGCTATCAGTATTTTTCTTTTTTTTTTTTCCACTTTTTATTTCATTATAATGGTAAAATGCTCATAGTGAAAATCTCCAACTGTTCAGAGGGTAAAAAGCAAAAACCAAAAGCCCCTTCTACCCAAACAACCCTGCAGTTTTATTCCAGAGGTATATCAGTATTTTTCAATTAAAAAAATTGAATATTCATAAAGTACTAATAAGTGGCAGAATTACAGGTATTTAAATTTTTCTTTTCAATATTTTCTATTTTTCCTACAATGAACAGATATTATTCTCTGTAATAAGAAAATAAGACTTTTATATATAAAAATACAAATAAGTTGAAATCCAGAAAAAAATCACTATGTGGGAATAATGAATGTTGAATGTTTTCTACAGATTACATAAGATGTTCATTATTAGGATAAAAGTAGAACTACAGACTGGAGGATTTAAAAACAATAGTGGTAAAAATGGAAGAAGAATCTCCCCCTATTACATAACCTCCCAGTTCATGTCACCCCCACACAAACAGCTTTGATCAAGTGATTGTTTCCTGAAAATTCAAGTGTAGGATAACTCAAGTTATTGTAAGGGGATAAAGTGAAATTCTGAAGACATCAGTTCACAGTAACATTTATCAAGTCTCAACAGAGTGTTTTTTAGGGGTGTAGAGGGTAGAGGATGCCATCAGTTAAACACACAGGATATGTTAAGAGTATCAGTCTGCAAAAGTCTGGGAATCATTCTTGTCATCAAGCCTGCATTTACTTGCACAGGTGAAAAGATGAAATTTCTCAGAACAATATTCCAGCAAATAAGGCGAACCAATTTTCCATGGTGATATATCAACTATTTAGGCGATTAGTAATCACAATCAGGTTTTCTAAAGTTCTTTGTATGTCAAGTAATGTGCAAAAATACCTTTGCTTGAGAGGAATCTGCAGGTGCTCGAAGTACAACTGGCCCAGGGAGTTTATGCTCATCACAACCTCTTCTTCAGACACCAAATCTATCTTGAATGGGTTTGCTGTGATATTACACTTCAGATCTCCTTTTCCATCTGTCAATACCAAACTATCTGCATCCCCTGAACATGAAATCAGCCTAGAAAACAAAACAAGAAGAGAAAAACAGGTTACATGGCTCAATGTGATTCTCAATTCAAATTAATGTGCCTGGGTGGTTCAGTCAGTTAACCACCTGGCTCTTGATTTCAGCTCAGGTCATGATCTCAGGGTTGTGAGATGGGAGTGCTACTGAGCTCCATGCTGGGTGAGGAGTCTGCTTGAGATTCTCTCTTCTTCACCCTCTGCCCCTCCTCACCCCCCACCCCACCCCGCATGAGCTCTCTCTCAAAAAAAAAAAAAAAAAAGAATTAATTTGTAAATCAATATTCATGTAACAGCATAGATAAGGCAGTGGAAAGCGGTAACTGAGAGCACGGGTTTTGGTGTCAGAAAGGCTGGATTGAACGTAGCTCTATCATGCACTAGGTGCATAACTTTGGACAAATTAATCAGTCTATCCAGTTCTCAGTTTCCTCATCTGTAAAGTAGAATTAACAAAAGCAAGAACAAATACAGTTTTCAGGGAGAATTAAATGAGATCATGCATGCAAAGCACTTGGCAGTGCCTGGCACATAATAAGCACTCAATAAATGTTAGCTATCATCATCATTACTTTGGTCTGGACAGCCTAGTAACACTTTGGTGCACTAAACACTTCGCTTTTCTCTCTCATGCCAACCATACACTCAGAAACTAAGGAAATAACCTAGATTGGATTTTGACGCACTGAGTCCATAGTGAGACGGATTCTCTCCTGACTTCCATCAGTCCCTAATTTGACAGGTAGACTGTTAGGATATTCTGGATTCCCAGGAATATGTAAGCTCAGAGGCAGCACTTAAAATCCCTTAGAGGTCTAGATATTCCTTTCTCGGTGCATAGTCACCCTGGTAAGTGGTCACATGCCTCTTTAGGGAAGGTGAGGAGGGATATTTTATGTTCTTATTATATCCTTATCAAGTCCTTCTCCATGGATTCTAGGCCTCCCTCTCAAGCAAGATGCCTGGGTTCTGGAAACTGTCTGGAGTTGGGTGGGAGGTTGTATCTCACTGTTCATCAAACCTAAGTGGAGTTCTTTTGTTTTTTGCACTTTAGTGCATCTATTTCAGTCCAATGGACCCTTTGATATATTGTTCATTGCCCCAAGGGTTAAACCATTTTGGGTACCATACATACAGGGCTACACATTATGGAAACATGTTCACCATGTCTCTATCAACTAAATGCTTCTGCTTTCATTCTGCCACCTGGAGTCTCACCATCTTCACTGAAATCAGGGAGCCCATTTTTTTTTTTTTAAAATGGGTGGTAACTGAGAGCATGGGTTTTGGTGTCAAAAAGGCTGGACTGTATGGTCAATGGAACTTCTATTACAGCTAGAATAGAATAGAAGCAGAATATGCCATATTTATTACACAAAGAATAATAAAATCTATTTGAGAGAGAGAGCGAGAGAGAACAGGAGCAGGGGGAAGGGAAATGGGAGGGGGAGGGGCAGAGGGAGAAGCAGACTCCCTGCTCAGCAGGGAGCCCGATATGACACGGGGCTCTATCCCAGGACCCTGAGATCATGACCTGAGCCGAAGGTAGACAACCACCCAGATGCCCCTCAGGGAGCCCATTTTGATGGCATCATTTCCCACCATTATGTCTACCTCACAAAAGACATTCACTCACTACAATGCTTTCCAAGTGTTCCCTTACCAATTTATTTCTCAGTGAAGGGAATATCTTTTGGATCCTCTTGGAAAACAAAATTAGGGGCTAGATGAGCTGTTGTATATGATATATCCACTTCAACATCTTTACCTCCCTAAGTCTATGGGTCATTTCTTCTACTCTGTGCCAAGGAATTTCTGGTAGCTCAGCTTCATTCAGCAGAGTCCATAGCTGAATACAGATTATAATTAACCAACCAAGCAAATAATTAGATCCACTCCGTGCTGTCCAAGCTAGCATATCAAATCTAGATTTTCTGGTACATGTGCTCATGTCAATAAATTTAATGTGGTCCTAAAATTATGTTCCTTCCTTCAGTCTAGGAGCCCCTCAGAAATCATTTCCATCCATATCCCAGGTTTTTGCCAAGAGAAAATCCTGTAATTCCGTAGGTGTTGGGTTTGACTGTAATTAGCTCCTTAGGCATGCTGGGCTCTGATAGTGGTTTTAAAGGCAGCGAAGGGAGGTAGGGATGAGGCACAAGGAGCACTGGAATCCCCCTGCACAATATATCTTAGGTGAGGTCAATACAGGGTGTCCAAGTAAGGTAGGATCAGCTATGTTAGAGGAAAAGGAGCTGCTTCTGCTGGAACAGGAGGCTTGATGGAATTCTGAGGTTTGGGTACTCAGTTATTCAAATCTTCCCAAATGTTGATATTTAATTTTCCCTTTTCCCAGTTAGTGCCCTAAATTCACAGAACTGATGAGGCTGTAAATTAAACGCATGGTCTAATTCAGTGAACGACAGAATCAAACTCTCAGCTATAAGGACTTGGTAGCTATAACAGATATGAGAGACTTTTAGGACTGTCATAAAAACTTATTTGGTTTCTGACAAATGCCTGAGCTAAGAATTTAAAACCTGAGACTGTACTTTTCTTTCTTTAAGTTCTTCAGTTAATAACAGGCCACTTCAGAGTTTTGAGTTCTTTATGACAATTGTGCTATGCTATGTCCCTATTTCTTGGTTTGCAAGGGCCATACTTTCAATATGCACTTTATTTCAGTTGACCATGGGTAGTAATTTAAGTAACTCTGCCATGGAATGCTGTGCTTTACTGCTAGTTGTATTAGTTTGCTAGGCCTGCCACAACAAATGCCACACTGGGTAGGTAGCTTAAACTACAGAAATTAATTCTCTCAAAATTCTAGAGGCTAGAAGTCCAAGATCAAAGTGTCAGTGGGTTTGGTTTCTTCTGAGACCTTTTTCCTTGGCTTTCAGATAGCCATCATCTTGCTATGTCCTCACACAGTCATCCCTCTGTCTGTGTTACTTGTGTCCTAATATCCTCTTCGTATGGGACACAAGTCATATTGTATTAGAGTCCACTCTAATGATCCCATTTTAACTTAGTTACCTCTTCAAAGGCCATACCTCTAAATATAGTCACATTTAGAGGTATAGGAGGTTAGGGTTTCAACAAATGAGCTTGGGGGGGGGGCACAATTCAGGCCATAACACTAATATCTCATCCTTTAATGATAACCAGGTCCTTACATTTTTCAAATCCAGCCAAATCTGCTAACCAATCTCATATTCCCCTCCTGGAGGGTTTGTTACCTATACTCACTTCTGATACTAAAGTCTATATCAACCAAGAGTCAACTGTAGATTAAAGAAAACACTCTGGTTATTTTAGGTAGAAAATAAGTGACTTAATATGGGGGACTTAGGAGCTTACACATCATGGGAAGTGTTGAGGTAATAGAAATGACCCATAGAACAATACTGCATAACTGTATGGTCAATGGAACTTCTATTGCAGCTAGAATCAGGAAGTTGGATAATCAGAAGTCACTATGGCAACTGCTGGGCTCCAAGATCATGCCATGTCAGCTCCAGAAATCAGGAAATGACTGCCCTCACTAATGTACCTCTAGAGACATTCTATGGCTGCCAAATCCACATTAGCAAAATGGGAAGCTCAGTTCTGAAATCAAGATCCCTGTAAGTGCATCTGATTGGGAGAACCTGAATTATACCAGAAACTAGCTGCATGGGAATATAGGAGATGGAAGAATGTAGTTTTTAGCTTTCTAGTTAGTGCAGTAGTCAAGACAGGCCCTCTAGAAAGAGGTTGGAACAGAAGCAGAATATGCCATATTTATTACACAAAGCTAGTTATTGCCCTGACCCCAAAACATGGCAACAATAACACAGAAAAAGAGAAGTACAGATGAATTTTGCTTATGAACATAGTTGTAAAAATGTTAAAGGATGTACCAGTAAAGCAAATCCTCCAGGATAGTAAAAAATAATATACTGTGACTAAGTATATACCCACATCCATATACATACAAACACAAGTGTGCACGCAAATTGCAAAGTCTTACAAACAGTCTCTTTTTAATTCCTGTTTCATAAGTTCTTGGCATATAGTAGCAGCTCAATGAACAGACAGACCTATTTTGAATTTACGATGATTCTACTACAATTGAAATAATTTCTCCTTATAATTTATAGACTTTATTAAATTTTTATGGAATAATAATCTACAGAAAACTATGAAAATATAGTGAAAATTAAAGCATCTGGCATAATCTTCTATTCCCTTGGTGAAATAATATGAAAAAATGACAGGAATCAACAGGCAGAACCAAGTTGAAATATCACTGGAAGGTGCGTGGAGAACTGAAGAAGATGCCGCAGGGATATGGAAAATGCTTTTTAATCCCCAAAGATTTTTTTTTCACCTAGACACTGATTATTAATTTATCTCTGACTCTCAATTAAGTCACATGTTAGACTTCTGAGACTACCTTTAATTAAAAGTGAGTCACCCTAACTGTATAAATTACGGCAAGCGAGTTTGGCTAGTGTATCAGATCTCTGGAGCCCTGCTGCTAATCTGAGGAAATTAAATAGCTCTGCTTCTACTTGTCCCCAAAGTCGGGTTGATGAATCCTTTTCTTTGTGAAAAAGGACAGCAGGGATCAAAAGCTCTGCCTCTCCCCATTTGTAAGTGCTGATAAATCACATGGTGGAGGAAGAGAAAACAGAATGGATAACATACAAAATGGATAAATTTATCCCCAAATAACTTGAAAACGAACTCGGCAAATGATGGTAGCTTTGAATAGAGAAAACAGGAGGCACATACAAAATCTGTTACTCAAGGTATGATAAACGCCCATATTGAGGGTGTATCCAAGATCTCTTGTTCCTTGGCTTACCTTACAGTGCTGGGCTTGCTTGTGAGGACATCAGGAACTTCATACCTGGGTTTCACGGGAGTTTCTTCATTGATTTTAAGCCTGAAAATATTTCCCTCTATACCATAAACTTCAGCCAGAAGAGAAACCTGGGAAAAGACACGAGATTAGTTTCAATAGGTTATTACCCCACTGATGGTCGGTTCTACAGTCAAATTGCAATAATTAGAAACTATGTTTGGGGTGCCCGGGTGGCTCAGTCGGTTAAGCATCTGCCTTTGGCTCAGTTCATGATCCCAGGGGCCTCGCTGGGAGGGAGTCTGTTTCTCCCTCTGCCCCTCCCCCTGCTTGTGCTCCCTCTCCCTTTCTCTCTCTCTAATAAACAAAAAAAAATCTTTTAAAAAAAGGAAGCTATGTTTGAATTATTACAGGCCAAATAAACTGGAGAACAATGGGAATTATGAAGGAAAAAGCTCCCCAAACTTTGTATGTACTTGTTTGGCTATACCTGACAGTAGAGCAAGAAATACCTTCTATGTGTTCTACGGCTAGGCAAACATATAATTGTCCATACCAGGACCTTTAAGGATGAAAGAGGTCTCTATTAATAATTATACTGAATGATGGGCATAAACTGAAACTGCTTTTGGAAAGCTGGGACCTATGGCCCTGTATCTATGACAAACTGCAGACATCTTAAGAACTTGGTGTTAAAACTAGGGGCAACTGGATTCCAGCTGAATGAAAGATGAAGGATAACAAGCCACAGAATGGAAAAGAATAAAGAATAAAAGTGGTCACTGGGGTTCCCCAGGATAGATGATTAAGACTTGCTATACTAAAATCAAGGCATTTCCTGTATACCTGGGAATAAGGTCTGGGGAACTTTCTCAGGAGGTTGGGATACTCTCAGCTTTTTTAAGAGGCTGGGGAATTTTAGGTAAAATTCTGCCTACAGTGGGACATGGAAGCAACACAGAATTATAGAGAATATAGGATTTAAGAAATAAAACATGAGACAACAACAAACCTCAAGAGAACAGAAGTGGCTAGCTATAGGTTACAAGATGAGGCATCTAGATCAGAGAAATATGTATTTTTTAATATGCAGTCATCTTTATTATAATTCATATATACATTAAAATCAGACATGAATCTCTAATAAAAAACATCTAGGATCTCATGGGCTTTTGTTTTCTGTTCATTTATGTAGTTTGAAAATCCAGTTTACTTGAGAATGGTGGAAAAGGCCAAGTAGTATCTTAGTTTCATATGACAAGTTTTCTCCTCATAGGTATTCTTTGGGCATTTTATTTTTATTTTTTATTTTTTTAAAGATTTTACTTACTTATTTAACAGAGAGACACAGCGAGAGAGGGAACACAAGCAGGGGGAGTGGGAGAGGGAGAAGCAGGCTTTCCACTGAGCAGGGAGCCTGATGCAGGGCCCAATCCCAGGACCCTGGGATCATGACCTGAGCCAAAGGCAGACACTTAACGACTGAGCCACCCAGGCGCCCCTCTTTGGGCATTTTAATGAACCTGCCCATTTTTCAGTGCCTTCTGCAATTCCTTAGAGATTTCAGTGGGCACCTGGCCTATGGAACATTCTATTACTCTACTGACTCTTAAGGTATGGTTCTGGGGCTACGCCTGAGAATTTGCTTTTCTAACCTATTGTTCCCTTTTGATTTACTCTAGCAGGCAGTTTTAAAAAGGGGTCAAATGTGCCAAAGCTTCCAAACCTCCATGCTTCTCTTACAGAAATATCATTTACTTTATCATTCATTTTACCAACTCTCCCTTCCAAATAAAGGACCCCAAAATATAAAGTATCACCTGCCAGTGTTAGATGAGGCTCCTCTTCTCTCCCCAAATCAAATTATTTAGGATTCTGAGTGATAGCAAGCCCCTCCAACACAGAGCTACAGTCTTTATCAAAAAAGCTTGATCAGAGAAATATTCTGACAGTTTTCAACCGCTGTGCTGTATAGCAGTGACTGACAGCAAATGCTTTATTAAATCCTTCATGTGATGCCAAATTCTCGTTACACTTGGGTACATGTATTGTCACTGTAACATCTGTTCAATGAAAGGCTAAGCTGGGCAGGCTGTGTGGGCCCTCGTTCAGAACAGGTACAATGTGGTGCAAGTAAGATAGCAAGCAGGGAGACTATCACAGCACTAAAAAAAAAAAAAAAAAATGATTTCGCTGGAACTCTGCCTCTTGAAAATATAGGAAAGTAGTCAGGGCACTTAAGCAGTGACATGACACTTGAGAGTGACCAGGTAAAGAGTACAGTGGCTATGGCTGCTTTTACAGATAATTCTTAAGGTAGAGTTATAGTAGAGTAGTAGTGAGCACAGTGTAATTACTTTTTCTAGTTTTATTGAGATATAGACATATAATGTACAAACTTAAGGTGTACATTGTGTTGATTTGATACATATTGCAAGATGATTACCACTATAGCATTAGCTAACAACTGCATTATATCACATAATTACCATTTCCTTTTTGTGATGAGAACATTTAAGATCTACTCTTTTAGCAACTTTCAAGTATATAATAGAGTATTATTAGTTATAATCACTATGCTGTACAGGAGAATCCCCAGGACTTATTTTATGTACAGCTGGAAGTTGATACTCTTTGACCAGCATCATCCTTCCCCCACCCCAATCATACTGTAATTATTCCTTTCATGTCTAACATTCTTTTGTAAATTTAATTACTTCAAGTGTGTCATCAGAATTCTAAGATTTAAAAATGTGCTCAAATACCAATAAAGCTGAAATTCTGTCAGATTATGTTTTCTCCTAAGTGAGACCTATATTTCCATTGCTCTCTCAAATTCAACTAACAGTTACTTGGCATCTAATATTGGGATGTGCTGTGAAAAAGATGACCAAACTCTTAGAGGGAAATTGCAATTTACAGACGAAACACGGTAAACATAAAGCATGCTGTAAGTGCTGAGGGAGAAGGACAAGGACAGTGCTGTGGGAGAAGAGAGGGAATATTAATGATGACTTGTAAGGAGAGGGGTTCTGGGCTGTCTCTGGAGGAGCAGGGCCTTCAGGGACTAGCAGGACTCTGGATAGGCAAAATGAGCAAGAACATCCTAAGCAGAGGGCACACAGGCTGCCTACATATGATGAACAAATTGCACCTAGTTTCTCTACTCAGAGATCCTCCCAGTTTTAGGAAAATAGCTCTCTTTAAGAACAATATTTTTTAAAACCAAAGATTGGTCTGTCTGTTTTGTTCTTGAGGCTGCAGTCAGGAAAGAATCCTAATTCTATGAGGAGGCAGTTAATAACCCTGCTTTTCCTTTTACCATAATGACCTTTTACAACCAAACACATAAATCAGAGTCAAAGCTCCATTTTGTTTTCATTTTAGCTCAATTAAGCAAATGATTTTTTTTCCAACAGGCAATCCTTTTCAAGGTCGATATTCAGATTCATTCATTATCTCCTACTATTACCTACATAGCTTTCATGTTCCAAGCATATAATCTCCTTAGATATTCATATGCTTTGTTTCTCTGATCTGGCTCATGCTGTTTTTATTGACTTAAAAACATTTTTAAACAGCAACAGATTTTCAGAAGACCAATAAACAAAGCTACGTGGGTTAAAGACAGTGGGGAGTGGCTCGGAGCCCCTACCTTTGAGCCCTCCCTGAGCTGAGCTCTGAGACACCTCCATGGAGACCTAGGCTCTGTGGCTGACAGTTTAGAAACCACTTCTCTAGGTTTCTCAATTGCCAGTTATTGCTCACTTCTTCCACCAAAACCTTGCTCTTGTCAAAAAGCCTGGACATGAATGTTACACTCTTCTATCTAACACATTAAGAATTTCTCTATATTCCTTTTCTTTTCCTGTCTGGACATTTATGAAAAAGTAATATACAAATAAATGATGGAATCTCTTCTTCCTGTTAGTGATGATTGGAGATGACAATGAAAAGATATGTTAACTTACAGAAGCTAGACTGTGTAAACTAGGAGTTAGTGTGAGTACTTAGATCATAGTAGCAGTTACACTCAAATTGCAGCAAGATGGATTTACGTAAAACAAGTGAAGAAACGTGTAACTGAGCATCTTAAATATTTAAAAATATTTAAAATATTTAAAATCTGTAAATGTCCATCTACACAGAGAAAATGAGATAAATCCTCAGAGAAAGGAATCCATTTTAGAGGTTCCTTTTAAAGATTTTATTTATTTATTTGAGACAGAGAGAATGAGAGAGCACATGAGAGGGGGGAGAGTCAGAGGGAGAAGCAGATTCCCCGCTGAGCAGGGAGCCTGATGCGGGACTCGATCCCGGGACTCCAGGATCATGACCTGAGCCCAAGGCAGTCGCTTAACCAACTGAGCCACCCAGGCGCCCCAGAGGTTCCTTTTAAAACTACAAGTCTCCATTTGGTTTTTCATAAAGCTTTATTCAGAGGCTCACTTCTCGCAGTCTGGGAAAGAGTATTAATTCTCTTTTCCTATCTGATTTCTTTTATACTTAATAAAAACAAAACCTCTAGTCTGTCATCCATAGATCTAGTTTATTGTTGTTGTTTTTGGCCACATGGGCAAAAATATCAGGTTGTAAAAACCATGGTGGTAGAGACAGACTTGTCTTTGTATTCAAGTAGTGGACTGATCACAATTATATTAAAACAAAACCTGTTATTTACCCAGAACTGGGAATCACAACTAGTAGAGACTGTGATGGAGTTACCAGAACAGCCCTAGAACACATATTAAAATGGCAGTGGGTATTAGGAATGGAAATTATGACCCCGTCAACTTCTCCATGATGGATACAGATCTTGCCTTTCCTCTGGCACCAGGTGTCTTCACTGTACTCTAAGAAACAGTTCATCTAAAAGGCCTACAAGAGTGAGCAAGTTGTTGCTCAAGATCTCCCAGGATTCAGAGGACCATCTAAGAGTTCATTAAATTGCCACAGGGCACTAATTGCCCCTTCCACTGTTGCAGCCAGTTGGTTTACTGCAAGCACTGATTCTCTACAGAGAATGCTGGCAAGTTCACGCTGGTATTAGCCCGTTCCCTAAGGACAATTAGCCTGTCCAGGTATGCTTCTGGTTGTTTGGCTAGTTCCCAAATTAGCTGCCTGTTCATGGCCACTTCTGCAGAAACACTACTGGCTAACAAGTGGTAGTTCTTCCTCATCTGCTGAGGAGATGGCGGGTTGGGCAAAATCCCATTTTCATCAGGCTTAGGGGCAAAGGCAAGGAGTGACTTAATGGAGGTGCTCAGAGATATCCCTGCATCCTTGGAGATGCTGCCAGAAGTGGAGTCTCTGGTGAAAACTTGCAAACAGGCTGCAAAGGAAAGTAAACATGTTGCTAAAAGGTCATCCATGTTATGAGAAAGCCTCAAAATTGGCAATATAAAGCAGGTCAAAGACCTAGGTCTGTTCCAGATAGCCTTGATAGCAGTGCTTTGTAGCTAGACTCAGAGGACAGAATACATTGCTCTGCTCTGAAGTCACAAGACTGGATTTTACCATGTTTCTCAATCCAGGTCAAATTTTCACTGAAGGTAAAAAAAATTGGTAAAAAAAACCAAAACAAAACTCTAAAAAGCAGTCAACATTTTACTGTTAGCTTTCTTTTTAGATGTTCTCTTGGAAGTCTCTTTACCAAATATCTACCCGATTATTTTTTCATCAGGAATAGGCAACACACTATAACAGGACCCTGTATATGAGAAAACTTAAATGCAGTTTAACCTACAACTGGCTTTTATTCACAGCCTAGATGTCCTGAGCTGGAGACAACACACAGGGCCACACTTCAGTTTGTTCTGTAACATGACCGTGTCCCAGGAACATCATGTTTGAGCTGAATTGTGTCTCCCCCAAACTCTAAATTCGTATTTTGAAGCACTGCCCCTCAGTATGATGGTATCTGGAGATGGGGCCTTTGGGAAGTGATTAGGTTTAGATAAGATCATGAGGGTGGGGTTATGATGGGATTAGTGCCCTTAGAAAAAGAAACCAGAGATTTAGCTCTCTCTCCACTATCTGAAAATATAATAAAAAGATGATAGTCTATAAGCCAGGAAAAGGGTCCCCAAAGACACCTTGATTTTGGATTTCCCAGACTCTAGAACTATGGTAAATCAGTATCTGTTGTTTAAGATACCCAGTCTATGGTATTTTGTTATGGGAACCTGAGCTAAGACAATGTTGAATGAAGCTTGGTTCTGTTTCCTGGTTACTTATATTGGGGGAAGGGGATTGAGAAGAAGATTTCAAAAATTAACAGATCTTGAGAACAAAGTTACTGCTTTAAGAGATGTAATGGTGTGGCGGCAGGCAGAGACACTAAGAATGCTGGGTTTGTCAGAATCTGCTGAATCTGTGAAATCTGAGAACTACAGCTGTGAGCTGAATATGATCCTCTTAGACTTTGGACTCTCTCTCTCTGAACCTGAAGTAAAAAGCTGTCATTCTGAATAAGTAGATACGTGCAGCTTCTTTTAAATCTCCCGACCACACCTCTACCATGTCCTAACATGAAATCTCCCATGAAACACCCATTTCGTCCCAGAAACCACCTCAAATGGAGGCTGCTTGTCTATACAGTGAGCTGGATACAAGGTTCAGACAACTTTAGAGATTAATGTCCGGGTCCTCATTGTCTCTACCAGACTGACAGAGGACATAAAATCCTGAGTCTCTCTTAGTCATCTCAACTCCAAGTGACAAGAAAGCCCAGAATTTCAGGGTGATCCCCTAAACATATATATTTGCCTGAGATCAGAGCATGCAGATTCTCTATGCAGCCCCAGTATTTCTAATACCTGAACATGAAGTCTGTTCCAAGGGGTCCTCAAAGTTCTCAGTCCTGGGAGCCATGTTACTGACATCCTGGATAACCTGCCCTTGCTTGTTGGGCTTCTCAACTCCCTTCTGAGCCATGTGCTACCTTCTGCTGAGATTCTGTGGGTCCTCCTGGACTGTGGCTTCTTTTCCTTGGGAGGCATCTAGATCTGGTGGACTCTGGTTCTGGCACCTGACCTGAACAGCATTGTCTCTCACGTTTTCAGGCTCCAAAGAGGGATGTGTATAGAGAACTGATCTACAGTTTGGTAAAAGGTTGTGTGTGGGGATCTACCACTAACTGCACTGGTATCAAGGTGCATGGACATTTGCATTCTGGCCCACAGAGTGCTTTTGCCTCATTTACTTTGCTTCACCATGAGTCTTCATGACAGTGGATATTCAGATGCTCAATATACTGAGGCTCCCCAAGGATGGAAAGTGATTCTTGCCCTGACTATGGGATAGCTACAACTCTCTGGGTTTAGACACACTGGAGACAGGAATGAAAATGAGCAAATGACAAAAACAAAAACAAAAACAAAAAACCCCCAAAACAAAAAAACATAAAACAAAACAAAACAAAAAAAGAAAGGAAAAAGAAAGAAAGGTACCTGACATCTGGTGGCAGGCTTAATGACTATGACTCTTGGAAGGTTCCTAGTGGACTCCTTGCATTTCCTGGAGCCAACTGCTTCTGTTGACTATGAATACAGAGGTTTGGCTGGGTGTCAGGCTATTAGACCACATGCAAATGGCAGGTGGCTCCCCAGGAAGGAAATCAGTGCTACTCCATGTTTTCCCATGAATAGCTATCAAACTATGCTAAAAAAAAATGATTAGTATAGACATGGATCAGTTGTAGAGGACCTATGACTTTGGGCGGGGGGGGAGTACCATGAACTAAGAACTCAGAGGCATCAAAGATGCCAAGCAAGGGGGCAAATGCCTCCAGAAAAAAAAAAGGTGGTATAAAAGCAGCACTAGGTTTCAGAGAAAGGTTAACCATCCCATCTGTGTAGTTAAGAGACATGAACTAAGTATACTGCTACCACAATATACCCTTAAGTAACCAGAAGTTGGGGACAGGGGACAGGGATAGAGAACACAGAACTGTTGACATGATTTTAGCCCTTATTTTGAATTCAGGCAAGAAAAGTATGTTAGAAAACTCCACATCTATGAAATAGCTAAATTTTCTAAAATTTGTAAGGAAGGTAGCCTTCCTCAGTGTGCAACTGATCCTCCTGTCTGGGAATAAAGTTGGAACCCTTTGCTAAATTAAAGGTCTTACAAATGTTATAGAGAACCCCCTGCTGTGGAGAAGTTTTTATTCTGTCTTCCCTGAAGTGGTTCCTCAGTGCAGCACCATGGGGTGAGAACTATGCCACAGGGAGATCTCTCACAACTTTGCAGGAAAAGGGGGGATTTCTTCTCAGTCACCTGTTAGGGAACCTAGACTGCATGGCTTTAAGTATGTCTTTTAGTTACATGAACTACCAATTAAGTCATATTGGTTTGAGAGGCCTTAGAAGCATCTGAAGCTTCTAAGAAGACAAGGAGGCTCTAGAAGTGAGGGTCAGGCTAGGAGCATGGGTACTTGTGCACGGTCACACTTCCTGGCTCAGCCCATATAGCACTTCCTCTGTGACTGGCCCATCCGAAGTAGCATGATGACTTGACAAGTGAGAAAAAGTACTTAATATACTGCTCTAATCCTTTCAGTATGTAATAACTAGGGTGATCTGCTAGTGAAGCAGTTTAGGAGATGGAACATTTGTGACTTAGGTTTTCAACTATACAGTCCCTTGTTCCCCTGGCCCACCCACATTTTGAGGTTTGGACAGTCACTGAATCTGTACCTTGCTCAGGCTGCACGCTCAAGTGCACACTGTCTAATAGTAACAGAACATGGGTACTTGATAGAGTTGACAGATGCAGGTGAAAACTCTGATTACCAGCTGCATGACTTTGAGCAGGTGACTTTCTAGTCACTTTTCTGTATTATGAGGACGAATTAAAAGGAAATAACATTTGTAAAACATCTAGGAAAGCATGTGATACACAGGCAATCTATAAGTTAACACTCACATTACTGTTAAAGTAGTATTCATGTATATAACATTGCTTTATCTACACTAGTGTAGATAATGTTACATTATTACTGTAGATGACATTACTTCCCTAACGAAGTTTATTTTTGAAGCATACGTAGTTTTAATTAGCCTTTGTGGAAATTTACTTCATTCAAACCCAACTTAATATAGAAACAAATAATTCTCTGTAGGAAATACTTCTCTCTCACCTTGGTTGTTTCACTGATGATTTGGAACTTGGTGCTGTCTTTGCCTATTGTGGCTGAGTCTAGTGATGCCTGATAGGTGGCTCTCCTGGAGAGCTGCTGTTTCTGACGCCTGCCGATATACAGAATACAAATACCTGAGAATTATTTGTGACTGTCAGCATCCAAAAGACTATATTATCATGTGGAAGTCATTAAACTTCACTATGATGGTAAATGAACTGGGTCCAGGCAGTATTAGTACTCTAATAAAGTACTAACAGGAGTACTTTGTTATTACAGTGCCAATAAAATTAGTACTAATAAGAATAATACGAATGAAATTGTTCAACATAGCACTGCCCAAGGATGGCATTTTGTCCACTTTATTGAGAAGGTGGGGCAGTTTTCATAGATGACATTTATTATCTTGTTAATTTTCCTTCCTCTTTCCATGAAATGTACACTTCAATAGAAACTCAATAAATTCTAATGGAAATCCAATATAATCCAATGACTTAACAAAATGACCAAGAGTTTCCTATAGAATTCCCTCTAAGGTACCTATTCAGAATTTAGGTGATCTGATTTTCTTCCTTTAGAGTAGTGTGAATTAATTAGAAAGTTGTAACATAGGATACAATTTTTGGTGGTTTCAGGTTTAGGATCACGGAAAGACACTCAACAGAAAGATTTTAAAGAAATTTTTTTTTTGAAGCTCTGGGAAAATAGGTAATCTTATATAGTGGTGATGGGAGTACAAAACGGTACAATCCCTATGGGGGAGGGGGCCTCTGGTAATAGGTATAATTTTAAATGTATCTATTCTTTGATGCAGTAATACCATTCCTGGAAATTAATCCTATAAATACACTTGTAGGTGTAGGAAATGACATATGTATAGCTTTTCATTATGGCATGATTTTATAGCTAAAAGATTAAAAACTCAAGGATCTACCAATAGGAAGGAGACTGAATAAATCATAGTACATACTACACAGCTATAAATAGAGAGGGCAATCTCTATATACTCATGCAGAGCTCTTCAGAATAAACTATAAAGCAGAAAAAAAAGGACACAACAGCATATATAGGAAGCTACTTGGTATAAGAAAGGCAGTGATATAAGAATGTATGTATTTACAAAAAGAAATACTGGGAGGATAAATAAGAAATTAATAAATCTGGTTACTTAGAGGGACAAGATGTGGAATGGGGTGATGGGGACAGGCATGGGAGTAACACTTTTCAAAGTATATCTTTTTATATTATTTGACTTCTGAAACCTGTAAAAGTATTATCTATTCAAATACATAAACACTTTTAAAATAAAATATGTATTTATTGAGAAATTTAAATAAGACAAAGTAAGTGTATAAAGGTGAATGTCTCCTGTCTGATGAATTTCTTAATGATTACATTTCCTAATTGACCCTTTCCTTAAAAAGCCTATAAACATTGCAATATTGAAATGTTTTGATCTAGGTAATACATTTCCTCTCCTTACCTGTAGAAAGCAATCTTGCTGCAATCTTTGAAAATGTTTTTATCCACAGCTTCACCTTCAACACTAAATAAAAAGACATTTTAAGAAACATATTTTCTACAAGGTCTGTGAATCCAATTTTTGTTCCTGCTCTAACTATAGCATGAACACAGGTAATAAACTTCTGCAAAGCAAAACTGTGTCATGGCCATAACATAACACGATAGCTGCTGTGCTGCAGAATAACATCCTTTTGTAAATCACACAAGATAAACAACAAAACATCAAGTTCTGGGATTACTCTGAAAGCACTGGAAAAAGAGTATTGTCACTTACAAGGAAGAGTTCTTTTAAAATAATGGCTGAAGGCTATGACTACAACAATAAAATTAGAAGCAAAAACACACAAAAAACCCAAATGAAAAAAAAATCTACCCACTTATTAATTCAATAAAATATTTTCAGAATATTCCTACTGAGTGCTGGGCTCTAAGGAAGATATGAAGAGATGTGTCTGAGCTTCCTACAAGAGCCTAACCAACAAGCACAAATCAACCTGACAAATGCTTTAACAAAGGTATATGCAAGGAGAATAATAGAAACAGATGTAGAAGGAAAATTTTTTGCTTTTTAAGATGATGCTGGCAATTAGGAGCCAATGCTTTCTAAAACCAAGTTCCCAGAACAGCTGTTTCTGGAATAGAACATGAATAAGATACATGCATATTGCTACTAGAGAATATGTATTTAAATTAGCGTCCAGTGGCACCTGGCTGGATTAGTCAGTCCATGCAACATCTTGATCTCGGGGTTCTGAGTTCGAGAGCCCCGTGTTGGGTATAGAAATTTCTTAAAAATAAAATCTTTAAAAAATAAATTAGCCTCCGTATGATTAAAACAACCACAGGCTGTAAGGAGGGGGAAACACACTGGCCTTCAAGCAGACATGTTGCTGAATACAGCTGTAGTCAGCATGTCTATGAATATGTAGGAAACTATGATTGAACACAAATTTCAAGATATTAAGAAAACAAGCCCACACAGATACACTTGGCTGTACTAAATTATTTTCTTGGAAGTCATCAAATCCTTCACTGATGCAGTCTTTGTCACTGTTTCTTTTAATCAACTGTGCAAAGATTAGAGAAATTTGCAGTCTTTGCTTTCCAGCTTTGAAGAATGAGCTCTGTAATAATATAGGAAGATGGGGGTACAGCTGAACATGGAAAGCAACATGCTTGAAATTCACATGTTACAGTTCTGATCACAACTCTTCAACTGTTTTGTGAACCATCCTGAAAGTATTTTGAGGGGCTATTAATATCAACTAATTCCCTGGGGAATTGAGAAAAAATGATAAAGTACATAAATATGAAACATGCAAATAAGAGGCCATTCAAACAATCAGTAAAACCTTCAAAACCAGAATGTTGCTTTCAGCTACTATCTATCCCCTGCTGTCTGGATTCAGTCCCTGCAGGACCAACACTGGGCCTTTACCTGATTTCCTCTTTCCCAGCAGCTTCCATGGCTTCCCAGTCAATCCGACTGACTTTCAGCGCTCAGGGCAAGGCCAAGGGCAGTCTTTTTTAAAACGCCGATTGGACGTTTTTCTAAATTACAGCCAGGACTTCACCACTGTCAGGTCCTGGGAAACGGAGTCCTCTCCAGGTCCTTAAGGACTAGCAAATCTGCACTTACTACTGGGTTTTCCAGGCCCAAACTTGCGTTTCGAGGGATTTAGTTGGCCACTTTTTCTTGGTTACGAGCGCCCGACGAAGAACTGCTTTCATTAGGAACCAATACTGTCTTTGCAGTGGAGGGGGCGTGTACTCAAAGAGCCCTAGAGGATAAAAGTCAAGAGCGTGAGAACCAGGAAGTACCGAGACCGCTTGCCTGACCCAGGCCAAATTTCTGCAGGTTTATCTCAGTGACCGTGACGCCACAGGTACTGAAAACTGACCCACTCTTTCAGTTTTTAATAGAAAGTGCTGGCCGGCTCTGTGCTGAAGATTGATGTTCCCCGGTCAAATTCTGCAGCATCATACTTTTCAGGGCTAGAACGGTCTTTATAAAGGGCATATCTACTACAGTCCAAACAGTTCAGTAAGTGCTTATACTCTACCACTGCCAAATTCCAGTCTTTGCTTAAATATCTCCAGAAAACCGAGAACTCACTACTACACGCCAAACAGGCGGACTTACGGCTTTCCCAGACTTCTGGCCCCAGCGACTGACTTTGATCTAGAAGGGATGACAGGCTTGGGCGAACGAGAGGAGGAGAGAGCCAAACGCTACATTGGGTGCTTGCTTGGTCCCCAGACCCTTTAAGGGCCGGGAGAGAGAAGAGCCGACCGAAGCGGAGACGGCTTTTGGTGAACATCCTAATGCTCCAAGGTGACCGGGTTACCACGGGACTACGCCTGCGCTGTACGGTCTAAAACTCACACGAGGTCGTGACGGCTGGCTTAGGGAGTGGCTGCTGGGTGGCAAAACAAACAAGCACCGCGAGGTTTCGAGGACCCGGATATTCCCGCCCCCAGAGCAGAGCCGGAAGAGGGCGGGGCGAACCGGAAGAAGGTGAAATGCTTTCGGTAGGCGCTCCACGGCTGTGAAGATGGCGGCGGCTGCGTGGCTTCAGGTGCTGCCTGTCATTCTTCTTCTTTTGGGGGCTCAGCCGTCCCCATTGTCGCTCCTCGGTGTAGGACCGGCACCTGTCGCCGCTGCCGACCGATCCAAGTGGCACATTCCGATACCGTCGGTGAGTGTTCACTTCAGAAGCAACTGAGACTGGAGGAACAAGGGGTGGGGCTACGGCGGCCCTAGGGGTCCATGAAGGTTTCGCAAAAGTCCGCTTCCGAAGGGGTGGAATTACCTGGAGCGTCTGTGTCGCTGGTTAGCAGGGACCCACCTCCTTGGAGTGGAAAGCCGTGCACTTCTGTGGGTAGGTTAGCGGGAGTGCCAGGGCCACTTCAGGAGCGGAGAAGAATGGTGGAGCGGTTTCTTATCAGCTAAGTCAGAACTTTGAATGCTTTATTTGAGACGGGAAAGTTGATGAATAGGTAGAGAACGGTTTCCCTTTCAGCCGGTTTCACAGAATCCAGTGACCCCGAGTTGGATGAGAGCGATCTGAAATTGGTGTCTTTCTTTTTTTGCTCTGCACTTCTTTATTACTGGATGATTCTACTTACGAAGTTGTTTGATTTCATTGGAACTTTGTAGTGGTTATTCTAAGCTTTGCTGTGTGATTAGGAAGCCTAGGCATTTAAAAAATGTATTCTAACATGAGAATGGCTGAAATGGAAGAAATTGTATTCTAAAATTTGATATGGTAAAGGTAGTCTTTCTTTTGGACAATTTACTAGATAGGTTGACCCTTTCTGTCCCCCCACCCCCTCCTTTAAACCTCATTTGAGTAAGAGCTATAGTCCTGCGAGCCAGCAAATCAGATGCACCCAGGAAATGCCAAAAAGCATTTTGTCCTTTTGAAACCACGGTGGACTTTTTGTTTCGTTCTGCTCTGCTCACTGGTTGTAATGTCCAAATCTTATTTGAGCTTTTACATAGCAAGCATTATAGCTTTTGTTCATTTGGTGAAGATCTTCAGGTTCTGACTTTTAGGTGTTGTTGCTGAAATGGTTACTAGTTAAATTCGTCTTGTCTGCTCATACAGTAGTTTATTTGAAGAAATGATTGGATTATTCTTAACAGTGATTAGTGAGTAAAGGGAATAAACTAATTAAGGAGTACCTCCCATGAAGATTTAAGTTGGGATTTCTGTCAGCTTCTCTCCTAGAGTCCTTGCTTCATGGCTTGCCGGGGGGGGGAAAAGATTGTGTCTGCACCAAGCTACAAAACTGCAGTTTGGATATGGTTGAATTTTACTAAAAGGAAGGATATTGATGTATTTTTTGTTGTTAAGAAAACTAACTTAAACATTTTATAAATTTAGGTTTTTATAACAATTATATTCTGCCTTGGGAATTAAAGTGAGCTGATGCTAATTATCTTTCTCTCCTTTATCTTTGCAGGGGAAAAATTATTTTAGTTTTGGAAAGATCCTGTTCAAAAATACCACTATCTTCCTGAAATGTGAGTTTTTGCATTTCATGAAGTTTTTATTTGAGTTTTTAAGTGATCCTTAAACTTTTTAAATTACCTAGTTTCTATCTCTGACCTACTCTAAACATGAACTTCAAAATTTAATAGTCTGGCACTATCTAGGCATAAACATTGTAGTGTAATTAAGGTCTTTTCAGTGAGTAATTTTCAGAATACTTGTGTGAACTTTATTTTATTCTCTTGTTTCTCTGGTGTTTACTATATACAGTTAGACAAATTATGTTGTTTGATTGTCTGCATGGTGTTTTAATCTGTCCTGTGTTAGAGATACCACTGACTTTGCTTTTGTGTGCTTGTTAGATGTTTACTGAACACATGACTTAGGTTTGTCAGACCTTTGGCTCTGAATGAATATGTTCAGTAAACCTTTGTTTACAGAAGGAGTATTTTACTATTTGGATCTTTGGAAGAGGAAGCTCAAAGATATTACCGGGGTATAGGGATTATATAGAACAAAACCAGTCTGTCCAGTGAGAAAACCACTGTATCTGAATCCAGAATATCCTGTTGCATATTAAAGAAAGGCTTCCTTTTATTTTTGAAACTTGCTTTATTTTAGGGTAAATGATCATGGATAGCTCTGTTTCGGGATCAGGGATAGAAGTTCAGATCATCCGTGTGTGCTTCTTTGCATGTCTTTCTCCATGAAAGTGCAAAGTTGTAAGTTGTAGTTGGATGATTTTGTTTTAATCATTTAGTAAGTAGTTATTAAAAACCTACTATGTGCCAGGCATTGTTTTAAACAGCAGGGAAGTGATAGAAAAGGCCCTCTCTCTTCCTGAGCTTACAGTCTAACAGGAGTGAAGGGGGCCAGTAAAATTTCTATAAAGAATAGACTATGTCTATGAAAATACAATCTCTTGACTGATGACTTAAATTTGGTTTAAATCAGATTACTGAAATAAACTGGTCTGTCTTGTGAGGTTGATGTGCTAGATAAGAGTAACTTTTAGGGATAACAGTATTTGGTTTTTTTGAATAACCTGACAGCCTGCATGCTGGTCTACCTTTTTATCATGTATAGTCTTTTCTCACCTGTATTTTGATCAGCTGGTGCTTTGCCAACTTACACAAGCTGCATTATTTTGCAGTGTTTACATTTCATTTTTTGGGAGAATTTGAGGCTCCTTAAAAATTACATTGTCTTTCATTTTGTTACTTCTCTGCTTTCTCACATTTACCTTGTCTCTGATTGTATACTTTAGGGCTATCTATGTAGCTTTCCATGAAATTGCCAGGACCATTTTCGTCTCTTAATGCCATCCATTCAAAGTTCTGAATGGTGTTTTTTAACATACATAGTATTTTTTCAGCCAAGTCTTTCTGCAGATCTTCTGTTTAGGGGATTTTCTTATTGGCTCTGTTGAGTTAATCCCATCTTTGTATGGTTCTTCTGAATAGTTAACAGTGAGATCACAAATATCCTTTTTATCATTTCCATAAATTCTATTTAGCACATCAGAGTTTTGTGTATTTTAATTGACCCTCGTAAAAGTATGTCACTTGAAAATTAATTTGAGAAAACAATTTAAAACAAAGAAAAGGGAAAGGTAATAATTTTAGGTGTGGACCTTTTGTTAAGAACCAAAAATAGATTCCTAGATGCAGTCATGTTTATCTTTGTCACATTTGTATAAGGCAGGTATCTTCTAGTATATTTTCTGTAACACAGCTGGAATCAAAGATAAACTGACTTCCAGGTGGGACAGCTGATCAGTGATACAGTCAGATTTATGCTCTCAAATTTTCAGACTAATGCCTTGGTCCACTAGAATACTCTTTCCAAACTATGTTTAATTAGGTATGAGGCTCTGACTCATGAGGTTCGTTGAGGCCTTTCTTAAGGTGGGTTTTGGAAAGAGTCTTTCATTTTTGCTTTTAGTCTTCCTGCCTTCCCCAGCCAAGGTTTGCTTTTTTTCCTTTTTTCTTTCTGTCTAGTTTTGATATCTTTCAAGGTCTAAGCCATTAATTTTTCCCTCAGTGGAACTCTTTTGAATACTGCCTTATGATGTCCCTAATGTTATTCCTTGTTTCTCCAACTAGAATGTAGCCTCCTACAGAGTCCTGTTCTCTAGCCTAACAGTGTCATGTAGCTTTGTATACTTAAGTGCTCTGCTCAGTAAATATTTGAATGATAATAGAAGACTGGTTTTAACTTAGGACTGCTGTATCACTTCCAGGTTTTTTGCAACAGAGAACCAGAAATTGAGGTTTTAAGGCATAAAAGTAGATACATTTAAGCAGGTCAGAAACTTCTTTTGTGAACAACAGTACTTTTATCTGAAGAATATCCACTTCTTTTTACGTATATTACTTCAGTACCTTGTGTTGGGAGAAGAGATGGTCTTTGAGTATCTAAATTTAGCAGGAAAAATAGAATGTGTAACAGTTTAGGAAAAATGCTTTGGGAATCATCTTTATTCACAAAGTTTTCTTCTTTTATAGTTGATGGAGAACCTTGTGATGTATCTTTGAATATAACCTGGTATCTGAAAAGTGCTGACTGTTACAATGAAATATACAACTTCAAGGTAAGGAATATAAAATTAACAGACTTTCTTGGACTTTAAATATCATCCTGTCCTACCTTATAGAGGAAGGAGTGTCATGTAGCTAGCAGGAGAAGAGCTGAAATTAGAATCTTCTGTGCTTCCCAGTTTGCAGACCTACTATGCTAGCAATTCTCAAACTTTTTGGTCTCAACCCTTAAAATTTACTGCAGACTTCTGCTCACTTTGGCAGCACTGTAGGAATGCTGACAGTACTGAATCCCATCTTCGGCCCTCCATTTTGTTTATGTTTGTTTAGTTGCTTCTCTTGTGGGGCTATGTGTTTCAGGCCCCTTGGAGATTATTATAACATAACCTTAGAAATATCCAAAAATCTATTATCAAACTCAACACCCAGAGAACAAATAATCCAGTCAAGAAATGGGCAGAACATATGAACCACATTTCTCCAAAGAAGACATACAAATGGCCAACAGACTCATGAAAAAATGCTCAACATCACTTAGCATCAGGGAAATACAAATCAAAACCATGAGATACCACCTTATACCAGTCAGAATGGCTAAAATGAACAAGTCAGGAAATGACAGATGTTGGTGAGGATATGGAGAAAGGGGAACCCTCCTACACTGTTGGTGGGAATGCAAGCTGGTGCAGCACTCTGGAAAACAGTAGGGAGGTTCCTCAAAAGGTTGAAAGTAAAGCTACCCTACAACCCAGCAATTGTACTACTAGGTATTTATCCAAAGGATACAAATATAGTGATTCGAAGGGGCACATGCACCCCAGTGTCTATAGCAGCAATATCCACAATAGCCAAACGAAGGAAAGAGCCCAGATGTCCATCAACAGATGAATGGATAAAGAAGATGTGGTATATATATACAATGGAATATTACTCAGCCATCAAAAAAGGGAAATCTTGCCATTTGCAACAATGTGGATGGAACTAGAGGGTATTATGTTAAGTGAAATAAGTCAGTCAGAGAAAGACAATTACATGATCTCACTCATATGTGGAATTTAAGAAGCAAAACAGAGGATCATAGGGGAAGGGAGGGAAAAATAAAACAAAATGAAATCAGAGAAGGAGGCAAACCATAAGGCAAACCTTTTTTGTTTAAAGATTTTATTTATTTTTATTATTTGAGAGAGAGAGAGTGGGAGAGAGCATGAGCGGGGTGAAGGGTAGAGGGAGAAGCAGACTCCCCGCTGAGCAGGGAGCCCAATGCGGGACTTGATCCCAGGACTCCAGGATCATGACGTGAGCTGAAGGCAGACACTTAACCCACTGAGCCACCCAGGCGCCCAACCATAAGAGACTCTTAACTCTAGGAAACAAACTGAGGGTTGCTGGAGGGGAAGGGGTGGGGGGCTAGGGAAACTGGGTAATGGGCATTAAGGAGGGCATGTGATATATGAGTACTGGTATTATATAAGACTGATGAATCACTGAACTCTATCTCTGAAACCAATAATACACTATATGTTAATTGAATTTAATAAATAAATAAATAATTTTAAAAAGGGGGAATGCCTACCAAAGCCAGGATTGGGGGAGGCTTGTTTTGGCCTTCCATGAATCTGTTAGAGAGAACATAGTCTTTACCTTTCCTGATGCACAGATGGTGCCACAAGATCTAATTAATGATTAGCTGTTAATTAGGTGCATGCAAGCTCTTTGCAGGTGCATGGGAATCCTTTGATCTCACTACAGTGCCCTCCTGTGTGTCCGCTCACTGTATAATATCTATTGACTAAGATCTGGATTTTGCAGAGAGTAACTCTGCAACTGCTGTGAATTGTCCTCTGCCCATTTTCCTCCCCGTCAGTAAGTTACCCTGAATAAAACTCTGCATAAACTGTAGAGAGTTGCCTCCTTCGTTTTCTTGTCTCAAAATACTTTCTCAGTTTGTGGAATACTTTATTGTTCCTCCTCCACCTTCTAACAAGCACATATACTAAAATTGGAACAATACAGAGAAGATTAGCATGGCCTCTGCACAGGATGACACCCAAGTCATGAAGCATTCCTTAAAAAAAATTACTGCAGTTCCCAAAAAGTCTTTTGTTCATGTGGGTTACTGTATTAGAAATTAAAACAGAAAATACAGATATATGTATTAATTTATTTTAAGATAGCAGTCACAAGGCATTGCATGTTAATACAAAAATTTTTTAATGAAAAATAATTTTTTCCAAAAAAACACAGAAGAGGTATTATTTTATATTTTTGCAAAGCCCTTCATTTAATGTTGGATATAATAGAAGACAGCTGAATTCTTATATCTTCTTCACTCAGTTTATTGTGATATATTATTTTGGTTGAAGTATATGTACAAAATGTGGCCTCATACAGATACATAGTTAGAAAAGGGAATGATATTTTAATAGTGTTTTCAGATAATTGTGGATAGTGTTCTTTGATTCTATACCAAAACATAACAAGTAGAGTTTCTTAAAGGTTGGTGGCAATGTGGAATCTGAAACCATATCAGTGAACTTTATTCTTAGTCTTTTGTATTTAAATAAGTTGGTGTGTCATGCACTTTGGTCTTTTATCTGTGTCTGATTTTGGTTATTTCAAAAATACTGCTTGACTGAATTTTATAAATCTTTAAAATACTAACTCATTCTACAATTAAGTTGAAATTATATTTTTTTTGTTTCTTTTTTTAAAGATTTTATTTATTTGTCAGAAAGAGAGTGTGCACAAACAGGGGGAGGGGCAGGCAGAGGGAGAAGCAGGCTCTCCACTGAGCAGGGAGCCCTACGTGGGGCTCAGTCCCAGGACCCTCGGTTCATGACCTGAGCCGAAGGTAGATGCATAATGACTGAGCCACCCAGGCACCCCGAAGTTATGTTTGCTAATATTACCCTCCTGTCACATCAGAAACTCCTTAAGTATTGGACACTGTTAAGCTCATTGTGAGGAAGAACAATTTGAAAGCTCAAATTTTATCATTGGCAAAGAGTACTCTCGGTTGTCTTCCTTGAAGTAACAGCCTCCCTTTGCCCATTTTCAAGAAAGTATCTCCCAGATAACCAAATCTGAATTACTGTAGTTTGTCAGTTATTCTTTTTTTTTTTTTTTTGTAAGATTTTATTTATTTGACAGAGAGAGACACAGCGAGAGAAGGAACACAAGCAAGGGGAGTGGGAGAGGGAGAAGCAGGCTTCCCGCTGAGCAGGGAGCCTGACGCAGGCTCGATCCCAGGACTCTGGGATCATGACCCGAGCCAAAGGCAGACGCTTAATGACTGAGCCACCCAGGCGCCCCTTGTAGGTTATTCTTTCAGGCAAATGAAAAAAGTGGATAGTTCAGGTTATAAGTCAAAACAGTTGTAAAGGGTTTTATCTCATTTATAATATTTTGCATATTTCCCATTTTGTCTCATAGAATATTAAAAAAATGCACAAACTCAAAAGTCCAGATTTAATAACGTTAATAGTTTTTACTGTTTCATTAAGGACATTTTTATGTAAAACTGGCATTTTTTTTTTTTTTTTTTAAGCTGTATGTGATCGATTGTGATGACTACTGGTACAATTAACCAACTGAGCCACCCAGGCATCCCGACTACTGGTACAATTAGATGCCACTGCCTTGGTTCCTGATACGGGGCAGCAATTTTACCTATCATTACTTTTGCATTATCAGTACAAGGGAAATAGCATATTATTTTATTATTAGTAGTGTGGAAATAGTTTTAGACCTCATTTCAGAGTTGACATAGTACACTGTACTTGGGCACTGAAGATATATGGCTCCAAGATGGATATTTCAGGCCTTTTCCATTCTGTTTCTAGTCTCCATTTATTTCTTTTTTCCTTTCTGAAGATATTCTAACTGGTCTTTAAAAAATGTCCACCATCCAGTTGGTTTTTCAAACCTTAAGCATTTTGATTTCTGCCTTGTGTTGGGGTTTTACATTACCTTTTTTGTGGTGTTGGTGATTGTTTTTTGCTTTTGTTGTACAACATTGGATAGGAGTGGTAGGGAGAGGAAGACTAAAAGGACTGAAGAATTTAGAGAGAAATGATAATATGTCCAGAGTATAGTTTGAAGCATTATTGATCTTTTCCTCTTAATCACTAATTGAATTTACAGTTAAAAACTTCATACATTTGGGGCATCTGGGTGGCTCAGTCGTTGGGCATCTGCCTTTGGCTCGAGCCCTGCATCTGGCTCCTGCTCAGCGGGATGCCTGCTTCTCCCTTTCCCACTACCCCTGCTTGTGTTCCCTCTCTTGCTGTCCCTCTCTCTGTCAAATAAATAAATAAAATCTGAAAAAAAAAATTATCTTCTTAAAAAAAAACCTTCATACATTTGATACTTGGAATAAACTGGTCAAGAGCTTAGCAGATCTGGTCTTTATAGGTAAGATAAGTTAAGAATGTAAAAATTATGTTGGGTTGCCACAGGACAATTATGGAAATGACATGCAGATAGTTGGAGATGTAAAACTGGAGCTTAGGAAAAAAAGGGGAAGATTAGGAATATAGGTATAGGAGAAAAACCACAGAACTGATAGATGCAGCCACAGAAATGAGTTTTTTCAGAATATCAACAGTGGGCTATGAATAGCTACAGCAGTTTTGTGCTCTATCTTAGCTTATGAGCACAAGTATATCTTTTTATTGGTGTTGGCAGTTTAGTTTATTAACTCTTGTAAATATATTTTCTTGTGACAAAACCTTCTGGACTCTGACATTTTCCAGATCTTCCTAGAATTTTTAGAAGAAGGCTTCTTTGTGAGCAATGGACTAGAATTCTGTACTTTAGAGTCTAAAACTGTGAGATTCTTGGATACTATTACACAGTTTTTATCTGATGCTGTTAACTTTTAAAATAGCAAATCCAAGCATGTATCTGTCCTATAGGCAATCTATTTGTTATCTTCTAAATACCTTACTTGTGAAAAGTAAGTTGTATACTTTGTATTTTTCTGTTTTTATAGGCAGAAGAAGTGGAGACATATTTGGAAAACCTTAAGGAAAAAAAAGGTTTGTCTGGGAAATACCAAACATCATCAAAGTTGTTTCAGAACTGCAGTGAACTCTTTAAAACACAGGTAATGTTTGATAGTGGTTGGAGAGAAATAGAAGAGGTGAAATGTGTAATATGTGTATTTTTGGTGATTCCCCATTTCCCACTTCCCAATTCTTTGTTCTTACAGAACTAACTTAGAAGCATGTTCCAAAGGTGCATAGTCAGCCACTTAGTATTTATCTCATTAAAAAGAGGATGTGCTTTCTTTCGTGTGTAAAAAGCAAATCCCTATTTTTTTTTATGGTAGAAAAAAAAAATTGCCACCATCTTAACCATTTTTAAGTGTGCCATTCAGGGGCATTAAGTACATTTGCATTATTGGGCAACTATCAATAGCCATCTCCAGAATTTTCATCATCCCAAACTGACACTTCATAACCTTTAAACAATAACACTCCCCTCCCCCCATCCCTGGTAACAACTATTCTACTTTGTCTCCATGAATTTCAGTATTTTAGATACTTACAAGGAGTGGAATCATACAATATTTGTTTGGCTTCTTTCCCTTGGTGAAATGTTCTCAAGGTTCATCCATATAGCATGTATCAGAATTTAATTCTTTTTTAAGGACAAATTGTGTGTGTGTATATATGTATATACATACATACCATATGTGTGTGTGTGTGTGTGTGTATATATATATATATATATATTCATCCACTGATGGGCATTTGAAACATTCAATTTTCAGTTCTCTTGTCATCTCATCTAATTGATACGTTCTCAGAAAAATCAGTGTTTTTAGATTTTATTGCTACAGATCTGAACTCAAAGAGTTGAATTTCACACCTTTTTTTTTTTTTTTTAAAGATTTTATTCATTTATTTGAGAGAGAGAATGAGAGAGAGAGACTGCACAAGAAGGAGTAGGGTCAGAGGGAGAAGCAGACTCCCCACTGAGCAGGGAGCCTGATGTGGAACTCGATCCTGGGACTCCAGGATCATGACCTCAGCCCAAGGCAGTTGCTTAACCAACTGAGCCACCCAGGCACCCCCACACCTTTTCTTGAGTAAAGGAGAAGAGTTGAATAATGTTGTGTTTTTAATGCTTACACATATATAATCATGTAAGTGGAATTTATATTCTAAAATTTTTTTTTGTAGAAATAGGATCTAGCATCAATTTTTTGATAGAAAAATTATACATTTTATGGGTGTTGAAAATAGTTATTGTTAACTATAGCCTTTTTGTCCTTACTGTGTTTATTGCTTTTGAATATTTAGCAAATTGCCTTGTAGAGGCAGAGTTCACCAAAAGCTAGGTTTTCTGTCCAGTTACTAGAAGTAAAGTTGATTTATAAGAAGGCCTTAACTTAATAATTAGTGATTGATAAGCAAATGAAGTAACTGATAATTGAACTATAACAATTGATAACTGAGTTCTTGTTATAGCTTAGATTTTATGGATTTGGAGGAAAAAGAAGATACCTTTAAAATGGTGGAAGAATAAGAAATCTAGAAACAGTGGAATGTTGAGTAAGCGGCTTTCTGTTAGTTTTCTAGCCTGGGAGGATTGATTGGCCTTTCTTGGATTTGATCATGGGAAGCTACCTGTTGTATACTGTTGCCCAAGGTTCACTTTGAGATCTGCTATAATCTTTCCAGGGTCTTGGCATATACCCCTATTGGTAAGCTTACCTCTCCTCCTCCAGTCTAATGTAACAGAGTTGAAATACGTGTCCTAATTACTCAGGAAGGAGAATGCCTCATCTGCTGATAACTGATAAGAAAGGTAATTAGTGTAGTTTTTTTTAGGCATGAGTGTGTGGTGGTGGAAGGAGCATAAGAGTTAAAAATCCTATGTTCAAATCCCATTTCTGCATCTAAAGCTTTATAATGTTGAGCCATATTTTTCTCATCTGTAGCAAGAGAGGGAACCATAAGATCTCTCCATCCTAAGCATATACCTTCTATTTAAGGTTTTTTTTAATTCTTAAAAATCTTTAATTCTTAATAGAAAAATTGAGTGGCCAGTTTAGTCTGATACTATTTTTTAGTTCTCTGCAGGGGTTTATTCACTTGTTTATGGTTAATTGGAAATCTTTTGTCTGTCAGTGCCATATTATTTATTGTTACAGTAAGTTTTGCTTTAACCATTTCTGTGGATTTTGAACTATGCTTTTACTATTATACTTCTTTAATGTTCTGTTTCTTTCATAGAGCTTTTCTGGGGATTTTGTGCGATTGCCTCTCTTAGGAGAAAAACAGGAGGTAATTGTTTTCATTGTTACATATTTCTGAGAGTGAAGTAAAAATTCTGAATTAATTTTCCTTTTTTAATGTTTAAAGGCTAAGGAGAATGGAACAAATCTTACCCTTACTGGAGACAAAACTGTAAGTATGGTAGGGAATTTGGGGTATTGAGCACATATTTCAGTTTTCTTAGGTTTATGTGTTTTGAATTATCTTGGTATCATACCATTTAAAAAAGAAACTTAAGAATGGAAGTTTAAACACCATGTTGGGATGCCTGCCTGGCTGAGTCAGTAGAGCATGTGACTCTTAATCCTTGGGTTTGTCAGTTTGTATCCCACCTTGGGTGTAGAGATTACTAAAAAAAAATAAATGAACTTTAAACACCAAAATGTTAATAATGGTTGTTGTGGATAATATGAGCAATTTTTATTTTATGTGTTTCCTGAATTTTCCCTATTTGCTACAATCTGTTGTTTTTGTAATTATCACCCGATAAATATGACTCATAAATAGGAAGAACCTTTTAAGAAAGAACCTCAAACTCCATCTAAAGTTATCTTATGATAGAATATAAGTGGAAGACAGTTTGGAAAATTGAAATAAGATTGAAAATGATAAATATGCCTTTATTTTCATAATTTAGTTTCTAATTCACGATAACTAATTCCTCAAAACTTTACCTCTTAAAAATATAGAGGAAATAAGACTGTTAACCATGTTGGATCATGCTTTTTACAAAACTGATTAAAGTTTTAGATTTTATAATTACTTTATTCAGACATACATATCTCAGAATTCAGCCTTTTAAAACCTATAATTCAGTGTTTTGTATAGTATATTCACAAGTTGTGCAACCACCAATCAGGATCTAATTCCATCACCCCAGAAAGTCACTGTTTTGAATATGGCAAAGCCATTAGTGGTCACTTTTCTTTCCACCCTTGTCCCAGCCCTAGGCAACCACTATTCTGTCTACGAATTTGGCTCTTCTATTCATTTTTATATAAATTGAATCATGCAGTTTGTGGTCTTGTGTCTGGCTTCTTTCACAATTTAAAACTCTGTCTTAACTTTTACTTCCTTCTTGTGCAGAACCTTAAGATCAGTCAGAGGTGAGTGATTAGGGCCTTCTCAGGCCTCTCTTAAGTGTATGTGTATAGCTCCGCATATATGTGCACAAATCTGCATGTGCTTGTAGCCTTGTAGATTTTCAGGAATATTTTGGAGCTTTTCAAAGCCCCTATGGTCATCTCATTTCCAGTTTTTCCTTTTAAGTTTTTAGTCAGCCTCTTGATAGCCCAGCCTACTAACATCAGCTGGGGGGACAGTTGTGATCTATCACAGTTGCTGCTGAGTGCCTTTGACAGTGTCCTGAGTATAGGATCCTTTCCACTGAATGAGGCTGGATTAGGTCATATAAAAGATAAGACCTGGGAAAGGAGCTTTTCAGCACCTGCCAGACAGTTTTAGGGCATCTCCAAACTTGTTCTGTTTTTTCCAGTGGCTGCCAAACTGCTGTTTTTCACAGCCGTTACAGTTGCGAGAACTTTGGTTTTAAGGTGCTTGGAAGAGGGAGATGGGATTAGGATGAACAAAAACATCACAGGCTTGCTTTTCTTAATGAGACCCAACTGTTTTTCTTAAGGTAACACATTTAGGGTTGGCGCAAGTCTTTAGCTAATTTCTGGACTTGCAGAAATGTTGATTTAGATAATTTTTGCCCGTGTTCTTGTTGCTTTTAGGGATGAGTGCATTTTCAGAGGTCCTCATTCTGCCATTCTGGAAGTGTCCCCACTTTTCCTGCCCTGACTTATAGTTTATAGAATTTTAACGTAAAGATGAATTTGGCACTGCAGAACTCATTACATTTTTTTTTTTTTTAACAATGTTGGTTTTTTTCTTATTGCTAATCTGTTCAAAAATTTAGAAAACATACATAAATGCAAAGAAAATAATTATCTGTAATACTACCACACACTGATAGAGTTTAAATATATTTACTTTATAGTCTTTTGTCTCTGAGCATGCTTATATTTATTTAATAATGGGAATCCTACAATTTATATTATGTTGTAACTTTTTTTTTTTAGCTTGGCAGTGTAACATGGACATCCTTCCAGTTTAGTAAATATCGTTATGACATCATAATTTAAGTCACTGCAGAGTATTTCATTGTATGAATACATTGCAGTTTGTTAGCAAACTATCTGTTGTTAGACGTTTATGTGTTTCATTATTTTGCAATTTTAAACAGCACTTCAGTGATTAATTTTGAAGATTTAAAAAAATTTTTATATTCTGATTTCAAAAGACTTCCATGTTGGCAAACATGTTGCTTATATAACTTAAAAGTAAAAATCCCTTGTAATTTTATTTTCTAGCAGTTCAGTGTGATTACACAGAACACATGCATATTGACCAAAGTGAGATCATATTATATATCCTGCTATGTAATTTTTTGTTTTCACTTAATAGATTGGTACATTGAGTGCTATTTTACTTTTTTCATGGTTGCATACTATTTCATTTTACGATGTATATTGTTTTGTTTCCAAATTCATAATGTGTAGCTGTATCTATGTGGACATTTTTTTTTTTTTTAAAGTAGGCTTCGCACTGGGGCTTGAACTCAGAACCCTGAGATCAAGACCTAAGTTGAGATCAAGAGTTGAACATGGTTAACTGACTGAGCCACCCAGGCACCCCTGTGCACTTTTATAATATTTTCTTAGCCTAAAATCCTAGAGGTGGAATTGCTAGGTCCAAGTGTATGCACAGTTTATAAGGTTTTTTTTGTATTTTGTCAGTGTACTCTAGAGAAAAATTATAGCAATTTATTGTCCCAAGAAAATTGGATTGAGTTTCCCTCTTTGCTCACAAACAGTGGCTATTATAATTTAAAACAGATTTTATGCAGTTTGTCAGGTTAAATTGTTGTAAATTGTATTTTTAAAAAATTACTGTTGAAGCCAAACATTTATTTTGTGTATAGCATACTTTTATTTTTTTTAAAGATTTTGTATTTATTTTTAAATAATCTCTACACCCAACAATGGGCTTGGACTCACAACCCCAAGATCAAGAGTCACATGCTACACCAGCTGAGTCAGCCAGGCTGCCCCTGTGCAGAGCATACTTTTAAATTCTACTCAAGGCTTGAGCCCTGTTCCTAGTGATTAAAGCTGGCTGAAAGATGACCCTGTTGAATATCACAAGTAATATTTAGAGATATTTAGTCAGATTATAATAAAAAGTCAGAGATTTATCTGTCCTTTGATCATTCTACCTGAAAATTGGGCCTAAGAAAATACTTTAATAATCCTTTATTTATTCATTCATTCATTCATTCATTTATTTAAAAAGATCTTATTTACTGGAGATCGAGAACGAGCAGGGGGAGAGGGAGAAGCAGGTTCAGGGAGACCGACATGGGGCTTGATCCCAGCACGCTGGGATCATGGCCTGAACTGAAGGCAGATGCTTAACCAACTGAGCCCCCCAGGCAGCCCTGATAATCCTATTTAAAGGGCAGTCACAAGTTCAGCACTACCCCCTTTTATTAAAGCTCTCAGAAAACATGTTTTTTAGACAAAGGGGCCTTTCTCTGTCCTTTTTTCCTAAGAAGATTTAATGTCTTTATTAATTCGGTTTTATGGTTTGATTTAAGCAGTAATGTGATATATTTACCACTGTAATGTTTTTTAAATTAGTATATTTTCTTTTTTAGAGCAGCTTTAGATTCATAACAAAATAGAGCAAAAGGCAAGGTTCCCACATAACTCCTCCACAAATGCACACTCAGAGTCCCCCACCATCCCCATCTTGCACCAGCCAGTGTGGCACATTTGTTACAATTGATGAATCAGCATTGACACATTGTTATCAACCAAAGTCCATAGTTAACATAAGTGTTAGTTCCTTTTGTTGTATAGTGTTTTTAATCAAATGTAAAATGACAGATAAACACCATTATAATATAGAGAATAGTTTCATTGCCCTAAAAATCCTCAGTGCTCCCTCCATCTAGTCATCTCTCCCTTCAAGCCCCGGGCAGTCATTGATTTTTTCTTTAAAGATTTACTTATTTGAGAGAGTGGGATGGGGGGACAGAGAGAAAGGGTAAGAGAATCTCAAGCTGACTTCCTGCTGAGTGTGGAGCCCCACGTGGGGCTCAATCTCATGACCCTGAGATCATGACCTGAGCTGAAATCAAGAATCAGATGCTTAACTGACTGAGCCACCCAGGTGCCCCTGATAGATTTTTGTTGTTTTCTTTTCCTGTCTCCATAGTTTTGCATTTTCCAGGATGTCTTATAGTTGGAATTGTGTGATATATAGCCTTTTCAGATTGGCTTCTTTTGCTTAGTATTTTGAGTTTAAGGTTTCTCCATGCGATCTCATTGCTTGATAATTCATTTCTTTTTAGTGCTAAATAATATTCCATTACTTGAATGTACCACAGTTTATTTTATCCATTCACCTCTTAAAGGACAATTATGAAGGAGCTAATAATAGTACCTATCATATGTGGTTGTTGTGAGGATTAAGGACTATAATGTTAAACCTGTGAGAAGAGTGCTGGGCATATCTTTTAAGATTCTTAATTGGTATTATGTTCTCAGTATTCTGAACTAGACTTGTCAAAGTTGGTTACCAAGACAAAACTTGGCATATGGTTATTTTTACAGGCTCAAAATATGTATATCCCAGAGTTAGATAAAATTAATACCAGAGCAGCTTATTACGCCAAATTAAGTTTTATTGGTTAACGCACATGTAAGTTCAGGGAAAGTTCAGTTAATTATGGGTAAAGGGGGGTGCCTGGATGGCTCAGATGGTTAAGCGTCTGCCTTCGGCTCAGGTCATGATCCCAGGGTCCTGGGATCAAGTCCCGCATCGGGCTTCCTGCTAGGCAGGGAGCCTGCTTCTCCCTCTGCCTCTGCCCCTCTCTCTCTCTCTGACTCATGAATAAATAAATAAAATATTAAAAAAAAAAGAATTATGGGTAAAGGACATGATGTACCTATAACTTTGAAGCTTTAAATTTTTCTCATAAATTGCTCCTTAATTTTGTCAGAAAGGGGCCTTTAGGCAGAGATAAATCAATATGTGATTCAGCATGGCATTTATGTTCTTAAGTTACTAAGATAACCTAGTAAATGTATTATAGCTGTAGAATCATTTAATCTACTTTGACACTTTGGATTTGTATCGTGGAATATAATTTTTTTTTTTTTTAAAGATTTTTTATTTATTTGCTTGACAGAGAAAGAGAGAGCACAAGCGGGGGGGCGGCAGGCAGAGGGAGAAGCAGGCTCCCCACCGAGCAGGGAGCCCGATGTGGGACTCAATCCCGGGACTCTGGGATCATGACCTGAGCTGAAGGCAGTCACTTAACCGACTAAGCCACCCAGGCGCCCCTGGAATATAATTTTTGAACTCTTGTTTTGGCTTTTTCTTGGGTTGTAGGATAATTTGAACATTTGAGAAAACCTGTGGCTCCACGGGAAAACACATAAATATGTAAGATCTGTTATTCACGTTGAGGGGTTTCATAGATCAATGAAGCTTACCCAAAGGTGTCTGGGTAAAAGTTTCTTTTAATTTTAAGACCAGAAGGTAATAAATTGTAAGTCTAAGTAGCAATACCTCCTTTCACACAAGGAAGAGGCCAGTAATTTTCTGTGTTTATCTCCTTAATATTTGTGTTTTAGTCTTGTGGTTGTGAGGGTCCATAGTCCATCTAGCAAGTATGGCAACAAATCTTTTGAAGGCTTTTTGCTTGGGCTATGTATAAACTGACTGGCCTTGGAACAGATTCTTCCCAAGTGACTAGTTTTGTAAACATGGAGGCTGTTCCCTCCACTTCCTTTATTATGAGGGACAGTGATTCCACATAGACTAGCCATGATTAAATTTTTTTTTTAAAGATTTTTTATTTATTTTTGGCAGAGAGAGTATACAAGCAGGGGAAGCAGCAGGCAGAGGGAGAGGGAGAAGCAGGCTCCCTGCTTTTTATCAAATGCTGAGCAGGGAGCCTGATGTGGCAGGGAGCTCAGTAGGGAGCCCGATGTGGGACCCTGGGATCATGACCTGAGCCAAAGGCAGACACTTAACCATCTGAGCCACCCAGGTGCCCCAATGATTAAATTTTTGATAAATATGTGAGTCCTTTTCAGTAGAAATTCTGGTAGTCTTGAGAATGACATTGAACAAAGGGAATTAAATTCAGGAGTTAGTGTTTATAATATAATTCACTGTCAACATGGGCGTTTTTGTTTTGAGGTGATTTAAATCTTACTTTATCTGTGTAAAATATAACCAAGTATCCTAGCATGGCTTAATGAAACAGATTCAATTTAGTAATTTTTAGCTGAGGTTTTCCTTGTAAAAAAAAAAGATATGTTTATACGTGATTTTTGTGCATAACAAGATATAAAATGTTCTGTCTTTCAGTAATTTGTAGTCTAACATACTTTATTGTATGCACTGTAGGCCTGTTTGTTTTGTTGTGCCTACTTTTTTAATGAATCAAAGTGAAGAACTCAGCTGTGTTTCTGGGCACATTCCAGAAGACGATTTTCATATTAACATGTGCTCTTAGTTCTTCAGATTTGTAGATTGATGTCTTTTTTTTTTTTTCTCCAGGCAATGCATGATCCACTGAAAACTTGGCAAGATGCACCATACATTTTTATTGTACATATTGGCATTTCCTCCTCAAAGGAATCCTCAAAAGAAAATTCACTTAGTAATCTTTTTACCAGTAAGTACATTTTGTTCCTTTTTATCATTCATCTTATCTAGTTGTGTCATGCGTGATGGGTAGTGTAAAATTGCTTTAATGGAGGGAATAATTAAGAATGTTGTGAGGGTGCCTGGGTAGCTCAGTCCATTAAGGGTCCTGGGATCGAGCCCCCCGTCGGGCTCCTTGCTCAGCAGGGAGCCTGCTTCTCTGCCTGCTGCTCCCCCTGCTTGTGCGCTCTTTCCCTCTCTCTCTAGCAAATGAATAAATAAAATCTTAAAAAAAAAAAAAAGAACGTGTGTTGTGTACCAGACACAGTCTTAGGCACTTCACTTAACGCTTTCTTGTTATGTATTATAGATACCAGACTTCATTTTCCCTTCATTTGATCCTCCTACTTTTAAGATTCATAATTGGTATTATGTTCTCAGTATTCTGAACTAGACTTGTCAAAACTTGGTTACCAAGTCAAAACTTGGAAATTTTTGAATTAATTGACTTTGGTAATTTTTTAGTGTCTCAGTTTTTCTTAGTATTCTCCTTTCTGCTCTTACCCAGTTCCTGGAATCATCTCTTACTTGGAATTTCATTGTCACTTAACTAACCAGTCTTATTTTCTGTAGTTTCTTTTTTTATGTTTCTTCCTACTTTGTAGTTTTCTTCCCTCCCCTCCTTTCTGGAGTAGAATATTGAATGAAACAATGATGATGACCATCCTTATCTTGCTCCTGACTTTATTGTCTCTCTTAGCACATTTCACCATTAATTATGTTCACTGTGGACTTTTCAGAATATTCTGTGTTTGGTTAAGGATGTTTCTTTCTTTTCCTCATTTACTAAGTGTGTTTTTCTGCCTTTTTTTTTTTAGTATGGAGAATGAATACTAAGTTTTATCTAGTGCTTTGATTGTATTGATTAAAATGATCATATAGATTCCCCCACTAATCTGTTTATTGTTGCATTATATTAACCGATTTTTCTAATGTCAAACCATTCTTGGGGGCACCTGGGTGGCTCAGTTAGTTAAGTGTCTGCCTTCAGCCCAGGTCCCTGGGATCGAGCCCAGTGTTGGGTTCCCTCCTCAGCGGGGACTCTGCTTCTCCTTCTCCCTCTGTCCCTTTCCTGCTCATGTTCCCTCTCTCTCTCTCAAATAAACTAAATAAAATCTTAAAAAAAATTTTAAAAAACCCATTCTTGAATTTCTGAGATGCCAGTATTTGGTCTTGATACACAAACACACACTCATATACATATATACATAGCTGACTTGTGTTTTACAAGATTTTATTTGGAAGTTTTGTTCATAGTAAGATTGGCCTATAATTTTCTTTTCTCATACTGTCATCTATGGGTTTTGGCATCCAGGTTATGCTGGTCTTATTCAATGAATTGGAGAATGTCTCCTATTTATAAAATTCTGTGGAGTAGTTTTTGTATGGGTAGGATTATCCATTTTTTGAATGTTTTGTAGAACTTACGATAGTGTTTTGGCCTGATGTTCTTTTTTTCCCTCCCTTACATAGATTTTAATGACTGATTAATTTTCTTTAATAGTAATAAGTTTTTTTAGTTATTCTGTTTTTACTTGAGTCGATGTTTTTTTTGTTTTTGAGAAACTGTCCTGTCATTCAAGATTTCACATTTTATTGGCATAGTTATGAATAGTACTTCTTTACCAAAAAATCTGTATCTGCAGCTTTTTCATTCTTAATATTGCTTTTATCTTCCCTTTTAACTTCTTAAAAAAATCTTTGTAGAATTGTATTTTGCTCTATTTTTATCCCAGTGAACCAGCTTTTGTTAGTTTTCCCAACTGTATCTTTCTTTTCTATTTCATTATTTCTTTTGACTTAATTAAAAAAAAATTTTTTTTATAGATCGTTGCACTGAATGCTTTTAATTCCCAATCCAGAAATGGGTTTTATGCTCTATAGTTCTATGGGATATAGCAGTTCTAGGTAAACCAGCGGGTGGCCCTGCACAGTTTCTGGACCCAAGATGTATATGTATCCTGTATTTCTAGGCCCATAGCTTTCTAAAGAGTACTCGTCTAACGCAGTAGTTGCCAACATTTACTTTCAACCTTCTTTCTTTGAAAAGGATGGAAAAGAAGCCCTATTCCATTCCACTTCAGCCTCTTCATGCATCAAATCTGGCTCTGCTCCTCCTTTTCCTTAGAATCCTACTAGTTTTGGTGATCCCATAGGAAATGCACTCCCAACTACCATAGCTTGCTTTTCAGGCCCAGAGTCAAACATGACCATAGCTTCAGCCTCTTAAACTGTTCTGAGCTTTTGTTCAGTTTTGATATTTGGAGGTATTTATCTTGTTTTTGAGCTTATGTCCTTATTTTGTTTTGTTTTATCCATCTGTTGTATGGAGCTAAGAAGAAGGTACTTTATTTTTATTTTTTTTTTAAAAGATTTTATTTATTTATTAGAGCAAGCACGAGAGAGAAAGCATGAGTTGGGGGGGGTGGAGGGGAGAGGCAGAAGCAGACTCCCCGCTGAGCAGGGAGCCCAATGCAGGACTCGATCCAGGATCCAGGGATCATAACCTGAGCCAAAGGCAGATGCTTAACCGACTGAGCCACCCAGGTGCCCCAAGAAGAAGGTACTTTAAAGCATGGACTTAACTATGCCATGTGAAATTCTAGAATTCTCTGGAACAGTTTTATCATCTTTTTTGCCTTCATTAAGACCTTAATGTCTCCCCATTGCCTGTAAAATGTCCACCTTGTACAGCAAGGCTTATAGAACTCTGCAGCTTGTCCCAGTTTACCTTTTGCTATTAGGTGCAGTCTCAGACTACATGTTCTTTAAATATATATCATGCATTTTCACACCTGTCTTTGTTCATGTTATTTCTTCTGCCCAGATGGCTTTTTACTTTGTTCTGGGAAATACACACTCATCCTTCTAGGTCTGGCTCAGAGGGGCAGTTCTCTGTCTTGCTTTCCTACTTTCTCTCCCTTCTATCAGGTAATCCACTAGATGGTGGAAGACATCTTATTCATCTTTTTATCTCTTCTGTTTTCTGTAGTGTGTGTCACATAGTAAGTGCTTAGTAAATGTATTTTATATGTTAACATAGAGCAAGGGTTAGCCAGATTTTCTTAAAGAGCCAGATAATAAATGTTGTCTCTACTACACCTACCCAACTCTGCCATTGTTGTGTGAATGCAACCATAGATAATATGTAAGTGAATGGATGTGGCTGTTTTCCAATGAAACTTTATTTATAAAAAGTGGGCGACCAAATTTGCCCATGTGCTGTATTTTGCTGACCCCTGACGTAGAATAAGCAAAGGATATATAAATATTCACTAATTATTTGGTTTGCTATTTTATTAAATTAAGAAGGTATAGGTTTAATAACCAGTATGCTTAAAGTTTTTATGATTGCTATTATGGGGTGCTCCTTTTGTTCATACGAATGTTGGACCTGGTTTACTTTTTTGTTGTTGTTGGTTTACTTTTAATAATGGCATGTCTTTTTTGCTTGGTAAAAACTAGGAAATTTTTGTAGAATAGGCAATTATTAGTCTGTCTTCACAGACTAACACTTCTCACATAAGTATCAAATCAGACCTAAAATAGCTTTATCAATTACAATTTTAAAAGTCATAGTTTTGCTTCAGTAAGGCAAATCTGTCTTTCAGATTCTTGTTATTAAATACTTTGTAAAAATAAACCACTTTGTTGTTATTAAGTATTTTCTGAAAATGAGGGGTGCTGGGGTGGCTCAGTCAGTTAAGCGGCTACCTTCGGCTCCGGTCGTGATCCAGTGGTCCTGGGATCGAGCCCCACGTTGGGCTCCCTGCTCAGTGGGGAGCCTGCTTCTCCCTCTCCCACTCCCCCTGCTTGTTTTTGCTCTCTCTCTCTGTCAAATAAAAATCTTAAAAAAAAAGTATTTTCTGCAAATGATACATTAATGTAGCAAAGTCACATAAAATTGAAGTAGGTAAATAAAGTAATAAATAGGAAAATATAGGTAGGGATAGATAGAAGACAAAGAGGATAGCAGAATGAAGGAATGAAATCCTTTATTTTTCAAAGCACATTAATGATGTGTTGTAAGAAAAAGTATGTATGAAATGTGTTTGGAATTTAGAGGAGCTGGGCTGTGGTTCCAGTTGGGGTTTGTGGAGGAAATACCTTCAATCTAGTCTTTACAGGATGTGTGTCTGGGAACTGGGAGCAGAGGCATGGAGGCCTGTGCAGGACACAGCATGAACCATGAGAACACCTCAGGAATTTCAGAGTGCTCTATAAATGTATTAATCACCAGAATTGAAATGGTTAAAAGTAAATAACCCGGTGGACTTTTCATTAATTTCATCAGATGAATTTTATGGAATGTTTTTGTTTAATTTCTGCATCCTTTACATTAATTCTGAGGACTGTGTTTTGGCAGTGACTGTTGAAGTGAAGGGTCCCTATGAATACCTCACGCTTGAAGAATATCCCTTGATGATTGTAAGTGGACTTATATTCTTAACCTTAACATTACATGAGTTTAGCTTGAAAGATTGTCCATGTTTTGTGGCAATATTTTTCTTTGAAGAATTGTTCCTGAACAGTTCAGAAAAGACTGCTTGGTAGTTTTGTACTTCTTAATAAAATATGACCTTGAGAGTGTCAGTGAATCACTCTGTACCTTATCTCATCTGTAGAATGAAGAGGTTGATGACTTGAGGAATTTCAGAATTGGAAAGTACCTCAAAGATAATTTCAGATCACACATTCTTTCTAGAATCCACAGTGGGGCACTTCTTACCACCCTGTAGTTTCTGATCACATTTAAAGTAACTAAATGATGACACTTAGGTCGTGTGTATGTCTGTGTCCATGGGAATAGTCTTACTCTGTTTTCAGATTTCCTTTGTTCATTTCTTTCTTCTTTTGCCTTTCATAGTTTTCCCACATTGTGTTTCATTGCCTTCAGATGTATCCTAACCCTGCCATGTCTTTTTTTCCTCTTTAAGTGTTCTCTTCATTTATGTAATGAAAAGGCACTTTTAATGCAGAAGAACAGTTACTCTTAATGGTAGGTCCTTAGGTAGTTTCTCTCTGTGCAAGAGGAGATAATTTTTTTGTGGTAGTATTGAACTTCAAAGAAATAAAATAATTATTCTTAAAGTAGGAGGTAGAATACGTATTTTTTTATATAGTTTAAGACTATGTATTAATTCTAAATTGGCTCTTGGCCCTAATCCTCCTTTTTATTTCTTACCCATTTGGATGACAGTTTTTCATGGTGATGTGTATTGTATATGTCCTGTTTGGTGTTCTGTGGCTGGCGTGGTCTGCCTGCTATTGGAGAGATCTCCTAAGAATTCAGTTTTGGATTGGTGCTGTCATCTTCCTGGGAATGCTTGAGAAAGCTGTCTTCTATGCAGAATTTCAGAATATCCGATACAAAGGAGAATCAGGTATGTAACCAAAAAATGTTTCCCCGTCTGTGAATGATCGGCAGGTAAGACGTGAGTTTTCCTCAGGTCAACAGTCATTAAGTGGGTTTAACTTTTCAGTTACTTAATTATTATTAAGTAATAATAAGCTAAGCATAATCACTATGATTGTAACTTTTGTTTTTAATCTCATAACTTACGGGTTCAGTGATTTAAGAGTGATTGTACTGAAATACATCCACACAAGTTACAACAGTAGTGGCCATTTTGGGTAAGATTATCACCATCATTGAATCTCAATTGCCATTGATTTTTAAGGCACCATTATTATATTATACCCCTAAGGAGGCAAATAAATACTACCAACTTAATAGTAAGATGTCATTGATGATAAGATCTACTATGATTTCAGAGATTTTAAAATATGAGGGAGAAGTGCCTCTAAGAATTGGTAAAATATAGTAATACCAAGAAAATAGAAGGGTGCTTATGGTTCACTAAAGTAAACAGGTAATGACAGAAATTATATTGTACTGAAGTTTTTTGTGATTAGCTTTGGCTCTCCTCAGACCATTTGTTAATGGTTATTGTTGTAAGATTACTGATTAGAGCTTTCCCTATCTTTGAAAAGGCTTGAAAATAGTAGATGTGAAAATAATTTGAAAACTGCATGTGTTTGTGTTTTGTGCTTTTCAGCGTATATATATTTTTTCAATGTGTTTTAAAAGTTCCGTAGGTGTTATAAACTGTCCATGTAGGTGAGGTATTCTGTTGAGGTTTTAGTGAAGTGGGGTTGGGGAGGGAAGGTGATTTGAGTGCACTCAGATTGCTATTCACATGAGCAAGGTAAGTGAAATCAGCTTGTGTACTTACAAGAATTGCAGGAGAGGTATTTTTCTTTGAACAGGACTAATTCCAATGGTTATTCTGAAGAGCATTAGTTATCTAGATCCACATTCTGGTTCTGGAGTCACGCCTTTTCCCAAACCTAGATTATAGCACACTTTCCCTCTTTCTTCTTTCTCATAGTTCAGGGTGCCCTGATCCTTGCAGAGCTGCTTTCAGCAGTTAAACGCTCACTGGCTCGAACCCTGGTCATCATAGTCAGCCTGGGATATGGCATAGTTAAGTAAGTATTAACTTTTTATATGGAAAGGACATATTAAAACACTGATTAAATTGAAACAGTATTGCAGGATCCCATTGTAATTCTGAAAGAATTGATATAAGAAATAGTTCTGCAGTAAGACAGGTATCTAAAATTTTGTAGATTTGCAAAAGCTAGAAAATGTTAAGTGTTTTATTTCACTTCTGAGAACTCGAGCGTATGCAGCAAAGTCTGCAATGTAGTGAATGACATTAAAACATCAAACTTTTAGAGTGAACTTAGTTACTTTTAATCTTCCCAAATGTTTTTGAAATCACATTTTTTGTGAGAGTGTTACTCTGAAAGTCTGAAAATTATTATTATTATTATTATTATTTTAAGATTTAATTATTTATGTGACAGAGACATAGCAAGAGAAGGAACACAAGCAGGGGGAATGGGAGAGGGAGAAGCAGGCTTCCTGCCAAGCAGGGAGCACGATGCGCGGGGCTCGATCCCAGGACTCTGGGATCATGACCTGAGCCGAAGGCAGATGCTTAACGACTGAGCCACCCAGGCGCCCCGAAAGGATGGAATTTATAAGTTCAGGAGCATCTTAGGTGGAATAAGTTTGGAGTAGAGGCAAGATTAGGAGTTCAGTTAGATAACCAAATGGGGCAATAAAGGGGAGAGAGTAGGATAGAGATATGAATTTGGGAGTCATCAGAATATAGCTGTTTACTTACAGCCATGAGAGTGGGATGCAATCACTGAGGAAGTAAGTGTATATAGACAAGAGGTCAAAGGATGGAGCCCTTGAACATTTTCAGTTATTTAGAATTCAATGAGATGAAACAGAATTAGAGGAATTTGAGAAGGACTGTTGTGGTGAGAGGTAAACCCAAAGACTGTTCACGGAGGGAGTGATTGTGTCCAGAGGGTTAAATGATGACTATTGGGTTGAACTACATGGAAGATATAAGTGACCTTAATAAGATGGTGTTGATGAAGTGCTAGGATAAAAGCTTGACTCGAGTGATTTCAAGAAAGAATAGAAGCAGAGGAATTGGAACTAGCCAGGTATAGATAATTATTTCAAGGAGTCTTGCTTTAAGTGGTATTAAAGAAATGGGTTTTAATTTTTTAAATTTATTCATTTAAAGGAGTTTTGTTTTCAGTGGGATTAGGGGGATGGGGTGGGTTTCATTTTTTAAATTGTTTAATTCATTTCACAAATATTTGAATGCTTCCTATATGCCAGGGCGTGGCCTAGGTTTCTAAGGTAACCAGTGGGGAGAAAAATCCTTGCCCATATGGAGCTTTGCTAGCATATGACAAAAAATACAAGAACAAATATTACTTAGACGTAAGTAGACATGATTTACGGCAGTGCATCTCAAACTTACAGTGCACTAATGAATCACCTGGAGATCTTGTTAAAATGCAGATTCTGATTGAATGGCATTTTGAATGTCAAGGATTCAAGACTTTTTCTTCAAGCAGAAGGTGCTTGAAAGACTTCATATTTTGCTGGATTCTGAGCTTACAGATGTACAGTTTATCTAATGAGTTGCAGTAGGGTATTTGCTTATATTGTTTGAAACTTTTAACCTTATTGGTTAAAAACATAGGCTGAAATATATACAAATAAAAGGTATGCTATCTAGGATTTGTTTGAAGATAATATGAGAGGATAGGAAGTGGATGGGGTTTGCATGAGGCACAGTTGGCTATAGCTTAGTGATTATTGGAACTGGATGATGGTATAGAGGGGTTCATTATACCATTGAATGTTTCAGAATTCTCTATTAAAGAGTTTTTTTTTGTTTTTTGGTTTTTTTTTAATATAGTAACTAGGGACCAGATCTAAAGTTCTAGTATTAGCTTGGTTTAAGACCATATGTTCTGAGTTTTTTTTTCTCATGTGGATCAAGTATGTCTGACTTATCTCTGTTAAGTTGTTGGCCTGTATTTTAATTAACTTGAGTTGCTATTACTTATTTTGGAGTTTGTGACATTGGTACTCAACTCTTTCTTTGCTTCCTGTTTAGGCCTCGCCTTGGAGTCACTCTTCACAAAGTTGTGGTAGCAGGAGCCCTCTATCTTTTGTTCTCTGGCATGGAAGGGGTCCTCAGAGTTACTGGGGTCAGTACTGCTTAATCTAAGTGTTGTATATGGTCAGTTCAGATACATGGTTTTTGTCTTGAGAGGGTGAATTGGAAATGTCTGTGGGCTTCTTTACTTTTTCTTCTAAATCACCTTTAACTCTGATTTTCAAAATGTATGTACAATTCAAATTTTCTTTTTAATCTCTTAGAACTTTATAAGTTTAATGTGTGACCAGGAATGAATGCTTTCCCGCCTGTCCCCAAATTGCTACTTACTCATTTCCTCCTCCCAGAAAGTGGGCTCTCATTCTTGTATTAAGTGGCAAAGATTGTAATCTTGCTCAATAATCTACTTTTTTCAAGATTTATTTGTTTATTTGAGAGAGAGTGCATGCGTGCACGCTTGTTGGGGAGGGCAGAGGGAGAGGGAGAGAGAATCCCATGCAGACTCCGCTGAGCTTGGAGCCTGATATGGGGCTCCATCTCACAACCCTGAGATTAGGACCTGAGCCAAAACCAAGTGTCAGATGCTCAACCGACTGCGCCACCCAGGCACCCTCTATTTTTTGTTTTAAAGTGAGAGTGCTCTTTGCTTAACCAGCACTTGGGTTTCAAAGGCTTTTCTAAAATGCAGCTAATTGTTTCACATCATTCTTGAGAAATTATAAAATCATACCCTTTGTCAGGGAGGGAAACCAAAGCACTAAATAAAAATGATAAAGCAATTTATCTTAAAGCTGGATTAATGTGAAGAACTGGTCATTCCAGTAGTTACTTATTTAAAAATCACTCTCAGTAATCACCCATTAGATTCAAGGTGGTAAATGCTGTAAACTTGACTTACTGAGCTCAATAAGTTTTGTAATAAATTGCCCCTTAAATAAAACATTTTATGGATACATATTTGTTTTTCAGATCACACTGTCCTCTGTGATTTCCTTCAACTTTTAGCAACTTTAACCCTCTGTCAATTTCATTTTCTTTCTGCTGCTGTAGTATTTTTCTTATCCCTTGGCTCTGTTTGTAAACCTGGCCCTCTCAGCAGTTGATGCCTGTATTATTTTATGGATATCCTTTCAATAATGCCCTGGTGTTTGGGTAATCACAGTTATATAAATAGCACCTTATATGTATAAACTCATGAAACAAGCAGCATAGTTTTTGGGACAGATATTTGCCTTACATTTTATTTTGGGGTGTGCTCTTATTTGTAGAATTATATTGTATTATAATTCTGGAAATTAAAATTGTGTATTAATGCTGCAGTACTTTGAAATATGAGAAGGTTCTTATTAGACTTGTAGCCAAAATCACAATGATGGGAGATGATAGGATGGGATGGGGGCTTGTAACACCACGACTTTTCAGTGTGGTCACTTCTTAACATGGACGACCTTACTTGCCATGCTAGGAGCTCTGTGGTGGTTGCCTTGTATTAGTTAGCAGCATGTTTTATTGTATTGAGATTGTGATCAATAGTTTGTATGAAATGCTTATAGCTGTGTATTCTATGTGATCGATTGTCAGAAGGGAAGAATGATGTAGGTACAAAGTATTATTCCTTATTTTCTTTCAGTTTGAATGCAGAATCATTCTAGATGATTATGTAAATGCAGAGTGATTTGCTGGTTTCTTCTCTGTGCTCTCTAGACATCTCTTTTTCACCACCTCTTTTTCTTTGTCTGCAGGCCCAGACTGATCTTGCTTCCTTGGCCTTTATCCCCTTGGCTTTCCTAGACACTGCCCTGTGCTGGTGGATATCCTTCTCATTGGGTTGTTTGATGGCGGCCCATTTTCTCCTTGGAGTTGGGTTTCCATTGATCTTTCTGCAAATGGTTTTTGCCGGTTTCGTTGATTACTCCTTACTTTGGGGAATAGGGTATTTTCATTCTAACAACCTGGGGGCTCAGGTAAGCAGTTATTTTGTTTTTAATTTTAAAAATTTCATCAAAAGTTGGTGACTGCAGACTGAGAATAAGATAAAAGCTTCTGGCCTTTTTTTAAATGAGTATTTCACTTCGATTTTGGATTTATTTGTGTACCTCACTTAGTGTTAGAATCACTGGCTGCTGTGGTCCTACTGTTTCTTTCAGCTTCGGCAGTTCTTAAATGCTTTGAAAATTATGTAAATATTTTGATTCTTAAAATATGGTTTCAGGAACTATACTATTTGAGGTTGTTTGAAAAATTCTAAGTAGACTGAGCAGATTTTAACCCTTACAGGATAAGTGTTTTATACCCTCATTCAAAAGCGACTTGGGATTATTTGAAGACTTTACTCTTTGAAATAAATCTTATTTCATTTACAGGAAAAGTCAACCAGCAGCTGACAAACAAGTTTCTATTTGAATAATCTTTTCTTCCTGCTTTTCAAGAGTAAACATTTGTTTATTTAGGGACTTGGCCTGTTGGATGAAGGATTCAGGTTTTTGGACTTTTATCTTTTGGAGATTTTTAAAAATTTATTTTGGTTTTTGTGTTATTTGGTCCTATGTACAATTGTGCAGTATTATTGTCCTGATGAACTGTGACTATTATAAAAGGCTGAGTGTAAATAAAATAGTAATTTTGTGAATTTGAGGGGATTTTCATGTATCAAAAATGTTTGAAATTGAAATGTCCTGCGTCCAAATGGCCAAAGCTTTTCTAGGTCACTATCTTTGTGAATCTCTACTATGCATATTGAGAGGAGTAGGGAGAGAGACTGGACCATACAAGAAGATGACCCAATAATTAGGTAGCAGTGAAGGCTCTGTTAAAGGGCATGAGTGAGCTCCAGCTCACTTGCTTTCATATCTGCCCCTCATTCTGAAAGTTGAACATAAGATAGCAGATAAATGCCTATAGTAGTCATTAGATCTCCCCTATCTTTGTGCAGCAGTTTATACTTGAGATAATGACTTGAAAGTAGAGAGTTGTTGCTTTTAGAGCCTAACTGCCTGGGATTCTCAGGCAATTGTAATTGTCTGGTCCTTTTAATTCAGGATAGCTCAGTGATGGCAAGTTCCTCCTTAGCGTGGCACAAAGGGACTGAGTGTAGAACTCTGGGAGGTTGTAGGCATGAATGTAAGACTCTAGACTGGGTTAGCTAGGACAGTGAGAACAGAGCCACTGCCTTACAAGAAGAAAGGAGATGATGCTAACTCCTGTTGTTTTGCCTCTTACTCATTTTTATTTCATTTTCTTCCATTTGCTTCTTTTTCTTTGTTTCTCTAGAAAGTTTCCTATCTTTATTTCTCCTTTATATTTTTCCTCTCTTCTTTTTTCTTGTCTTTTGTATTCTTATTTTATCCTGGTTCTGTCCTCTCTTTAAGTGTCATTGAAAATGAAGAGTTTCTTACTAATCATGGTGGGCCTGGAGTGTTTGTAAAGTTGAGAGTGAGAGCTGTAAGGCCTGGCGTCCATGGCTCTGTCAGTATGACCCCAGATCCTTAAAGAAATGTAAGGATTAATTTACTAGCTTACTGTTTTTTCTGAATGTTGATTTCCTTGACCTGCAAACACATATTTATTAGCTTGACTCAAACAATGAAGCTGTTAAAACTTCGGAGGAACATTGTAAAACTCTCTTTGTACCGACATTTTACCAACACGCTTATCTTGGCAGTGGCAGGTAAGTCGGGGACTTGCTTCCTGCTGTTTAAATGCATTTCCTTTAGAACAAAGATTCTTAACCTGAGAGGCCAGAGATGGGCTTTCTAAAATTACATAGAAAGTTTTGTGTGTTTCACTTAGGGAAGGGGTCTTGCACTTTTGTCAAGTTCTCGAAGGGGTCTTTGGTTCAAAAAAGTTTGACAACCACTTATTTTAATAGCTGGAAATTGATTACATATAATTTTAACTCTTGGTATATCCCTTTCCTATCTCCATTCTGAGACTTTTTTTTTTTTGAGGCAAGTTAGCATTAGGGTCATATGCGTTCAGATTTCTTTTAGAAGACATTAATATTTGCTTATTTGGTTTTATTGAAATAAATACAGAATTTTATATAGATTTTAGATCCGTGTATGTTGCTATTATATTGCCTTTACATATGTCATTAAACATGAATAACATACACGTTATGCATATACATTAGGATAGACTATAGCCCACATAGGCTAATTTGCCTGCCTTTTGGCTTGTGTACCAGGATTAGGGAGGTCTGGCCTATGATTGGGACCAATAATTCTGTTTGTCTTACAGTCATTTTATCAACCTTTTTTTCCATCTGACCAGGCAAAGAAATATTAACGTTTAGTTACTAAAGATGAAGAAAGGGGAAACAATCATATTATTGATAATGCTGGAAAAAGACATGTTTCTAATACCTTCTTTTCCACTTCTGAGGGTTGCCAAAGTAGCCAGATGATAAATAAAACTATTCTTTAAGTACAGAAAGGGTTGGCAAGAGTACGCATTGTGTGCCTTGCTTATAGCAGTTAAGTAAATTTGTGTTGAATAAACGTGTTAAAATAAATGAGAGAGAATGATTGTGATATATTGGGAGTTAGGGATGTGTTTGATTCCACTTGATGAGAATCAGATAAATAATTGGGGATATAAACTAACATTCATACTCTGACCAGGTTTTTCATTTCCTGTTAGCATCTATTGTGTTTATCATCTGGACAACCATGAAGTTCAGGATAGTGACTTGTCAGTCGGTGAGTTATAAGCACATGCATTTATGAATAGTGTACTGTTTTATACATACACAGTGATGTTAATGACAGTGGTAAGGTTCACACCTTTTAAGAAATTAGGGCTAGCTCCACTCTGAGGGTTAGAAATGCTTTCCTCCTCATAAGTATTCTGTATTATCACAGAGCTTGATATGGTAGGTTTGTTTTGTGGGTTTTTTGGCAGACAGTGGGAGAGAAAGGACTGACTATATATCCCAGTATTGGGGAGAACATTATAAAGGATATCACAGTTTTTCATAACCCAGTCTTGCCTTAACTAAAAATTATTAACAAGAAGTCCAGAGTCCTAAACATTAAGTATGTATGAATAATGCTAATCTGAGCAGAAGCCATGTACTTAAGATAGGAGCACAGAGACTGCCCAGTAGCATTTCTTTGGAAGCTGTTAAAAATAAATAAACAAAAATGAAAACTATAAAAAGTAACAACATGTTACTTTCTCTTACCTTGTATAAAAATCCTTCCTAAAGATTCTCAGAGCTATAATGAAGCATTAATAAAGTGCTCCATTCAGTTGTACCTTTTCTTTAGCAACAATAAACACTACCAGGGAAGAAACAGTGTTCATTTATTTTTTATTCCTAGCACTTAGCACAGTGCCTAGCACATAGCAGGCTCCTAGTAAATGTAAGTTGAAGGAATAAATAATTGATTCTTGTTCTATGCCAAGGGCTTTGTGAAGAGTTAAGATTATGTATAAAAATGTACTTCTCCCCCTTTTGGTAGGATTGGCGGGAGCTTTGGGTAGATGACGCCATCTGGCGGTTGCTGTTCTCCATGATCCTCTTCGTCATCATGGTTCTCTGGCGACCATCTGCAAACAACCAGAGGTTCTTGGACACTTCTTATTTATATCGCTAACCATTGAATGGCCATGTTATCTATTAGGGGTGATTGAATGGGTGACAGTGTCATGGCTGTGTCAGATAGTGTAAAGAATATTCACTGAGGGGCACCTGGGTGGCTCAGTCAGTTAAGTGGCTGCCTTTGGCTCAGGTCATAATCCCAGCGTCCTGGGATCGAGCCCCACGTTGGGCTCCCTGCTCAGTGGAGGGTCTGCTTCCCCCTCTCCCTCTGCCTGCCTCTCTGCCTACTTGCACTCTCTCTGTCAAATAAATAAAATCTTAAAAAAAAAAATATTCACTGGGTCTGGAATCAGTGAATGGGTTCCTGTCCAGCTCTCCTTTTTGCATTGTGAGTTTTGTCATGGTGCCTCTTTTCACTAGCCTGGGCCTTAGTTTCCTCTTCATATAATAAGAGGGAATTGAACCACCTGATATGAGGTATTTTTAAATTCTGACATCTGATAATATGTATGTATATGAATAAAGAAGGGAAGTAGATAGATAGTGATACTTATAATGAGAGTCTCACCTGTCCAGTGTCAGGAAGGAAACAACAATTTTTATAGCCAGTAGCCCAGCTCACTTCATAACAATAGGGTAAAATGAAAATTTATGTGACAGACTTTGGAATTAAAAATTTATATGTGAATTTGCTTTGTTCAGCTATTGGCAAATCTCAATTATTTAGGAATTGGCTGTCTTTCTTTTCTGTACATCCATGTCTTTGGCATGCCCTCCCCTTTGTGTTTAGACAGTTAAGAGCTTATATTACCCACCCATATTACCAAGGAGGAAAAGGATGAGGCAGCATAACTGAACAGCTAATTTTATAATCAGACATACCAATAAAAGGCTTAGAAAATAAGTGATACCATTTTATCCCATGAAAGTAGCCTTTTTATTATACATTTAATGTTTGTGTTCTTTAAAAACTAAAAAAAGAAAAATAGAGTAGGCTTGGGACTGTTGGGGTGAAGGTCATGCACATTTGTAATTTTTAAAGTATTAAAGTCAGATTGCATTAAAAAAAAACCTGAAGCAAATTGCATATGTACTAACAGTTGTACGAGAGGAGTTCTCTTCCCTCCTATATCCCCATTATTTAATTTTTGCACATCTGGTAGAGGAGATATTCACTGTTATTTTTAAAATGTTGCATTTAAGGCTGAATTACTTTTTATGGCTTTTATGTGTTTACTGGTCATTTAGTTCTCCTGTCAATCAGTTTTTAATATCTGAATTTTTTTTTATCAGCTTGTTGATCATTTTTGTATTGATCTGTAGGAATTCCTTATATATTTTAGATTCCAGTATTTTTTTTTTTCCCAAAAGAGATGCATTTTAATGATGAAAGACAGCATTAGTGAATTTTTTCATACATAACCTTTGTGGCATTAAACATGTACTGTCAAATACATACATCCAACCGGATAAGACTGTAATTATTTTGTCATGAAAAAGCTGTTATTTCAAAGGCTTTTAAAAAGGCAAAAATGGTAAAATTACTCAGAAAAAGATGCTTAGGAGTGAATGGTATCAGAGTCACATTGGCTGAAGAAGGAAAATAACAACAAACTTTTAAACCATCTTAACATAAACCTCACTGCAAATATACAATTCTTTTGAACACAGCACATGGAAAGAAGAATAACCTCAAAGGCATTATGGCTTACTTCTCTGGCATATTAAAGAACAAGTTTGGCTGAAGTTTCTTGAATTATAAAATTCCCTGATGAACTCCCCTAGATTACGTGCAGCTTTTCACTTTTAAAAGGTCATATAAAGGGCGCCTGGGTGGCTCAGTTGATTAAGCGACTGCCTTCGGCTCAGGTCATGATCCTGGAGTCCCGGGATCGAGTCCCGCATCGGGCTCCCTGCTCGGCAGGGAATCTGCTTCTCCCTCTGACCCTCCTCCCTCTCATGCTCTCTGTCTCTCATTCTTTCTGTCTCAAATAAATAAATAAAATCTTTAAACAAAAAAAAAAAGGTCATATAAAAAGATATAAGTCAGTTTCCAGCAGAGTTAACATTGGTCCATAACAAAAATTTCCCTCAGGTTATTTTAAAATACTAACATAAGAAAATTCTAGTTTAAAAAGAATTTCAAACCAATAGTAGGCATTAAAAAATAGTCATAGGGCCGGTTAATTTTCTAAAACCAAACAAACCAAAAAACCTTTCTTCCCCTCAAAACAGCAATGGGACAGTGGCTCCAAAATATGTTTTTTTCCTACAAAAACCAGTTTACCACCTTCTGGAATCCCAGCCCAGGAACCAGCCTGTGAATGTGGCCGGCTCATGGCCCTGCTTTACGATGACAATTGGCATCCTCTTGTCTCTTCCAGAGGATCTGTCTCAAGATACATTTTGGCAGACTTCAGAGATTCTGTTCTCTCAACTTCATTGGCATCTTTGCCGACCCAAATAAAAATCTGTTCCCAAGCATCTAGTAACATGACATCATCATCTGCTAAATCATCCTGGGTGAACTCTCCTGGAACCTCTTCAATCCTGCTCTCGTCCTCTCGCTCTCTCTTTCTCTCTCAAATAAATAAAATCTTAAAAAAAAAGATTTAGAAAATTGTTTATTTGTTTCATCGTCTATCACAAGCTGATGGAATCTTATCTGGGAAGCACAGTGCTGACTACAAACATGGCCCCTGAATGCCTCAGGGAGGCTACAGGCAGTCGGACCTAGATTCCAGTATTTTGTTCTAAGCATTCCAGGTATTTTCTTCTAGTTGTTGATTATCTTTGGACATTTTAATGGTGTTTTTGGTCATAGAAAAACTTGAAAGTATGGAGTCAAATTTGTCTTTTTTTTTTTTTCCCCTTCATGTATGTATATTTTGTGTCTTGTTTAAGAAACTTTTTCCTGGCTTGAGGTGAAGTCTAAAGTTATTCTATAATTTTTTCAAAATTTCACAGTTGAACTTTTATTCATCAAGAATTGTTTGGCTCTGGGTTCTCTGTTTTTCTTCTATCCCTCTGATCCTGCATCAGTAGTATGCTTATCTTAGTTTCCTCTTAAGTCTTGGTATATGCCCTCCCCCCTTGGGAGGAGGGCATATATCACATGCTCTGTTGGGCTGAGCCAGCCAGGAGCCTTTGAATGCTATTGATTTTTATATATTTATCATACCCATCAACCCTCCTACATTGTCTTCTTAGTTCTTTTTTTTTTAATTTTATTTATTTGTTAGAGAAAGAGAGAGCGAGCAAGAGAGTGCAACCATAAGCAGGGGGAGTAGCAGGCAGAGGGAGAAGCAGGTTCCCTGCTGAGCAAGGAGTCTGATGTGGGACTCGATCCCAGAACCCTGGGATCATGACCCCAGCTGAAGGTAGACGCCCAACTGATGAGCCACCCAGGTGTCTCTGTCTTCTTAATTCTGATAATTTCTAGGTTTTCCAAGTAGATTGATTGTTATTCCTTCTTTTCCAAATAATACTGCTGCCTCATTGCTGTTTCTTACGTTAGCTAGGCCCTCCTGTATAATACTGAATTGAGGCATTGAGAGTGGGCCTCTTTATCTTATTCTGACTTTAAAGTAAGTGCTTCTCAGGTATCATTAACTTTGGCATCTACTGTTAATTTTTGCTAGTTATTCTTTAATAGGTTATGGGTGTGTTCCCTGTTATTCCTAGCTTTTTTTTTTTTTTTTTTAAGATTTTATTTATTTGAGAGAGAGTACAAGCAGGGGAGGGGCAGAGAGCGAAGCAGGCACCCACCCCGCTGAACAAGGAGCCTGATGCGGGGCTCCCATCCCAGGATCCTGGGATCATGACCTGAGCCAAAGGCAGATGCTTAACCAACTGAGGCACCCAGGCGTCCCTATTCCTAGTTTTTAAAGAGTTATGTTTTGTTTTTTTTAATTCATGAAAGGGAGTTTTAAAAACAAGGTAGAATGAAGATAATAGGCAACAGTAAGTACAGAGTGAGTTCAAAGCTAAAGCTTTCTAAGAGTTACCTATCTGGGGGTACCTGGGTGGCTCATTCAGTTGAGTATCCCGACTCTCGGTTTTGGCTTAGGTTGTGATCTCAGGGTCCTGGGATTGAGCCCCATGTATGGACTCCATGCTCAGCGGGGAGTCTGCTTGAAAGATTCTCTCCCTCTGCCCCTCCCCCTGCTTTCTTTCTCTCTCAAATAAATAAAAATTTTAAAAAATATGTAAAAGAATTACCTGTCTGGCAGCTGAATCTCTTCAAAGTTGTAAAGGAAAGGTATTTTAAGATGAGGCCTTCATCTTCTCAGCTTCCCACTTGGAAACTGAGATTTTAAAATTACCTGGTACATAAAAGGTCAGGACTTGTGTCTCTTAACTACGAATTCAAAGTCTGAGATTTTAAATTACATGAGTATTTACTTCCCTCTGTGTGATTTTATATGCTTATAAATGCTTACTATGTGTGAGGTATTGTTCTAAGCATTTTTTGAAATGATTTGTTTACTTTTTTCAAAACACCTCTGTGAGTAGTGTTTCATTATCCCGATTTTCAGATGAGAAAACTGAGGTACAGAGAGTAAGTAACTGTCTCAAGTCATAAGTAGTACGTGGCTGAGCCTGTACTCATCAGTGTGATGCTGTCCTGCTTCTCTTGCTCGTTTAGGCAATCAAGAGCTTTCTGAAGGGGAAGAATTATTTTGCTTTCACTGAAATAATTTTATGAATGACTCATTGCAGTTTCAGTAGTAAGGCCTGTAAAATCTAGTTAGTGGAGCATATTTTGTAGTTTTCTAAGTTTTTTCCTTCTGTTCTATCTTTGTTTGGTCAGGTTTGCCTTTTCACCGTTGTCTGAGGAAGAGGAAGAGGATGAACAAAAAGAACCTATGCTAAAAGAAAGCTTTGGTAGTGTTAAAATTTTATTTGTGCTTTAAATATTATTTTCTGTTTTTTAGAAATAGAGTAGAGCAAGTATAACGGTTTGTGAGTATCCAAATCAGGATACTTGGATATAGTTTATTATTTTACAGTCGTTTTACAGTTGTGTCTCAGTTTGGTCTGTGGTGTATTAGGGGACAGCAAAAATAAGGGTATAAATTTTCCGGGGAAGCTGTAGAAAATTCAGTAAATAATTGCACATTAAATGTCCAGTTTGCTTACCAGAGGAGCTGGAAATCTGGCTTGGAACTTCCTAGCATAAAGATGGAGAAACGTTACATAATTCAGTTTCAGTAAACTTAATGTTGTGAATTCATGTTTGAAATCATTGCTGGTCTATTAATATACTTAACCCATCTACTTTGTTTTCCCTTTACAGAAGGAATGAAAATGAGAAGTACTAAACAAGAACCAAATGGAAATAGTAAAGTAAACAAAGCGGTAAGTAATTATGTACAGGCCTTAATGATTTTTTAAATCTGTGCTCTAAGCTTGCTTTATAAAAAGATCTTTTAATATATATTATATTTACATTTTTAAAAACAGCAAGTTATTCTAAGACCTAGTAATTTTTAACTAGATGGTTTGCTATTGTGTCCTGAAAAGGTACCAGACTAGTCTGATGGTTCTTTTTTTTTTTTAAGATTTTATTTATTTGTCAGAGAGAGCACAAGCGGGGGAGCGGCAGGCAGAGGTAGAAGCAGGCTCCCTGCTGAGCAAGGAACCCAATGTGGGACTCGATCCCAGGACTCTGGGATCATGACCTGAGCCAAAGGCAGACGCTTAACTGACTGAGCCACCCAGGCAGGCGTCCCTAGTCTGATGGTTCTATTTAATTGTTTTCATTAGTGCAAGTTACAGTCCTTTTAATAACCTAAGGTGTTTTTTGTAGTTAAAGATCAATATTTTTTTTTTGAAGATTTTATTTGTTTATTTGAGAGAGAGAGACCCAGTGAGAGAGGGAACAGAAGCAGGGGGAGTGGGAGAGGGAGAAGCAGGCTTCCCGCTGAGTAGGGAGCCCTATGTGGGGCTCGATCCCAGGACCCTGGAATCATGACCTGAGCCAAAGGCAGACACTTAATGACTGACCACCCAGGCACCCCCAAGATTTTTTTTCATTCAGTTTTTTGTTTTGTTTTGTTTTAAAACGTTACATGCAGTCTACATTAAGGGCTTTAGAATTAAACTCATTTTTTTTTTTTAAACAATGAAATAGTCTTTTTTTTTTTTTTAAAGATTTTATTTATTTATTTTAGAGAGAGCATGAGATAGGGAGAAAGAGCATGAGGTGGGGAGGGTCAGAGGGAGAAGCAGACTCCCTGCCGAGCAGGGAGCCCGATGCGGGACTCAATTCTGGGACTCCAGGATCATGACCTGAGCCGAAGGCAGTTGCTTAACCAACTGAGCCACCCAGGTGCCCGAATTAAACTCATTTTTAAGGAGCAAAACTTATATGAGGCAAATTCTTAGGTATTAGACCACTGAGAAGAAAGCATTTAAAGGTATCATTTTATATCTCACTGACATAGTTTTTTAACGTATTGGACTATATAGTTTTTAAAATTATTAGCAGTCCCATTTGTTGTGTGAGTAGACTCCTTCAGAATGCCCAAAAGATTAAATTTAAAAATTTTGAGACCTCTGTATATCCTCACTTGACATGTATTATTTGGGGCATTTTAGTAACAACTGGTATTTATGTTCCCAGCAGGAAGATGATTTGAAGTGGGTAGAAGAGAATGTTCCTTCTTCTGTGACAGATGTGTAAGTTTTTGAATCATTACCATGAGAATCCTATTTCAGTTAGTCTTGCTTTTATTATTTTAAGTGAATGAGCTGAAGAATATGATAATGAGAATGCTTATAGACTAAATTATTTAAAGAATATTAAAAATGTTAAAAAGATGTTAAATAAAAATTACAAATGATATACAACCAAAAGTAATCAGGATTGTTCAGATGACGTTTCTGCTTAGAAAGATTTAGCTGTAATACATCTTCCCAAAATCATTGGGAGAATTCTTTGGAATTTTTTAGTTCCTTCTCATGACTGTTTTTAATTAAACATTGGCCTTGTCACAATGCAGAACATGTTTGTTTTCTATACAATTCCAGTAACCTTCTGTTTTTGTATATGCTTTTATTCCCCTGAAATGGCCATTAATAAGATGCAGATCCTAGATAATTATAAAAAAGGCTTTAAATTGTATTCATAATTCTTTCTTTTATGAACTATTTATGACTTTATGTTGTTCATTTTGGTGTTTTTCTCTCTGCAGAGCACTTCCAGCCCTTTTGGATTCAGATGAGGTTAGTAATCAAATCATGTGCATAAACTGTGGGTCTGATGATTTAATAGGAAATCATAGGTCCTTTGTTCAGGGGAATTTTATTTGACTCAGTAGTGCCCTGAAGAACTATAGTTGGTATAGTTGAAAAAGGATGAGAATAGAAATACTAAGATGAGAACTCAAATATTCAAGAATGTTTCCTTTCTATACACGTCCCCTATTTCTTTTCCTGAGATACATGATCAGACTGGAGGACATGTCTTTCGTTCTGAATATTAGGTTATTCTAGACCCTCTTGATTTTAGAAAGCCCTTTGAAAGCATCTGCCTGATTTTAACTCATTGTTTTGGATTGGCTGCTAAAAAATGATTGTTCATTTCCCACTGACCTGCTGTGTGATGTAGCACACAATGTCAAATTCCTTAGCAGTTCTGTGCATTGAAATAACTGAGAACTCTATCATGCAGAATTAAACTTACCTTTCTTTGTAACACTTTGCTTTCTATGGTGTATTCTGCAGTTCCCAAATCTCCTTCTTGAGGGCGTCTGCTAATAGTTTGCCTTCGGGGCTTCCCTGTGACTTTAGCTCTCCAGCCACCGCTATATTTCAGGCAGAGAAGGCTGAGTATGTAAAACCCCGTTGGGCTGTTTATGGCAATACAGGTTTATTATAGTATTTTTGGTGGTATTGACTTCACCCATCTGTTCATATTTCCCTGTGTGAAAACCTTTCAAGAACTGAATAAGAACTTAAATGAATTATAAGAGAAACAAGTTTTAAAGGACCAGGAATCAAAATGGCATCAGACTCTCCAGCCTCAACTTTGCAATTTAGAACATAATAGAACAATGTCTTTGATTTGTAAGGAAAATTATTTTCAACCTAGAATTGTATATTCACCTAAACTGTTGATATGAGGGTAAAATAAAGATGTTTTTAGTCATGCAGGAAATAAAATACTATGTGTGCAGTCTCAAAAAAGTAGTAGAAAGTGTTCTTTACAAAATGAGAGAACTAAAAAGAAAAAGACTCGGGATCCAGGAAATAAGGGTCCAACAGAGAGGCAAGGATAAATTCCCAGGATGATGATGTAAGAAACTCCAAGAGTGATAGCTGGGCAACAGTCTTGGAGGGCATCCAGTCCACAATGGAGCAGACCAGAGAGCTTCAGGAGGAGTAGTTCTAAGAAAAAAAGTGAAAAGGATAGATTAGCTGATGTAATTGATCATTTTGAAAATATATTTACAGTTCTGTCAGAGTTCAGTATAAATTTGTGATAATGTACTTTTAGCAAATGAAGCAAAACAAAAATGAAAAATATTAACTCTAAGGTAAAAAAAATTACATAAGAAAAGAAATTTAATGGTAGTACATTAATTTTCTTAATTGAAATGGCATACTATAAATACTATTTTAAGATTTTATTTATTTGAGAGAGTGAGAACGAGCTTGCTCGTGAGCATGAGTGGGGGGGGACGGGCAGAGGGAGAAAGAGGGGCAGAGGGAGAGAGAGAAGCAGACTCCCCACTGAGCAGGGAGCCCAACATGGGGCTCAATTCCAGGACCCTGGGATCATGACCTGATCCGAAGGCAGACGCTTAACCGACTGAACCACCCAGGGACCCCTAAGTACTATTTTCTAATCAGACATAATTTTTAACGTGCTTTTTATTTTTTAATTTTTTTAGATTTACTTATTTTTAGAAAGAGCATGAGTCGGGGGAGGGGCTGAGGGAGAGGGAGAGAGAATCTCAAGCAGATTCCCTGTTGAGCGCAGAACCTGACATGGGGCTCAATCTCATGACCCAGAGATCATGACCTAAGCCAAAACCAAGATTTGGATGCTCAACAGACTGAGCCACCCAGATGCCTCTTAACATGCTTTTTATTTTTGGGGTGCCTGGGTGGTATTTTTAAGATTTTATTCATTTATTTGACAGAGACACAGCGAGAGAGGGAACTCAAGCAGGGGGAGTGGGAGAGGGAGAAGCAGGCTTCCCACAGAGCAGGGAGCCCAATGCAGGCTCGATCCCAGGACCCTGGGATCATGACCCGAGCCTAAGGCAGACGCTTAATTACTGAGCCACCCAGGCTCTGCCTTAACATGCTTTTTTAAAAAAACTATGAAAATACATAAAATCTACCATCCTCATTATTCTTAAGTGCAAAGTGTTAACTATATGCACGTTGTTGTATACAACAAATCTCTAGAGCTTTTTTTTAAATGTAATTTTAATGAATATGTAATATTTCATTATAAGGATATACCATAATGTTGTTTATGCAGTCCTATATCTTTGGACATTTAATTCTTTCTACTATTTTGTCATAATTTTGAGTTTTGCAGTAGAAATGTTTCTGGCTAAATCTTTGTCCACATCCTTGACTTTTTCTTCAAGTTAAATTCGTGAATCAGAGGAGGTACACATTTTCATTTAAGTTTAATCTTAAGTAGATATTTATTTATTCATTTTCTTTGACTCAAATACATAGTTCCTTTTGATCTTTGATTTAATGTCCAGAAACCTAGAGATTTTGATTCAGTTAATCTTAGGTGGGGCCTGGACATCTTATGTTTCAAAATCTTCACAGATAGTTAGGAACCATTTCTTTCTTTCTTTTTCTTTCTTTCTTTCTCTTTCTTTCTTTCTTTCTTTCTTTCTTTCTTTCTTTCTTTCTTTCTTTCTTTCTTTCTTTCTTTCTTTCTTTCTTTCTTTCTTTTTTTAAGAGTGCAAGCGGGGTGTGGTGGCGAGAGAGAGAGAGAGGGGGGTGGGTGGGTGGGGAGAGAATCCTAAGCAGGCTCCACGCCCAGTATGGAGCCTGAAGTAGGGCTTGATCTCACAGCCCTGAGATCATGACCTGAGCCGAAATTAAGAGTTGGATGCTTAACCAGCTGAGCCACCCAGGCACCCCAGTTAGGAACCGTTTCTAACTGTTTAATGGACGTAAGCAAAAGTACTTGTGGGAAATGTGTGTGTGTCATCTTTGTAGAAGATATTTGGAATGTAGACCATTTAAAATGCTTAGAAAAAACGTTTTCTTTTTTCCTTAGGAACGAATGATCACACACTTTGAAAGGTCCAAAATGGAGTAAGAAAAAATGGGAAGATGTGCAGTTGAAGATGGGCAATACCTGGGAAGAGATCAGCTTCTGTGTTAATCTTCTACACTCCTCCATGGAATTAAAGGAGGCAGTGAAACCTGATCTGTTCCTTGACCTTTGTGCATTGGAGCTGGTGAGAGGTGTCAGAACAAGGAGAACATCTTACTGAAAACAAGTTCATAGGATGAGAAAAATCTACAAGTGTTTTATTTACAACATTGATGCCCCTTTTCTTCCCACACCCAGACATGGATGTTTATGCAACTTATGTGTGTTGTTCCTGAGCCTTCTATAATGTTTAAATTGTTTAATCTATCAAACTAAAAAGTTTAACATCTTCTAAAGAACTATGACATCAACGCCATAATATGTAATCTCCAGGAGCAACTTCCTATAATTTTTATTTATTTAGGGAGTTACATAGGTGATGGGGGAAATTGTTAATTATTTTTCCATTTCCTGAGAAGCCAAGACTTCTTGCAGAGGTAGTTTGGAGACAAAAAGAATCCTGAGTTAAGGAGCCATGGTTCTATCGATGATTTAGAACAAAAAGAAGAGTGTGCAAGAAAGAAACCTGTTACAGTATGATTCAGACCATTTAAAAAAAATCAAGTGCAATTTTGTTTACAAATGGTGTATATTAAAGATTTTTCTATTTCAGATGTACTTTAGAGAGAAATATTAGCTTAACTCTTGACATCTGCTATTGTGACACATCCCATTGCTGGCAATGTGGTGCACACTCCAGAACTTTTAACTACTGTTTTGTAAGCCTCCAAGGGCGGCGGCATTGCAGAATCCTAGGCAATGCTTTGTTTGCCTTCATGCCATTCACTGGGTGTTGCACTAGATGCAAAGAGGCACTCCATCTAAGTGCTTGTGAGTGAGCGCCCTGCTAAAGGAACTGTAATGCTTAAGCAGGAGCTAATACAAAGGAAACAGGTCCTTCTGGCTTAATTGAAACAGTTTTTCCTGCATGAAGTAGTGTGGAGGCCCTGGACTGCTGCTCATTCTTTAGGATTGACTGTTCTTATACCTGGTGTTGGTTTAGAGACTGTTTATAAGAGACATCACAAGGTGATGGGATTCATTTGAAGCACTATATTTCTGTTTTAATGGTTTTGTCCAATTTTGCCTTCCCAAGATTTTTGTTCTACGTAGAAAGTTCATGCCACTTTTTAATATAAAAAAGTCTTAACAAAATTAATATATTTTCCTCATTTTTTTTCGGACTTGCCTCTAAAGACCCTTCTTCCTCCTAAACTCTTGTGGGAATTTTCCTTCCATGGTTTTTGTTCTACATCGTCTTATTGTGAAACCAGGGACCACATGACCGCAATCTTTACTAACTCATAAAATAGTGAAAGTGTTTACATTTATTTAACATCTCTCTATAGCTGTTTGCTGTGGTGATTTAAAAAAAAAAAAATCACCTGGGCAATATATCTAAGGAACAATATGAAGAACTGACTATATTCTCAGGTTAACCCACTAGCAAAAGGCTATTGGTACTATTGTGTGCTTCTGTTCTTCCATACTGAAACTTAGCAAGTGAAAAATAGTTGTAATGCAGCAAGATAGTTGGTCAAATATTTTCTGACGGTGGGTAGATGTTGACTTAAGGCTAGGGAAAAAATCATATTGTGCTAAGCAGGAGTGTATAGTAAATTATGTAGGCTGGGACTTGATAATTCTGTTTTCTCTTAATGGGTTATGTCACTGTGATTAGATACAGTGTATTATTTCTTAAAACTGGTTCTGAAGTAATTTATAGTATTATGTTGATCTATTTAGTTCTTAGTCCTTGGGCCTGAAACTATTAGGTATTAGGCCTTCTTCGAGGACAGCAGCTGGCAATTCTGAATTTTCAAGGTGTTCATTTTCTGTGGTGAAAATCAGCCACAACACTTGATTTATTTAGCAATTTTTGTGTTAGTATTAACACTTTGAAAATATTTCACCGGATTATCAGACATAGCATTTGGTAAAGATGGGACAACTATCCTAATTTACAAGTGAAGAAACTGCCATTGTATAAAAATGAAGTGAAGGAGGGGGTAATAAATAAACTGACCAAGGCCATTTTTTTTACTTCTTATCATAGACTCACCCCCTTTTTCATTAACTTTTTTGCTTTAGATCCAAATGCTTACTTTTATGACTTACCTCCTATTTCCTGTGGGGGCAGTGGGGGGGTGGAGTTGCCAAATTCACCTCATTGCGGTGGTTTTCAAATTTTAAAGTGCATGGACTCACTTTGGGGACTTACTAAAACACAGACTGCTGAACCCCCCAACTCCAGATACTCTGATTCGGTAGGGCACGAATGAGGCCTGAGACTGCATTTCTAACACGTTCCCAGGTGGTGTTGATGCTACTGGTGTAGGGATCAACTTTGAGAACTACTGCCCTAGAACGACCTTTAAAAAAGGGTAAGATACTTGAACTGGTTGAGATTATAATGGTAACGCAAAAACCACCATTTACTGGGTGTTTATAGAGTGGGTCAGGAATTGCTAAGCGCCCACAACGCTAGGTTAGTGCGGAACACTGCCATCTTTTTGCAGATAATCTCCAGACTTTGTTTTCTTAAACGTCACAGCTAATTTCCTAAATGGCAGATCTCCATCCTGGCTAGCAAGCCAAAGCCCAAATTCGCTGCCTGAAACAGTCGTAAGATTTTTTTACCCCTTTTTTGTTAAATCCTATATCGCTAATTGGCTCCGTGACTTGGATCCCGGGGGAAGGCGGGGACCCAAGCGCCGGCGCATTCCTCAAAGGCGCTGGGGCGGAAGGGGCGGGGCTTCTGCGGAAGAGGCGGGTTTAGCCCGGAAGGAAGTCAGGTGTTGACGGCTGTGTTGTCGTACGGCCTGTAGCTAGGGTCTCCGTCCAGCCTCACGGTTGGCCCTTTCAGTGGGCTGGTTCCCGGCCCAGGACCGGACCGGCCCATTCCGGGTGAGACTGCTGTGGTGACTGCTCGCCGCCATGCACGACGCCTTCGAGCCAGTGCCAATACTAGAAAAGCTGCCTCTGCAGATCGACTGTCTGGCTGCCTGGGGTGAGCTGAGGGCCCGAGGGGCCGAGGCGGGGTCAGCGCAGAAGCTGTTCCGACCTTTCACAAGGCTGGGAAAGTGGACAGGCATCTGACTGTATGAACTCCGGTCGGACTCTGTCCGAAAGAAACCTGGGATGAGGGAGGGCATAGTATTGTAGACAGCGAGCGCAGTGGGACTGTTTGGGCAATCCTCAGGGACCCAGTCATTTTAGGTACGACTCTTGCTTTCGGTAGAGCTTTTCTTATTGACTGCTCAGCTTTGGCTCCTTTCGATTCCCAATAAGTCTTCAGTTTGGAGGGGCAGGCACTGGGGAGTTTTCAACTTGCCCGGGGCCTGACTTGTCCAGATGATTCTGTTGTTTTCTAGATGAAAAGCAACACTATTTGGGGGGCACTAAATGCGTTAACACCATATGCCTTTTTTCCCTTAGTGATCACTCATCGTTTACTTCTCATTACTGTAGGTAACTCACGTTGTTGTTCTAAACAGTCTAGCCAAGTGGTTGATTGCCTTATGTTCAAAGTGCTCAAGCTACCTAACTATGTAGGTAGAAGAGCATCATTTGAGGCTATCATGAAACCTAACCTATTAAAAATTTGTGTAATCCTCTTGGGATTGGCCAGTACAGAAAGCAGGGTCTGGCATCTCTTGTATGCTCTAGAATACAAATGGTTTCAGGGGTCTAAACCTTGACTTTTAATTATGAACATTATGCTCTTAGAGTGGTTGTGTCTGATAACAGTCATGAAAGACCAAACAAATAATTTCAGTCTTTTTTGTTAATGTCCAGTTGCTAGAAATCAAGGGCCATAAAAAGGTGGTTCAGAACTCTTAATCAGATCTTATACTGAGTTAGGTACCCAAGATGGGCCTGGTGGAATCTGGTGGTGGCTGGCATCTTTTGCATCACTTACGGACATTGCCACCCAGGCAGTCTTGCAGACTTCCTCACAGCCTTTTCAGTAGGGTGCTTTCTCTACAGCTCTTCATGTTGATGTGCACAATCTTGCCTCTAGCAACCCTGGGCTTCTTTACAATCACACCCCCACAGTAAGCTGTGCTAGTCCCTTGGGTTAAGGAGAGAACCTTGCTTCCTCCAGATATCTCAAGAAAACCTCCATTTTCTGTTATTAAATGCTCAGCAAAAATTTAAATAGAGGAGAAAAGAAATTTAAAAAATGAAAGACTTGACACTGCACAAAGGGACACATTTTCCTAATTCTTCATCAAATATGTATTAAATGCTTATATGGACCAGGTTCTCTGCTAAAGACAAGGATAAAAGGGTGAGTAAGAAACTGCCTGTGCTCCTAGGACACACAGTGAGGGACAAAGTCATAGGAACAGATTATGATACAAGATAAATGATACTGGAGTCATATGCTGCCTATTACAGAAACATGGAGGAGGGGTACCCACCTCAGCCTAGGACATACGCTTCTGGAAAGGGTGAATGCAGCTGCTTACAATGCTTTGCTTAGCTTGCCAGAATCCTTGACTGATACCCTATGGAACTAATAGTACATGTATCTCAGCCTCTCACCAATCTACTTTGTCACAGTAAAGATTCCCTGTACTTGAGCTTTTCAGAAAGATAGTTTGGAAATGCTAGGTACCTCTGTCTACCTTGATCTCCCACCCTACATGAGAAATGCTTATTATCTTCTAGGATGTTATGGTAGGTATTGGGCTACAAGAGGCTACTTACCACCTCTTGACTCAAAACTGTTTCTGGACTTAAGCAGCAGTGAATGTTGCTATATCTAGTTGTTACCCCTTTTACCTAAAATTCATCCAGGAACCTTCTGAAGCCAGATCATGCAGGGCTAGACAATATTCGAGAGACACCATAATCCATCTCTTGGGAAATGGAAATGAGGATACTGATGATGACTTCTCCCTAAACTCCAGAGTTGTAGAATCCAGCTGCTTTTTCTGCACCTTCATATGGATGTCTAATAGCATGGCCTTAATGGTTCTTGATTCCACTCTCCCAAAACATGCTTGTCCCCCTGTATCCCACATCTCAGCAAATGACATTTCTGTTTACCCATTTTGCTGATGATTTTGGAATCATTCTTCATTTCTCTTATACACCACATCCAGTCCATATGCAAGTCTTGTCTGCTCCACCTCCAGAATAAGTCTAGAATCCAGTCACTTCTCTCCATCTGCACTATTTCTGTTCTGATGAAAGCACCACCTCTCTCATCTGAATTACTATAGTAGTCCTCTGACTGATCACCGTTTGTGTGTCATTGTGCCACTTTCAATCTTTTATCCACACAGAGGAAGAGTGATCCCTTTAAAACTTAATCTGATCGCATCTCTCCTCTACTCAGAACCCTTCATAGCTTCCTGTCACAACTAGAATAAGTTCCAAAGTCCTTGCTGTGCTTTCTACATATGACATAATCAGGCCTATGGTTACTTCCCCTCATCTACCCCATCTGTGCTCTTACCCCTTGCTCCATTCTCCTACTAGTCACACAGTCTTCCTTGTTCCATAACACACAAAGCATGTACCTACCTCGGGGCTTCTGCACTTGTTCTTTTCCTCCGCCTGGCACTCTCTTGCTCTAAATATTACATGCCTCATTCCTCATTTCCTTCAGATGTCTGCTGAAATGTCACATAAATCAACAAGACCTTCCCTAACGATGCTATATAAAAGACAAGGTGCTATTCTCTTCCTCAGCCTTATCTTTCTTCTTCTCATGGATTGCTGCCTAATGCTATTTTATGTTATATTATTAGAAAATTCCTTCAGAGCAGGAGCTTTGTTTTGTACATTGCTTTATTTGTAGTTCCTAGAATAGTTCCTTATAATGGGTATTCATTAAATCTTTCTGTTGAATGAAGGAATGAATGAATGAATAAATGATGATATTAATAGTAATAGCTTCCATTTATTGAGCACTTATCTTTTTTAAACTTTTATGAAATAATAACTCCATTTTGCAGAGGAATAACCTGAGAATTTAAGTAATTTTTCCAAGGTCACATATCCAGTAAATCATGTCTGATTCTGGACCCTGGTTCCCAAACTCTAATATATATTCAGAACCTGTAAAAAAAAAAATGCAGATGTTTGTATGTATGTGTGTCTACACAATCATTCTATTTTCCAAAGAAATGGTAGGATAAAAAGGACTAAGATGGTTGCCTATAGCAGAGGGAGAAAACAGGGAGAGTGGACAAGGATGGAAGCCAGACTTCCCACAGTTTTAACATTGAAACTACATAAATGCATCATATAATTAAAAAATTGGATTTAAAAAATGCAGATTTCAGGTCACCACTACAGAATTATTGTGTCAGAATCTCTGAGAACGGCACTCAGGAATGTGCATTTTTTAATAAGTTCAGGTGATTTGGATGCAGCTAAAAAGGCTTATGCTTTAAGGAACACTGTTCTTTGCCCTATGACCCAGAAGAGGGAAGTGACCACTACCTTTTTCATTTCTGTATTCCCTGCAGTGGTCAGCATTGGGCCAGGGATGGAATTGTTCATCACATGAGCTTGGACTAGGTTGTACTGTTGGACGACGGAGCTTCATTAGGGTAATTATGAGCAAGATGGCCCAGCACCTACTCACTTTGCAGGAGGAATAAAGTCCAGCCTTGTGGCTCAGGATTAGGCTGTCAGGAATTCTCTAGGGCTGATTCACATTTGTTTATATATGTGTTACCCACAGACTACACCGTTTTTGTAGTGTGTTCCACTTTCTGATTTGCTGTGTTGAATCTCAGAAGGGACTGTCTACCCCACTCTGTGTTGGCTCTGCAAGTCTCTCATTCTCTGTGTTTTGTATCCATGATTGTATTATATGATGACATGTCATAGAATGTGGAGACCCAACATGGGTCGGGTCATCTGGTCACCCGAGCCCCCACTGACTTTTTTTTAATTAATTTTTTTTCTCAAAGTTTTTATGTATTTATTTCAGAGATAGAGAGAGAGCAGGAGTAGGTGGGTGAGGGGCAGATGGAGAAGCAGTCTCTCCAGTAAGCAGGGAGCCTATGCGGGGCTCGATCCCGGGAGTTGAGCCGAAGGCAGACCTTAATCGACTGAGCCACCCAGGCGCCGCACCCCCACCCCCACCCCTGACTTCTCTAACCAAAGCAAGTCTCTTCAAGGTTGTGTGCCATTAGTGCATCTGGGGTGATGCGCTGTTTTCCCTTGGGAGTGTGAGGATTAGGAATGTGTATGTGGTGCTTTTACTAATTAAAGGAAAGTTGTTACAATACTTTACATGTGTGATAAATGCATTTTTTCCTCAGCACCTTCAAATGAAAATGTGAAAAGGGTTAAATAAAACCTCAATTAAAAATTTTGTTAATTTTAATGAATTTGTCTGATTCTGTTTTCTGACCAATAGACATTTGATAAGAAACATCTGTTGGCAAGTAAACATTTCAATAAAAATGGAAAGTAGACCCTTGAATGTCATGCTTATGAGTTTGACTTCATTATTTTGGTAGTGCAGCTTCATGAGGATTTAAGCCCCAGTGTGACAGAATCACAGACGTGCTCTAAGTAACGTACAGCAAACGTGGAAGAACACGTATAGTGAGAGCAGTTGAGGCCATCACAGGGGTCCCTGGAGGGACTGGGATATGGCTGTTGTGAGGTACCTTGTAGAGGTAAAATTGATAGGCCTTGCAGACCTGAGTGTTAAGATGAGGCTGTTAAAAGAGACAAAAACAGGAGCTGGTAGGGATTTGGGGAGCAGAGTAGGGAGGAAAGAATGGGGAAGATGGTGAGTATTCTTTTGGCCTTTTGGTTATAGATTCTTAGTATGTTACAAGTGAGTTAAAAAAATTTCTACCTCATTTTATTTATATCTGAAATAGCAGTGGGTGTCCTGAAAATCAACTTCAGTATTCCCAGTTGCTCAATACAGTGATATCTATAAGTAGAACTCTAAGCACAGTATCTTTTACAAAGCAAGCATTGTGAACTTGCTTCTTTTGCTTTCTACGTTCTGCTCCAACATAAATCTCCAACCTTGCTTCATTTGCTTTCTATGTTCTCCTCCAACATAAATCACCAACCTTCCTTCCTTTATTTATTTATTTTTATTATGTTATGTTAATCACCATACATTACATCATTAGTTTTTGATGTAGTGTTCCAACCTTCCTTTAGAGCTAGTGTTATTTCTCATTTCTCTTATGTCATTAAGAGCACACACTCTTACTTTCTGTGTCCTGCCTTTGCTTTAAAACACGAAAGAAGTCAGAATCACTATATTTTTCTGGAAGACTAAGGACATCAACCTGGAAAAACAGGCTTCTGACCTGTTTTTATAAATACAACCAGTGCCTTTCAGACAACCTCTGGCCAACACCCATTCTTTTGACATAGGATGCCTTTGTAATCACATTGCATCACAGCTTGTGGTTACATCCTGACGCTTCTACACACATCTTCCTCCATGTATGACTCTGGACAAATTACTTATCCCCTAGGCCTCAACTTCCTCATCTATAAAATGGGGATTTATAAGAAGAACATACCTCAAAGGATAGTTGTGAGGATTAATGAAGTAACATATGATATGTGCTTAGCATTTCCTGGAGTGCAATACATGCTCAATAAAGTTAACAGTTTGTACCATTATCCAATATTTTATCTTGTAGACGATCAAGAGAGTTTATACAAGGGATGAATGACCTTTTACACTATCCAAAAGCTCAGAAGTGTCTGTACATGCTTAACTTCCCTTAATGAGTTAATACAGATCTATCAGGGTAATTATTTAAACCCTTTTTGGAGCCTCTTTTAGCATAGACCAGTGTCTCCCAAAATGTAGTCCTTGAAACAGCATTAGCATCACCTGAGAACTTGTTAGAAATGGACGTTTTCAGGCCCATTGCAAGACCTACTGAATCAGAAACTGAGGGCAGGGCCCAGCAATCTGTTTTAACAAATCCTCAAATAATTCTGATACATACCGAAGAACCACTGGCCTAGACCATCTCTCTCTTTTTTTTTATAAGAGCTTTATTGAGATGTAATTCACCTATCATACAATTCACCCAGTTAAAGTGTACTGTTAAGTGGTTTTTAGTACATTCACAGAGTTGTCCAAGTATTGCCACAATTTTAGAACATTTTCATCACCCTAAAAAAAACCCCATACCCGTTAGTATTTATTCCCCCATTTTCCTGTAAACCCACCAACCTTAGGCAGCCACTAATCTTTTTGTCTCTATAGATTTGACTATTCTGATATTTCATATAAATAGAGTCATAATGTAGCCTTTTTTGTCTGGCTTCTTTCATTTAGCATAATGTCAGGTTCATCCCTATTATAGCATGTATTAGCTCTTCATTCCTTTTACTGGCTGGCTAATATTCCATTGTATGGATTTGCCACATTTTGTTTATCCATTCATCAGTTGATGGACATTTGGGTTGTTTCTACCTTTTGGCTGTTACAGATGCTGCCACTCTGAACATTTGTGTACAAGTTTTTGTGTGGGCATATGTTTTCATTTCTTTTGTGTATATGCCCAAGGGTAGAATTGCTGGGTCATGTGACAACTCTGTGTATAATCTTTTGAGGAACAACCAGATGGTCTTCCAGAGTGACCGCACCATTTTATATTCCTGCCAACAACGTGTGAGGGTTCCAATTTCTTCACTTCTTTGTCAACACTTGTTTTTATCTGCTAGACCATCTTTTAAAATGATGAATTCTTGGCACTTCTTATTTTCCCTGAAGTAAAAGCATTAAACCTTTAAAGGATGTCGTTTAGTTTTGTTTCTGATATTAGTTTCCTAGTTTCATGTTTACACTATCCATTTTATAATTTTATAAATTTTCATCCTATTTTTGGTCAGTTTAATTTTGAAACACTGAAGGCAGGGATATTTTGCATCAGTAATGGGTCAGTGATGATACTTTTTTGATGGGTTGGTTCTCAAACATTTCTTTTTTTTTTTTTAAAGATTTTATTTATTTATTCATGAGAGATAGAGAGAGAGAGAGAGGCAGAGGCAGAGGGAGAAGCAGGCTCCCCGCGGAGCAGGGAGCCCAATGCAGGACTCAATCCCAGGACCCTGGGATCATGACCTGAGCTGAAGGCAGACGCTTAACCGACTGAGCCACCCAGGCGTCCCCTCAAACATTTCTTGAATATAAATATTCCTTAGCTTTGCAAAACACCAGCTATCAAAAGCAATTCATTTTCTTGACCCTTTGATTTCTGATTACAAACCCCAGCTCAAGAAATAGGGTTTTAACTAAAGCTGATTGACCTTTCTCATCACTCTTTTCTCTTCCAGAGGAATGGCTTCTTGTTGGCACCAAACAAGGACATCTTCTTCTCTATAGGATCCGGAAGGACACTGGTAAGTGGCAGCTCTCCAGCATCAAGAGAGAGGTGACTTATTACTCATGCAAAAAATTATGATAGCTAGTATACAACTGTGAAATCAGTGATTCCTGGGCCATTAAAAATGATTGGGGTTGAAAGTAGTACAGTGGGAAAGTGGGGAGAAGCATGAGAAAATCTCTAGGTTTTTTTTTTTTTTTTTCAGAGTCTATTCCCCTATCCTGATCTGGTAGGTGAGGTTGAGTGTTCCTCCCCTCCTTGCTTCTAGGAGACTCACTGTCAGAAATAAGACATATTACTGATGTGAATAAGATTTTTGTGTAAATGATGTGGTAGTAAGAAACAAAATTAGGAACCATTGATTTAATAACTTTTGTTAACTTGTGAGGGGTGGACTAGGAGAGAGGAGGCCTGGGTTTGAGCCCAGCTTTCCTTCTCCTTGGCCGAATGCCTGAGTAGGTCCTTTCCAATGTCATTTTCCTCTTCTATAAACTGTCTGTCTCACAAAATTGTTGGGGTCAGATGCAAGGACTTTGAAAAGTAAAGCTCCAATCAAATGTGACTTCATCAGTAAAAATGTAGAATAATAACTAAAGTATTTGAAATTTATTTTGTTAGGGTTTCCTCTGTTGGGGGGAAAAAGCACCTCACTTCCTTTTTGTGATCTTATTTCTATGTTCTCTTTATGGAAAATTGATGTGTTTGGATAATATACCTTGGAGCTCCAGTCTGGAGAAATCTGCTGTTAATGCCAGAGTGTGTTAAACCGTATGAAATTGTCATTATTTGACTATATTAGAAAAAAATAAATTTCATAACTTTCAACCCAATAAACTTTCTGTAGTAAATAGCTTAAGGTAAGAGTGGAGCCTGGAGCAAGGGTAACATGGGAAAAAAGGACATCTTTCTAGGGCATGTGGGGACAATTTCCTTCTACCCATTTTAGGTTCCTTGGGTGGGAACATGTAAGTAAATTGGACTGACAAAAGACAGATTAACAGGGGAAAAACAAACAAGTGTATTTACATGTGTATTACACATACACATGGGAACACTCAGTGATGGGTAACTCAAAGGGGTGGTTGGAATTTGGGCTTGTATAACATCTTAACAAATGAACAACAAATTTTTAGAGAAGGGATAAGACAAAGGAAAAGGACTTTGAGTTTCTAGGATGGCAAATTGTTAGAAGGCAGACACATGGGGGAACTAACGGAATAAGGATGAGTAAGTAAAGTTTGTTTATAGATTGCTCTGGTGTCCTCTCTGGGCTGATGAGGGTCTAGAGCTGTCTCCACTGATTAAATTCTGTCCGTGGTAGAGAGGGGAGGACGGACACCTTTGTAAATGTATGTTCTGTTTTTAGGCAAAATTAGAGGTAGGGAGAGAGCCTTTCTTTATCTGCTTCTTCTCAGTTCCCTTCAGCTCAAAATAATCCTTATCCCAAAGTGGCATATTTTGGGGGGACCTATTCTACTACCCATCACCGGTGGAATAAGGAAAGAGGAAGGCACCTGGTCAGAAAGAGAAACCAGAAGTCAAAGCAGAGGGTGTATTTCATTTCTAAGTTTTTCAACTTTCCTTTAAATCGGGTTGGTAAACTTGTTCCCAAAAGGGCCCAAAAAATAAACAGTTTAGGCTTTGTAAGCTCTGAGATCTCTGTCGTGACTACCAACTTTGCTATTTTAGCCAAAAGCAGCCATAGACTGCGTGCAAAGGAGTGGCGTGTCTGTGTTCCAACAAAACTTTATTTATAAAGACATGTTGAGGGCTGGATTTGGCCCTGGGGCAGTACTTTGCTTGCCCTTGCTGTAAATTTTTAGTTCTCAGGGCCAGAATATTTCGATTCTGTGACACCTATTAGACTATAATTTAAAAATTAAGCTTGCCTTGGATTTTATTCAGCATTTGACAACCATGATTTGACTATCCACCATAGGCTCAGATACTGTGCAGGGCAGGGAGATAAGAGAGCTTAATATTCTTTACTCCAGTAGATAAGCAGTTCTTTGTAGCATCAAATACTAAATACCAAGGTAACATGATTTGTTTGATAGGTCATTGCTATATAAATGGTAGGGAATTGAAAACTAGACTATAAGAGTAAATCTCAACACAGTATAGACTGAAACTGGTAATATTAGTGCTAATCTGACTTGGAACTTTGGTGGTGATTATTCCATGCCCTGTGATGAGTTCACCATGTGACTTTTGAGACCTTAATTCCTGGGGCTCAATTTCTGCATAGGTAACTTCAGTAGCAGTGCCACCGGCCTTAGACAATTGGGAATCAAGCTCTGATCAGAAACTTGACTTCTCCCTATACCCTTAGAGAACAGTTCAGTTCTGGCTCAGCTCTTGCCTGTTTATGGCCCGAAATAGAAATAGACTTGGGCCTCCATGAATCAGCCATAGAACTAACTTGGTTTCTAAGTTTGAGATATTCCAAACCTAAATAGGGCTGCAACCAGACTGTCTTTCTGAGGAAAGAGAGAGGATGATAAGATGTCATGGAGAGGCTGGAATTAAGGGGACTTGGGATCAGATGTGAGTCATCTTCTTTGGGCTCAGAAATGCCTCTAGGCCTCATTTTACTCCTCTCTTAAACAGAGGTGTTAGATTAGCTCACATCAAATGTCTTAACAGTTTCAGGTTTACTTCAGTGGTGCCGTCACCTTAGAGCAGTGGTTCTCAAAGTGTGGTCTGTAGACCTCACGGGGTCCCCAGGATCCTTTCAGAAGGTTTACCAGGTCAAAACTAAGTTCACTAATATTTAAAAATGAGTTAATAAATATACATTTTAAAATTTTCTCAGTCTAATTTCTACTGTGGTATACATTGATAACTACAACCCATGTTAGAGTTTGGGGATTCTCAATAATTTTTTTTTTAATTTTTCTATTTATTTGACAGAGAGAGAGACAGCGAGAGAGGGAACACAAGCAGGGGGAGTGGGAGAGGGAGAAGCAGGCTTCCGGCAGAGCAGGGAGCCCGACGCGGGGCTCGATCCCAGGACCCAGAGATCGTGACCTGAGCCGAAGGCAGACGCTTAACGACTGAGCCACCCAGGCGCCCCGGGATTCTCAATAATTTTTAAGGCTGTGAAGGAATCCTGACACCACAAAGTTTGAGAATCTCAGTCCTAGATAATTCTACTTATGAAGAGAATTGTTGGAAGTAATAATAAAGCCCTTTTCAGATACAGAACTGTTTATCAAGCAGGAAGTGGCTGAATTTTTTTTTCTTGTGAAATATAATGGCAGAATAGAGGGCATGTTTCTGAATTTCCCGCAACTCCAGAGCCCCTTCATCTCCTCTGCTGAGGGACATGTGGAAGAAGTAAGACCAGCTTTGGTGGCACGGGCCCTTGTGGTTGCCTCGGAGACGCTCCACAGACTTCTGAGCCATGGACCACACTAGCTGTGGGGAGCAGCTTGGGGTCAGCAGTGTGAACAGTCTCTTCACAAGCTGGGAGGCAGGTGGCAGGGTGTCGGCTCAGCACACGGGCTTTACAGTCGGCCCCAAGTTTGCTTCTGGGCTGTCTCTCCCTGATGGCTACCTAACTACTTGACCTGTCAGGTCCCTCACATACGAAATTGGAATAATAATACTGACTTCTTGGGGGAGTAGTTGTGAGGTTATAGGGAATATATATAAATTTTTAAACCCAGAACGTGGCACTTAGTTATTGGTTAGTTTGTGATAACTGCTGTAATTATTATGATGATTATTCTCTTTTTGACCTTTTGGTGACTTTTGAGGCTGAATGTTTTTGTCATCTCCACAAGGCGGGCATCACGTGTTTTTATGGTATGTCACTTTCTTCCCTTTTTGTAACAGTGCCAACCAATGTAGCATCTCCTGAGAGCAGCAGTAAGTGTAGATGCATTAAATTGCTTTAGCTGAGGGGATAGTGTTGAGTGTTTGCTGTGTCCCATGATGCAGGACATAGGGTAGCTGCTGGGCTTTAGTTGGTCTAGATCTAAGGATGCTCCAGGCAGGGTTTCATTGCTTGGGCTCTGGTATTTGACTGTTACTTTTTACAAACACTTAACCAAGGTACTGTTTTATAGGATAAGACCTTCAGACTCACAAGTACCTTGGCAGCTTCAGTGAATTTCTGTGGTATGATTCTTTCTGCTAATGCCAAGTGAAGGTGCATGAAACCCTCTGTTCTAAAATTGGAATTGAAAGCAGCTTCCTGTACTCAGTGAAGACAGCTGTCTAGTGTAGATCTCCAGCTTCCAGTCTTTAGGAATTTTTAGATTCCTGCAGGAATGTGGAGCAGCGTTTTTTGTTGTGGTTATTTTTACATGTTTGGAACTGTGAATGTTTGTTTCTTTTCCATAGGTTGCAACAGGTTTGAAGTGACACTAGAGAAATCCAATAAAAACTTCTCCAAAAAGATTCAGCAGGTAGGCAGTGATAGTGGTAACTACAAGAATATTTGACTTCCATGAGACCCTGTCAAAGCTAGAACTTTGATAACATTATTTATTAACTCTGAATCTTCTGCTGTCTGTTCTCCCATTTATTCAGGGATCTGGGTTCATCCATCATGTGCCTGAGATCCTCTATAATGAGCAGAAATTGCGATTGCACATAAATATCAGTCAGATCCCTGTCATTGGCATAGACTCTTTAGTCCCTTTTTAGTACTGTACTTAAATGAACATTTGTTAAGCCTTGTTGGAAATGTTTAATTGAGTCTAATGATTTGTTCTTTTCCAGATCCATGTGGTTTCCCAGTTTAAGATTCTGGTCAGCTTGTTAGGTAAGAAAAGGGGTTGCAGTTATATCTCCTGTGTCAAAAAACAAAAGTTATGACCTGATTAATCACTCTTTATGGTTAATTTGATAGACAATGAAACTGACCTGTTCCAAACCAGACACAGCAGGGTACACAGGTATTAAAGGCAACAGCATCCCTCATAAACTTGAGCTCTGTTCTCCATGGAGTGTCATTCATTCATTCATTCACTTATTCAGTCATCTAGCAGATATTTATTGAGCTCTGCTCTAGGCATTGGGGATACCAAGTTGAATGAGACATGGTTTCTGTCTTTGAAATTATGTTCTGATTGTGAAGACTGAAATGACAGAAAGTAATCATGATACAGTGTGGTAAGTTACAGTGGAAATTTATAAAAAATGTTGTGGATCTTAGTAATGGGAAAGACAACATCATCTAGTGGATGATTAAGATTTTGACAGGAAGAGAGAGGAAGGCAGAGCATTTTAAGCAGAGGCCCTGGAGTCTGGCCAGACCTAGGAAGTGTGGTGGAGAGTGGCAGAGTGGCAAGAGATAGGGGAGAGACCCATCAAGGCCAGACTATTCAGGCCTCATTTGAAAAGCCATAGATTCAGTTGAAGGCAGCCAGCAAGGCCTTTTCTTAACAAACAGAGGACTGGAAACTTGCCTCATGCTTTGTACTGTTCAGCCCAGGGCCAAAATGGTAGAATCATTTTAAACTAAGTTTCTAGGTGGAGAGAGAAACATTTAAAGTAACTAAATCTTCAGGAGTAAAACTAGGTAGGAGGCCCGAGTGAAATTATTTTGCTTGCTTTGCCAGAAAAGAAATCCTTGCCATGGGATTGTACCAAATCCACAGAGGATTTCCTTTCTTCCGCTGAGGCCTCCTAATGGAAGTAGCTTTGAGAGTCTATTCTTGTACAAATATTGCATCACGAATTTCCAGACTTGAGAAAGACAGAGTGTAAGATTGCTTTGGTAGCGAGAGAGCTCTTCTGCTTCAGCCAGCCCGAATTTAAAGGAACAAAAGTGACCTCTAACATTTTGTAATGTAATTCTGATAATAGGCCAGAATAAATCATTGTTAGTGAAACCAAAGATACATCTTCAACCAACACTTACCATTTGGTTCTTCTCATCATTAGTTATTTTTGTGTGTGTAGAGAATTGTGATAATTTATACTGTTATTATTCCTCCTTCCAAACAGAAAATAACATTTATGTCCATGACTTACTGACATTTCAACAAATCACTACGGTTTCAAAGGCAAAGGGAGCCTCACTGTTCACATGTGACCTCCAGGTAAGTGTAGGCAAGATGAAATTTGACTTCATGTTTTAATAAATAGGGTCTTTCTTATATTATTCCTACCATTAGGTGGGAAGAATAACATTGATATGCGAACCCAGCAGAGACTCCAGAGAAAGTGTTTGATTTTGGACTGTTTTAGAGAAATTTCCCCCTTTGTATGTGGTCTGAAGGGGAAACATTTGGGTTCCCCGTGTTTGTGCTAATTAGAGCACCAGACCAACTAACCCACGATTAAAAGCCTTTGCCATGGACAAACCATTAGTGGGGAAATCCAGACTTAACCAGTATCACGAACATAGCAATGGGACATTAAGTTGAACTTGTTCTGAACATATTATTGTATTCTTTGTCTATAGGGGTTTTTTGGTCATTTGAGAAAGACATTTCTTATTTGTGCCAATTCATCATCCTTACATTATTCAAAATCTGCCTTACCCTTCTACTCAGCTTAGATCACTTTTTAGCCTTTGTGGTCTACATCGACAATGCATTGTTTTATGCTTAGACCTTTCTCTTCTCCTCCCTCTTTAAGAGATTGAAAATGGCCACTGACACATGCTGATCCCTGACCAGCATGTATTGACAGCCATGAGTGAGAAACATTTAAGAAAAAAAGGAGTAAGCGGTTACATAGGTGAAGGCCTGCCCTGGGATTTTCCTGTGTGAATTATGAATGTCCTAGAGATTTGCTGGGGTTGGGGTCTTTGGCTAGCAGCCCTTGGGGAGGAAGTGCTCCTCAGCCTCTTGTTTCTAAGAATGTCTTAGAAAAATGGTGTTCTTCTATTCAGTTTGTCTGGCAAGGGTGACTTTGTATTACAGGGGATTTTCAGATTAGTAGCCATTTCAAGGTAGAAAATCTTGAATTTAGCTGTCACTCAGTTATGGAGTCATCGCATACATATCCTCATTTGCTCCGGGTGTCTCTTCCCAGCACACAGAGACCGGTGAGGAGGTGCTGCGGATGTGTGTGGCCGTGAAAAAGAAGCTGCAGCTCTACTTCTGGAAGGACAGGGAATTCCATGAATTGCAGGTGAAGTCCAAAGCTTGAAAGGCTTCCTCTTCAGTAATACTGAAGGTCAGGGCCTTCAGTCTTAGAGCTCTGTCCGGATGAAGGCTCTGCCGTGAGTACAGGGGAGCCTGTTCACCGCCACTCGTCAGTCTCCTGATCTTCAGAGGCAGTGGTAATCCAGTTCTGCAACGTTTATACAGACTGGTTTATTTCAAAGTGGGTTTCACCTTTTCTAAAGGCATCTAGTCATCCAGTTCATGGGTGACATAAATTTTTGTTACAGGTGGTTTCCCGGCCTTGCACTTACAGACTTGTGTTTAGATGAGAATGAGGGTGATTTTGCAGAGTGGAGGCAGAATAACAGGAAAGTCATAGTTTGTTGTTGTTGTTGTTTTTTTTCTTTTAACGTCTTTCCATTTGAACTCTTGCTTTCTTTCTTCAGGGGGACTTTAGTGTACCAGATGTGCCCAAGTCCATGGCCTGGTGCGAAAATTCTATCTGTGTGGGTTTCAAGAGAGACTACTACCTAATAAGGGTAAAACTTATTCTTTTGCATATATCATCCATTTACCTGGGGGATAGGATCACGTGATTTGAACTACAGGTCAAGAGACTGCCTTAAGTGGTGTTTTGGCGTAACAGGGTTTGTGTTTGTATGTTTGGTTATTTTTTTTTATGCTTCTCAGCATCTCTACAAATAGATGTCTGATGCCAGTCAGCATCAACTCTCAATTCTCTACATAATGAATTATCCATATCCTGTATCTAATTTTTGGAACAGATAATTAGGGCTGCTTGCCTCCGTTCAACAGCATTACCATGGAGTGTCATCTTAAGGCTTCAGTGCTCAGGAATTATAAACTAATTTTAGTATTAAGTATTATTTTTTTAAGGATTTTGTTTATTTGTCAGAGAGAGAGAGAGAGCACAAGCAGAGGGAGAGGCAGGCAGAGGGAGAAGGAGAAGCAGGCTCCCCGCTGAGCAGGGAGCCCGATGTGGGACTTGGTCCCAGGACTCCAGGATCATGACCTGAGCCGAAGGCAGACGCTTAACCAACTGAGCCACCCAGGCGCCCCGAGTATTAACTTAAGTATTTTTAAGACTTTGAGTTTCCTGCAACCCAAAATCTTTTAGTATATTTATTTTAAAAATTATTTTTACTTCTTTTTTAAATTTCAAAAACCACATATGTTAATATAAAAAATAAGGAAATATAAATAAGCAAGATAAAGAAAGTACAAATCACCTATAATCCCTTCACTCAGAAATAATCACCGTTAAACTTTCGGTAGATGAGCTTCCATCTATTTACAAAAATAGCATGTTATACACATTGTTTTATAACCTCTTTTTCTTAACCTAAGTGGTAAATATCCATGACATTGGTTTTTCTCCTCCATTATGCATACTGTATGTAGAATAGGTTGATATACCATGCATTTCATAGAATAATCCAAATTCCTTAGCCTTATACCCCTCTCATATTCCAGACTTGGCAATTCTAGAAGCCTTTCTCCCCCATCTCCATTTCTCCCCACTTCCCTACTCCCCACCGTGTTAGCTATTCATTATTTATCTAGTTAGTATATTTGTTCTATATTTACATTGTTGGAATATCCTGATTTTATCAGCATCAGAGTTGCAAACTCATAGAGGAGTCGCTCCTCTCCAGCTGACTGATGAGCAGAGTAGCAGTGAGGCCTATAGGTGCTGAAAGAAGTCTGTGAGGGCTGGGGATACAGAGCCAGAAGCTGGAGAGTAGGCTCTCTTTCCTCTGACTATCTTGAATGCTGCCAGCCTCTTTTTGAGGGTGGGAAATCTTGGTTTGGCCCGAGCTATTCAAAAATTATTCATTTAGATCAGACAGTAAAATTCATTCTTTTTGATGTACAGTTCCAATAGATGCTTAGAGTCACGTAACCACCACCACAATCAAGATTCCGAGCAGTTCCATCACTCAAAAAATGCCCTCATGCTGCCCCTTTGAAGTCAACCTCTTTTCCTATGCCCCAACTTCTAGTAATCACTGATCTGTTCTTCATCTCTTATAGTTTTGCCTTTTCCAGAATGTCATATAAATGGAATCGTACAGTATGTAGCCTTTTGAATATGGCTTCTTTCACTTAGCATAATGCATTTGACATCCATCTGTATTGTGTGTGTCATTATATTCTTTATGGCTGAGTAGTGGTCCATGGTATGGATGTACTATGGTTTGTTGATCCATTCATCAGTTGAAGGACAAAGTTGTTTCCAATTTTTAGCCATTATGAATAAAGCTGCTATAAACATTTGCGTACAGGTTTTGGTGTAAACATAAGTTTTCATTTCTCTTCAGCAAGTGCCTAAGGAATGGGATTATTGGGTTGTATGGTAAGTATATATTTAACTTTAGAAGAAGCCAACAAACAAAATGGCTGTACCATTTTGCATTCTCACCAGCAGCGAATGAGAGTTCCAGTTGCTCTGCATCCTCACCAGCACTTGACATTGTTAGTTGCTAGGTTAGATGCTTGTCTCTGTGTTAGAGAAAAAGAGAACTGGTTCTATGTTGTGATGACAAAATTTGTCATAACAAACTCCATAATATTTCCTTATGCCAAACAAGGAATATTATTGGCTTCTGTAGGTTCGGGGTTTTATTTGGATTTTTCAGGCCGTGTTCATGCCTCTAGCAAGAGAACGCTGGTTGACTCACTTTGTGTCTTCCTATAGGTGGATGGAAAAGGGTCCATCAAAGAGCTCTTTCCAACAGGAAAACAGCTGGAGCCATTAGTTGCACCTCTGGCGGATGGAAAAGTGGCTGTGGGTCAGGATGATCTCACCGTGGTGCTCAATGAGGAGGGGATCTGCACACAGAAATGTGCCTTGAACTGGACAGACATACCAGTGGCCATGGGTGAGACCACCATAGCAGCCATTTCCCACTGTGGGCCGGGGTTGTGTGTCATCCTTGCAGAATGGAATTCCGTTTATGGCTTTCACAGACTGTGGTTTATAATGTCATTTACTCTCAGTTCCCCTTCTTAGAAGTAGACAAGTGTTTAAAGTTATTAAAAATGCGATATCCTGATTTTTGTAGGAAGCCAGGTTTTGCCCCAGAGGAGGAAAAATATAAACAGAATTATGTGTTTTAGGAAGTGATTGTCTATTGCCATATAGTTTTATTTCTGAGTCCTTTTTGTTTTACCTTCTTTGTAATGGTTTTATTGTGTCCTCTGCCAGATAGACTACATTTGGAAATTAGTGGCAATTCTTTCTTTATTCCTGTAATACATGTAACTCAGTATTGATGTGCTTTTGACAGGTGGTTATTGCTTCTGTTGTTTTGTAGCTTGGAGGTGCAGATTGCATTTAGATGTAAGTCTCTGGCTGGCACATTAGGTGTTTCTGCTCCTACCCTGCCTCCTGGCTCTCAGCAGTGGTATTGCCTGGAAGTGTGTGACCACCCTCGCAGCAATTCATTTTCAGTCAGAAGAGTGAGCATTTTAAAAATAGTTACTGCTGTGGAGTGGGGCATACAGACATGCCATCTTTAAAGACTCTAGCTGGGGAGGTAAGGATAACATCTTGGATAAAGAGAGAAAACAAGGCACTGCTTAAGGTGTTAAATTGGATGAGTTGAGATTCAGTCATTCAGAAAGTTCAACTTGCCAGTAAGAAGTTTCATTACATAGGTAAGATTGGACTAGACCAGGCAGGGAGTTTAGGACTCGGCTTGAAGAAAAATTCCTTTCATTCTAGGCAGAAAAAAATAGTTCAAAAAATGATTGGAAATGCTCATTTGTGACAGAACTGAGAGTAAATGACATTACAGAGACTGACCTGGTTAAAACAGGTGATGTGAATTACAGAGGAATAAGGGTAGGGCCGGTTGTTAGAGGCCCATGCAAAGGTCTGAGATACCAGTAGATTCCCAACTGGTAGAATGTTTGGTAAAAGCATCATGTTCTAGGGTAATTATTCTGGTGGTGGTTAGAGATGAACAGATCAGAAGGAAGAAAAGTCCAAAGGACAGTATTTTGTAAGGCCCAAGATTATGTATATTAACAAGTTGGAGGGGCTAAGAGCTTCATGAAAAGCTTCATGGTGCTCTGGGGGGCGCTTGTGTTCCCTGCGGTAGAATTGATGAAGATGTGTGTAATATGCTTGAACTATGCTTCCTATTCCCTAGTGTGAGAGTTCCTGTTTTCAAACCTTTGTTAGTGCCCAGTGCCTTTGGCAGTGTTTCTCAAAAACGTTTCTGTGCCTTAACATACTGAGGGAGGAAGAGGGCGTTCTTTCTAGGTAGGGTAGGAGAACCACCATCTGACAGGACAAAGACTAAACTTCTTCAGTGGTGTGCATTTTAAACTTCATTTTTACTTACGCTCTCAACTGAACCACTTCACCCAGACTCCATTCGTCTTGGACTCCCCTCACCGAGCCATCATCACCTGTGCTCTTGCCTCTTCTTTTCTTCTCTGTCCAGCACTGTCCTGCTCACGTGACAAGGCCCTGTTCAGTGGCACTTCCTCTGTGAAGTCTTCTCTGACGCGCAGGCAGAGTGAATCACTTCCCCCGTGGTGCTTCCAAAGCCCTTTCAGGTTTCTCTGTCATGGCCCCCACACTGTCCCACTGGATGCAGTGAGTCGTCTGTCTCCTCTGTGTAGGAGCTCTGTGAGCTCTGGACGTATGTCTTGATCCACTTGGAGTAGGGCCCGTAACATAGCCTTTTAGGAAATGCTTGCTGAATGGATGAATCACTGTCATTGTCGGCCATTTATTAGACGCCTGCTGTATACCTGCCACTCTGCCAAGTTTTGAAGATACAGAGATCCAGACCAACTCTGTTGTCAAAGAGTTGGGGAGACCGGACCATGATACAATATGACAACCAAAAGCCTTTCTATTATAGATTACCTTTTTTTATTAAATTAGACCTTATTAAAGTGGGCCAGATTAAAGGAGAGAGAAATTTTACATATTTATACAGATTAACAATAAAGGGGATTATACTAGTTTTTAAGAATGAGGCCAGCATAAAAAGAGAAGTAAAAAATCCAATACCAAACAACATTTTTTTAATTTAATTTTTTTAGAAGATGAAAAATACTAGCATAGTAACAGCAGTAGCATTCAAAGTGATGGAAATATTAGGCCAGTTCCCTTCTGGCTTTAAAATTTTTACTGTATAAACTGCATATATACTATGAAAAATTTTTTGTCAGAAAATAAATGGCAAAAATAAATCCATAGCAAATTAGCCACACTAAGAAACTATGAATATAGTCTTTGAGGTTAAGTTTCTATATGATAATTATGCATCTAGTGGTTCATTTTTTATTTTTTTTCCCTTTAAAAAATTTTCTATTTTAATTGTGGTAAAAAAAAAAAAAAAAAATCTATCATCATCTTTACCATTACATTCTATTACAGTTCAGTAGTTTTGCATATTCACATTGTCCATGCAACAGATTTCAAGACTTTCTCATCTTGCAGCAGTAAAACTCCGTATCTATTAACAAGCCTTTTCTCCCTCCCCTGGCCCTTCTACTTTCTGTTTCCATGATTGGACCTCATATAAGTGGTAGAAAACTGCCACACTGAGAATGCCAACCAGCTGCTTTCTTTGTGACCCATTAAGCATCGGGTGGAGTTTTGCATCTTTTCCCTGTGAAAATCTCAAGCAACAATAACCTTTGCCAGAAATGTGGAACTCTCTTTAGCCTCATTTTAGGGAAAAAAGAAGTTGCCTTCCTCTTGCCCTTCCCAAGAGAATGAAAGAAGAGGTCATGTAACCTTCTCCCACTGATGCGTTGTTAGGGGCAGCTGCAGCTGCCCTTTCTCTGCCTTGGTTTTGTGACTGATGAGAAAGGGAGCAAGTGAAGCTTTCACCTGATGGTAGGAGTGGGATCAGGTCACTCTCAGCAAAGCTGGATGCATCCTTCTTGTGCACGAGATTTCTCTTAGTGTCACTTGGACAAAACAAATTTTTTTTTTTTCCTTTGGATACCACAGCGTAGGATCCTGGCTTGGTATTTGAGTAGTGGACTATTTGGAGATCCCATCTGAATGCAGCTTAGAAATGGGAAACTGAAGCAATCCGTAAACCTAAAGCCTTAGACCAGATCTATAACTCAAAGTGTTCTTTCTTGTACAGAGCACCAGCCTCCCTACATCGTTGCAGTTTTACCTCGATATGTGGAGATCCGAACATTTGAACCAAGGCTTCTGGTCCAGAGCACTGAATTGCAAAGGCCCCGCTTCATTACCTCGGGAGGGTAAGGAATTTCTTTTTTTTACTATAGCTGCCATATTATTGCAGAGCTTTTAAAATCACCTGTGTCATCATAAAGCCTGTGCTCTTTTGCTAATATTCTTATTCCTGCCTCCAGATCAAACATTATCTATGTGGCCAGCAATCATTTTGTTTGGAGACTCATTCCTGTCCCCATGGCAACCCAAATCCAACAGCTTCTCCAGGACAAGCAGTTTGAATTGGCTCTACAACTCGCAGTAAGTACTATTTCTGAGATTTGGATGTGAGTCTGCCTTCCTCATTGTTCTCCAAAGCAAGTGATTTTGGTTTAGATGTTTATATTTAGTTTGGACTGGTAAAATAAGCACAGAGCTGCGAGTTAAGGGACTTGGATTCAGGGTCTGACTCTGCCATAAAATACCTATATAATTCTAAATAATTTCAGATGGTTTATCTGTCAAATGTAGAATGAATGCCAATTATAATAATAGTATCTCCTAGAATTTAGAAGACAATAAGATAATTTAATAGATATGATATAGCCTTGAATTTAATAGCCTTGAAAAATTAGACAGTGCAAGCATTAAAATAACAATCCTAAAAAAATAAAAGAAAAGAACAGTCATAATGTAAGATTATAGTCTGATTGAATGCAACAACTAGAGGGCTTTTCAGAATTCCTTTCAACAGTAGATCCCTATCTTTGGATAAGCAGGCCTTCTTCAGGTTTCTGAAACCACCTCGAGTTGCTGCATTGGGGGGCTGCACTCTTATATTTATGGCTGCCACTCTCCTTGAATGTTAGAATGGAATGTTGTTCACAGCCAAGTAGTGCCCATGCTTTTGCTTTGGCGGTTCTCTCATTGCCAACACACTTCGTGGAGACTGACTTCTGAGACTTGTCTTGTTCTTTTAAATATCCCCAGTGGTGATTATTGTCTGTAGAGAGTGGATTTGATTTTAGGAAACAACCAAAGGTCATTCTGATCCTAGACCTTGAACTAGACAGTGCTAATTTAGTAAAAGAGAAGAGATTTTTATGAAGATAATATTTAAAAAGCTTAGTTTTTAGAGTATTTTGTAAATTATTTCTGAGAGGAAAGCAGTGATCATAAATTTTGGAATTTATGTTTATAGTCACATGTGTTAGATAACTTTTGTTTTTTGTTTTTTTGTTTTGTTTTGTTTTTTTAAAGATTTTTTTATTTATTTGACAGAGACACAGCAAGAGAGGGAATACAAGCAGGGGGAGTGGGAGAGGGAGAAGCAGGCTTCCCGCCAAGCAGGGAGGCTGATGCAAGGCTCAATCCCAGGACCCTGGGATCATAACCTGAGCCGAAGGCAGACGCTTAGTGACTGAGCCACCCAGGTGCCCCTGATAGATACTTTTGAAGGGCAGTATTTATCTTGGATATATACATTTTGGATTTAAAACAAAAACCCAGTCTTAATAGTTAGAAATATTTAATATCCCATAAAGATTATGTTTTTCTTGGGGCATTTAATTTCAGCATCTTACTACTTTATTTTTATTTTTTTGTCACTCATGCATTGCCCTAAATTATTTTATTTTCATTTTTAAAATAATAAATACCCATGAACCCACCATCCTACCCAAGAAAAATAGCTTACATAACCTATATGTTCCTCTCCATCTCATTCTTCTGCCTCCCCTCCAGACAAGCCATCATCCTAAATTTGTGTTTATTGTGCCCTTTAAAAATGTATTTCTTGTTGAAAAATCTCAAATCAACAACCTAGCCTTACACCTAAAAGAGCTAGAAAAACAACAAACAAAACTCCAAACCAGCAGAAGGAAGGAAATAATAAAGATTAGAGCAGAAATAAGTGAAATAGAAACAAAACAATACAGTAAACAAATTAATGAAATCAGGAGCTAGTTCTTTGAAAAGATCAACAAAATTGGTAATAGCCAATTTAGCCAGACTCATCAAAAAAGAGAGGACTCAAACAACATTAGAAATGAAAGAGGAGAAATTGACACTACAGAAATACAAAGAGGATTATAAGAGAATATTATGAAAAATTATATACCAACAAATTGGACAACCTAGAAGATATAAATAAATTCCTAGAAACATATAACTTCCCAAAACTGAATCAAGAAGAAATAGAAAATTTGAACAGACTGATTACCAGCAATGAAATTGAATCAGTAATCAAAAAACTCCCAAAAAACAAAAGTCTGGGACCAGATGGCTTCACAGGTGAATTCTACCAAACATTTAAAGAAGAGTTAATGCCTATTCTTCTCAAACTATTCCAAAAAATAGAAGAGGAAGGAAAGCTTCCAAATTCCTTCTATGAGGCCAGCATTACCCTGATACCAAAACCAGATAAAGATACTACAAAAAAGAACTACAGTATCCCTGGGTCAATATCCCTGATGAACATAGATGGAAAAATCCTCAACAAAATACTTCCTAACTGAATCCCAACAGTACATTAAAAAAATCATTCACCACAATCAGGTGGGATTTCTTCCTGGGTTGCAAGGGTGGTTCAGTATTTGCAAATCAGTCAACCTGATACATCACATCAATAAGAGAAAGGATAAAAACCATAATGATCATTTCAGTAGACACAGAAAAAGCATTGGACAAAATACAACATCTATTCATGATAAAACCCTCAACAAAGTAGGTTTAGAGGGAATATACTTCAACATAATAAAGGCCATATATGAAAAACCCACAGCTAATATCATCCTAAATGGGGAAAACTGAGAACCTTTCTCCTAAGGTCAGGAACAAGATAAAGATGTCCACTTTAACCACTTTTATTCAACATAGTACTGGAAGTGCTAGCCACAGCAGTTGGACAACAAAAAGAAATAAAAGGCATCCAAATCAGTAAGGAAGAAGTAAAACTATCCCTATTTGCAGATGGCATGATACTATATATAGAAAACCCAAAAGACTCCACCAAAAAACTGCTAGAACTGATAAATGAATTCACTAAAGTCACAGCATACAAAATCAATCTACAGAAATCTGTTGCATTTCTATACACTAACAATGAAATAGTGGAAAGAGAAATTAAGAAAACTATCCCATTTACAATTGCACCAAAAAGAATAAAATACTTAGGAATAAACTTACCCAAGGAGGTGAAAGACCTGTACTCTGAAAACATTGATGAAAAATTGAAGATGATACAAATGGAAAGATAGCTCATGCCAGTGAATGGAAGAATTAATATTGTTCAAATCTCCATACTACCAGAAGCAATCTATAGATTCAGTGCAATCCCTATCAAAATGCCAAGAGCATTTTTCACAGAACTATAACAGTACTAAAATTTGTATGTAACCCACAAAAGACCCCAAATACCCAAAACAATCTTGAGAAAGAAAAACAAAGCTGGAGGGGAGGTATCACAATACCAGATTTCAAGATACACTGTAAAGCTGTAGGAATCAAAACAGTATGGTACTGGCAGAAAAATGGACACAAAGGTCAATGAAACAGAATAGCTCAGAAATAAACCCATGATTATATGGTTAATTAATCTGCAACAAAGGAGGCAAGAATATACAATGGGTAAAAAAATCTCTTCAAAAATGGTATTGGGAAAACTGGACAGCAGTATACAAAAGAATGAAACTGGATCACTTTTTTGCACCATACACAAAAATAAACTCAAAATAGATGAAAGACCTAAAGGTGAGACCTGAAACCATCAAAATCATAGAAGAGAACACAGGCAGTAAGTTCTCTGATACGGGCGATAGCAGCATTTTTCTAGATATATCTCCTCAGGCAAGGGTAACAAAAGCAAAAATAAAGTATTGGGACTACATCAAAATAAAAAGCTTCTGCACGGCAAAGGAAACCATCAACAAAACTAAAAGACAACCTACGGAATGGTAGAAGATATTTACAAATGATATATTCAGTAAAGGGTTAGTATCCAAAATACGTAAAGAACTTGTAACACTGCACATTCAGAAAGCAAATAATCCAATTACAAAATGGGCAGAAGATATGAACAGAGATTTCTCCAAAGAAAGCCATACAGATAGCCAACAGACACATGAAAAAATGCTCAACATCACTCATCATCAGGGAAATGCAAATCAAAACCACAATGAAAAGTGGAGGCAAGATGGCAGAGAAGGGGACCCCGTTTCAACTAGTCCCCAGAATTTAGCTGGATATTTATCAAACCATTTTGAACACCCATGAAAAATCAGCCTGAGATGTAAGAATATATATCTGGATCTCTACAAGCAGAAAAGCAACTGCCTTTGGCAAGGTAAACCGTGGGGAGTCGTGAAACTGTGGGGAGATATCAGAAGATAAACAGAAGGGGGAGGGAGCTGCCAAAACCACAGTGAGATACACCTCACGCCTGTCAGAATGGCTAAAATCAAAAACACGAGGAACAACAAGTGTTGGCGAAGATGTGGAGAAAAAGGAACCCTTATGAACTGTGGGCGGGAATGCAAACTGGTGCAGCTACTGTGGAAAACAATATGGAGGTTCCTTAAAAAATTAAAAAAAGAATTACCATATGATCCAGTAATTCCACTACTGGGTATTTACCCAAAGAATACAAAAACACTAATTCGAAAAGATATATGTACCCCTAAGCTTATTGCAGCATTATTTACAATAGCCAAGATACGGAAGCAACGTAAGTGTCCATCAATAGATGAATGGATAAAGAAGAGCTGATATATATATATATATATATATATATATCAAATCAGTAATATGGAATATTACTCAGCCATAAAAAAGAATGAAATCCTGCCATTTACAACAACATGAATGGAGCTAGAGGGTATAATGCTAAGTGAAATCAGTCAGAGAAAGGCAAATACCATACGATTTCACTCATATGGAATTTAAGAAACAAAAGGACAAAAAAGACAAACCACAAAAGCAGACTCTTAACTTACCAGAGGGGAGGTGGTGGGGGATGGGGGAAATAGGTGCTGGGGATTAAGGCGTGCCCTTGTGATGATGTATGTAAGTGTGGAGTCACTGCAGTGTACACCTGAAACTAATATAACACTATGTTAATTATACTGGAATTAATAAATTTTAAAAGGTTGTTTTTTGTTAACCATTTACATATATATGTGTGCTTGAATATGTTATTTAGTTTTGAACTTTAAAGGGTGTCATGCAGCACATAGCTTTTTTAGTATCTGGTTTTCTTCACAGGAAGGTCTTGGGTGTTTTCAGTGATCTTCCTGCTGCAGGTTGTTTGTTTAATCTTTGGTAGAGAAGGTGGAAGTGGGTTTCCATTTTTCCCTTCTCTTTTCTAGACTTGTACTTACTAGGTGTTCGTGCTATGATGAAAGAAGGTTGGTTGATACCATCTTAGCTCTTTAGGAACCTGTCTTTTATTTAAATAAATCAAAGAATATACATGAAACTTTCAGAGGGCAAGTACACATTAAACTTTGCCATTGACAAAATGTGGAGCAAAATTTTAGCCAGGGGACAGTTCCCTGTGGGCTAGACAGGACATCCCGGGGTTGGACCCTTTCTGAATAGGTGAGATCAGGATCAGATGGGGAAACAGGGAGGAGTAAGAGCCTGAGGAAGTTAAAGAAGTGAAAACAAGTGTAGAAATGGCTTGGAGCTCATCCTGACTGGAGTGGAGGGTGATGCTTGAGCATCTGGGAATAAGCTAGAGAAGAAGGCTGTGCCGGTTCTGAAAACCTGTAAAGCACCAAGAGGGCTTAGACGGGGTGTGGCCCTGTGGTGATGGTGGTCTGGAGTGGGGTGATGGCAACAGAATAGGAAAGGAAAAGAAGGGAAGAAATGGAAAAAAATTTTGAAGGAAGAAATTAAATGTAGTAAAGATTGGTTAAAAAGAATATAAGGGGAATAAAAGGTTATAAGGAAGAAACAAAGATAATAAATAGCTGCATTAATTTAGCTCTTACTGTGAACAGGACCTTGCCCAGCTGTGCCAGTGACATTAAATGCCCTGCATTCTCTCCTCACTCACCGTGTTTTTAGTTTTGATTTTTCTGTGTTTTTAAACTAAACTCTAGACTTTATTCAGATTTCACCAGTTTTTCCATTAGTTAATGCCCTTTTTCTGTTCCAGTTTCAAATCCAGAAATTACATTGTATTTAGTTGGTCTGTGTCCTTAGTGTTGTCTGATGTATGACAGTTTCTTTTTTTTGTTGTTTTAGTATTTTTTATTTATTTATTTGACAGAGAGAGACACCGTGAAAGAGAGAGCACAAGCAGGGGGAGTGGGAGAGGGATAAGCAGACTTCCCGCTGAGCAGGGAGCCCGATGCGGGGCTTGATCCCAGGACCCTGGGACCATGACCTGAGCCGAAGGCAGGCGCTTAACAACTGAGCCATCCAGGCGCCCCTGTATGACAGTTTCTTACTCTTCCCTTGTTTTTTGTGACCTTGACCATTTTCAGGGGTGCTGCTCAGATATTTTGTAGAAACGCTGTTGCATTTTAATTGCAGAGTTTCTTCTCAGTCTTGTGGTTAGATTGTCAGGACAGTCTATGAGGGCAGGTGCCACGTGGCTTGTCTTGTACAGTTTGGCATGCGGACCTCCTATGATGTTGTCTGATCCCTAGTATATACTGAATAAATATTTGTTGAATGAATGCGCTCTTACCTGTTCTACTCTCTTACTTAGGAAATGAAAGATGATTCCGACAGCGAAAAGCAGCAACAGATCCATCACATCAAGAACTTGTATGCCTTCAACCTCTTCTGCCAGAAGCGTTTTGATGAGTCCATGCAGGTCTTTGCTAAGCTTGGCACAGGTAACACATGGGTTTGGCCTTGGATGGACCTCATGGAGGGAGGGGAAACTGGAAAGGATGGGAGAAATGGTACTAGACATCTGAAACTGGGACTAGTTTCTGCTCATTTCAATTGATCCTCGTGCCTCACAGGATCTTGTGGGTGGTCACAGTGTTATATATTTACAGTCCTTATCTTGTGTAACTGGTCTCACCCATAAACACAGACTTCTAATATCCCTTTATTTACTTACAGTAGAGAGGTGAGATCTCTTTCCAGTGGCTAGAATATTAATACATGGCACCCAAGGCACTCTTCTGTACGTATATCACGGTGCAGGCATTTTTGCTATGAGGCCTTGAATGTGGTCCTGGAAAACCTTATATTCTATAATAAATACTCTTGGGAAATAACAGGGCTTATGGGAGAAATGAGGTTGGGGCAGACCACTCAAGGCATAGGCAGCTTCGTAAGTGGAACACTGATTAAAACAATAGCTGTCCTACTAACGTTAAATCCCCACTGTTGTTGGTACTCAGCATGGTAGTGCTTTGTAGTCTTGAACTCTGTGGCTATGCTTTCTCCTTTGAGATACAAATCTTTGAGAATATTTGCTTCTAATAGAAACTAGTTTCATCAAAATAAAAAGTCTGATCCTGGGTATAGACTTCTTTATGAGACCCCCCCAAAAAATTAATGTGGGGGGAACATCTTTGCTTTATTTTTACTCTCAGCTTTTCCAGGTGGTTTAACTTAATAGAAAGTATAGTGGATTTTGAAGCTACTAACCAGCCAGCCACTCCTTGCAGTAAAAGAGGTCACTTCTGTTTCAGTTCTTTTCTTTAGGTCTCCCTGTATAGGTAAGGCTTTTTCTTTAATTGTGAGGAAGCATGGGTGCCTGGGTGGCTCAGTTGTTAAGCGTCTGCCTTCTGCTGAGGTCATGATCCCGGGGTCCTGGGATCGGGTCCCGCATCGGGCTCCCTGCTCCATGGGGAGCTTGCTCCTCCCTCTCCCACTTCCCCTGCTTGGGTTCCCTCTCTCGCTGTCTCTCTCTCTGTCAAATAAAGGGATAAAATCTTTTAAAAAAAAAAAATTGTGAGGAAGCTTGCCTGCCTGGTCACTTTAAAACATTAACAAGCTGGGGAAATTTGCATACAAATCAACACAACTTTTTGTTGTTGTTGTTATAAGATTTTATTTACTGGAGAGAGAGAGAGCACAGAGCATACAGAGAGCACAGAGGGAGAGGGAGAAGGAGACTTCCCACTGAGCAGGGTATCTGATGCGGGGCTCAGTCCCAGGACCCTGGGATCATGACCTGAGCCAAAGGCAGATACTTAACCAACTGAGCCACTCAGGTGCCCCCCAACACAACTTTTGCCTCATAATGATAATATTATCCCACTTATGAACTGTGTTAACTAATTCATATGAAAGAAACTCAGGTTGTAGCAGAACAGAGTATACCTGGGATGCCAAGTCAGAAGACTGCTTTCGGAGGCATGGAATAGGAGCAAAAGGAAATTTTGTAGAGGGATGTTTCTTCTGAGCCAGAGGGAGGCCGGGCTTCAGAGAACAGTCTCAGACAGCTGGAATGTCATACTACCAGGCCCAGTGTCCTTTGATCCCCCTAGTGTAGGATGGACTGGGCCCAGGTTTGCTTTTCCTGCCTCTCACTTTACTGTGTTCCACAGATAGGTTTCTTATAAGGGTGGCCTATTTCTACCCCTTGTGAGTGAGAAAGAAGCTCTGTCTGCTCCCACTGGGGACATAGGGCCTGTGAGTAGACTTTATCAAGTTTGTGAACCACCCTAGACTTGATATAAAATTTTTTTCATACGTGGGTTTTTCTAGAGAGAGGATTAGTATGTTTGATCACATCCTCTGATGTCTTAGATCCTAAAAATGTTTAAGAACCAATATTTTAGATTATTTCCTTATGGCAACCTACAACTTGTACATAAAAAGCTCTAAGGCAAGATAGAAACGTAAGTACTATAGGTATTTGCACAAGGGCTTGATAAGAAGACACACTGCATTGAGACCATGGAGTTTTGTTGGAGTCTTGGTGGTTGAGCAGGATGTGTGGAATGGCAAGAATGTGAATAAGATAGTTTTTATATATATTTTTTTTAACATTTTATTTATTTATTTGAGAGAGAGAGAGAGCACAAGCCAGGGGGTGGGTGCAGAGGAAGAGGGAGAAGAAGACTCCTCGCTGAGCAGGGGCCCCCACTTGGGGCTAGATCCCAGGACCCTGGGATCATGACCTGAGCCAAAGGCAGACGCTTAACTGACTGAGCCACCCAGTTGCCCCAGTTTTTATATTTCTTGAAACCCATATTTAGATCTTGAAGTTGAGCCTTAGACTATTGAATTTGTTCAGATACTATATTCATTACTTATTTAGTCAATAAAAATTTTATCAAGCTTCTACCATGCGTTGGAGACTATTCTGGGTACCAGGTAGTGGGGCTTATATTCTGTTGGAGAGGGGGCAGACAACCAAATAAATAAGCAAATTTGTAATATATTGGGAAGTGGTAAATCCTAAGAAAAATAAAGCAGGGGAATGGGGATAAGGAGTACTGAAGATGGGAATTAGGATTACAATTTAAGATAAAATGGTCAGGGAAGGCATCTCTGAGAAGTTAGGGCCTGAAGGAAGCTATTTAATGAACCGGGCAGGTGTCTGGGCAGGTGCACTGCAGGCCAAGGGAATGGCTAGTGCCAAGGTGGTGAGTTTGGAATGCTGCCTAGTGTGTTCCAGGAGCAGCCAGATCCATGTGGCTAGAGCATAGTTGATCTGTATCCTTTGTTCTGCATAAGGAATATAATCCCATTGTGAATTACCTGTCTATATTACTGGGGATTCAATGTGTGGCATAATCCTGGACTTGGTGAACATGTGGGCCAAAGGCAAATCAGATAAGCGATGTCAGTGCCAGCTCTACCTTTGATCTTGGGCTTCATGGATAAATAAGACCTCTTATATGGCCACAAAGCGCTTGCATGTAAAACCATCAGTGAAATGTTGGAATAAGCGTCTCCAGAGTTGTGGAGAAGTAAGTCAGGAGTCTCAAGAGGAGGTGACCAGGCTCTGGAAGATAGAAGGAAAAGCAGAGTGTAAAGGAAGGGTGGTTGGCAAGAGGACTCAGTGGTGGCTGAGGGTCTGTGAGCCCCAGCCCAGTGTGATGTTGGTGGTGCTTGATAGGTCATATGAGAAAGAGATGTTGGGTCTAAATCTCAGAGGACCTTGAGTGCTGCAAGGGACTTTGGACTTTGTATTGTAGGCTTCAGGTGACATCACAAGGTTTTAAGTAGAGCGATGTGATTAGAGCCACATCTGTAGACACACACAGTGGTGCGGGAGCCTGGCAAAGCCTAGGCGAGGGCGGTGGATTCACTCCGGGCCCCCAGTGGTTGTCTGCGTTCCTCAGCCTGTGCTTCTGTGTGGCAGCCACACAGATCCGCCTGCTGTCCCTTTCAGCTTCCCAGGAGTGTCTGTTTCACATTATCATGGTTCTCAGGTTTTGAGGAACACAGTCTTCCTAGCTTGGCAGAAATACCGGGGTCAGACAAAGGTTTCTTGGGGATGATGTGGGTTCTGGAGGCTTCAAGGCAAGGCTGGGTAACATTTCTCTTCTGGCCTGCTTGCCTGGGGCTCAGCTCCTTCTAGAAGGGACATGGCCTCCTGGTCCTCCAACTTTTTTTTTTTTTTAATTTTAATGAAAATAAAGTAATGCTGGGACAAAACATTTATTGAAGTGTTAAAGGAAAAAAAATTTACTCTAGATCTAGCCTTGACTCTCGTTTTGTCTCTTTTTCATCCAAGCTTTTTCACATGTGTACATCTCAGTGTAATGATAATCATAACAGTATATGCTTTTATAGTTTTTGTTACTTAGAATTGTTACACTGTTTTTCCATGTTGCTGTGTGCCCTTCATAATTACAATTTGTAATGATTGCCTTATAGTCTCTTAGTTGAATAGACTGTAGTTCTGCTGCTGAAGGAATTCCACAATTTTTCCAGAATTGCACTGTTACAAATAATGTTCATTACATGACCTGTTTATTCAGATGTGTCTCCCCCCCGCCCCCCGCCTTTAGACTGTTTTCTTAGGGTAAGCTCCTAGAAGTGGGATTAGTGGGTCCAAGTGCCTTTTTCCTTATTGAGGTAGAGTATTTTTGCCTTGGCAGTCAGTGTAAGAGTGATTCAGTCTCATAATATTGCAAGCACTGGGTAGTATCATGTAAAAATTTTTTTTACTAATTTTACTAATTAAATGTACTGCTTTGATTCTTAATGTAGCAGAATGTTTTCCCACTTATTTATATTATTTTCTTGTCAGTTGTTCATGTCTTTTGCCTGTTTATCAGATGAAATCTTTTTTTTTTTTTACCAATTTATGTTTTATATAATTAACTTATTAGCCTCTTGCCATATATGCTGCGAATATATTCCTTAGCCTATTATTGTCTGGCTTTGTTTTAGTAATAGTAATTTGTTTTGGTAATAATTCTTTTTTTGACATACAATTCTTTTATTTTTTAAGGCTATTGATTTTTTTCAACTTTAATATCTTAGCAATATTTTCTTGGAATATGTTTTCTTCTCCACTTTCAGAGAATTCATAAATTTTCCATTCTAATTCTGCATATGTGTATTTGTGTACGGCTTGGAAGATAGAGTCAAGCATTTTTGTAATGGTTTAGTGAAATATACATATAAATAGTGCTCAAACTATAGAAGTGTAGAGCTCATTGAGTTTTTATGAACTTGGAGTCAATTTTTTTAAAAAAATCAGTCTGAGGGTGCCTGGCTGGCTCATTCGGTAGAGCATGCGACTCTTGATATTGGGTATAGAGATTATGTAAAATATAAAAAAATCTTAAAAAAAAATCAGTCTGGAACTTATTTTGCTGTAGTAATGGTCTTGTTTTATCTGGTCCCTAAATTGCTGTGCTCCTTTCTGGGGAATCATGTTTACCTTCCATGTAGATCCTACCCATGTGATGGGCCTGTACCCGGACCTGCTGCCCACAGACTATAGGAAGCAGCTGCAGTATCCTAACCCGCTGCCTGTGCTCTCGGGGGCTGAATTGGAGAAGGCGCACTTAGCTCTGATTGACTACCTGACACAGGTAGGTATGATACAGAGGTGTGTGGAAGAGTTTACCTGGGAGTTCCAGTACCTCTTTTCTGTGGCAGAGAAGGGCAGGCCTTCTCAAATTCCATAGGCATTCCATAAATGAATGCCGTAGAAGTCATGGTGGGCTGGGCACATTTCTTTCTCCTCCATCTCCCTGCTCAGTCATACCATTGAGCTGTTTGATGCCAAATCTTGATAGCAGGAAACGTACTTGATTTCTGGTAAATTTACACTAAGCTCTTCTGGGAACTAAAAAGAATAAATCTTAGTTGATTGAAAATAAGTTTTTTGAAACACTCTTTTGGAACATACATACTTGTGGAAAAATACATGCTCTATGCAGGAAACTGGGCAAACATAGAAAAGTATAAAGCAAAAGTACAAATCACCCATAACCCTACCACCCAGAGAAAAGTAACAAACATTATAGTGTTGTCCTTCTAGACCTTTAGAGGCACACCTCATTTATTGTGCTTCACAGATGCTGCGTTTTTGTTTTTTTTTACAAATTGAAGATTTGCACCAACCCTGCATTGAGCAAGTCTGTTGGCACCATTTTTCCAACAGCATTTACTCACTTTGTGTCTGTGTCACATTTTGGTAATTCTCACAACATTTCACGTTTTTTCATTATTATTGTATTTATTTTTGTGATCTATGATCATTGATCTTTGATGTCACTGTTGTAATTGTTTTGGTATGCCACCAGCTGTGCCCATGTAAGATGGCAAACTTAATAAATGTCTATGTGTTCTGACTACTCGACCAACTGACTGTTCCTGCCTCTTCTGCTTTTTGGGTCTCCCTACTCCCTGAGACACAATAATTTTGAAATTAAGTCAGTTATTAACCCCACAATGGCCTCTAAGTGTTCAAGTAAAAGGAAGAATTGCTAATCAAAAGTAAAGATAATTAAGCTTAGCGAGGAAAGCATGTCAAAAGCCAAGATAGGCCAAACTCTAGGCCTCTTGTGCCAGTTAGCCAAGTTGTGAATGCAGAAGAAAAATTCTTAAAGGAAATTAAAACTGCCACATCAGTAACATGAATAAGAAAATGAAACAGCCTTATTGCTGATTTGGAGAAAGTTTTAGTGGTTTGGGTAGAAATCAAACCAGCCACAGCATTCCCTTTCGCCAAAGCCTAATCCAGAGCAAGGCCCTAACTCTCTTCAAATCTATGAAGGCTGAGAGGGATGAGGAAGCTACAGATGAAAAGTTGGAAGCTAGAAGAGGTTGGTTCATGAGGTTTAAGAAGGAAGGCGTCTCCATGACATAAAGTTCAAGGTGAAGCAGCAAGTGCTGATGTAGAAGCTGCAGCAAGTTCTCCAGAAGATCTAGGTGAGATCATTAATGAAGGTGGCTCCACTTAACAACAGATCTTCAGTGTATGAAACAGCCTTCTGTTGAAGGAAATGCCAACTAGGACTTTCATAGCTAGAGAAGAGAAGTCAGTGCTTGGGTTCAAAGCTTCTAAGGACAGGTTGACTTTCCTGTTAGGGGCTAATGCAGCTGGTGACTTGAAGTTGGAGCCAATGCTCATTGATCATTTTGAAAATCTAGGGCCCTTAAGAATGACGCTACATCTGCTCTGCCTGTGCTCTATAAATGGAACAACAAAGCCTGGATGACAGCACGTCTGTTTATAATATGGTTTACTGAGTATTTTACACCCACTGTTGAGACCTGCAGCTCAGAAAGAAAGATTCCTTTCAAAATATGACTGGTTATTTGAAATGCACCTGGTCACCCAAGGGCTCTGATGGAGATGTACAGTAAGATTAATGTTTTCATACTAACATAGCATCCATTCTGCAGCCATGGATCAAGAAGTAATTTTAACTTTCAATTCTTTAAGAAATAACATTTCACGGGGCACCTGGGTGGCTCAGTCGGTTAAGCGACTGCCTTTGGCTCAGGTTATGATCCTGGAGTCCCGGGATTGAGTCCCGCATCGGGCTCCCTGCTCAGCGGGGAGTCTGCTTCTCCCTCTGACCCTCCTCCCTCTCGTGCTCTCTGTCTCTCATTCTCTCTCTCGCAAAAAAAAAAAAAATAACATTTCACAAGCCTATAGTTGCTATAGGTAATGATTCCTCTGTATCTGGGCCAAATAAATAAAAAACCTGGAAAGGATTCACTATTCTACATTCCATAAGAACACTCATGATAACCCCGAATAGCCAAAGGAGTGTTGAAAAAGAAAACCAAAACCGACGGCATCACAATTCCAGACTTCAGGCTCTATTACAAAGCTATAATCATCAAGAGAGTATGGTCCTGGCACAAAAACAGACACATAGATCAGTGGAACAGAATAGAGAACCCAGAAATGGATCCTCAACTCTATGGTCAACTAATCTTCGACAAAGCAGGAAAGAATATCCAATGAAAAAAGTCTCTTCAACAGATGGTGTTGGGAAAATTGGACAGCCACATGCAGAAGAATGAAACTGGACCATTTCCTTACACCACACACTAAAATAGACTCAAAATTGATGAAAGACCTAAATGTGAGACAGGAATCCATCAAAATCCTTGAGGAGAACACAGGCAGCAACCTCTTCGACCTTAGCCACAGCAACTTCTTGCTAGACACATCTCCAGTGGCAAGGGAAGCAAAGACAAAAATGAACTATTGGGACTTCATCAAGATAAAAAGCTTTTGCACAGCAAAGGAAACAGTAGACAAAACCAAAAGACAACGGACAGAATGGGAGAAGATATTTGCAAATGACATATCAGATAAAGGGCCTAGTATCCAAAATCTATAAAGAATTTATCAAACTCAACACCCAAAGAACAAATAATCCAATCAAGAAATGGGCAGAAGACATGAACAGACATTTCTGCAAAGAAGACATCCAAATGGCCAACAGACACATGAAAAAGTGCTCAACATCACTCAGCATCAGGGATATACAAATCAAAACCTCAATGAGATACCACCTCACTCCAGTCAGAATGGCTAAAATTAACAAGTCAGGAAACGACAGATGTTGGCGAGGATGCGGAGAAAGGGGAACCCTCCTACACTGTTGGTGGGAATGCAAACTGGTGTAGCCACTCTTGAAAACAGTATGGAGGTTCCTCAAAAAGGTGAAAATAGAGCTACCCTATGACCCAGGAATTGCACTATTGGATATTTACCCCAAAGATATAGATGTAATTGATCCGAAGGGCCACCTGCACCCTAATGTTTACGGCAGAAATGTCCCCCAGTAGCCAAATGATAGAAAGAGCCCAGATGTCCATCAACAGATGAATGGATAAAGAAGATGTGGCATATATATACACAATGGAATATTATGCAGCCATCAAAAATTGAAATGTTGACATTTGCAATAATGTGGATGGAACTAGAGGGTATTATGCTAAGCGAAATAAGTCAATCAGAGAAAGACAATTATCATATGATCTTACTGATATGTGGAATTTAAGAAACAAGGCAGAGGATTGTAGAGGAAGAGGAAAAAATGAAACGACGAAACCAGAGAGGGAGACAAACCATAAGAGACTCTTAATCATAGGAAACAAACTGAGGGTTGCTGGAGGGGAGGGGGGTGGAGGGATGGAGTGACGGGATGATGGACATTGTGGAGGTATGTGTTGTAATGAGCACTGGGTATTATATAAGGACTGATGAATCACAGACCTGTACCCCTGAAACAAATAATACATTATATGTTAATAAAATTTAAATTTAAAAAAAGAACACTCATGATTCATGGAAAGAGGTCAGAATATCAACATGAACAGGAGTTTGGAAGAAGCTGATTCCAGCCCTCAAGGATGACTTTGAGGGGTGCAAGGCTTCAGTGGAGGAAGTGACTGCAGATGTGGTGGGAATAGCAAGAGAACTAGAATGAGAAGTGGGGCCTGAAGTCGTGACTGACTTGATACAATCTCAGGATAAAACTGTAATGGATGATGAGTTGCTTCTTACAGATTAGCAAAGAAAGTGGTTTCTTGAGATGGAATCTAGTTCTGGTGAAGATGCTGTGAAGACTGTTGAAATGACAGCAAAGGATTTAAAATTACCCATAAACATAGTTAATAAAGCAGTGGCAGGGTTTGAGAGGGTAGACTCCAGTTTTGAAAGAAGTTCTGTGGGTAAAATGCTATCAAACAGCATCGCATGCTATAGAGAAATCATTCTTGAAAGGAAGAGTCAATTGATGTGGCAAACTTCCTTGTCTTATTTTGAGAAATTGCCACAGCCACCCCAACCCTGAGTCATCAACATCGAGGCAGAACCCTCCACCAGCCAAAAGATTATAACTCACTGAAAGCTCAGATGATGGTTAGCATTATTTAGCAATAAAGTATTTTTAAATTAAGGTATATACATTATTTTGTGAGGCATAATACTACCATAAGCATACTTACACATAAGCATAACTTCTGTATGCACTGTGAAACCAAGAAATGAATTTAACTCACTTTATTGAGATACTAGCTTTATCGAAGTGGTCTGGAACCAAACTCACAGTGTCTCTGAGGTATGCTTGGATATGTATTCATGAATTCGGTTTTTTAAAAATTTATTGGGGCCCCTGGGTGGCTCAGTCAGTTGAGCGGCTGACTCTTTGTTTTGGCTCAGGTCATGATCTCGGGGTCCTGGGTTTGAGCCCTGCATTGGGCTCTGCGGTCAGCAGGGAGTCTGTTTGAGGATTCTTTCTCCCTCTCCCTTTGCCCCTCCCCCTGCTCCTGCACACTTGATCTCTCAATCTCTCTCTCAAATAAATAAATCTTTAAAAAATAAAAAAATAAAAATAAAATTTATTTATGGGGTTATTGCTAATGGATATCAACTAAAGTTCTATAGCTTACTTTTTAAAAATTTAGCTGTATATTGAGAAAATCCTTCTCTGTCAATAAATATTCTTCTATAACATGGGTTTTTTTTTAAGAGGGAGTATTTAGATTTGTTTTTTTTCCAGTTTACTGTTATGGAGAGATAAGTGAAATTTTCAAGGGAACACTCAAATTAATGTCTCCATTAAAGACTGTTCACCACAAACTTCTGTCACAAAGGGCTATTATTTATTTTCTGGGCACTCACCCAGAGTCCGAGAACTTAGTAAATTTTTTTCCCCATAGGTGTTGTGAAGACCTCTGTGAGGGGTCCCCTGGGCAGGCACTGAGAAAGACTGCCGGGAAATTGTAAGCCAGCTACCTGCCGCCTGCTTCTGGGTTAGTGAAGGTCCCACAGGTCTGGTCAGGCATGCGTAGCCTCGGCACTTCCTTGACATTGGGCTCCAGGGGTACCCAGACATGCGTCTGTCTGCACCCTGCACAGCTCATGTGGCTTGTCAAGTGAAGAAGGTTCCTGGGGCAGAATGTCTCCTAAGCCTGTGGTATTGAAGAAAACCCTCTGTTGCCAGTGTCTGCTTTAGGACTCCGAGCACACGTTTTTCCCTGGACTTCTCCACTGACATTTGGGATGTGTGGGTTAGCTGACACTGATACTGGTATGCCAGAGAGATGGTGGAGCATATAAGACCAAGGGCATTGCCAGACACAGTGTAGTGCAACCTGGATGATTGTATTTATGTGAAGTTCTACAATAGGTAAAAACTAATCTCTAGTGATCGAAATCAGATCCCTGGTGTCAGAGGTGGGTGGGACTCTTTGAGAAGAGCCCAAGGGAACTTTCTGGGGTGATAGAAAATGTTCTGTTCCTTGATTGGGGTCGTGGTTATATGCATGTACATATGTGTCAAAATGGATTTCATACTTTAAAAGGGTACATTTTATTATATGTTACACCTCAAGAAAGTTGATTTTTTTTTTAATAAAAGAACATGGGCTTTAGAATTAGATCCTAATTTGAAACTTGCCTCAGCTGCTTGTGAGAGATCTAATTATCTGTGCCTTGGCTTCTTTATTTGTAAAGCAGGGATGATAATAATGTCTGCATTTGTTGTAGGTTTAAAATAGGGTGACATAAAGTTCTTGGCATGGTGCCTGGTGTGTAGTAACTACCCGATAAATAATTGTTACTGGATCTGTACCCATAAACTGGATCTGTGGCAATTTGGCATTCATCTCTTTTGATCCCCGATAAAGATTATATGCTAATGTGAGATCAGGGTGGATAGGTGTGAGCTGTGTTGGCAGTATTTGGAATTACCTGGTAGCTCAGGTGATAAGGATGATTTAGTCCTGGCCTTAACCCCACATTTCCGGGCCTTGGCAGAAACGAAGCCAGTTGGTGAAGAAGCTGAATGACTCTGATCACCAATCTAGCACCTCCCCGCTTATGGAAGGCACTCCCACCATCAAATCCAAGAAGAAGCTGTTGCAAATCATTGACACCACCCTGCTTAAGTGCTACCTCCATGTGAGTTCTCCAAGCACTTGGTACCCACAATTCCCCAGTCCCCTGAAGCTGGGAAAGGGCTACTTTGGGGTAACTGCCATCAGTAAGAATGAAATCTTTGATGATGGGTACCACCTAGCCTTGACCTGACACCTCTGAGCTTCTGAGAATTAGGAGGATAAGGCAAGATATTGCCCCAGAATTTGCAGTGGGCTGGTCTTCTCTGGTAAGACTGGGGTTGGTGCTACAGGACAAACAGGGACAGTGTTTCCTGAATGTATCCCCGCCTGCCCCCCACTCCCCTCCGGCACAAGAAAACCTGCTGTGTGAAAGAGCATAATGCTGTGAAAGCCACTCCCTGTAGTCCTGATAAAGGCCGGTTGGCCTTCTCTGGCTTGGGTTCTTTTCAGAACCTCAGTTCCTTTTGGCCTGAAGCAGGCCTGGGCTAGGAGGGGGACGGGGTGGGGGTGCGCCTTCACGACACGGCTGCCACGGAAGTCCTGCTTCCTCCACAGACAAATGTGGCCCTGGTGGCCCCTCTGCTGCGCCTGGAGAACAACCACTGCCACATCGAGGAGAGCGAGCACGTGCTGAAGAAGGCGCACAAGTACAGCGAGCTGATCATCCTCTACGAGAAGAAGGGGCTCCATGAGAAAGGTGGCCGGAGCAGGGGCTTCTCGAATCTGGGAGGGTCTCTTGTCTGGGGAGAGGGGAAACCCACTGAAGTACGATAACTCTCCCGTGGGCATGTGCCTCCTGGAAGAGGCTAATGACCTTTTTTGGGGGGCGCTTCATGGCCAGCTCTGCAGGTGCTGGTGGACCAGTCCAAGAAGGCCAACTCGCCTCTGAAAGGCCACGAGAGGACAGTGCAGTATCTGCAGCATTTGGGTAAGTCCAACTTTTGAAAGGGAAGTGGGGAAGGATTGTGTTCAAATGGACTTGATCTCCGTCCATTTCTGATTCCGGCAGGTCAGTCCCCTACCTCCCTTGTGCTCACCCAACTTTGTTTCTCCAGTTGGGGTAAGAGTACCCCCATGGTGGAACTGTGACAGCAGTTTGGCATGTAGCCAGCCCAGTAGGGCCAAGCAGCCCTAAGTGACTGGTGCTTGGACAGAACTATCTTCCCTGGAAAGTAAATTCGGGGGCAACCTGGGCATCTGCCTTCTTAGTCCTGTGGCCAGGGTGGGCTTCACCTGTCAACGAATCTTTTCCCTCTCAGGCACAGAAAACCTGCATTTGATTTTTTCCTACTCCGTGTGGGTGCTGCGAGACTTCCCAGAGGATGGCCTGAAGGTAGGTCACAGGGGTCTCTTGGATTTATCTAGTCCCATGCTGGGTCCTGATTCGACTAAGGACAATGGGGTGGTGGGGGTAGGATTCATGCAGTTTCTCTGGTGTTCAGAGGAGTAGTCCGGGAAAGAGGAGACAACAGTGTAATAATGTGGTGGAGAGAGTCTTGTGCAGACATCAGGAGACCAGCACCGGTGACCTAGTCTGTCACACGAGCTAAGGTGCCATCTGGTAGACCCTTCCCCCTTCAGCAGTCCACTTGACCCTCCACTGTGTGTGTGTGTGTGTGTGTGCAGGTGTGTGGTTGGCAGCACTGCAGTCAGATGGTTCTGCTGCTGGAACTCAGGTTTGTTCCCATAGATCTTTACCGAAGACCTCCCGGAGGTGGAGTCTCTGCCACGTGACCGAGTGCTTGGCTTCTTAGTGGAGAATTTTAAGGGTCTGGCTATTCCTTATCTGGTAAGATCTTTTTTTGGTCTGAACTAAAAACCTTTAAATGTGGGATCCAGGGCCACATGGGGCAGTTATCGGCAATTCAGATTGGGGTTTGTGTCACTTGGGGATTGGTAGAAATGTAAGAAAGAAGATTATTTCTGCCTCCTCTGAAGAAAGATCTTGGTAGTCAAGCTGGAAATGTTACCTTTGATGAATGCCTTCTAAATCGAGGTAAAGTACAGAGGGATAAAAGAGAATGTTTGAGATGTTCAAGAAAAACATCTCAAACCCACATTTGTATGGCCATTCAGATTCATCCGTGACCACAGGACAACCAAATTGGTGTTAAGTACCGGAATGCAACTATGTAACCGTAACTACGTGGGCTGATGTGAGAGTTTAGAGGATTATGGGACAAAATTAATGAATGAGCTTAGATTGCAAATCAAGAAAATAATCCTTGATGTTGCTGGGTTGTATTCCAAAATTTCCTGGTGGTTTTAGAAGAGCTATTTTAGGAGACAATCTCGATGGGACCTGTTGGGCCTTAAAAATGTGAGGGAGATGGGGTGACAGAGCTGGGCCACAGCGTGGAGGGTACCAGGTAGACCCATGTCTTGCCTCAGGAACATGTCATCCACGTTTGGGAGGAGACAGGCTCTCGGTTCCACAACTGCCTGATCCAGCTGTACTGTGAGAAGGTGCAAGGTCTGATGAAGGAGTATCTCCTGTCCTTCCCTGCAGGTACCAGTTCTAATAGAAAGCCAGGTGGCCCTGGGCCTTAGAGGTGACCTGGGACCCGAGGGTGCCATGTGGCACAGGGAAGCAGACCTTACTCTTCTCTGTGGGCCCAGGGGGGTGGGAAGTTCCTCAGAGGAGCCAGGGCAGCTAAGTGAGCCAGCATGGGAGACTCAAGAGCTCTTGTCTGGATCTGGGCATTGCTGAGCATCGCCCATATGGGAGGGGGAAGGAACAGATTTGTCTGCAAGACGACAGCTGTGCTGATAAGAAACAGGTTTGCTTACAAGAGCGCTTGTCTTTATAGCTTGATTTCCTTTGTTTCTCAAGCTGATGTTTTGCGGTCGTGTAGAGACCGTAAACTAAGAAAAATCCAACTGGAACCCACTGTGGAGGCCCTTTCTGATCATTGTGGTGATATCATTGAACCCCATCCCCTTTGTTTTTCTTGATGACCCCACATTGCTGCCCCACAGCATCGTTTCATTTTGAGCTTGGTTTCCTTTGAAGGCAAAACTCCAGTTCCTGCTGGAGAGGAAGAGGGTGAGCTGGGAGAATACCGACGGAAGCTCCTTATGTTCTTGGAAATTTCTGGCTACTATGATCCAGGCCGGCTAATCTGTGACTTTCCTTTTGATGGTGAGTGTCTGGCTCATGGCCAGAAGCCACTTCAGCGGAAAGTAATGCAAAAACTCATCCTTCTCTTTTCCCCAGTTCCCTACTCTTCCCAAAAGTTGGGGCTGGAAAAAGCCCCGTGTTTCAGGCCAGGGCTGCTGTTCTATCCCATCTGAAGATTCGCTTTTGTACCGTGACTGAGAGGAGTCTCTTTTGGGTGTGAACCACCTGGCAGTTGATGGCCAGGTTGAAACCTGTTTATTGCATCAGTACATGTTCTTGGGCAAGTTCATTATTTAGCAATATTTGTAATCTGGCATAATTTGTCTGAAAAAGACACACGTTTGTCTGATGTATAAACTCCGGGGGAGCAGAGCCCAAGTGTTTCCTTAGCTGGAGTGCTTGGCACATTGTGGGCGCTTATTATGCACTTGGTTGTTGGATGAGCGTTCTTTCCCAGTTTAGAAGTGATCACAAAAAAGATGGGATAAAGTACTTTCTAAAATAGCTCCCTTCGCCCTTTTTAAAATTTTAGCAATTTTCTCCTTGAAAAAGTCCCAAGGAATACAGTTTCACCCAGTTGTGTAACAGCTTAGCCCCTGGCCTGTGCTCACACAGTGGTGGTGAGGGTTACTCACACTCCTTCCTCCTTGCAGGCCTCTTAGAAGAGCGCGCACTGCTGCTGGGCCGCATGGGGAAGCACGAGCAAGCGCTCTTCATCTACGTGCACATCCTGAAGGACACAAAGATGGCCGAGGAGTACGTTCACCCTGCCACCAAACCGCCCAACGAGTCTGCCCAACGAGTCTGACAGCAGGCCCCTCAGAGAGAGGAGAGGCAGAGGAGAAGCGGGAGAGGTTCAGAAAGCTGCCTCCCCTCCACTCTGCCTCCCGTGCTGGCCCCCGATTGCGGAGCCCTCATGAGGCTGTTCCCGCAGGCAGAATTGATGACCTCTCTCTCGACATGGCTGCTCTGGCCTAGTCTCACCACTTTTTCCCTTGCAGGTACTGCCACAAGCATTACGACCAAAACAGAGATGGCAGCAAAGACGTAAGTAGTGACACTGGCCCCAGGGAACATGTGTGCTTTTCACTGTCCCTCACAGCACTCCTCACCCCCTTGGGGCGGCCACAGGTGACACTGGTAGGAGTTGCTGAGATCACTGATTTTGCACATGTGTATTGAGGAGAGACAGGGTGACCGTACATCCTGTTTGCTTGGGATGGTTCTGGCTTATTGTCATCCTTGTGATGATTAGTAGCACCCCTGCCCCTTTACTTAAAAGAGTCCCAGCTTGTATAAGTTCTATGGTCAGCCTGTTGAGGAGGAGCATCTAATGGTTGCAGTGAGGTGCACTTATGTGCTCTGTCTAGAATGCACATAGATTTGTCTGTGTCTGGACACTTTTGACTGTCATGCCTGGGGGTGTCGGGGTAACTGGACTCTAGGTGGTAGAGGCCAGAGTTGCTGCTAAACAGTGCACAGGATAGCCTCAACAAAGAATTAGCCAGCCCAGAATGTTGAGTGCTAAGGTTGAGAAACCCTGTGTTACTAGTACCAGTAGGAAAGATGGTGTTTCAGCTCGGGTTAATCCTCATTTGCCAGAATGTGACGGGGTCACAGCGTCAAATCCAGATTCCTGGGAGGGATCTTTTTGAGTCATTTTGCTGTGTTAGCATTTTGTCGACAGTATAATGCTTAACAAACACAATGCATTTGATTTTTTTTCTCTCAGGAAAAACAGTCCTTAATTTTTAACATCTTCAGTTGGCTGACTTTACCAAAATCTTTTAAAATGTGAAAAATGATGAATTTTATGTGCTCCAGGGCAGCTCTTACTAGAGACCAACCCCTCTTATTTTTAGGTGTGGTAATGCTGAGGGGTTCTGGGAGGCTTACTGCCAGCCTGACATATGTGACTTGTATGAGACAGGTGTATCTGTCCCTGCTCCGGATGTACCTGTCGCCCCCCAGTGTTCACTGCCTGGGACCAATCAAGCTGGAACTGCTGGAGCCACAAGCCAACCTCCAGGCCGCCCTGCAGGTCCTTGAGCTGCACCATAGCAAGCTGGACACCACCAAGGTCAGGAGCTCTTCTGGGGAGATGGGAGGCACTTAGGGGTGCACTGAATGAGAGGAGTGAGAGGAGGGCACAGAGAAAGGGACTGGGGTTCGAGAGAGCTGTGTGGCTTCAGACTTTTCCTCAGGCTCACTCCCGTTCTGTCTCACCCTGTTCCCATCTCTGTTCCTGTCCCTAGGCCATCAACCTTCTACCAGCAAACACTCAGATTAACGATATACGCATCTTTCTGGAAAAGGTCTTGGAAGAAAATGCACAAAAAAAACGGTTCAATCAAGTGCTCAAGAACCTTCTCCATGCAGAATTTCTGAGGGTATGAACCTTCCAAACTCTAGGATGGGGTTGTATTTTTAGTATGAGACAGTTAACCACATATTCCCCATAGACAAAAGCAGAGCTTTGTGTTCCTTGAACACTGTAGCTCAAACTGATGTCATAACCAACTTGACAGTTGGTTGCAAGGGTTTCCATTAGAGGCATCTGGGGGGGCTGGGGGGGTGAGACAGCTCCAGCCTCTGCCTTCGGTTCTGTGTGCCGGACTCTGAGGCTTCCATCCCAGTCGCTGTCCTCTCGCAGGTCCAGGAAGAGCGGATTTTACACCAGCAGGTGAAATGCATCATCACGGAGGAGAAGGTCTGCATGGTGTGTAAGAAGAAGATTGGGAACAGGTGAGCCTCCTCGACGGCTATGCAGCCTCAGCTGTGATGTGGGTCATGCCCAGGATGGATTTCTGCCCTTTAGCTGAAGGGGAAAGCATGGCTGCTGACCGTCTCGGCCACTGTTACTTCTTGGGCTTCCAGAGAGCAGTCCGTGTTGTCTGTTGCGGCTTAGCTTTGAGGATTTAAAGACTTGCAGTGTGTGGCGTGCCTGTAGAGCCCTTCCTTTCTGGCAGCTAGACGTTGTGATGTAGCCAGTGGGTGTGTAGGAGTTGTATGTGGGAGAAAGTCCTTCTCTTTTAGGGTGTGCCAGTGAAGGAGGAAAAAGATCTTTCCATCTGCTATCTCATGACTTGAGTAAAATCCTGAGCCAGCATCATTCTGTTTAAAGCATATGCTCTAGTCTGTCCCCTTGCCTGCAAAGCAGGGTGCTTTGTCCTTTTTCTTACGTGAGTAGAAGAATCCTTTTCTTTAGAAAGATGTTGTTAGAATTAGCCTAAAAACTTGTTCTGATGAGCAGAACCATCTGCTCCATCTGCCCTGTATTTCACATTGATGACTTAATAAGAAATATTCCCATGCCTTCAAACTTCACGGAACTCATGCTCTGTTTGGTTATTTGACAGGGATGGTGGCTGTGTAAATCCAGAAGACCCTAGGGGCAGGCCGTTCCTTGTGGTTAGGGTGGGTCACTTCTGGGATGGCACCTGGGTAAGGCACCTTTTCCAGGAAGTGGTCTTCTCTCCTGAGCCGTTTTCCTTCTCTGCAGTGCATTTGCAAGATACCCCAACGGAGTGGTCGTGCACTACTTCTGTTCCAAAGAGGTCAACCCGGCTGACACCTGAGCCCAGCATGCCAGGGACTCTTCTCATGGACAGTCGGCTATCCCAGAGAAGGGAAGGAGCACCGGCCTTAGAAATGGGAGGCTGCTTCCACCACCAGGTGTCTCCCCATTTGGACACTCCTGGCTACCTTGAGCCCTGGAACATCTCTGAGTTTATCAGACTTGTGGTCTGGTGTTACCAGCTTTTTGATAGAAAAAAGAGATTAGCTATACCTTATATACCATTGTGTTGCAGGCAATTTCGGAGAATTTACTACCTGCTTGGACGGGAGGAGGTGGGGAAGGCCATTGTCCTGCCTTTGCACACCAATCACCTGAACAAGGAAAGTGTCTCAAGTGTCTGTAACCCTGAGATTGTTTATGCAGAGTTTTCTTTTAAGACACATGCAGGACTTGGTGTGGAGCCCCCTGCGCGGTGGCCTGGAGCCTGGGAGGAGAGCCTTCCTAGAGCTCCTCTTGCCATGCGGGCCGGCCCTGGCTCTCCAGGTGATGACAGTCATTTCTCTGTAGGCGCCAGGGCCCCTGTCCCCCGGGTTCTGCCCGCTCATCATGTCCTGTTTCAGTCTCCGTTTCGTCCTCACTATTGATTTTCTTCCTTTATCTCTCCCCTCACTGCTTCCCCCGACGCTTTGTCTCCCGTTTTCCCCACACCGGGGATAACTAATACTTAAGGTAAAATGAGAAGCAAGAGGAAGTCTCAGTTTCCAGGGTACACTGACAACTGATTGTCAGGTATGTTGTAAATAGGTCCTCCTTGGACTGAGAGCTCTGTGCCTAGAAGCTTAGGGGAGCGTCGTCCTCCCTCCCCCGGGGCCAAGTGTGACAGTGGTTCTCAGGATGGCCTGCACTGGGCATATGACCTCTTAGGCAGACACCTGCGGAGGCGCCCGCTCCTGGGTTACCCACCAGCCGCCCAGGACAGGTTTGCTTGGTCTCTGTGAGCCGAGTGCTTTGTGCTTTGGCACCTTTCTCTTTGCAGCCAGTGTCGTCCGCTTACCTCACGGTTGGCCTGGCCGTCCTTCTCCAGCTTTGTTGTGCAGGGGTTGGAGGACTGCGCCGGCCTGTTGTAGGTAGGGGGGGTCTCTGTTACACGACCGATGAGATCAGGAGCTGACGGGATGGGAGGTCGGGCATGCTTGTGAGGTGCCTGGGGACAGCCGAAAGCGCGCGGGAGGTGGCCGCGGCAGCCGCACACGGGTTTATGAAGGAACTCAGCGCCAGATCCCCGGAGCACTTGTAGGGGGCAGGGAGACACCCCCCCGCCCAGGGCACTGGAGGCACACAGGAGGAGTGTCTAGCACAGCAGACCACAGACCGACGGGGAGAGCGGCCCTGCATCCTGTCCTCCCTGGGGTCTTGCAGACTCAGTCTTGATGCTACTGTGTTTTTAATGGTGGGAAGGGTGGGCGATGGTGCCCAGCCCTGACAGTGTTTGAGTAGCCTGGCCTTGACAGGTCTTGGTTCTTTGTAAACCACAGCACCGCGCCATGTGGGGTCTGTGTCGTAGGCCGCCTTGTGGGTGTTGTAGACTAGGCGCCTCCCAGGCACACTGCCCACGGAGGGTTCGGAAGTACAGAGTGCATGCCCTCAGCATCACACACACAGACAGGGACTCTGCTCAGGTCTGGAAGGCAGAGTAGCACTTCGGAAGAGCTGTGTCCCACTTGGCCATACCAACCCGCGAGAAGCCATGCTGCCCTTGGACCTGTTTGCACCAGCTCAAAGGAGCTTCCCCTGGGAGCAGCAGTGAAATCATCAGGCCAGCCCTCTGTGCAGCAGAAACCCGCCCCACCCCGCCCCGCGAACCCTGTCTTCCCGGCTTGCTGTGTTTGTATCTTCCATTCCCACAACCTGTGTGGCACATCTGTTTGAAGCAATAGAATAAAGAACGTGTGTTTTCTTCCTTCTGGAATACATACACGACCCAGTTTTCCCAGACTCCATTCTTCCTTCCCTAGGCTCTCTTTGCCCTCTCTGGAGGTATGGAGAAGGCTAGAGATGAAAGCTCTGTAATGACTCATGAGGATCTCTCATAATAAACATCAGAAAGCAAGAAACCAACCTATGTGAGTCTCTTCTCCCCCCCCCGCCTTTCCTATGAAGTTTGATGGAAATAACAGGAGATAATGATTTAGCTAAGAATTGAGAATAAGCCAATTAACGATGAAGAAAAAAAGTCAGTATGACACCTCTGTCCTGTCTGTCTCAATCTGTGCCATCCAGCACAGCTAGTGTGGCTGGCGGCTGATGGTTGGACGGTGTGCGTGTAGAACATTTCCAGCCTCACCAAGTTCTGTTGGACATACTGGAACTCTAGCTAATCCCGATTGTTTTCCCCCTGCACTTCACATAGTAGGGCCTCATGCCTCTTCCTGCAGCTCCTAATGACTGGGAGAGTCATGAAAGGTGTGGAATTGGTGGGATTGAAGGGCCCAAGGATGTTTGAGAAAGGTTGGTCCAGCTCCAAAAAGGCAGTTTGGTCCTGTGTCCCCATCTTTAGCCATCTGTGGTCATCCTGAGTTCTCTATTTATTGAGGTACAGGGCATGTGACTTCCAGGAGAGGGTGTCGTACAGCCCAGAGCATGGGACGCCAGACTGCTCTATGTGCCCCAGCTAACTCCATGCCCCCACTCGGGGCCCCCTGAGGTGGATCTTCCACACACTGTGCCTAGAAACCACCAGCAGGGGGGTACTCTGGCAATCTCTGAGACCCCAGCACAGATCTTGGCTCTCTGTTCCAAATTAAGCAGAAATGGGCCCTCCCCTTGGGGCCTGGCCAATGGCAGTCATCCCCTTCTTTTCTAGGAGGTTCTGGTCTAAACGACTACAGGGTTCATTTTGGAGTTGAATTACCTCTTTTTTGGATGTTGTTTTTCTTCAATCTCCACCTCAAGCCTGGGGGAGGAAAATGGAGATGACTAAATTTCGGTTAACGAACAGAAATTATCTCCCAACAGGTCACTGCCCCAGAGATCCTTTCTTCAGGAAACTGTCTTTCTCTGTCATCCAGACGGCTGTGGTCCACAGATGGTCACGTACCATCTGTAGCCTAAGGCTTACGATGATCAAAAGAGGACTCTTTAAAGCCTTATCTCCAGGAGCTTAAGGATAGGCAGGCCTGCTTTTTAGCTGTCCGTACTGGTACTGATACCACCTGATGATATCCCTACCTGTTTACCTGGACCATCCAGGTATATCCACCGATCCAGGAAGAGGGCCTCGGGCAAAAGCCACATAGCCATCAGGATGCCGTGAATTTCCTCAGGATACGGATGGATCCTCCTCACCTTTGGTTGCAAGGCCTAGTGTAAGTCTGGTACACAGCAGACTGTCAGTGTTTGATGAATAAATGAGGGATGTCACAAGAGATGGGAAACACATTTGGGTCCAGAGATTTCCATGTTTCTGCTTAAGAGCTGTGGGCAAGGTGGGACTTGAAGGGCAGACGGTTTTAGGACTTTTTTCTAGCTGGAGGAGACGAGGCCGGTGCAGCACTTCCTGCCTTCCATCCCCAGCACCTGCTGTGTCAGCATTTTCTAGAAGGCTTGTTGGAAATAGGAACACCTGGGTTCTACCCACACCCACGAAATCAAATCATCTAGGCGGTGAGGCTCAGGTATCTATTTCCATAAGCAGCCCCATGATAACCAGGGGCCGTGTTTTGGGAACCAGAATACCAGTTCCTCATCCTCTTGGAGAGGGACTGAAGTGTCTCCTGCGTAAGGGAATTGGACTCCAGTCACTTCCTGGAGCACATCAAACCCCACCTCCAGCCCCAGCAGGCCACCCAACCCTGAGTCCTCAGGAGTGGCCAGCTCCACCCTCAACATTTCCTGTCAGATCTGAGCTAGCAGTGAGTGGAGCCAGAGGAGAGCAGGGTGGCTCTGGAAAGCAGGCTTCCAGCCGAGAACCGTGCTGCCTGGCCATGCACTGGGTGCTCTGGCCAAGGTGGCTGGCAGGCAAGGGGCTGCCCCTCCTGGGGGCAGTGCTGCTGCATAAGAGGGAGAAGAGCGGACCTCAGTGGAGGCAATGGCGGGTAAAGTACCTGGTCTCCCCTGGGAAGTGTGGACTGCAGGAGCCTTGGGAGCACAGGGCCCTGTGAAGACAGGCCAGCCCGGGATTGGGTTCTGATCTGGGCTGGGACCAATTTGCTCTAGCCAACCTGGTGGAGCTTAAATTAAAGAGGTTGGCCAAGACCTTGGCTTTTGGAAATAATCCCCCTCCCCGCCCCCATGATACTTGCAGCTGTTGGCTTTGCCCAGAATGCCCCAGCTTGGCCGTAGAGTGCCCCAGGGGGTAAGGAGGAAGGTGCTTGCTGGGCTTTTGAGGGGATGACCTCACTCCCAGGAGAGTGCAGTCTGTTGTTACCTCTCTTGGGCCCAAGATGTCTCCTTAGGGACTCATCGGACCAGAACAAGCTGGGTGACACCTGGTTTCCCTTCACCTGCGGCCTCCTGGGGGTGTGGCCTTCGTCAGTGAGCTGGCGGGTGGGGTCGATCACGGCTTTCTCTTCTGATCTTTAATCTCCTGGGTGCATTCCTCCAGCTCTCACTTAGGCTCCCAAGCTCTTAGCAGCAGCACAGAGGTGAGGGGAGCTGCCCATTTGTGGTGCATCACAACCGTAATTAGTAACAATGGCTACATATATGAAGCACTAATACCAGCCACTTTATAGAACTTCTCATTTAAAAATCACCACAACCCTATGGGATTGTAAACCCCTGTTTATAGATGGGGAAAATGAGGCATGGGGAAATCAAGTAATTTGCCCAAGGCCATTCAGCTAGTCCATGGTGGAGCTTAGATTTGAACCCAGCATGACTTGACTCCAAAGTCCAGGTTCATCACCGACATGCTGAACTCCGAGTGTCCCAGTGCCCCAAGGCCTCTCAGGTCCCAGGCACAGCGACTTCAGTGACCCTGGGCCAGGCTGCTGCTCTGTGAGGGGACGAGGGAAGCCTGAGCTGGGCACCACCACAGGGGGGAGATCAGGCCCCCCACCCAGCTTCCCAGAACTGAGTTCCAGAGTTCTATTGTTTCAGCAGGAAACCCACCCATACTATGACCTCCAGGTGAAGGTGCTGAGGGCCAGAAATATCCAGGGCACAGATCTGCGTGAGTGACCCCCATTTCCACCCTTTCTCCCCTTCCTTTCCCTGGGGCCTCCCCAGAGTTCAGCAGGAACTGGCTTGAAGTTGTGTGTGTGTGTGTGCGTGTGTGTGTTTGGTGTGGAGCAGAGGGGTAGTGCTGACTGTGGAGGGAGTCCTCCCCAGTGAGGGAGCTCCGGGGCAGGCAGGCAGGGGCTGGAGGGGGGCGGTCTGTGCAGACCTCGGACTCCTCCTTGAGTCTAGCAAGTGGGGCAGTACCATCCTGACTGAGCTGAGGCCCGCTGTTGCCAGAAATCAGCATCTGTTCTCCAGCCGCTTTCCACACCAATGGTCACCATGCAAGGGGACGTCATTGCCTGAATCAGGTCCTTTCAGGGGATTACTCAACGGTCTGTGCGGCCATGTGGTCTTTTCAACTGGCCACTACAGGATTCAGTTGAAAGGGAGGTGTAACCAGTCCAGATGGAGTTAAGGACATTGGCTCTCCCCACATCTCCTTGTCCCTCCCTCAGCTCCTTCCCCTCCTGCCCCAGCCTTCTCCGGGGAACCTTTCCAACAATAAGAGCTAGACGATGAAAACCCCTCCCCCATCCCACCTGCAGTGTCCAAAGCCGATTGCTACGTGCAGCTGTGCCTGCCCACTGCGTCCTCCAGCCCCACCCGGACAAGGATGGTGGCCAACTGCAGTGACCCCAAGTGGAATGAGACCTTCCACTACCGGATCCACGGTGCTGTGAAAGTGAGGGCCAGCAAAGGGCCCGGGCAGTGGAGGGAGAGGGCTGTCTGCCCTCCTGCCCTGCCTCAGGCTCCCATCTCTCACCTGCCATTCCCAGAATGTTCTGGAGCTCACCCTCTATGATAAGGATATCTTGGACAGTGACCAGCTCTCCCTGCTACTGTTTGACCTGAGGAGCCTCAAGCCTGGCCAACCCTACAGACACACCTTCCTACTCAACCACCAGGTGAGCCACCCCACCTGTGCCAGCAATGAACTGAACTCAAGGAGAGGAAGTCTGGCACAGGGCACTGAGGTCAGCACAGGCCAGGCCTCCAAGACAGACCCTCCTCTATCCTACACCACTGACCCTACAAAGGTTTCCCCTCAAATATTTCTTCCCTGAGTGGAGCCAAAATGTGAGCTCCTTGAGGGCAGAGCACTTTGTCTGGCTTGGCGACCACCAAACTCTCAGTGTCAGGAACAGGGCCTGGCAGACAGTCTTGAATGCATGAAGCTCCTCATGAAGATGCTCCCCCTCTTGTGCCCATGAGAAGCCACGACAACAGTCACCTCTTCTAGTCCTTGGAGCTGAGCAGGGTAGGGGGCAGGGATGGTCTCTGATGCTTTCCGAGCTCTTTGAAAATGAACTCTTCCTTGCTTCATTCATGTAGGACTTACAGGAGCTGCAGGTGGAATTTGTTCTCGAGAAGAGGTGAGTCCAGGTGGTGCCCATGCCCTCTCATTTACGCCAAGAATCATGGACAGCTCCGGCTCTCAGTCACCAGGTTCTGCCCTGACCTGGCCTGAGAGGGAAGGTCCTAGTCCAGACACCCATTTGAGTGTTGGCGACAGGCCCACTCCTACCCAAACCTGGCCATGCTCCCCAGGCTCTTCCAGCTGCTTTAGTCACATTATTAGAGTAACAGCTCTCTCAAAGGGAGCCAGATGTCCCATGAGCCCATCATCTTTTGCAGCCAGGTGCCTGCATCTGAAGTCATCACCAATGGGGTCCTGGTGGTGAGTAGGGAAGGCAAGCTTGGGGCTGTCCAGGACTGGGAGTCCATGATTGAGCCTACCATGCCCCCTTGCCTCTGAAGGACACTCGAACCCTCCTGAGAGGGGAAATGTGCTAGGGAGCCATCTCCAGGGGTCAGGGCAAGAAGCTTCTTCAAGTCAGAGTGGCCAGCTCAGAAGCCCTCCTTCCTCCCCTGTGCACTGGGGCCCCTGGCTGCTGGGACTGCTGAAGACATGGCTATCAGAGACCCTCTCCTCCTTCCCCTTTCCCACCAGGGCCACTTCTTCTGAGTCCTGGGAGGGGTGCTGCTACAGAAGACTCCTACCAACAAGGCACAGGCCCTGGCAAAGTTGTTATGTGGGCCCCACCCCAGATACCCCTCCTTCCGCCCTGGTCTGGGCCCTGTGCAGGGAGGGCCCCGTGAACTGTTGGCTCCCAGCGGCCTCTGCTTTCCTCAGGCTCACCCCTGTCTGAGAATCCAGGGCACCCTCGGGGAAGATGGCACAGCCCCACATCGAGAGTATGGTGAGTCTGGCCCATGGCCTTGGGTCTTGCCTTCTCTCCTGGGGGTTGGGGGCTGCTGATTTCTAGAAGGTGGGTCCAAGGCAGGCAGTTCTTAAATGTTTCACCACTCAAAGCGGACCAAGGATGGAATGGATTGCCTCTGAAGGTAGTGCATTTCCTGTCCCTGGAAGTGTTCAAGCATAGAGTTTTATCAGTCCAACCACTGCTCTGCAAAAAGCAACCCTGAGTCTCAGGGGCAGACAACAGGGAGCATTTATTTAGTTCACGTGTCGGATGGTCAGCTGATGCTTGGCTGATCTAGGCTGGGCTTGGCAGGAGGGACCTGGCTTTGTGCCATAGGTCCCTCATCCACCTCTGTGGCCCGCGGGCCAGTCGTGGTCTGAAGAGCGAGCCAAAATGAGCAGGTGGTTTTCAAGCCTTTGGTCACATCACAGCCACTAACTGACATTTTGCTAGCCAAGACACATCCCAAGGCTGACCCTAAAGTTGGAGGGCCGGCAATCCAGCTGGCCTCTCAGCGGGAGGAACTGAAGTCACACGGCAAAGTATGGGAATTCCAGGAGTGAAGGACTAGGGCCACTGATGAAGTGTGCCGTAGGGGGCAGCCACTCAGGATGGGGATGGGGGTTCCGGATGCTGGAGCAGAGCAGAAGCTGTGGGACAGCTAAGGTCCCCTCTGACGCTGAGAGTCTGAGCCCACAGGATGAGTCCACGGAACGTTCCGGCACTCACTGTGAGCCAGGCACTGTGCTCAGCATTTCACATCTTTTATCTTTAATTCTCATAACAACCCCGTAAAGTACAACTATTATCCACTTAACTTACGAAACCGTGGCTCAAACAAGAAACTCACTTGAGGTCCCACAGCCTGAAAGTGGGAGAGCCAGGACCAGACCCAGGTCGGTGGCACTTGGGGGCCTGTCTGCTCTCTCCACCACAGATCCTATTGTCTCTGCCTCGGAATAGCACATAGCAATCTCCAGCCATAAACCACTGTTTCCTTATTTTCTCTAATCCCCACCCATCTGGGGTCATGTCACGTCTCCAGGTCTCATTTAGTGCCAAAGAGGGTGTGTTGGGGGAGAGATTCCATGTGGACCTCTGTTCCCGAAGCATCTGTCATCCTGGACTCTCTGGGTATCTGTTGCTCCCAAGTCATGTTTAAGGTCTGGAGTCCCCACTGTCTGAGCGTCATGCGCATTTCTCTTGGGGGTTTTGCCTCCTCCCCAGAAAGCTACTTGGAACAGGGTGAGCCCACAGGCCTCCCTCTTCACCTCCTTCCAGCCTGGGCTGGTTCTCCCTGCTTCTCCAAGTCTCTACCCACCCACTTCTTCCTCTCACCTCCTCTGCACACCCTCTCTTCTTGCAAGGTCGTACACTTTGGAAATAAAGGACAGGACAGCTTGCTGCCTATTTGTTTTCTCCCTGGCTACAAACCTTCCCCAAAGTGGTGAGCCCAGAGCTTGAGCGGAGGCAAGAGATGGGGCAACTATCAGTTGAAGACTGCTAATTAATATAATAATGTGTGATAATTATAACATTATAATTATTATAGAATTATATTTTATATACTTAATATAATAATCTCAAAATCATCAGCCCCATAAAGTCTGGGCAAGGAGCCCTCTCCCTCCCTGCCCTTCCCCCTTCCCTAGGCACTGTGTGGTTCCCACTCCCCCCCAGGATCCCAGTTCTGACCAGGGCAGGTTAAAGGACCTCAAGGTCCTTCATGATGTCTTTGCTGGGGCACAGAGCCAGAGAGTGAGCGGAGCGATGAGTTGGCATTTCTAAGGGGAAAGAAAGGGGAGTTGCTGTTCAGGGTGCTACCATCATGTGCCACCCATCCCCCCCATTCTCACCCCCTCACCTAGGCCCTCACCTGGGCCCTCTTTCCCAGGCTCTAGGCAGATTCAGCTGACAGTGCCTGGGGCCTATGAGAAGCCACAGTTCTTGCCCCTGCAACCCCCCAAAGAGGGAGGCCTGCCAGCCACCTTCACCTTTCACGTGAATCCAGTGATCAGCTCCAGGCTGGATGTGGACCTGGGGGAGAAGCTCACAGTCCTGCAGGTGAGTGAGCCCATAGTCTGGGAAGGTATGGATGAGAGAATCAGTCCAGCCGAGAGGGGCGTCCCAGGGCCACCATGGAGGCATGTTTTCCTTCACCATGAAGGGTCATGAAGGGTGTTTTCTTCTCTGCAGGGTGACCCAAGTGCTGAGCTAGAGACCCAGACCAGCAAGCTGGGTGACGGGGGCATCCTGCTCTCTTCTTTGGCCTTAGGCCAGGAGGAAAGGCATTTCGTGGACCTGGGGGAGGTAAGGCTCTCTCTGGGTGCCTGAGGGACCCCTGCCTGCTCTCAAAAGGGGGCTGGGGGAGGGGCCTGCGAGGAAGGTCAAGGGGCCTGAGAGGGAGGGGGTCAAGATCAGGCCAGCCTGGACTTCAGTCATAATGCTCACATTGGGGCCAGAGCCACCAGAGCAACAGGGGCTGCAGGTGGGAGAATCCCACTCAGGACACTCAGGGATGGGGCTCTTGTCTCTTTCAGGACCAGGAGGTGGTTCTGAGTATGAAGGCAGAAATGAGGTGAGGAAGGCTGACTTCAGGAGGAAGGCTCTTGGGCTAGGCTGGAAGGTAGGGGTTCTTCTGCTGCCTCGACTCAGCCTGGGTGGTAGAGGGCATGTCTGGTTCCGGTGAGGTCTTTCTAAGGGGTTCCACGGGATGTGGGTCTGCTACTGTGAAAAATGGGCTGGGTCCGAGGCTCTCCACCAGTGAACAGTTGCCCAGTACCCCACCCCCACCCCCATCTGAGGCAGCTCTGGAGACCTTGACCTGCGCCTTGGCTTTGGCCTGTGTGACGGGGAACAGGAGTTTCTGGACAAGAGGAAGCAGATCGTGTCCAAGGCCCTACAGCGGGTGCTGGGATTGAGCCAGGCTCCTGACAGTAGCCAGGTATGAAATGGAGGAGGTGGCCCCCAGGGTCACCAGGGTCACATCCACCCTCTCCCCTTGAGAGGACTGTGTGGCCAAGAGGCGACAGGAAGCCTTGAGGAAGGGCAGGGAACAGAGGAGGAAGGGGCAGGCTTGTTAGCCTGAGCCGTAGGCAAAATTAGGAGAATCAGGACCCCGTGTGTAATGAGGGACGAGCAGCCCTGGCCAAGCGAGGTGTATTAGTCCCCTCGGGCTGCCGTAACAGAACACCACAGACTGGGCGGCTTAGACAACAAACATTTATTTTCTCCCCTGGAGGCTGAAAGTTCAAGATTAAGGTGCCATCAGGGTTGGTTTCTGGTGAGGCTTCTCTTCCTGATGTGCAGACAGCCACCTTCTTGCTGTGTCCTCACATAGCCCTTCCTCTGAGCAGGTACAGAGGGTAAAGGGCAATTTCTCTCTTCCTCTTCTTACAAGGACTCCAGTACCATTAGATAAAAGTCCCACTGTTGTGACCTTACATAACCTATATAATGGCCTTATAGGCCCTTTCTACAAATGTAGTCACACTGGGGCTTCGACATAGGCATTTGCAGGGGCGGGGCACAATTCGGTCCATAACCGTGGACAAAGGGGTTTGGAAGTGGAGGGTCCATGGGAGCCTGTGGCCGGGAGGCAGGCAGGAAGGCGGTACCAAGGGAGAGAGCTATGGTAAATCAGGAACAAGTTGGTGGCTTCCTCCTCGCTGCAAGTGTGCTCGGGAGTTGGAGCCAGTTCCCGGCACTGACAAGGTGAGCAAGCCCAGACCGTTCCTTTGGTCTTGCCTGCCCTGTGCCAGCTCTCCACTCTGTAGGGTGAGGACAGAGAAGGCACAGACCTGGCTTTTGGGGAGCTCTGTGTCCTCCAGCCCTCCGGAGGGACAGTGCCCTTGCTGAGTGCTGGCTAGGGAGCATTTCTTTCAAGACAGAAGAAAGGAGGGCAGGGAAGGGAACCAAAAGTCCGGGGGCAGAATGAGCCAAAGCCTTATGGAAAAGCTGAGCAGCCAAAAAGCTTCTAGTCGGATCCCACCAGGCACCTCTGATCCTGAAGAGACATCTGGGTGCCTCTCATGTCTGGGGCAGGTCCAGGCTGCTTGGCGGTCTTTGCCACTTTAGCCCAGTGCTTCTTGACTGGACGCTTGTCACTATCTAGAGACATGCTTTATGGCCACCACTAGGGCAGGGGAGAGGGATGCTACTAGAATCTAGTGGGTAAAGGCCGGGAATGCTGCTAAGCATCCTACAACATACAGGACAGCCCCTCATGACAAAGAATTGCCCAGTCCCAAATGATCATTACTGCCAAGACTGAGAAACCCTGCTCTAACGGATTTGGGTGAAATCCAGTCTACCTTCCAGTTACTCTCTTTCCCGGTGCGATGGTTAAGAGCCATCTCCGAAGTCATACCGCTTTGGTTTCACAGCCCGTCACTTACCACCTGTAAGACTGTGGGCACATTATCCAACCTTCCTGTGCCTCAGTTTCCTACTCTGTAAAATGGGGATCCCATGGGTTGCTGTGAGGATTCAATGAGATAGACGTATAAGGCTCTTAGACCAGGGTCTGACACTGTAAGCAATAGTACCTAAACGACAGTGGTGGTCAGCGTTGTTGTGATATCGTTGCGCTCAGGTGCCTGTGGTGGCTGTGCTGGGTTCGGGAGGTGGGACCCGAGCAATGTCTTCCCTGTACGGCAGCCTGGCAGGGCTGCAGGAACTCGGCCTCCTGGACACCGTGACCTACCTGAGTGGGGTCTCTGGGTCTACCTGGTACGTGAGGTGCGGGCAGGGGGCAGAGTAAAGGAGAGCCCTTAAGGGGCAGGAGTGTGACCGGTGGTCTGGTGGATTCCCTGAGAGGGTGCTGGGATCCTGCCTCCAAGGGGGTTCGGAGGGGCAGGAAGGCACCGCGTTCCCAGCCCTCCTTGAGTGGGTGGGGCAGGGCAGTGGGTACAAGGGATGGAGAGGTGGGGCACGTGCAGACACTCGCATCTCTCTCTCCCCTTGCTGTGCTCCTTGCGCCACTGCCCCAATGTTCTCTATGCCTAGGTGCATCTCCACCCTCTACCGAGACCCAGCCTGGTCCCAGGTGGCCTTGCAGGGCCCCATTGAACATGCCCAGGCTCGGGTCTGCAGCAGTAAGATGGGGGCCATGTCCCTGGAGCGCCTACAGTACTACGCCCAGGAACTGGGGAGCCTGGAAGGCAGTGGCCGCAGTGTTTCCCTCATCGATCTCTGGGGTCTCCTCATTGAGTATTTCCTCTACCAGGAGGTAAGAGAAGAACACATAATAAACAAACCTGGCTCCTTTCCACCCTTGACTCACCAGCACGTGCTTCTGCCTTCATGGCTAGGCTAAGATGGAATATTTGCAAAGCTATCCCTTAGGTCTGAGCTCTCTGAGGACAAGAGTGGGCTGACCTCGCTCCCTCTTTCCTGGCCCCTAACCCCTGAAGGGAGAGGCGGGTCTGCAGTTCTCGGGTCGGTCTGCATATTAGAATCACCTGCACCAGGGAGCCTGGGTGGCTCAGTCGTTAAGCGGCTGCCTTCGGCTCAGGTCATGATCCCGGGGTCTTGGGATCAAGCCCCTCATCGGGCTCCCTGCTCAGAGGGAGGCCTGCTTCTCCCTCTCGCACTCCCCCTGCTTGTGTTCCCTCTCTTGCTGTGTCTCTGTCAAATAAATAAATAAAATCATTAAAAAAAAAAAAAAAAATCACCTGCACTGCCTTTCAGAAACACCCAGGCCTGGGCCCCACTTCTGGAGATACTGATTGGGATTGGTCTGGGTTCGAGCGCTAACACTCGTGTGTTTTGAAAGTGTTCCAAGGGTTCCAACCTGCAGCCTCGGCCGAACGCCTCTCCTGCCCACCGGCCAAGCTGCCCCCTGCTCCTAGGGCTGCAGGCCCTGCACAAGCTGGGAGATGAGAGGAGTCAGAGCTGAGTGAGGGTCTCAGGCCTGGGGGCCTGGCCCACCAGGGTGTGGATGTAAATCACAAGTGATTTCTCATGTCTAAGAAAAGAATCCATATTTTTGAATGATTTATTTTTTGAAGAACGTAAACTGGATTTTTTTTTTTTTTTTTCAGTTTTTCCTTTAAAAAAGGTCACTGACTCCCTTGGGCTCTAATATGTTTTCTTAAACAGGAAAGAAGTGGGGAGAGTGTTCCCAATGCCCCTGGAATTGCACAAAACTCACCGTGGCCTTACCTGGGCTGCAGCCGAAAGCCTGGCCCTTAGAGAGCTATTTCTAGAGCACCAGCCTTGCCAGCCCCAGTCTCTGGTGGGCAAGCCGTCCCCTGAAGGGTATCGGGCCTCACGCCCTGGGGATGGGCGAAGGGAGCTCCCCAAAAGCCAAGTGCCTCCCTTCCTGCCTGCCAGGAAAACCCCGCCAGGCTGTCTGACCAGCAGGAGGCTGTCAGCCAGGGCCAGAACCCTTACCCTATCTACGCCAGCATCAATGTCCTCACCCACATCAGCGGGGAAGACTTCGCAGGTGCCTGGCTGTGGGGACCCGGGAAGCAGGTGGAGGCGGTGGTCGGTAGGAGGGTGTGAGAGGCCAGTGCTGGCAGTGAACAGACGGGAGCCTTGGCGCACAGTGGGCTTGCTGCCTCCTGCTCGTGGCAAGTCTGATTCCTGCTCAGGCACTCGAGTGTGAGGGGAAACCCTGGGGTCCTGGCGAAAGGCCCTGGGTAACATTCCCTTCACTCTGGGCCCCCAGAGTGGTGCGAGTTCACCCCCCATGAGGTCGGCTTCCCCAAGTATGGGGCTTACGTCCCCACTGAGCTCTTTGGCTCTGAGTTCTTCATGGGGCATCTGCTGCAGCCCTGGCCCGAGCCCCGGATCTGCTACCTGCAGGGTGAGTCTGGGCTGGAGGGCTGGGGATGCGGCAGGGGCGGGGCCGGGCCCTGAGATGGGGGCAGTTGTGAGGGCCCAGGGCCTTGCCTTTCCCCGTAGGTATGTGGGGCAGTGCCTTTGCAGCCAGCGTGGAGGAGATCTTCCTGAAGACTGCGGGCTCAGGCCTCAGCTTCTTGGACGGGCACAGAGGGAAAGTAAACATCACAGGTGAGGGTAGACACCCTGACCTCCCCACAGCCCTCTCTTCAGGGCCCTGGCTGAGGCATGAAGGACGATGGAAGGGATGGTGCAGACCTTGGCTGTCCCGCTGGGTTCAGAGAAGTCCTGAGGAAATGACTTCTAGCTTAGGGTCTCCAGAGGCCTGTGGAGACAGTGTGCCTGGGGGGCCGGGGGAGGCCGTGTCAGAACAGCCAGTGGGAGGGGCGCCTGGGTGCCCAGTCGTTAAGCGTCTGCCTTAGGCTCGGGTCATGATCCCAGGGTCCTGGGATCGAGCCCCACATCGGGCTCCCTGCTCCATGGGAAGCCTGCTTCTCCCTCTCCCACTCCCCCTGCTTGTGTTCCCTCTCTCGCTGTCTCTCTCTCTGTCAAATAAATAAAAACAATCTTTAAAAAAATATATTAAAAAAAAAAAAAGCCAGTGGGAGTTGTGAGTGCTCTATGATAAGTCCACAGCTTTGAAGTCTCTGCTCGGGTTCAAGTATGTTGACTCAGCCCAGGACCACTGTGCGTCTGGTGGCTGTCTGTCCATACCCCTCGGGGCTGCTCTTTAATAAGTGGCCCATGAGCTCCCTGATGCACAGAATACCTTTTCCACTTTTCTTCCCTGGATAACATCTGCTCATTCCTTAAGATTCAGGTCAGACATCATTTTGTCACGGGGCTTCTCTGTTCTACTCCCTCCCTCCAGGCTGATAGAGGGTCTTACCACCAAAGTCCCGCAGCACTGTGCAAACCCTCCATCACTGTCCTTACCTCGAGGCATTGTTATGATTTATGATCTCTTTATGTGACTCTCCCAGGGCCAGGCCCTATTCACCTTCACATCCCTTGTGCCTGGCACAGTGCCCAGCACGCAGTACTCCTCAGTGGGTGTTTACTGGATGAAATTTTGTATATACAACTTTATTTTCAAAAGGGGGAAATAAATGAGCACTTAATAAATACAAAGCCATAGGCAACTTTCAAAATATAGGCAACCTGAAACAAAATGTCATTTAAAAGAGGTTCTGGGAAGCAGCAGTCTGAGGCTTGGGAGCTGGGGGGAAAGGAGGGGTGAATGTGGGGAGGAGATAAAGGGGTTCCCCTGAGCCATAAGGGCCACTGGACAAAGGAGGGCCCCACTTCTATTTTTCACCCTCCCACCCCAATCTAGATGACAGCCAGAAGCTCCAGCTGCATGGCCCCACACGTCTGCAGACCAGGCTCTTCACCCCCCAGGGCCCCTTCTCCCAGGCTGTGCTGGACATATTCACCTCCCGCTTTACCTCCGCGGAGAACTTTAATTTCACCAGGGGCCTCTGCCTACACAAAGACTACGTAGCTGGCCAGGAGTTCATGGCCTGGAAAGGTGGGTGCTGCTCTGGGTGGGGATCCCCTGCTGCCTGCACCTCTGGCTCACTGGGGCCTGCGCTGCCTTTTCCCCTGGGGGCTGGGTTGTGGACTCCTGCTGCCCCGGGGGCGCTGAGGGCGAAGGACTGGGATGTCTGCTAGGAGGCAGGGCCAGGGGCTGGGGTGGAGACTCTGTTGCCATCAGAAGCAGGGGAGGAGAGATCTCTACAGAGAGGGGCGTTCCCAATGCAAAGAGAAGAGCAAGCATCTGTCCCTGTTGCAGCTACGCACCCTGATGCCTTCCCCAACCAGCTCACTCCCATGCGGGACTGCCTGTGCCTGGTAGATGGGGGCTTTGCCATCAACTCTCCATTCCCACTGAACCTGCTGCCCCAGAGAGCGGTGGACCTCATTTTGTCCTTTGACTACTCCCTGGAGGCCCCTTTTGAGGTAAGGTGTGTGGTGGGGAGGAATTGAGGTTGTCTGTCGAGGCAGCCTGGCTGGGCATTTGGAGATTGCCCTTCATGCAGGACCTGCGTTCTAATGTGCGGGAGGGTACCTCGTGAAGACTTTTAGTGGCACTGGTCTCCCTAGCTGGAGGAGGGGGTTGCTGAGGCTATGGGTTGGAGCGGGAGTCGGGAGAAGAGGCCAAAGATAATCCTCAGGAGTCTTCCATCCTGGTGAAGAGAAGGCTCCTGTTCTGGCCCCTGCCTGTTTCTGAAAGCCTTCTTGGCTCCTGTCTGCACCTGTGTCTGGGTCTCCTGTCCCTTAGGTACTGGGGTAACAACAGAACCATCAGCTCCCCCTGGGGCATCTCCAGTGGCAGCTCCCTCAAGCCCTGCGGGGTAGTGGACAGGTTCCACCATCTGGATGAGGGTTCTGGTCGAGCTGCTGGCTTCCTCCTCCTCCTTATCCTCCTGGGTCTAAGGAGAGCCTGGGATTAGATGACGGATAAAGCCTCTTCCCATCTGACCTTCTATAATCATGCTGTCTCCACCTGGTGACATTGAAATCAGCCCCTAAGAGGGAGGAAGGAGAAGGGAAGCAGGGGGTGGTTATGGGAGGAATGACCGTGAGAACGCTGGTGATTGTCGTTAATCTACACAACCACCCCACTAGAATTTTTCCCGTTTTTATTTTGTAAGTAAAGAAACAGGCTCAGAAAGGCGATGTCACCTGCCTGTAGTCACTCAGCTAGTGGGGGGGGCGGCGGGGCGCGGGGCGCGGGGCTGTGTGAGCGCAGGTGGTAGGAGGCAGGGTCAGAAGCTGGCCTCCCCGCCCAGGTCCTACAGATGACAGAGAAGTACTGCCTGGACCGAGGCATCCCCTTCCCAAGGATTGAGGTGCTCCCTGAGGACTTGGAGGAGCCCCGCGAGTGCTACGTGTTCGCCAAGACCGAGGACGCCCGCTCACCCATCGTGCTACACTTCCCCCTTGTCAACCGTACCTTCCGCACACACCTGGCCCCAGGTGAGGGGAGGCCCTGGGCTGGGGTCTGGTGGTGGGGTGCTGTGCCGAGAGTGGACTCCCGGGACCGCGTACTGAAGCGTGCCTCCCGGAGGGCCCGAGCTGGCCACTGCTGCCCTCTGCTTCCGGGGCCTCAGTGTTCACACTGGCCCAGCTCATCCTGATGGTCGAGAGAGAGGAAATGTGGGTCCAGCCAGATATCCTAGGGCAATGGGGCAGAGGGGGGGCCTTCTGGCCTGGCAGCTCCTAGCCTCAGAATGTCCCCAGCTGGGCCTTCTTTCCACTTCCCACCCACAGGTGTGGAGCGACAAACAGCTGAGGAGAAGGCCTTCGGGGACTTCGTCGTCAACGGGTCAGACACTCCCTATGGCATGATGAACTTCACCTATGAGCCTGAGGAGTTTGAGCGGCTAGTGGCTCTGAGTCGATACAATGTTCTGAACAACGCGGAGACCGTGAGACACGCCCTACGGCTGGCTCTGGAGCAGCGGCAGGCTGGGGACAGGGCTGGAGCTGACCAGGCTGGAGGGGAGGACCGTGAGGGAGAGTAGCCACCGTGGGCTCCAGACCGGGGCTTGAGGGAGGAGGAGTGGTAGATGCTGAGGGGCTCCTGCTTCCCATGTTACAGGGACCTGCTTAAGTCCTCCAGGCCCCAGAAAGCTCCTGCAGAATGGCAGCTGGACTTTGGGGCTGGGCCCTTCTCATAGGTGTTTCTGGGATATGATGGGGCAGTATGTCTCTCTGGGGCTCTTGGGGAAGGGGGGCAGAGGTGAGCGGTGCTCATTTTACATTGGAGTGTAGAGGGGATCAGGCAACAGTCTAGCCCCAGGGCCTGCCCCAAACCCAGAAGGACCTTAGAGGGCCCAGGTCTTCAGACCCTCACCAGACTGGGAGCTGTGAGAGCTGAGGCACAGGTTTCTCTCCTTAAGCTGAGGCCAAAAGCAAAGATTCCTCCATCTAATCTACACTTTTGCAAATGGCCAGGCTCCTGGATGCAGTGCTCAGTGCTATCATGAATAAAGGGGGGGCCTCCTGGGCTGCCAGTTTGGATTACTAATTCCATCCTTCAGCCTGCTGACTCTCCTTTGCCCCTGGCCTCCCCTGTGCCCCTCACTGCTCACCATCCTCTGCTTAGCCTCCTGAAGGCTGTGGGATGGTACGCCCCCATCCTGGCGGGGCTCCCACTGATGGGTGTGCTCATGTCTCCCTGTTAATTACTGATGCTTCGCTCTTTAAACTCGGGCCACGCGCTCTCCTCATGTGCTGCTACCTCCTGCAAATAGGCTCGGCATTCCCAGAAGCTCAATGGGTGTGTCTAGAGAGTGCGTTTGTTTATCGGGGAGCACAGGAAGTGTGTGCCTGCAAATGTGTGCGTGTTCCTAGTGAGGGTGGGGCGGGCGAGCACCTGTCTGTTGGCCAGGGATGGGCAGTGGTAGAGGGCGCCTGGCTGGGAACTCAGAGGCCTGGGTTCCTGCCCCTTTCACAGACACATGCTATGATCTGGGCAATCTGCCCCTCTCTCCCCCTGTCTTTCATCTCTCCTGACCCACATGGGATCCTCTGAATAGCAGGAACATCTCTAGCATGGCCAGATTTTACGTCTGTAGAGAGGAGATCCACTCTGACTAGGTGTGATCTGGGGGCCCTCAGGCCATAAGCATTCTGCAGGCTTCTTCTCCCTACCTCCATCCCACCCAGCGCGGAGCTGCCTGGGGCCCTTCAGTGGCCCGGATGCCATACTCTCTTGAACCCTTGCTTCTACCGCCCTCTCCTCCAGAGTGCTCTCTTGGGCTGCAGCCTTCCCCTTCCATCCTCTCTAGACCAAAGTCACAATTGCTCTTTCAGTCAGGGACACCTATTAGAGGAAGCCTCACCCGTCCTGACTCTGGGAAGAAAACCCTCATTCTGGCTCCCAGCTGGGAGGTAGGTAATTGATCCCAGCCTGTGCCCCCAGCCTGGCCTGACCTGGGACCCCCAGGCCTCCAGCTGGACATGAGCAGGAGGGCTGAAGGAGCCAGGCCTCAGAAGGCCCAGTGCTTTGGGCTGGCATGGGGAGGGGGGCCAGTTTGGTTCTCTCCTCACCATTGCTGCCCGTCATAGACCACCAGCCCTGTCTTGGCTCAGCAATGAGAGGTTTCCTTTGGGGTAGCCCCAGGCTGGCCCCTGAGCTCCCGCTATGGCCACTGTCATCACCCCTGCTGTGATGACATCATCAGTAACTTATTAAGACCCCCATAGAGTTCATAATTTAGAACTTTGTAGAGTTCTTAGATCATCGTGGAGGAATCTTTGCTTAGAATCTTCAGTCAGTCTGTCTTTAATGCCTCAGATAGCCCCAGTCTGTCTCTGGCTCCTGGAGGATAGAGATTTCTGTCTCTTTTGTTTGCTGCTGTATCTTCAGTGTTTAGAGCCGTGCCTAGCAGATAGTAGATGCTCCAAAAGTATTTGACAAATAAATGAATGGGATCCTACATTCTAAAGAGACGGATCATTAACCCCCAACCACGTAAAGATGTACACCGCTGTCCTCCAGTGGTTCTTAACCCAAGTGGACCTTTTTGAAAAGCTGATGAAAGCCATGGACACTCTCCCAAGAAAAATGCACACATATATGCAAAACTGCCTACAACAAGAGCTCTGTTTCACTCTGTGATCACCACCCCGGGGTGCAGGGGCTGGTGTTTGCCCTTCAGGCCAGCAGGTTTAAAGCAGGCACATGGGTGTACAGAGTTGAGAGGTACCTTGATTCACACAGAAGTGTAGGAAATGCCACCTTGGCTCAGATTAGGTTCGGGAAGATGTAATGAGATAAGGGTGGGAGAGCTAGAAAGGGGAGGCTGGTCTCCCTAGCCAAGAAACTGGTCAGCAGGTGCAGGGGTGAGCTCAGCCAGGGAATGGGGAACCATCACCAGGATTGAATCTGGGAGCCAACTAGAGGGAGGAGTTGGGGGTCAAGGATGACCTGGCCAGTTTGGCTCCTGCTCCTTGGTGAGGAGGGATCTAAGGCTATTTCTACTGCATTTCTGCCCCATTTCCAACCCGGGCGCAAGATGGCCAGAAACATGTTTCAAGGTCCCGAGGGTGACCAGGTTGGAGGGATTTGGCCCCAGGAACACAGCTTGATTCACTCTGAGGCTGGGCAGAAACACTGGAGCAAGGATGTCGTTCCTTCTTGTCAGATCCCCTCATCAGGCAAAGGAAGAAAAGGGTGGCCACCAAGGCTGCCATGCATGGCTGCACACGTTGTATACTACACAATTCCAGGAGGTGCCATTCATATGAAGTGACGATATGAACTTGCCCAGTGGGCTTGTACCACATGGCAGCCCTGGGCCCACAGTCTTAGCTCAAGGCGTGTGAGAACAGACACTGGTTCAAATACTAGGCCTCCTGGCTTCTTCAGATATATCTCTGGGCATTCACAAGAGTCTCCTGCAGAAAAAAGAAAGAGGTGCAGGGCAGATGTGGGGGTGGAGGGAGGGAAAGGAAGAAAGGAAGGAAGAAGGAAGGAAAGGAGAGACAGAAGAAAGAGAAGCGTTTTCTTCTTTCATTGGCTGGCACAGCACCGGGAGGGGGCCTCTGGTGTTGGCAGGGGGCGGGTTGGCGTAGGTGCCCTCCCACCCTCTCCAGAGTTCAGTCCCTGCAGCTAATTGCCTCACTGCTACTCCATTCTTTTGCTCAGAGTTTACATGAAAGCTCCCTCACTTCAGATGGAGTCATTCTTGGAGAGGAGGAAAGGAGGATTACCTGCATTACTCTGCATGCCTCCATTTCCCCCCCAGTCCCCACTCTATAGCGGTTGAAAATCCACAGGAACACAGAACAGGGTAGGGAGTCCAGGACTCTTCCCCATGCAGGAGAGAGGGGTCTACACTGGGGCTGTCCTGCCAGTCAGGGAGGTTGGTCACCAGAGTTCAGGGGTGGGAATTAATTTTTTCTATTAGGCCACGTGAGGCACAGGAAATATTAAGCAAGTAGGAGCCCATATATATTTTAAAACTTTTATTTTATGGGGCGCCTGGATGGCTCAGTTGGTTGAGCATCTTACTCTTGGTTTTGGTTTAGGTCATGATCTTGGGGTTGTGGGATCAAGCCCTACGTTGGGCTCTGCACTCATTGGGGAGTCTGCTGGAGATTGTCCCTCTCCCTCTGCCCCTCCCCCCCACTCTCCCACACGCGCACTCTCTCTCTAAAATAAGTAAATAAATCTTAAAAAAATTTTTTTTACTTTAGTCAGACTTTGGTTTTGGAGAAATATATATGTAATAGAAGGCCATTTAATGAGAATTTCTTTTTTTTTAAAGATTTTATTTATTTCTTTATTTGAGACAGAGAGAATGAGAGACAGAGAGCATGAGAGAGAGGAGGGTCAGAGGGAGAAGCAGACTCCCTGCCAAGCAGGGAGCCCGATGCGGGACTCGATCCCGGGACTCCAGGATCATGACCTGAGCTGAAGGCAGTCGCTTAACCAACTGAGCCACCCAGGCGCCCTTAATGAGAATTTCTAAAAGTCTAGTTGCTAACGCTAGGTGGCAAGCTTTGGAAAAGTAAGTGATAAAAGGAGGCAAGGTTGGGGGAAAAGTCAGAGAAAGACAGAGGGAGGAAAATATGAGTAAGGCAGAGGGGCAATCGGGTGGGGAGGGGGTGAGTAGGTGGCGGAAGGGAGTGGGGCAATTGCTTTGGAGACAGGCTCTGGCTGCTTAGCTGGTGGTTTGCAAGACTTCTGTGCCTCTTTATCCTTCGGCTCAGAGTAGTGCTCTACTCCGTAATGTAGCCACACAGTGAAATCACCTGGGGAGTTTAAACAGTACAGATGTCTAAGCTGGGTCTTCTCGGTCTCCTGCAGGCCATATACCCTGTTCTAGCCACCCCCACTCAGTCCTCTGGACCTGGGCTGAGGGCTCTACAATAAGGCCCAGGTACCCCTTGATCTCTGGTTCAGGCAGGTACCACCTAAGCCTCCTGTTTCTTGCTTTCTGATTTAATTCTCTTTCTTCCAGTATCCCCCTCTGCTAGTATGGAAGTTCTACGTTCTATTTCTAGAATGCTGATGGTTTCCCTTGTCAATTTTATTGAAGTGTATTTTATAAATAATATAATGCGCCCGTTCTAAGTATACAGTAAATGTTTAAGATTAAGGGTACAGTTTGGGGCACCTGGGTGGCTCAGTCAGTAGGGTGACTGACTCTTGATTTCGGCTTGGGTCATAATCTCAGGGTCATGAGATCGAGCCCCGTGTCAGGCTCCATGCTCAGCGGGAGTCTGCTTAAGATTCTTTCCCTCTTCCCTTTCTCTCCCCCTCTGTCCCCCCCCCCCAACTTGTGTGCGTGTGCTCTCTCTCTCAAATAAATAAATCTTTGGGGCGCCTGGGTGGCTCAGTCGTTAAGCGTCTGCCTTCAGCTCAGGTCATGATCCCAGGGTCCTGGGATTGAGCCCCGCATCGGGCTCCCTGCTCCGCGGGAAGCCTGCTTCTCCCTCTC